>NC_134354.1:754988500-755588500 GCF_048569485.1 Anomaloglossus baeobatrachus
AGATTTGCATCAAGCACATTCAAAAATACGCCATACTTAACCGTCCCCAGGATGACTCCGGGGTAGGTAGCAAAGTCTTTGCTGAACCATGACTTGTTCATCTTGGCTCCTTTTAAAAAACAATGTAAGCAAGGGTTACTCCAAGCGGAGTCTCCCTTTTTTTCCAAAAATTGTGCCCCACCCCTTCAGTGGCAGCACTTGTGCCCTAGTTGTACACTTCACAGCTAGATTTGCATCAATCATATTCCAAATCCACAAGCATTTACTCTCCCCAGGATGACACAGGGGTAGTAAATTCCTGGTGGATCCATGACTTGTTCATTTTGATGAACGTTAGTCTGTCCACATTGTCACTGGACAGACGCGTGCGCTTATCTGTCAGCACACACCCAGCAGCACTGAAGACACGTTCAGAGACAACGCTGGCAGCTGGACAAGACAAAATCTCCAAGGCGTAACTGGAGAGCTCTGGCCATTTTTCCAGATTTGAAGCCCAAAATGAGCAAGGCTCCATTTGCAACGTCATGGCATCGATGTTCATTTGGAGATACTCCTGTATCATCCTCTCCAGCCGTTGACTATGTGTCAGACTTGTTGTCTCTGGTGGCCTTGCAAAGGACGGTCTAAAAAAATTATGAAAAGATTCCATAAAATTGCTGTTACCAGCACCAGATACAGTCCTACTGGTACGGGTAGACTGTTGAAGATGACGAGACCGTCCCATGTTTGTCAAGTTACAACTGGGAGATTCACTCCCTGCACCTGCACGGTTGTTTGGTGGAAAAGCCGAGCTAAGATCGAGTAACAGCTTTTGCTGATACTCCTGCATACGTGCGTCCCTTTCTATGGCTAGAATTATGTCACAAAATTTGGACTTGTACCGGGGATCTAATAGTGTGGCAAGCCAGTAGTCATCATCACTTCTAATTTTGACAATACGAGGGTCATGTTGGAGGTAGTGCAACAAGTAGGCACTCATGTGTCTTGCGCAGCCATGCGGACCAAGTCCACGCTGTGTTTGTGGCATAGAGGTGCTACCCGTTCTTTCTTTCTCTGACATCTCCCCCCAACCTCTTTCAACTGAAATTTGACCAAGGTCTCCCTCATCCGCTGAGTCTTCCATGTCCATGGACAGTTCGTCCTCCATTTCTTCATGTTCTCCTGCACCTTCCTCAACATTTCGCCTGCTACCATGCGCCCTTGTTGATTCCTGTCCCCCATGGTCCCATGCCTGCCGCGATGGTGATGATGAACGTCTGGACCTTGGTGATGTTGTTGTGTCTTGCGCATATGAATCCTCCTGTAGTTCCTCCCCTTCCTGTTGTCTCACCCCCTGACTCCGAATAGTGTTTAGCGTGTGCTCCAGCATGTAAATGACTGGAATTGTCATGCTGATAATGGCATTGTCAGCGCTAAACATATTCGTCGCCATGTCGAAACTGTGCAGAAGGGTGCATAGGTCCTTGATCTGAGACCACTCCATCAGGGTGATCTGTCCCACCTCTGCATCTTGTTGGCCCAGCCTATACGTCATGACGTATTGCACCAGGGCTCGGCGGTGCTGCCACAGTCGCTGTAACATGTGGAGAGTCGAATTCCAGCGTGTCGGCACATCGCATTTCAGGTGATGAACCGGCAGGCCGAAAGACTTCTGGAACGATGCAAGTCTCTGAGCTGTGGCGCTTGAATGACGGAAGTGAGCAGACAGTTTTCGTGCCCTGGTCAGAAGGCAATCTAGGCCGGGATAGTGTGTTAAAAATTGCTGGACAACAAGGTTCAACACATGAGCCATACAAGGCACATGTGTCACCTTGCCCAGGCGAAGGGCCGCACCCAGGTTTGCAGCATTGTCGCACACGGCCTTACCAGGCTGCATGTTGAGTGGAGACAACCATTTATTAAACTCGGACCGCAGAGCTGACCACAACTCCTCAGCTGTGTGACTCCTATTACGAAGACATGTCAAGCTAAAGACCGCCTGATGCCATTGCGCTCTGCTGCCAGCATAGTAATGAGGGGTGCGTGATTCCTTCTGCGCAGTGAGAACGCTGGTGGCCTGACCAGGCAGGCTTGGGGCGGAGGTGGAGGACACAGATGAGGTGGAGGAGGCAGAAGCAGTGGCGGAACTTGGACAGACAGAGGCTTGACACACAAGTCGTGGGGACGGCAAGACTTGTGCAGCAGACCCTTCACCATCTATCACCATAGTTACCCAGTGCCCAGTCAGCGACATGTAACGTCCCTGTCCATGCATACTGGTCCAAGTATCGGTGGTGAAATGCACCCGTTCACACACAGAGTTTCTCAAGGAAGCGGTGATGTTGTGTGCGACATGCTGGTGTAGCGCGGGCACACCTTTCTTAGAGAAGTAGTGGCGACTAGGCATCTGGTACTGGGGCACAGCGACAGACATAAGGTCTCTAAAATCCTGTGTGTCCACTAGGCAGAAAGGCAGCATTTCGGTAGCCAAGAGCTTACAGAGGGATAGAGTCAACCTCTTAGCTTTGTCATGGGTCGCAGGAAATGGCCTTTTATTTGACCACATCTGAGGGACAGAGATCTGGCTGCTGTGTGTAGACGGTGTTGAGTAGGGTGTCCCTGGAAAAATGCAGGTTTGTGAGGAAAGTGCAGGCGGAGACATGATGTTGCCTTCATCCAACGTTGGTGCTATCGATGTCTGAGAGAGCTGTACACACTCACTTGTTTCCCCTTCCAAACCAACTGACGACCTACCGACAAACTGCCTGTTGCGGTTACAGTGGTGGAAGTTGTGCGTGGAAAACCAGGTGTGACAGCTGTCCCCACAGTCCGAGAAGATGAACAGCGCGCGGATGCACTGGAAGGGGCAGGCCGTGGATGGTTCGCTCCACTAGGCCGCATTGCAGCACGGTGAACTTCCCACTGGGACCTATGATATTTATTCATGTGACGATTCATGGAAGAAGTTGTCAAACTGCTGAGGTTTTGACCTCTACTAACAGAATCACGACAAATTTTACACATCACATAATTTGGGTGATCTTTTTCTATGTCAAAAAAGGACCAGGCTAGGCAAGGCTTAGAGGGCATGCGACCTGCTGAGCCCCCCCGATTAGTGCTCAGAGGCAGAGTGGTGGCTGATGATGCAGTTGTAGACGTGCTACCAGTGCTCCGACTCTGTCCAGGAAGGCGCAAGGTAACTTCGTCGTCGGTTGCATCCTCCTCCACCGCCTCTGTTGACCTCCTCGAGTGCCTGACTGGGGGTTGACAGTAGGTGGGATCTAGAACTTCATCATCAATTGTTGTGTTTGTACTCCCCTCCCCCTCAGACCGAGCCTCTTCTTGCCCTGACCGAATATTTAAGTTGTCATCCCAATCTGGTATCTGCGTCTCATCGTCATCAGTATGTTCCTCATTGTCTATAACCACAGGTGTTACAGTTTGTGACAAAGGGTCAACATTATGCTCAGAAACTTGGTCCTCCCGGCCTGAGTCAGAGTCGCAAAGGTTCTGGGCATCACTGCAGACCATTTCCTGGTCTGTACTCACTGTAGCTTGGGAGCAGACCTCTGATTCCCAGGCTATAGTGTTACTGAACAGCTCTGCAGACTCAGCCATCTCAGTTCCACCATACTGTGCAGGGCTGATGGAGACTTCAGAGCTGGGAGAAAGCAAGTTTGATTGGGATGACAACTCAGAGGACTGGTGTTTTTTGGATGCGGTACTTGAAGTGGCTGAGAGGGCACTTGTTGGACCACTTGAGATCCATTCAAGCATTTTCCTTTTTTGGCCATCATCTACCTTTGTTCCTGTTGTTCGTGTCCGTAAAAAAGGAATCACATCGGATTGTCCACGGTAAGTAGTAGACATCTTACTTTTGCTGGTAGATGGTCTATCTTCAGCAGATGATAATGGAGCTTTGCCACCTTCCCCACGGACAAACCCTTTTTTTCCTTTTCCACCACGCCTCTTCCCCTTTCCACCAGCATCTGTCATTTTGCCACTCATGTTGATTGCGACAAGATTGTGCACTGAAAATGTGGTAGTAAAAATTGAGAGGTGGTGTAGATTGCAGCGGTGGTCTATCTTTATTAACAGCAGAATAAACAACAATAACTATCCCTGACAATGCAACTACGGCCCTTAAACTGGCAGCATAAATTGCTAGTATAATGGCTTAGTTATAATGAGTTTGAGTGTGCAATGCAGGCAGACGTGCTGCAAATATATTTGCACTACTGGGACTATACAGAAGTCCAATAGCCACGTTTAGGATGCCACTAAGTTCACTCAGTGTTTGCTAGTATAATGGCTTAGTTATAATGAGTTTGAGTGTGCAATGCAGCCAGACGTGCTGCAAATATCTTTGCACTACTAGGACTATACAGAAGTCCAATAGCCACGTTTAGGATGCCACTAAGTTCACTCAGTGTTTGCTAGTATAATGGCTTAGTTATAATGAGTTTGAGTGTGCAATGCAGCCAGACGTGCTGCAAATATCTGTGCACTACTGGGACTATACAGAAGTCCAATAGCCACGTTTAGGATGCCACTAAGTTCACTGAGTGTTTGCTAGTATAATGGCTATGTTATAATGAGTTGGAGTGTACAAAGGGCAGGAAAGTACAGTGGCAGGGTTGTGGGTCTCTGGGTAGAGGAAAGGAAGCCTGCCTTTCTATCCCTCCTAATGAGATAATGCAGCGGGGAAATCCCTGACCTTAGCTACACAGACGCTGTCATCTTGTGTAGCTGTTAAATTCTGTTTTCAGGAACTGTCACCTATGGCTCTGACCCTGCCGGTATGAGCCCTTAAAAGGACTGATAGAAAGTGCTATCCCTATGCTGTCCAGCGCTGTGTATGGAGCGTATACAGCTGTATCGGCGATAGGAGCTGCGCCAGTGATGTCTGACACCAAGGACGCAGAAGAGATAATGGCGTCCGGACGGGCAGATACTCGTTTTTATAATGCAGGGACATGTGACATGGACATCCTATCACACATGCCGTTGCTTCTCTGGCTAAAAGTCCACTTAGCTGTGTGTGTGTCTGGGATTGGCTGACATGCTGGCCCTCCCCACTACACGCACGCGCTTAGGGAAGGAAGACAAGGAAAAAAAAAAAAAATGGCGATCGCCATTATTCAAACAGCAGTGATCTGAATGCGCTGTTCCCGCACACTATACACTGAAATGTCATAATAGTGTGAGTCACAGAGTGACTTACACTATTACAGCGGAAAGCCAGCTAGGAATTAGCTGGGTTCTTTGCTGCTAGAACCATTCTCGAACGTATCTAGAACTATCGAGCTTTTGCAAAAAAGCTCGAGTTCTAGTTCGATCTAGAACAGCCCCCAAAATCACTCGAGCCGCGAACTGGAGAACCACGAACCACGAACCGCGCTCAACTCTACCCCCTACCAACGGAGGGGAGAACTATCATCCAGGCTGCTCCCTGTCATCGCTCCCGGGATCCCCGTCCAGAGCAGCGGTGGTGTCACCAATCTCACCACAACCGTGGGTGGCGTCATGGACAATATCAAATCCCCACAATCAATCCCCACCCTTTTCACTCACGGGCGAGGAACGCCGCTCGAGTCCCCGGGATCCGGCCCACCGCTCGAGCCACCACCGAGCAGCAGCCGAAGCAGCAGCGGCCAGACCCAAGTAGTGGGAGAGTGCAGCGTCCCCTTCTCCGCCCGCGACAACTTGGCGTCACGAACAGGACCTTACCGCTCTGCCGTCTGGTAGAGGTGCGCCTTGGGACCGCCGGAGGTGTCCGGCCGAAAATTTAGAGAAGCCGCCATCTTGGGCGCGAAAAATTCCCGCTCGAGCGTCTCCTCGAGCAGTGGAGGCGCGAAGGCCAAAACCCCGCCCCTGTAGAGGAGGAGCCGAAAAGAGACTAAAGGGGACTGATGGCGTCTGGCCGCATGTAGCCCGTGGCTATAAAGGCAGGGACGCCAGGACCCTGCGGCCATCTTGTTTCTGGTTCCTGGAAGAGTCTGCCAGAGCCATTTTCATGCCGTCCCGCAGCACCGTAGCCCCCGCGCCTGGAACCGCGGCGTGGGTGGAGATCCGGACCGCCCAGCTCCAACAACGGCTGCAGGTCAAGATGCAGCTCCTCCTGGAGGAGTGGGAGGCCGACATGGCGGAGGTTGTGGTGACCGTGCGGAGACGTGAGGAAGAGGGAGCTTCGGAAGGGAGGGTGAGTGACCCACGCCCCTGTGCCCCTTAGTGGGTCAGTCATCACGGCCGAGGGACCCGGTCCACACCCGCTCACCCAGCTACCTCCCCCGCTACCCGTATTGGCCGCCGCGCCCCCGCCACTAGGCCCGCTACCACCGCAACCGGTAGTGGTACCCCGCATGTCCACCCAGGCGGATCGGCCTGCAGCCGGAGCCCGCAACCGATCGGAACTGCTCCCATGGAAAGTGCCAAATTCTGAACCGGAGGCACCTGCAGAGATTTCCCCCGAGCCGAAGCCGACAAGCCGCTCCGTGCAGGAGGCCCGGCGGAAGAGGACCCCTGTGCCCATCCCCCACACCTCGGCTGAGGTTGCGCCGGGTTGCCGCTGCAAGGCAGCACCCCAGGCCAAGTCACCGCGGGACCTTCCACCCAGATCGCCAGTGGTGGGCAGTGTCCAGAAGGTCTCGCGGGGCCCAACCCGTGTGCCGGAGCTCGCAGCAGCCCCGTATTGGGACAGGGAGCCGACACCGCTGGGCCCGGAGATCGCGGAAAGGGAGAGAGAGAAGGCAGAGTTGGTGGCCCACACGATCCGGGAAAAGGAGAGCCTCCAGCATGCAACCTTCCGTGTCCGGGGCCCCCTGTATGAAGGGCAGGTGAGGCGGTTTGATGTCCGCTGGGGTTATGGCTTTATTTACGAGCCGGGCCTGGAGGCCGAAGTCTTTATAGCCCGGCGGGATGTCAATGCCCACCTGTCGGAGGAACACCCAGGCCGCAACCTGATGCCGGGAGAGCTGGTGCAGTACACCCGGCACTGCGGGGAGAAGGTGTGGTTTGCGTTGGATGCAAAGCTGAGGGGCAGCCAAGAGGCCCGAGTGTCCACCGCGCCCCCTCACCCGACCGACGCCGAGGAGTCAGAGTAATGGCAGCGGAGTCCCGTTGCAAGTTGTCCCCGTTGGGACCACCAAAGTACCGTTTGAAAGTGTTAACTAATGATAAGTAAATAATTACCGAGAAGTTACCTGATTGAAACCTGATTGAACCGGTCGTTGCCGGCAACTGTTCCCCGTTGGGACCCCTTACAAACCAATGCATAGAAACTGCTACGGACAAGCCTGAGAACTGGCAGGGCAACCACGAACTTGTGGTCTGTAAATAAAAATGTTGGCTTTACCGTAACCGCCTCCGGAGAGGCTGATTTGGAGGATGGGCCTGGAGGAAAGTGATGGCCCAGGCCCGCCACTACCGCAACCGGTGGCAATCCTCCGGGGGGTTTCAGGGGCTCCTTATGGACGTGGGTCCCCTGAAAAAGGACAGAACCCGCTCGGGTAACTTGTGCTGGACTGGGGTCAAGGGGTGCTGCCCATTTGCTTAGGGGCAGCATCAGGGCCAGGTTGCTTGGGTGGGAGAGAGCAGAAGCCGAAACCGTTTAGTAACGTTTAAGTACATATGCCTCCCGATGTGGGAAGAAGTTTATATACTTGTAATATATGTTTACCGTTTATCTTTTTCAGTTTGTGAAAATAAAACCGGTGATGGACGGGCAGCCCGCGGACGGTCTGCATTTTACTAAGGGGGAATGTGGTGCCCTAGGCAAGCCAGGACGTCACAAGCACAACACCAACACACTCCCCACTCCCGGTCAGGCACACCGAAGTCAGACAAAAACCCTTGTTGCCTCCCTCCAGGGGCTGATGTTCACACCAGGGGGTGGGCCAGGCGGTTGGTCCCACCCACCGAGGAGTTCACAGTCCTGGAGGCAGGAAAAATGGAGAGTTGAGTTTTGGAAGTGAATGTGAGAGGAAGGAAAGTGGTAGAGGAGCAGACAGAAGTGTTCCGGGTGTGTGGCCCGGACGGAACAGCAAGCTTGGCAGACGGTGGTGACCGTCTGCAGGAGAGGCCTATTGGAGCTAGCCGTAAGGACCATGAACGGGCGGTGGCCCAGCGGTACCGGACCGGTACGCAAAGAGTAGCCAGCACCATCCGGCAGGGGCTTACGGACCCTGACAAGGCTAGGAGTCGCCGTGAATTTGTCAAATCCGTTAGCGAAGGGAGCCTCCTGGGTTTCCCAGCAGCCAAGTCCCGACAGAAGGCAACCGTCCAACCGAGAGAGGGAAACACAGTCACCGCCAAGGCTAAAGTTCCCAGGGCCAGAGCCTGCGGGCAAAAAGGGCTCCTTCAGCAACCTTCAAGCTGGGGAGCGGGTTACCGGTGGGAACCCATTGGAACCGTACACACTACACAGGTGCAGGGAAAGGCAGTCACCATCAACCTGCCGGGAGGAGAAACACCGCAGCTGTCTGTGGGACCCGTCCATCCAGCCGTTTGCTTTAACGGAGACTCTGTGTACATCATTGGCTGAGTGAGTACCACCGTGCCGTGCGGCACAGCGCTGCCCCCACGACCCTGCACCTCGCCAGGCCCCGTAACCCGCCTGCCATCCATCCCTACCCCATCACCGGGCCCCGGGACAACCAACCCCCCTATCCACAGGGGAGAACTATCATCCAGGCTGCTCCCTGTCATCGCTCCCAGGATCCCCGTCCAGAGCAGCGGTGGTGGCACCAATCTCACCACAACCGTGGGTGGCGTCATGGACAATATCAAATCCCCACAATCAATCCCCACCCTTTTCATTCACGGGCGAGGAACACCGCTCGAGTCCCCGGGATCCATCCCACCGCTCAAGCCACCACTGAGCAGCAGCCGCAGCAGCAGCGGCCGGACCCGAGCAGTGGGAGAGCGCAGCGTCCCCTCCTCCGCCCGCGACACATTCACTATATAAAGCTAAATGCTTCCTTCTGTCCAAAGCTGGGATCAAACTGTTTGATCTTCCAATGATGAGATTAAACTATTTGAATGGCCAAAGGGCCCATTTTTTATTTTTTTATTTTTAAAAAATGGTTAACCAGTGCAGGAGTAACTGGGGCCTAATTTATGAGAATTGCCTCCCAGTATGATTATTCTGGTTACCAATAACCACTGCAAAAGTAGCTAGAGCCTCATTGATGCAAATTGTCACCCAGTAACATCGTCCTGGTTGCCTGTGGCCACTATTACATTAATTTCATATGCACTTCTTTCCCTGCCCACCGGCATCTGTGATTGGTTGCAGTCAGACACGCCCTCACACTGAGTGTCAGCTGACTGCTTCCAATCACAGGCGCTGTCTGCATTTATCGTTGTATAAAACTAAATAAATAAATAAATAAATATATAAATTGATGTAGGGTTATCCTATATGATGATACCCAGCACAGATAAAGCCCACGGCTACAGGCTTCAGCCACCAGCCAATCTCTTATCTTGGTTGTGTATCAAAATAGGCATAACCATATGCAACTTTTTTTTATTATTTAAATAATTTTAAAAAACAGCATGTGGTCCCGCCCAATTTTGATACCCTAGGCTAAAAATAGAAGAATTCAGCCGCACCAGAATTGTCCCATCCATTAGATGCAATGACAGCACTTTAACTGACTCTTCCCGATTGCCTTGGTGCTGTGGAAATCGGGGAAATATGGGTTAATGACAGCACACAGCTGTTACTAATCCCACAATTAGTGAATGGTAGAGGTCTATGAGACTCCCCATCACTAATCCTATAAGTCAAAAGAAATATACTCAAACTCAGAGAAAAATCCCCTCCCTCCGGCTGGCACTATCACTGATTCAGTGTAAAAATGGTCCTGTACCTTAACAGTACTGGCCGAGGGAAGGGGATGCGAGGCTGCCCCACATTCTCTGACCCCCAGCCAGCGCTGCCAGTGTTAAAGGGCTGGCAGGATGCAGGGCAAATCCCCGAACTTTAACAGTGACAGTATCTGCTGGGGGAAGGGGAGTGTGGGAACTAGTTGCAAGGGCGTTATATCCCATGACTAATCCACCCTCTTAGCATGTTAGCACTCCCACAGAGGCTTACTAATATGCTACTCAATGCCCATTGCCCAGCATCATCAGCGGAGATGCGTGAACCTGTGTCCATTGTCACAGCCTCAGACGCTTGGTTTAGGCTCAGTGCGCATGATCAGAAGTCACATAACTTCCGGTCATGTGCTCTATGAAGCGGGTGTATGCATCCAGGCTTTAGAGAGGTCTACTGTATATGACCGGAAGTGCCGGAGACTTCTGATCATTTCACCCTGTTCTTTTCCAAAATTGCAGAAGTTGCCTTAGATGTGTTGGAAAAGTTCACATCTTCCAAGGGCACGAGGTGATGGCACCATATTCTCTTTTAATATAGAGCTGTACATCTGCGAATTCACGAAGATTAGGGATAAGGAAACCCAACCGGTAAAGTTTGGGGTTCGTAACGGACACCTGTTGTCTGGGGCTCAAACTCAAACACAGACTGTTAAAAGAAGTCTGTACCCAAGTTCAGAGTTCAGGTGCTGTTTGTATGTTAATAAAGTATGTTGAAAGGCTGCAGAGCAGCCAATCAACATGTTCTTTGCCATGGGGAAGATGCCTGTATGCTATTGTGAACAATACATTTTAAAAAAATGATGTGGGTTACCAGCTATTTTTGATAATCTGCGCAGGTAACGTAGATAGCTATGGGCTGCAGCCCTCAGCTGTCTGCTTTACCTTTGCTGGTAATCAAAAATAGAGGGGACCCCACACAGTTTTTCAGCACTATTAACTACCAACTACATCCTTAAGTGGTTAACACTCATGTTTTTAAATTTTAAGAATGTAAAATAAAATGTATCCATTTAAACAACAATTCCTGCCTTGCTTCATAGATGGGGAACTTTTATCTTTTAGCTTTCTTTCATAAAATATCATGTGTAACTTCTCTCACGGCAGACACAATCTATATGTAGATTTGATTCGAGATTCAGAAGAACTTTTAAGGACTACATGGCATTTAAATAAAGTGTTTGATGGGTAATAAATTAAACCCAGAAACTTTTGAAAAGTTATAAAGCTCATTACTGATTCCAGGCAGTGTACATTAACAGTTAACCTCAGATCATACTTATTTTAATGAATCCCTTTGGGAATAGGTCTATACTTAAATAACTTTCTCTGTGATCATTTAAATACCATTTTTCCATATTGTAGAGGTTTATATGGACTTTCAATTTTTTTTTTTTTGCACATTAAATATAAAGGAATGGTACGTGATTTATAACCTGGTATATCATTTTGTGTCAAAAGTTTTAAAGGGAAATAGACTTTTATGAATTTATTGCAGTCTTTTCTGTGTGACACAATCCCATAAAATATATCTATTTAAGATTACAATTTATAGGAAGATTTATTAAGCCCAGACATAGAGATATAAACCAGATTAGGTGTATGTTAAAAGTTGGGAGCAACTGCATTAACTTTGGATTAAGTAGATGTGCAAAACAGGTTTAGAAAATGCAACAGCCCAGTAAAGGCGACTCAGTGATGACCAAAAAGTATTTATTTTACGGAAGTAAAGAGTTAGTGATAATAAGAGATAATGTGAACACAATATATGACTTTCAACAGAAAAATCAAATTCAGTAATGTGATCAAAATTCTCTCATCTATATGTGTCACAACAGAAATTTTTAATCAAAAAACAGACCCATAATTCTATATTAATCCCACATTAGAGAAAAATGAATTTAAGAAATGTGAACTATAGGACACCAATTCAAAAATAAAACATTTTATTTTTTACATTAAAAACATTATAAAAACAAAAGGAACATGCCACCAGTATAGGGGAGAACCAAACAGACCATAGAACAAAAATAAATACAATATATTAAATGTCCTTCCAAATAGAGCAGCAACAATCATCATAAATATGTTAATACTTAAACTGCCAAATAGACAATGTCTTAAAGTGCAAAAGTGCCACTAAACTAAATACCTGTCCATATATTGTTACAGATTAGCATTATACATAGCCATACACAGTATAACTGTAACGCCTGCCTGGATCCATAGACTCAGATGGGCTGTAAAGGGGAGGCTAGAGGGAAGCCACTCACCAAGTAGGACCCCCAGAACCCTGAAACTCTTTAACCCCTATACAGGGATTTGGAATTACACCGGGAACTGGAGATCACTACCTGTGGAAGACTGCAGTCCGATGAGAGTAGTAGTCAGGCAGGGTCAAACCAGGAACAGCAGAACAGGGACAGAATCGGCAGGCAGTGACGTAGTCAGTGAACGTAGCAGAGGTCAGATCCGGGTCGGGCAGCAAGGTACAAAAACAACAGGCAGAAGGGTAGTCAGAAAACACGCAGAAGTCAACACACAGGAATCACCAAACAGAATAGGACGTAACAGGAGCCAGGAAAATCAGAACTATATCTGGCAGTAATCATGTTACAGGAGGGGAAATAAGAAGGGTGTGGTGTCTTCCCATTGGCTGTAGCTGAACGCTGGCAACTTCAGCTGGAAGACACATGCCACCCACAGTCAGCCAGCGGTACTGCAGATCCTAAGCTAACCCAGCCCAGTGGATGATCGGAGCCTGCGCCCACTGGTGCCGCTGGCATCGACTTCTCTCCCATCACCAGCACCATCCACGGCAGGAACATGGCGTCGCCTGCCGATCGGAGCAGAAGTCGCTGGAGCAGACTCCGGCGGTGACGTAACAATAACCGATAGATATGTTATTTTTCAAGTGACTAATCACATTGGTAACTACTAAACCATTTATATATTTTCATTTAAATGTTGCTCATAAGGATAGAAAAATTTACTCAGTACACTTACATAAAAGTTTGACTACTTTCCTGTGTGTCTCCCTCCTGCCTCCGACGCGCGTTTCATCACCTTCATCAATAATACACAAAGTGTAAATGCGATATCTTACATGCATCTATTGACCCCTTGTTACGTCACCACCGGAGTCCACTCCAGTGACTTCAGGTCCTGCCGTGGATTGTGCTGGTGATGGGAGAGGAGTCGATGCCAGCGGCACCGGTGGGCGCAGGCTCCGATCATCCACTGGGCTGGGTTATCTTGGGATCTTCAGTACCACTGGCTGACTGTGGGTGGCGTGTGTCTTCCAGCTGAAGTTGCCAGCGTTCAGCTACAGCCAGTGGGAAGACACCACACCCTTCTTAGCTCCCCTCCTGTCTGCTCACCTCTGCCAGAGATAGTTCTGATTTCCTGGCTCCTGGTCGGCCCTATTCTGTTTTGTGATTCCTGTGTGCTGACTTCTGCGTGTTTTCAGACTACCCTTCTGCCTGCTGTTTTTGTACCTCACTGCCCGATCCGGATTTGACTTCTGCTACGTTTTCTGATTACGTCCTTGTCTGCCGATTCTGTCCCTGTTCTGCTATTCCTGGTTTGACCCTGCCTAACGACTACTCTCATCGGACTGCAGCCTTCCACAGGTAGTGATCTCCAGGGCCCTGTGTAATTAAAAATCCCTGTATAGGGGTTAAAGGGTTTCAGGGTTCTGGGGGTCCTGCTTGGTTAGTGGCTTCCCTCTAGTCTGTCCATTACATCCCACCTGAGTCTGTTGATCCAGGCAGGCGTTACACCCCTTCACCACTCGGCGATTTTCTGTTTTTCGTTTTTGTTTTTTCCTCCTTTTCTTCCAACTTTTATATTTTTCCATCAATATATCAGGCAATATAGTCATATGAGGGCTTGTTTTTTGTGGATGAGTTGTAATTTTGAAATACACTATTCATTCTGCCTCATATTGTACTGGAAACAGGTAAACAAAATTCCAAGTGTGGTGAACTTGCAGAAAAAGTGAAATCCACAATTGTTTTTTATGGGTTTTTTTTTTACCATTGTTCTGTCCCCACTTAAAGGCGATGGAAGGTGCATAGTTGTGAGAGGTTGTGAGAATCTTACCTTCGTTTTTCCTATAGGTGGGGCAGACAGGACCAGAGCACTCCAGAGTGAAAACATGCACATGCTGAGATGAAACAATGGTGGTTTATTTTCTCCAAAGGTTAGGACATGCAGAGTGCAGTAATCCAAGTACTTGGCATTGTAATTCTCCAGTGATGCTTGCCTCTGAAGCTACTACGTGGTCAGAAGACTTTGCTCCTAGTAGCTCCAATCCAATATGGGAAGTTGTTCTCACAAACTCTGCTTTGGAAATGAACATCCCAGGATGTGATGCAAGAGGGTCATCAGACACTCCCATGGGCTGGACAAAAGAAACAGAGGAGCCGAAAGGTCTGACCAGTAGATGGTGGCAGAGACAAGCATAAAAAACATTAAATAACAGTTTTAACTAAGACAAATAGAAACAGCACACTCCCTGTCTGAAATTCACTTTTGGGGATTTCACTATTGAGTCCATAATACAACCTGAAAGGAAAGGCATGTTAAATGCAAAAACAAGCTCAATTGAGTCCAAAACAAGAAGGATGGCTCAAAGTTCAGGTCCGGTAGCGTTCATCCTGTAGGTACGCTCTCTATGGGCAAAAGCAGAACAAGTTCGAGAATTGGCCTTGCAAAGGTCTTCGTCTCACCTTTCCTGATGACCTTTAGCTCCACCTTCCGAACATTGCCGTCCTGACTAGGCAGTATCCTAGTAATTAGTCCCATAGGCCAGTCAGTCCTTTCTGTGGTCTGATCTTTCATGAGGACTAGGTCTCCTTCCTTGAGGTTCGGCTTGGGATGTCGCCACTTCTTTCTTCCTTGAGGAATGGTGAGGTATTCCTTCCTCCATCGGTTCCAGAAGTAGTCAGCCAAGTATCGAACCCGTTTCCAGTGTTTTTGATAAGTGTTCGCGTGAGTGAACTCTCTGCTGGGCATTACCGCGTTGTCAGTTTTTTGGGTAATGAGAATAGTAGGAGTTAATATGGTTGGTGTTTCTGGATCCATGGTCACCGGCACAAGGGGTTTTGAATTGATAATGGCTGAGACTTCAGCTAAAAGAGTGACTAGAGTCTCATGTGTGAGTCTTGAGGAATTGACGTCCATTAGCATGGAGTTCAAGATGTTGCGTGAAATCCCGATCATCCTCTCCCAGCAGCCTCCCATGTGAGAACTGTGAGGGGGATTGAAGATCCAGGTGCAACCTTTCTCTGCCAGCTGATCTTGGATAGGTTTGGTGTCGATGTTCAGTTCTCTACATGCACCGACGAAGTTGCTTCCACGATCAGACCTCAGCTGTTTCACTGGTCCTCTGATGGCAAGGAACCTTCTCAAGGCGTTGATTAGGCTGGAGGTATCCATGGACTCTAACACCTCAATGTGAACGGCTCGAACACTCATGCAGGTGAATAACACAGCCCACCGCTTGCTGTTTGCTTGGCCTCCGCGAGTTCTGCGTGTGGACACCATCCATGGTCCGAAAACGTCTAGGCCCACGTAGGTGAAAGGTGGCTCTGTGGAAAGTCTGTCTGTAGGCAAGTCAGCCATTTGCTGGTACAGTTGTTTTCCTCTTGCTTTACGACAGTGCACACAATTGTGTAGTATTCGTGCTACACGTCTCTTCATTCCAATAATCCAGAGGCCTGCAGACCATAAAGCACCTTCTGTAATTTGCCTGCCTTGGTGTTCAGTCTTTCCATGGTGGTGTCGGATCAGCAAGACTGTAACATGGTGTTTGTTGGGAATGATGAGAGGATTTTGTTCTGCAACTCCAAGATGAGCCTGATTTAAACTCTTAGTAAGCCTAAACTGTCGATGACTGGGTTTAAATTGGCGAGAGGACTTCTTAATGGAATCCGCTGTTTGTTGTATAAACACTTCCATTCTATGGCGAATTCACTCTGTTGGAGGTGGCGTATTATGAGGGACTCGCTATGGGAGATGTCCTCAGCAGAAAGGGCTTTGTGTCAGACATGCCAGCGATGACAGTCTTTGGTTTTAAGGTCAGTACGACAGCATCTGGCGATATGCACTAACCTAGCGACGGTCCTGACGAGCCTCATCCAGCTGGAGAAACGTTCAAAACGTTGGCAACCGAGGTTGGAAGTTTTTTCTGCACTGTTGGCCAGGGTATTGACTTCAGCTCTGACATCTGGATCGTTGTCCGGATCTAGGATGCTGAAGGCTTCCTGGACACCTTCTTCTGACTGTCTCAGCAGGAACTCTGGACCTGTAAGCCAAGAAGAGTTAGCAAAAGAACTTATAGACATAGGTCTAGTTGCGTGATCTGCTGGATTCAGTTTCGTTGGTACAGGTTCTGCTAGGTTGTTGCAGACTTCCTTGTCCATAAAGGCGACGCTGTGTTCTCTCATTTCAGGCTTGCTGTTCATGGAACGCTGAAGAGAGTTAAATCTGGTCTGAGCTTGAGCTCGGTTGTTTGGGAGTCTTACCCTGGTAGATCGGAAGGGTAATGGAGAGACCCAATGGTTGGTTTTGTCTTTAGAAAACTCACAGTCCATTATTCCGATGAATTCTCTGTCCTCTACTGACAAGGCTACTTTATCATCGTCCTTGGTTGTGAGAAAGACTGTTCTTTCCAAGTTGTCGATATGCAGAGAAGAAGCGATGTCAGGTAGCTGTATTGTGTCTGGAGACTTCTCTTTCACTCCATAGTGATGAGGACATGGCTTTAAGCAGGTTGTGCGCCCATCTCCATGCACATAAGTCTTGAAGGAATCAATTTCTGATCGATCAACGCACACATTTCCTATGACTACCCATCCCAAGTCCAGTCTCTGGGCGTATGGTGCATAGTCAGGCCCATTACACTGCTGTCGCACCTTGTGTACCCTTAGATTGTCTCTGCCGAGCAGGAGTAGAATCTCTGCGTTATTGTCCAGAGGTGGGATAACACTAGCGAGGTGTCTTAGGTGTGGTTGATGAAATGCAGCTTCTGGGGTAGGAATTTCATTCCTGTGGCTGGGTATTTGGTCACATTCAACGAGCGTTGGTAGAGGTATTTCAGTCTTCCCATTGATAGGAGAAGCAATGAATCCCTGGGCTCTTCTGCCGCTAGTCTCTATGCGACCCGAGCAGGTGTTCAAGGTGTAGGATTCTGATGGTCCATTAGTTCCGAAGGCTTCAAAGAATTTGGTTCCTGCTAGGGACCGGTTGCTTTGGTCGTCTATGATGGCATACACCTTCATTGCCTTTTCTGGATGTCCCTCGGGATAAACCTTGATGAGGCATATTCGGGCACAACATTTCTGTGTTTGGCCCTCTCCACATACCTCTGAGCATGAGCAGGAGACGGCTGTGGTGGTGTCAGTCTGATTCTTGGGCTCCCCGCCATGACTTGGAGTGTGAGTGGTGGTGACTGCAGCCGGTGTGTCTCTAGCTAGCTGGGTTGGGTGCATGGCTGAAACGTGTTTTTTGGTATGACACTCCTCACACTTGACGATGGATTTACAGTCCTTGGCCATGTGCTCAAGTGATGCGCAGCATTTGAAACAAATCCCAAGCTCTGTGAGGACTTTCTTGCGCTCCTGTAGGGTTTTGGATCTAAACCCCCTGCACTTGTTCAGTGAGTGCGGTTTTTTATGGATGGGGCATTCTTGATTGAAAGACTTATCTCGTGATGAGATGGTGTTCTGTTTATCTGTGCGTGCTGCAGGTGATGGTAGCTCAGTCTTCCTAACACTCACAGTGTTCTTAATGTCTCTGCGTTTGTGTATGGCACCTTCATACCTTGATGATGATGTTGCAGCTGCCGAAGTGTTGAACTCTAGGAAGTCGAGGCTGGGGTCGTTCCTCATCTGGGCCTGCTCGTCAATGAACTTGCAGAACTGAATAAATGGGGGAAAGGTGACGTCATTCATTCTTTTGTACCTTGAGACTGACGTTGCCCATTTCTCCTGCAGACTGTATGGCAGCTTCACCACGATTGGGTTCACTCCATGGGCTGTATCCAGGTAGCACAGCCCAGACAGATGAGGGTCTCTTTTGGCGAGCTCCAGCTCCATGAGCAGATCACTTAGGTCTTGAAGCTTGTGGACTTCTTTAAGGTTGATCTTTGGGATGTCCTGCAGTCTCTTGAATAGGGCTTTCTCTATTGCTTCTGCACTGCCAAAGGTGCGTTCCAGTCTCTGCCATGCAGCAGCGAGACCTGCTTCTGCTTGTCCCACATAGACGGTTCTGAGGCTCTTGATACGGTTTGTAGAGCCTGGGCCCAACCACTTGATCAGGAGGTCGAGCTCCTGTTCCGCAGTGAAGTTGAGATTGGCAATGGCTGCCTTGAAAGTTGCTTTCCAGGTCCTGTAGCTCTCTGCACGATCATCGAATTTCGTGAGACTAGTGTTGATTAGCTCTCTGCTCACCATGAACCTGGCAAACTCAGACATATCTGATTTCTCACCACTTGCTGCCACGACGACTCGTGATGCCCCTGGGGCATATGGGCTGCCTGGCGTGAATGGATGAGATGTTCCCGGGTAAAATGACGTTGCTGCAGGGTTGAGCTGTGGTTTAGCCTCTGTAGATTCTGATGACCGCTGCTTGAGCTGTGGAAGTGGGTCAGGAAACACTTGGTTGCCATCTTGCTGTGGTGACTGTGTTTGAGAGGGCACCTCTTGGTGACTGTTATTAATTTGCTCGGGTGCTTTAGGTGGCACTGGCACTGGTAGAGGTAAGTTGGAGGTTTCGGTGTTGTCGGCTTGGACGGTACTGCAAACTGGGGTTGCTACAGGTAACTGATTCAGTACATAGTCTCTTGTGCGATCAACTGGATTGTCTGCTTCCAGTGGTGGCGAGTCAGCTGGATCAGGACCTTGGATCAATGCTTGCTTAAGTAGTCTCATTTTAGCTAGCGCAACTTCCTCTTCCATCTGTGACCGAAGAATCTTTATCCGAGCCTCCGCTTCTGCCCTTTTGGCTTCCGCTTTAGCAGCTTCTGCTTTTGCAAGGGCTTCTGCTTCTGCCCTTTTGGCTTCTTCCTCTACTTCTCTTTCTGTGAAGGAACGTCTCACCTTGGATTCCTCTGCTCTTATGCGGGCCTCTAGTATCCTGTCGCTCAGGGCTGAGCTTCTTGAGGATGATGACCCGGATGACCGAGAGGAACGTCTAGATGAGGTTGATCGGTGTGATCTGGTTTCTTGCTGGTGAGAGATACGGTGTTCGGCCTTGTCTATGGCATCTTGCACCTTGGCATCTCTTTCCTTGTTTACCTCTTCTGCCTTGCTCAGGTCTAAAAGAGCTTCATCAATTTTAGAGTCTTTTAGAAAGTTAATGTACCTTGTTGACAGTCTCTTGTATCTTTCATGAGCTGTGCTCAGCCGTTCCAGAGCGGCTTGTAAGCATGTGGCATCACCTGATGAGGATTCAAGTCTTGACATGTAATAGGTGACTCGTTCCCACTGTTCTTCCAGGTGTTCACATAGCTCATCTTTCATAGTGTGATAGTTTTCAGCGGCCTTTATCGTGGGTTTGGAAGAGCGCTTCGGTCGGACAACTTGGTCTGCTGAAAGCGTGGGCTCTGCCTCCTGGGCTTCATAATGGACAGTATCAGATTGTATTTGCTCTGTTTCAGCAGTGGGGAACTGTCCAAGGTCTTTTTCAGCCATTTTGATTTAAGGTGTACTGTCTCTTTAAGAAACTTGACTTTTGAATAGGGGTCCAAAAATCGTTGTGCAGCTCTGCAAGGACTCCCTGATGAGATTTCCAAGGTGTCTTTAGTAAAACTTGGGGCTCGCAGTGCAGCGATGTGCAGTAATGGGGTATAATGTACTGCAAGTCTATAGAAGGAGTATAGCAAGAGAGAAACAGCAGGTGCATAAACTGTCCCTTTACAATGCAAGCAGAGGTGACACAGGACGTGGCAGATGGGAGAGCTTCCCCTTAGGCTTGTCCAGGCATGCACTGTGCAGGCAGACTAGTGCACAAGGCTTGTTGCTAGGCAGATTACATGGGAAGTTACAGGGTTCTTAGGGATCTGTAGCCGGGGTATTGAGCTCTTAAGCAGTCTTCTGACTGTTCTGTCCCCACTTAAAGGCGATGGAAGGTGCGTAGTTGTGAGAGGTTGTGAGAATCTTACCTTCGTTTTTCCTATAGGTGGGGCAGACAGGACCAGAGCGCTCCAGAGTGAAACATGCACATGCTGAGATGAAACAATGGTGGTTTATTTTCTCCAAAGGTTAGGACATGCAGAGTGCAGTAATCCAAGTACTTGGCATTGTAATTCTCCAGTGATGCTTGCCTCTGAAGCTACTACGTGGTCAGAAGACTTTGCTCCTAGTAGCTCCAATCCTATATGGGAAGTTGTTCTCACAAACTCTGCTTTGGAAATGAACATCCCAGGATGTGATGCAAGAGGGTCATCAGACACTCCCATGGGCTGGACAAAAGAAACAGAGGAGCCGAAAGGTCTGACCAGTAGATGGCAGCAGAGACAAGCATGAAAAACATTAAATAACAGTTTTAACTAAGACAAATAGAAACAGCACAAACATGTCCACTATATGGTAAGACTGACCCTGATCAGATTAGTTTATTTTGTATTTTGATAGATCGGGCATTTCTGGATGTGGCGATGCCAAATATGTGTATTTTTTTATTATATTATTTTCAGGGGACTGATTTGAACTTTTGTGTTTTATTAATTTTTTAAAAAACTTTTTTTAAAATGTTTTATTGTTGTACTAGTAGGCAGTTTGAAACTGACAAGGTTGGATCACTTCTGCTGTTCAGAGCGATGCTTCAGCATCTGCATCAGCTTCAGCACCAGTATGATAGCAGAAATGCTGATCTCCTGTGAATGACGGCGCTTAGCCTGCATTCACAGGAACTATGTTATGACAGTGACAGGATTTATCAGCTGACCCCTAGCTGACATGAAAACCCATTGGCAGCCCATGATCACATTACGGGGCCGCTGATGAAGGTGGTGGATAAGTCACTCCCTGCCGGCGCGCATTCAATTCTGCTTTCAGATATCTTCGATCCACCTGCGCCTGTTAGCGGCACATGTCAGTTGATTTAAAGATACCAAACTGCATAATTATAATACATAGTGCCTGTGTATTCCAGGGTGTATTGCAATCCCTCCTTTCAATTTTTGATAGGCCTTGCACTTAGTGCATAGGCTTCACCAGTCTAGGAGACCCACTATTTACAAATGGGAAAAACTTGAGAAATCCCAAGTGCATAATCCTTATTTCTCCTAACTGAAATTGAAAACTGCTGCTTTTTT
Source organism: Anomaloglossus baeobatrachus (assembly GCF_048569485.1). Classification (NCBI taxonomy): domain Eukaryota; kingdom Metazoa; phylum Chordata; class Amphibia; order Anura; family Aromobatidae; genus Anomaloglossus; species Anomaloglossus baeobatrachus. The sequence continues at coordinate 755,009,685 of NC_134354.1, forward strand.
TGAAAGTATGTCAATGCTTTTGCCATTTTCCAGGATGTTTTCACCATTAAAACTAATGAGTGCTAAAACACAACAAAAACGCTACATGTGAACATAGCCTAAGAAGTGGGAAAGACATTTCTTCTCTATAGTTAAATTTGCCTTACATACAAGTCATTATACAGGAAAGAATGTTTCCTAACATTTTTTCCTGTCACATCCATGGTATCTTCTGTTTGGTATATTTTATTGTCAGAGTAATTCTCTGACTCCCAGGTCACTGCTGATAACAGAATTTTCAGAGATATTTCCAGGCGTCTTCCTCATGCTGTTCCCATTCCATTGGAGCACTTGTTCCATCCATTTCTGTGATTTTACTGCCCTCACAGATCTTTTGGGAGCGCCTGCCGAAAAATTCTTAAGTTTCCCATTGACTTCTATTATACTTGTTACTCGAGATGAGAACCCGAATGTGCGATTTGCTTGCAAGCACCCAAGCATTTTAGAGTTCGCCCATCACTAATAATCATCAAAGAGAATACTTGTTTAAATAAGGCAAAAGAAATGTGTAAAAGAACTGAGAGTCCTCAGTGGTTGATACCTTTTAATGGCTAGTTGAAAAGATGGTAATATTAGCAAATTTCGAGACTACTCAGGTCTCTTCATCAGGCTCAGTATAACACAAAATCTGAAGAGTCACATATTTATACATAACAGTACATAGAATGGAGCAGTAAATAAGACAAGTGATGTGAAGCAGAACTATCAGTATGGCAAGGGGACAAACAATTGTAGCAGTAAATATTGGAGAAGTTGCCACAACTCTTTGTCCCCTTCCCATACTCATAGTTCTGCTTCACGTAACTGGAATAAGTGCAGCTTCGGGTGGCAGAGTAGCGGGTCCTAAGAGCTTCTGAGACCAGGAGGGGACCACCACATGAGCACATAGAAAGAGAAAGTCCACAGGCTGCTCTACCAAACTTTGACCACTGCCCTGCCTGGGAACGACCGGAGTCATTGCAGTAAAGAAAGTACTGTGAGTAAACAAAATCTGAAACCCCCAACCCAGTGACTCTGACTCTATTTGCCGTCGCCTTCTGATTCGTCAATTTCCAGTTCTCCGTTCTCCCTCCCGGGGACCGCTCCGCCTGTGGGGAGTGATACCATCCTGGCTGCACCCCAACATCTTCCCTGGCGAGGTACCCTGCAGCGGCGGACTTATCCCTGGCCTCACACCACAGGTGGCGTAGTTGACATCATCCATTCCACTCCTGGAGGGGGGAAAGGTTGGAGGAAAGGTCCACAGCGGAGGAGGCTGGAACCCCTGTCACCGCTGTAACCGGTGACGACCTCTCCAGGGACAATCCTTGCTATTCCCCTTTTACTGTGCACCATGGGGCCACGGAACCGGGCCAGGCCACGACTTCTACAAACCACTGTACCGGCGACGGGTATACTAGGTACGGAGGTAAGCTCCTATCTTCTGCTCCGTGGGGTGTCACACTTGTATAGACCCATGTATATGTATTACATTTGCAATTTTAATTGATGTAATTTGTGTGAATTTACAATTTTAGGGGCAACCAATGCAAACGAGGAATAAGGTACAAATACCCATGCGCTAATGATGAAACCCATATTGTGTAAAGTAAAAAGCGATACTGATGTGCTTTACAGTGTTGCTCACCATTATTGGTGCCCATTAATTTTTATTCATAGACAGTACAATATTTTCAGAAATTAATGGAAATGTACCAAAGTTATATTTTCAAGATTTTTTAATTAGTGTCCTAAAGGAATACAACAATAAAACATTGTTAATAGTGATGAGCGAGTACTAAAAAGCTCGGGTGCTCGAAGCTCGGGCCGAGCCTCCCAAGATACTCGTGTACTCGGCCCGAGCAACGAGCCCAATGTTATCCTATGGGAGACCCGAGTATTTTTGTGAAATGACCTCCCGGCAGCATGGAGAAACCCTAAAAATGTCACAAAAGTCTCAGAAGAGTGCTCAAATGACATGGCAACAGCATGGGGAAGACCCCTTGAAGCATTTATCACTCAAAAGTCACAGCTGTGAACAATTTTGTCCGCGTTTTACGCCATTTTTACGGACTCACCAGAAAACCTTCCAAAATGACCCCAAAATGATTTTTCATGGCGGAAATGTTAAGGGCACATACCCAATAGTGAGATAGATCTGGTGTATGTTACTTTTTGAGATCAATACATGAAAGATTTTACGTGAAAACATTGTGTGGCACTCCGATGTCCCTGAGAAGAGACGTACATGAAGGCCTCTTGAGTCTAATGTGCCCATTTTGAGGAAGTGAGTCTTTGTAGTATTTTCCTTTGCCAGGGCAGTCCTAAATTGTGAGGTTCACCAATGCCCCTGCATACAGACGTGCATGAGGGCCTCAAAACATTAAGTGTCCATTGTCAGGAAGTGGGTGTATTATAGTATAGCCCTTAGGCAGGGCAGCCAAAAATTGGGAGGCTCCACATTGTCCCTGGGTAGAGACGTGCATGATGGCCTTTAAACCTGAAGTGCCCATTGTAAGGAAGTGGGTCTATTTCAGTATAGCCCTTTGCCAGGGCAGCCAAAAATTGGGAGGCTCCACATTGTCCCTGGGTAGAGACGTGCATGAGGGCCTCAAAACATTAAGTGTCCATTTTAAGGAAGTGGGTGTATTTCAGTATAGCCCTTAGGCAGGGCAGCCAAAAATTGGGAGGCTACACGTTGTCCCTGGGTAGAGACGTGCATGAGGGCCTCAAAACATTAAGTGTCCATTTTAAGGAAGTGGGTGTATTTCAGTATAGCCCTTAGGCAGGGCAGCCAAAAATTGGGAGGCTCCACATTGTCCCTGGGTAGAGACGTGCATGATGGCCTTTAAACCTGAAGTGCCCATTGTAAGGAAGTGGGTCTATTTCAGTATAGCCCTTTGCCAGGGCAGCCAAAAATTGGGAGGCTCCACATTGTCCCTGGGTAGAGACGTGCATGAGGGCCTCAAAACATTAAGTGTCCATTGTCAGGAAGTGGGTGTATTATAGTATAGCCCTTAGGCAGGGCAGCCAAAAATTGGGAGGCTCCACATTGTCCCTGGGTAGAGACGTGCATGATGGCCTTTAAACCTGAAGTGCCCATTGTAAGGAAGTGGGTCTATTTCAGTATAGCCCTTTGCCAGGGCAGCCAAAAATTGGGAGGCTCCACATTGTCCCTGGGTAGAGACGTGCATGAGGGCCTCAAAACATTAAGTGTCCATTTTAAGGAAGTGGGTGTATTTCAGTATAGCCCTTAGGCAGGGCAGCCAAAAATTGGGAGGCTACACGTTGTCCCTGGGTAGAGACGTGCATGAGGGCCTCAAAACATTGTTCCCATTGCAAAGGAGCGGGTCTCCTGTCGTTGTAATGTCCATTCTGCAAAGAATGGGCGAAAAAATTTACCACTGGGGGTATACCTGAAACAAAGACCTAACTATTGTAACGGTCATCATGATGGCGCATGAGGAGAAGGAGGAGCAGTCCAGCGATTATCCAAAGTCGAGAAGTGTACCCATGGGTGAGTGGAGGTACATGGCAAACTTTAAATTCCGCTCTCATTTGCTGGTGGTGTGGTGAAGTCTGGCCCAATCCAACCCTTGTTCATCTTTATCAGAGTCAGCCTGTCAGCATTTTCAGTTGACAGGCGGGTGCGTTTATCTGTAATGATTCCACCTGCGGCACTAAAAACACGCTCTGACAAAACGCTAGCAGCAGGGCAGGCCAGGACTTCCAAGGCGTAGAGAGCCAATTCATGCCACGTGTCCAGCTTGGATACCCAATAATTGTAAGGCACAGAGGAATGTCGGAGTACAGTTGTTCGATCTGCAAGGTACTCCTTCAGCATCTGGGCAAACTTAGGATTTCTTGTGGCACTACCCCGCACCTCAGGGGCTGTGGTACGTGAGGGGCTGAGAAAACTGTCCCACATCTTAAAGACTGTTCCCCTACCTCTGGCGGATTGGACTTGTGCCTCTCTCGGCTGTACGCCTCGGTTGTCCACTGATTCCTGACCTATGCCGCTAGCGTTTTGTGAGGGGAATGCTTTGCCTACTTCCGTGAGTATGGCCTTCCGAAACTGCTGCATTTTGGTTGACCTCTCATCCACGGGAATAAGAGACAAAAAGTTCTCCTTGTAGCGTGGGTCTAACAGTGTTACCAACCAGTAATGATTGTCGGCCAAGATGTTCTTAACGCGAGGGTCACGAGACAGGCAGCTTACCATAAAGTCAGCCATGTGCGCCAGACTCTTAACAGCCAGGACTTCAGTAGCCTGACCAACAAGATGACTGAACATGCTGTCCTCCTCCTCCTCCTCCTCCTCCTCCTCCTCATCTACCCTGTCCTCTGGCCAGCCACGCTGAATCGAGGATATGACTGGTGTGCATGTCATATCCTCAATTTGGCCGGAGAGTTGCTCCATGTCTTCATCCTCCTCCTCGTCATAGTCCTCCACTGCACGTTGTGATGAGACGAGGCTGGGCTGTGTGTTATCACCCACACCCACTACTGTTTCTTGCTGCAACTCATCGCGCTCCGCCTGCAATGCATCATGTTTGTTTTTCAAAAGGGACCGTTTTAGAAGGCAGAGTAGCGGTATGGTGACGCTAATAATGGCGTCATCACCACTCACCATCTTGGTGGAGTCCTCAAAGTTTTGGAGGATGGTACATAGGTCTGACATCCATCTCCACTCCTCAGGTGTTATGTGTGGAGTTTGACCCATTTCCCGACGGCTTAGGTGATGCAGGTACTCAACAACTGCCCTCTTCTGCTCACATATCCTGACCAACATGTGCAGAGTTGAATTCCAACGCGTGGGGACATCACACACCAGTCTGTGAGCCGGAAGATGCAAACGGCGCTGAAAGCCGGCAAGGCCGGCTGAAGCAGTAGGTGACTTTCGAAAATGTGCAGACAGGCGGCGAACTTTTACCAGCAGATCAGACAGCTCTGGGTATGACTTTATAAACCGCTGAACCACGAGGTTGAGCACATGGGCCACGCATGGAACATGTGTCAGCTGGCCTCGCCTCAAAGCCGCCACCAGGTTCCGGCCATTGTCACAAACGACCTTTCCTGGCTTTAGGTTCAGAGGTGTGAGCCAGTGATCTGCCTGCTGTTTCAGAGCTGTCCACAGCTCTTCTGCATTGTGGGGTTTGTCACCTATGCAGATTAGCTTCAGCACAGCCTGTTGCCGCTTCGCCGAGGCAGTGCTGCAGTGCTTCCAGCTTGTGACTGGTGTGGAGGGCACAGTGGATGAGGATGCGCAGGAGGAGGAGGAGGCTGAAGAGCATGACATTCCGGAGCTGTAGAGTGTGGGTGAAACACTGACTGAGGTAGGGCCTGCAAACCTTGGTGTGGGAAGGACGTGTTCCGTCCCTCGCTCAGACTGGGTCCCAGCTTCCACAATATTAACCCAGTGTGCCGTCAACGAGATGTAGCGGCCTTGCCCACAAGCACTTGTCCACGTGTCTGTGGTTAGGTGGACTTTGGGTGAAACAGCGTTGTTCAGGGCACGTGTGATGTTTTGTGACACGTGGTTATGCAACGCGGGGACGGCACACCGGGAGAAATAGTGGCGGCTGGGGACCGAGTAACGTGGGACAGCTGCCGCCATCAGGTCACGGAATGCTTCTGTCTCCACCAGCCTAAAAGGCAACATTTCCAGCGCAAGCAGTCGCGAAATGTTAGCATTTAGAACTGTGGCATGTGGGGTGTTGGCAGTGTATTTGCGCCTGCGTTCAAAGGTTTGCTGAATGGATAACTGAACGCTGCGCTGGGACAAGGACGTGCTTGATGATGGTGTTCTTTCTGCGTAGGCAACTGCAGGTGCAGGAGTGGAGGAGGCTTGTTCGCAGGCAGCATGGACAGAGGATTGGCTCGCATGCACAACCAGCGAAGACGTAGCAGTGACATCAGCAAGCACTGCTCCTCGACTCTGTTGTACTTCCCACAAAGTCGGGTGCTTGGCTGACATGTGCCTGATCATGCTGGTGGTGGTCAGGCTGCTAGTTTTGGTACCCCTGCTGATGCTGGCACGGCAGGTGTTGCAAATGGCCTTTTTTGAATCATCTGGATCCAACTTAAAAAACTGCCAGACTCGTGAAGACCTAACATTTGTACAGGCACCTTGTGTCGTCGTGTTGTTACGGGGAACGGTTGCCTGACTTCTGCCTGGGACCACCACCCTGCTTCTTACTGCCTGTTGTGATGCTACGCCTCCCTCCCCCTGTGCACTGCTGTCCTCGCTCTGCATATCCTCCTGCCAGGTTGGGTCAGTTACTGGATCATCCACCACGTCGTCTTCCTCTTCCGCACCCTGCTCCTCCTCCTGACTTGCTGACAATTGTGTCTCATCATCGTCCACCACTTGTTGAGACACGTTGCCAACTTCGTGAGAACGTGGCTGCTCAAATATTTGGCTATCTGTACAGACGATCTCCTCATGACCCACTTCAATATGAGCTGGCGAGAGGCCAGAATGTGTGAATGGAAACGTGAACAGCTCTTCCGAGTGTCCAAGTGTGGGATCATTAATGTCCGAGGAGGACGTGTACTCAGCCTGGTGGTAGGAAGGAGGATCAGGTTCAGAAATGTGCGGTGCAGTATCACGGCTACTGACACTTGACCGTGTGGAAGACAGAGTGTTTGTGGTGGTGCCAATCTGACTGGAAGCATTATCCGCTATCCAACTAACAACCTGTTGACACTGGTCTTGGTTCAAGAGCGGTGTACTGCTGCGGTCCCCAAGAATTTGGGACAGGACGTGCGAGCGACTAGATGTGGCCCTTTGTTGTGGCGAAATTAGAGCTTGCCCACGACCTCGGCCTCTGCCTGCACCACCATCACGTCCACTTCCTTGTTCCTTGCCAATGCCCTTGCGCATTTTGCAATGCTGTGCACTGCTGACGTGTATATTCACTACTTGTGCGTTATATCAAAGTTTCTGGAAATTGCACACCAGTGCACCTGTACGCTGCCACCAACAGGCACACACGTGCGGTTTTAAAAACCAAGCACGGACGCAATAATAACCTAACACAGGTTTTAGGAGCAAAAATTAAGAACTCTGACACTATCAGCCACTGCTGACTGACGTGTATTATACACTACACTTGTGCGTTATATAATAGTTTGGTAAACGCACACCAGTGCACCTGTACGCTGCCACCAACAGGCACACACGTGCGGTTTTAAAAACCAAGCACGGACGCAATAATAACCTAACACAGGTTTTAGGAGCAAAAATTAAGAACTCTGACACTATCAGCCACTGCTGACTGACGTGTATTATACACTACACTTGTGCGTTATATAATAGTTTGGTAAACGCACACCAGTGCACCTGTACGCTGCCACCAACAGGCACACACGTGCGGTTTTAAAAACCAAGCACGGACGCAATAATAACCTAACACAGGTTTTAGGAGCAAAAATTAAGAACTCTGACACTATCAGCCACTGCTGACTGACGTGTATTATACACTACACTTGTGCGTTATATAATAGTTTGGTAAACGCACACCAGTGCACCTGTACGCTGCCACCAACAGGCACACACGTGCGGTTTTAAAAACCAAGCACGGACGCAATAATAACCTAACACAGGTTTTAGGAGCAAAAATTAAGAACTCTGACACTATCAGCCACTGCTGACTGACGTGTATTATACACTACACTTGTGCGTTATATAATAGTTTGGTAAACGCACACCAGTGCACCTGTACGCTGCCACCAACAGGCACACACGTGCGGTTTTAAAAACCAAGCACGGACGCAATAATAACCTACTAACAGGTTTTTTTGGGGAGCGACAATTACAGTACAGACAAGTCAGACACTATCTGGACTGTTTTACACTGTGTACACCAGCCCCAGATATGAAGGCTGGTATACGGTCACCACTACCCTGCCTGCCTGCCTGCCTGTATACTGCTACAATAGTCCTGACAAGGACTCTTTTGGTCACTAGCCTGTATTCAGACCTGGCTATACCCTGCCTGTATATAGCAACAATAGTCCTGAGAAGGACTCTGCTACTGTACTCCGACCTGGCTATACCCTGCCTGCCTGTATACAACTAGAATAGTCCTGAGAAGGACTTTTGGTCACACTGTTTGCAGCCCTGCAACTGAAAAAGCTATAAAGGGCCGCAAAGCTTTCCCTGAATCAGCGACACTCTCCCTACACTCACTGTCAGAATAGCTGTGAGCAGAGCACAGCGCGCCGGCCGATATAAAGGCTCGGTGACGCTGTGCAGGCCGGCCAATCACTGCAATTCCACAACTAACAGGGCTGTGGCATTGCAGTGGTCTGCCAGCCAATCCCTGCATGAGGGCTGGCTCTCAAAAGAGCGCCAACATGCAGAAATGAAGACCACGAGTAAAGCACGAGTATCGCGAGATTACTCGGTCCCCGCCGAGCAGCCCGAGTACAGTGATACTCGTGCGAGTACCGAGTAGTGACAAGCATGCTCGCTCATCACTAATTGTTAACTTACATGTTACAATTTCAAAGAAGAAACAGAATAAACAGCATGTGCCACAATAAAGGTCTCCCTAATTAATACTTGGTTGCCCCCCTAATTAATACTTGGTTGCCCCCTAATTACACAGTGTGCAGAATTATTAGTCAAGTTGTATTTTAAAGGATTTTTTTTATTATTGATCAACAACTATGTTCTCAATCAACCCAAAAGACTCAAAAATATCACAGCTTAATATTTTTGGAAGTTGGATAGGGTTTTTTTTTAGATTTGGCAATCTTAGGAGGATTTCTGTTTTTGCAGGTAACTATTACTGTGCAGAATTGTTAGGCAACTTAATAAAATCCAAATATATTCCCATCTCACTTGTTTATTTTCACCAGGTAAACCAATATAACTGCACAAAATTTAGAAATAATAATTTCTAACATGCAAAAACAAAGCTCAAAAATATTAGTGACCAATATCGCCACATTTCTTTCTGATGACACTCAACAGCCTACCATCCATAGATTCTGTCAGTTGCTTGATCTGTTTACGATCAACATTGCATGCAGCAGCCACCACAGCCTCCCAGACACTGTTCCGAGAGGTGTACTGTTTTCCCTCCCTGTAGATCTCACATTTTATGAGGGACCAGAGGTTTTCTATGGGGTTCATATCAGGTGAAAAAGAGGGCCATGTCAGTATTTTTTAATCTTTTAGACCTTTACTGGCCAGCCATGCTGTGGAGTAGTTGGATGCATGTGATAGAGCATTGTCCTGCATGAAAATCATGTTTTTCTTGAACGATAATGACTCCTTCCTGTACCACTGCTTGAAGAAGTTGTCTTCCAGAAACTGGCAGTAGGTCTGGGAGTTGAGCTTCACTCCATCCTCAACCCGAAAAGGTCCCCCAAGTTCATCTTTGATGATACCAGCCCATACCATTACCCCACCTCCACCTCGTTGGTGTCTGATGAGTCGGAGTGGAGCTCTCTGCCCTTCACTGATCCAGCCTCTGCCCCATCCATCTGGCCCATCAAGAGTCACTCTCATTTCATCAGTCCATAAAATCTTTGAAAAATCAGTCTTAGGATACTTCTTGGCCCAGTTTTGATGTTTTATCTTATGTTTCTTGTTCTAAGGTCGTGGTTTTTCAGCCTTCCTTACCTTGGCCATGTCCCGGAGTATGGCACACTTTGTACTTTTTGATACTCCAGTAACATTGCAGCTCTGAAATATGGCCAAACTGGTGGCAAATGGCATCTTGGCAGCTTCACGCTTGATTTTCCTCAATTCATGGTCAGTTATTTTGTGCCTTTTTGCCCAACACGCTTCTTGCGACCTTGTTGGCTATTTGACATGAAATGCTTGATTGTTCGGTGATCACGCTTCAAACGTTTGGCAATTTCAAGACTGCTGCATCACTCTGCAAGACATCTCACAATTTTGGACTTTTCAGAGCCCGTCAAATCTCTTTTCTGACCCATTTTGCCAAAGAAAAGGAAGTTGCCTAATAATTAAGCACACCTTATATAGGGTGTTGATGTCATTACACCACACCCCTCCTCATTACAGAGATGCACATCACCTGATTTACTTAATTGGTAGTTGGCTCTCAAGCCTATACAGCTTGGAGTAGGATGATATGTATAAAAAGTATCATGTGATCAAAATACTCATTTACCTAATAATTCTGCATACGGTGTAATACTTGGTTGCACACCCTTTGACATTGATGAAAACCTCCATATTTTTCTTGTAGCCATCTATAAGCTTCTTGCTTTTCTCAGCTGGTATTTTCTCCCTTTCTCCCTTTACAGTTTGTTCAAGCTCTTGAATGCTTGCAGGGTTCTGTTTCCCCATGGCAGATTTCAGCTCAACTCACCCAAAGATTTTCAATGGGTTTCAGGTCACTCAGTACTCATTGCTGGCTATTATAAAATAGTCCATTATTTTTTTCAACTATTTCTGTACTTTTGCATGTGTGCTTTGGATCATTGTCTTGCTGGAGTACTTATGATTTTCAATTCAAACCAAGTTTACTTACACTGAGTAGGACATTGAGCTCTAAAATCTCTTGATAATTCAAAGATGTCATGGTGCTTGTGATACGGTCATGGCCTCCAGTACCAGAAGCAGCAAAGCCACCCCACAGCCTTATGGATCCTCCATCATGCTTAACTGTTGGTAGGCTGTTCTTTTTCTTATAAGCTTGATTGCATCATCTGTAAACAAACTGTTGCTTTGCATTGCCAAAAATGTCTATTTGTATTTCAATTATCCACAAAACATTTTACCACAAGGATTATGGTTTGTTCAGGTACTCTTTTGCAAAGATCAGTTGTTCCTTTTCATGTCTTTTCTTTAGCAATGGTTTCTTCCTTGGCCTTCGCCCATAAAGTTCTGCTCGGTTTAGTGTGCGGCGTATGGTACTTGTTGAAACCATGACCCCAGACTGTTCCAGGTTGTCCTTTAGGTCTTTAGCTGTTTGACGTGGTGTTTTTTCCACCATTTGCACCAAACTTTGTAGACATCTCTTGTCAATTTTCCTCTTTTCCCCATGTCATGAGAGGTTCTTGATGGTTCCATGCTTGGAAAACTTCTTGATAAGACACTTAGTGTTGCGCGGTGTTCTATATCTTATCTAAACTTCTTAATAACATTGTGCATTGTTAAAACTGGGATACTCATTGGAGAGGGCCTTAGGGTACCGTCACACTAAACGATGTACCAGCAATTCCGACCACAATACAACCTGGTCAGGAGCGCTGGTACGTCGCTACAGGGCCGCTAGTGAGCTGTCAAATAGTCAGATCTTCCCAATGACGCAGCAATGATACGGCGGTCGCTGGGACCCTGTCACATAGCACGATTCAAGTCTTGATTAGTAACATAGGCGTGCATCTACATTGCCTTTTCTGCGCCCCCTCTGCTCTGCTTGGTGGTCGTAACTGCATTGTGGCTGGGCAGCCTTGCCTTTAGAGAAGGCAACATAATAGCACTTCCATCCTTGTCCATCCTACAGTCCCGATGCAGAATGGACTGTATTACTATCTGCTGCTACATGCGGTCCGGGACAAGTGAATTCAGCCCTCTGAAATGTACTGCGATCTACAAGCCAGAACAGAGGATGGAAGCGGCCAATCCGAACGCAGTAGCGATCACCAATCGGAACAGAGAGAGCGCGGAAAACAACGAAAATGCTCGCCTACGTGAGTCGCGAACATGGTCGTTGGGTAAGGTGTCAAACACACCGATGCGTGCTGCCCTGCGGGAGCACAATGACCAAAAAATGAACCAGAACAGTGTGTAACGATCAGCGATTTCACAGCAGGGGCCAGGTCGCTGCTCAGTGTCACACACAGCGACATCGCTGATGAGGTCACTGGTACGTCACAAAACCTGTGACTCAGCAGCGATCTCGCTATGTGAGAAGTATCCATTATACCCTTTAGAAGTCTTGTGTTTGCTAATAATAGCAGTTCTGGTTCCTCAGATAGCTTTTTTGTCTTCCCCATTGTGACAAAAGGAACAGGGCCTACCATTTGGCTTTTTAAAATACTCAAGTCATCATTCATTGGCTAATCCATGTTGCATGGACAACAAAAAATTTTCACATGTGATTCTCATTTGTTACGATGTGTTTCCATACCAATTTAAAGCAAAGGGGCCAATACCAGGTCACAGCGGCTTTAGGTTTTTTCTATTTTTCCCTCCCATTGTTTTTTGTTTTAAATTGTTGCTTATTATTTGCTCTTTTGTATTTCACACAAGTGCTTGATACAAAAAAGCGGATATTCCACATTATGTACTTAAACTTCTTGGGTGCCAATAATGATGAGCAGGATTGTACTTCAGCGTCATCTGCTACGGAGAAAAAAGAGTTTAAGCCAATAGAAAGATATTTAATAGATACAATATTAAAGAAATATAAATGCAGGTAATTATGTGTGATGTACTGCCGCAATGTAATAATGAGATGGATATAAAAAATAGAAAAGGTTAATAAACATGAAAATTAATTACTTGCAACACCACAACTATCTAATTATAAGCATGTAGCTATACGGCACCGCTAACAAGGACACGAGGAGCAAAAAACCAGGTAATATTGCGCCGGTGCAAATAGCAAGTGTAATTATAGATAATTACAAGCAATTACAGATAATCAGAGATAAAACATATAACATAGTTCACCTTCTGACCTCTGTATTGAAAACATAGCCAACCCGCTATAGATCTATAAAAAGTCCATTGTAGGTGTACATAAATAGTAATATAGAGGCACAAAGAACAGATTGGATACTAATGGCTACCATTATAAAGGACAAAGGGAGGGAGAAAGGATGAAAACAGTCATTAGAGGAGGGAAGGGGATTAAAGTATGGTGCCCCAAAGAATAAAGCTACAATGTGCTATTAATAAAGGATATAATAATTAGAATACACAAATTAAAATCTTTATGTAAATATTAATTAAAATTATACAAAACATAAAGCTAATCAAAATAAAGAATTACAAAGTTACATAGCGTGATGAAACACAGAAAAAAATAAAATGGGACTTATATAACGAGTGTAGTGTGTTGTGTAGTGATGAGCGAGCACTAAAGCGCTTAAGTGCTCATTACTCAAACTGAGCAGGTCCGATACTTGGGATCTTGACCATTTTTCAAACAGGCCCCCCAGCGTCCTCTCGTTCACTTGCCCGGCTTTTAATGTGTTATAGAGAAATCAAGAGGATTTTAAACTAAGGTGAGCGCCACCCTCGTTTTTTCCTTCTATCTATGAACATTTGCAAACTCTTCACAGAGGGTTGAGCACCTCCAGTTTGTGAGGAACGATTACCTCTCCATACATGATTTTTGAGATTGAATCTGGGTTTTGTTCTTTTGGTGCAGCTCCTCTTATCTTTTTGGAATTGATGTCAGCTGTGTAATGTAAGCTGGCATCAAGCCCAAGGGTTAGTAATGGAGAGGCGTCTATCAGACACCTCCATTACTAACGTTGTAAGTGTTAACTTAAAAACTAACACACTTCTTCTTAAAGGGACAGGAGGTATGAGCTCGCACACCCTAGACTGGAGACTAGGAAATCACATGCAGTGTGATCAGGACCTGGGGCCTAGGCAAGAGCTGGAAACCGAAACACACATGGGTATCTGTGGGGGGAGACAAGCCGGGGACTGCACTACACGTAGACAACAAAGCAAGGGAGTAAAGGACCATGCAACACGTGGGTGGCCATGCGGGGGAGCAGAGGACCAGGTAGCATGAGGATGGCTATACAGGAGTGCAGAGGACCATGCAGTACGTGGGTGGACATGCGGATAAGCAGATGAGAATGCAGCATGAGGATGGCCATATGGAAGAAATCCCTACTGGGGAGATGAGAGTGAACAGATACCGGTTCTTGGATGCACTGGAGCGCTGGCATACTTAGAAACAGGGAAACTGACACTACAAACTTATTACCTTGATTGCCACCATACCAGAATAATAGGGAAGAGCTGGAGCGGGGAACCAAAATTGGTGTATCTAAATTGATGCCTGCTGTTGCAGGCCCTAAATTGCAAAATATCTTCCTGCCTTCCCTTCATACTTCTCTAACATGCGGCTTTTGATTATACAACTGGTACTACAGAGTCATGACAAATCTATTGGCTGTTCACTGTGCTTTATAGTGTTAGGCGGGCTTTGCATGCTGCGACATCGCAAGCCGATGCTGCGATGCCGAGCGCGATAGTCCCCGCCCCCGTCGCAGCTGCGATATCCTTGTGATAGCTGCTGTAGTGAACATAATCGCTACGGCAGCTCCAGATGGACTCACCTGTCCTGGGACGTCGCTCTGGCCGGTGACCCGCCACCTTATTAAGGGAGCGGGTCGTACGGCGTCACTGCGACGTCACACGGCAGGCAGCCAAAAGGAGCGGAGGGGCAGAGATGAGCGGGATGTAAACATCCTGCCCACCTCCTTCCTTCCGCATATCCTACGGAAGCCGCGGTGACGCCGGTAGGAGATGTTCCTCGCTCCTGCGGCTTCACACATAGTGATGTGTGCTGCTGCTGGAGCGAGGAACAACATCGGACCGTCGCGTCAGCATAATTATGGATTACGCCGACGCTGCACCGATGATATGATTACGACGTTTTTGCGCTCGTTAATCGTATCATCGAACCTTTACACACTACGATGTCGCATGCGATGCCGGAAGTACGTCATTTTCAATTTAACCCCACCGACATCACACCTGCGATGTCGTAGTGTGCAAAGCCTGCCTTAGACAGTACTACAGATGCTCAGAAATGTACTTTCTTCGAAGTACACCAACATTAAATAAGTACTACGATATGGCTAATTTTTAGGAAGGCTTGGTGACAGGAAGCCATTGCTTCTTTACTTTGAAGACTGTACAAATGTTTTGTCTCCTTTAAAAAGGTGGTAATTTTTGGACGACTTGATTAAAAAGCCTTTGTAATTGCATAAGCATTTTGGAATTAACAAATGAGTTTCAGATCCCAACAGAGGGATCATTTTTACACTCCAAGTTGAGAGACAATTACTTCTTCACATTCAAAACAGTACACCTGGAGGAGCGTGCGAGGTGCTGAACTGAGGTAAAGTGCTGAATTTAAGATAAGTGCATAGTTTCAACACAATTACATAGTGGTGATACCTGTAATTGTTGAATTTCATTAGGGAATTGTGTGTCTGTTTGTGATTCTGTGAAAAGGGAAAAAAAAAAAAAGTTAGTCTTGTGATTTAATTAGTAGGATTAGTCACACCTGTTTCTAGAAGCTTCTAGCAGCTTCTAGTAGTCATTGTACATCTATATAAACCAGCCAGTGCAAGCGAGGTGCGAGGAGCGTGCGAGGTGCTGAACTGAAGTAAAGTGCTGAATTTAAGATAAGTGCATAGTTTCAACACAATTACATAGTGGTGATACCTGTAATTGTTGAATTTCATTAGGGAATTGTGTGTCTGTTTGTGATTCTGTGAAAAGGGAAAAAAAAAAAAAAAGTTAGTCTTGTGATTTAATTAGTAGGATTAGTCACACCTGTTTCTAGAAGCTTCTAGCAGCTTCTAGTAGTCATTGTACATCTATATAAACCAGCCAGTGCAAGCGAGGTGCGAGGAGCGTGCGAGGTGCTGAACTGAAGTAAAGTGCTGAATTTAAGATAAGTGCATAGTTTCAACACAATTACATAGTGGTGATACCTGTAATTGTTGAATTTCATTAGGGAATTGTGTGTCTGTTTGTGATTCTGTGAAAAGGGAAAAAAAAAAAAAAAGTTAGTCTTGTGATTTAATTAGTAGGATTAGTCACACCTGTTTCTAGAAGCTTCTAGCAGCTTCTAGTAGTCATTGTACATCTATATAAACCAGCCAGTGCAAGCGAGGTGCGAGGAGCGTGCGAGGTGCTGAACTGAAGTAAAGTGCTGAATTTAAGATAAGTGCATAGTTTCAACACAATTACATAGTTTGACACAAGAACATAGTTTGAATTTATCCTTATACGTTTTCCATTGTTTTTTTTGTTTTATTTTTTCCTCTTTGTTTTACTACTTTAACGTTTATCCCCATTTAATAGGTGCTCCATGGACAATGCTACCAGGTGTGTATCTTGTCAGATGTATGCATGCCTTGAGCAGCCGTTCGAGGGTGACTATGTCTGCACTCGATGCAAGCATGTTGCGTATTTGGAAGCCAAGGTAACTGATCTAAATAAGCAGCTTGCAACACTAAGGGGCATTGCAAACCTGGAGAGGAGTTTAGAGCTCACTGAGCTTTCTCTGGCTGGGGCCAGTGATATGGAGGAGGGTGGAGGTGGGGAAGATCAGGACCCAGAGGTAGGTAGCTGGGTAACAGTTAGAAGAAGAGGTAGGGGGAAAAGTGTCAGGGAGCCTAGTCCAGACCTGGCACAACCTAGTAAATATGCCTGTTTGGCTGATATTAGGAATGAAGGGCCTGGACTAGGGTCACTACAGCAGGATGTTGCTCCTAGCAACCAGGAAAACAACTGCTGTAGGAAGGAGGGAAATAGGAGTGCAGCAAAGCCCAGACAGATGTTGGTGGTAGGGGACTCTATAATTAGGCGGACAGACAGGGTCATCTGTCGCCGAGACCGTGAATGCTGAACAGTGTGTTGTCTGCCGGGTGCTCGGGTTCGGCATATTGCGGATCGGATAGACAGATTGCTGGGTGGGGCTGGGGAACACCCAGCGGTCATGGTGCACATTGGTACTAATGACAAAGTTAGAGGCAGGTGGAAGGTCCTTAAAAATGATTACAGGGAACTAGGAGAGAAGCTGAAGTCCAGGACCTCCAAGGTGGTGTTTTCAGAAATACTACCGGTGCCACGAGCGTCACTAGAAAGACAGCGGGAGGTTAGGGAGATAAATATGTGGCTTAGAAATTGGTGCAGGAAGGAAGGGTTCGGGTTCATGGAGAACTGGGCCGACTTCTCAGTCGGCTACAGGCTCTACGGTAGGGACGGGCTGCACCTCAATGGGGAAGGTGCAGCTGTGCTGGGGGAGAAAATGGTCAGACGGATGGAGGAGATTTTAAACTAGGATCGGGGGGGAGGGAGGGAAGTGGAGCAAATAAGGGGAGAGATAGAGCAGATAAAGACAGTGAGACGGTAGGGGTCAATGAAGGATTAGGGGGGGATGGGACATACAAGGAATGTAGGGAGGCTAGGAGTAATAAAGGTGTTAGTATTAAATGTCTACTGGCAAATGCAAGAAGTCTTGCAAACAAAATGAATGAATTGGAGACTCTTATGTCAACCATGGATTATGATGTGGTGGGCATTACGGAAACCTGGCTGGATGAAAGCCATGACTGGGTGACAAACATACAGGGTTATAGTACATTTAGGAAGGACAGGAAAGGCCAAAAAGGTGGTGGGGTGTGTATATTTATTAAATCTAACCTAAAACCTGTGTTGTATGATGACATTGAGGGGAACAGCAACAATGTAGAGTCAGTATAGGTAAATGTACATGGGGAGGGGAATAATGGAAAAATGCTAATTGGAGTTTGCTATAAGCCTCCTAACATACCTCAACAAATAGAGGGTGAAATGCTGGAACAAATTGAAAAGGCAGCTAATAATAATAATCAGGTTCTTATTATGGGGGATTTCAACTATCCAGACATTCAGTGGGACATAGAATCTTCTGGTTCTGCTAAAAGCTGTAAGTTCTTATCTACTATTCAAGACCATTTCCTCTCTCAGATGGTAGGTGAACCGACCAGGGGAGATAATTTGCTAGATCTGGTCCTGTCAAATAGACCGGATACAATTTCAGATCTACAGGTCCGGGAGCACTTGGGCACCAGCGATCATAATATGGTAAGCTTCAACATAATATTCAATAGAACATTTCAAAGGGGGAATGCTAAAACCTGGAATTTTAGGAAAGCTGATTTCAACAAATTAAGGGAAGAGCTTAAATGTGTAGATTGGGACAAAGTCATAATAACTGGGGATACCGAACATAAATGGGGTAAGTTTAAGGATATACTACTAGAGTCCTGTAAAAAACGTATACCCTCTGGTAATAAAATGTCCAGGAATAAAAAGAAACCACTATGGATAAATAAGACTGTACAAAGTATAATAAAACAAAAACAAAGGGCATTTAAAATCTTAAAGGCTGAGAATACAGAAATAGCATTTCAGAAGTATAAAGATATCAATAGGAAATGTAAAAAAGAAATCAAACAAGCAAAATTAGCTACTGAAACAAAAATCGCCAATGACATTAAAATAAATCCCAAAATCTTTTATAAATACATTAATGCCAAAAGGAAAACAAAGGATAGTATCAGCCCCTTAAAATATAAGAACAAGTTAGTTATAGAGGACAAACAAAAGACTGAGATATTAAATAGGCATTTCTCATCTGTATTCACCAAGGAACTGACTGTACCAGGGATCATTCAACAAGTGAAAAATCAAAGTTCACCACCCGATATAATTAATTTAACACAAGATGAAGTACGCCTATGTCTGAGTAAATTAAACATTGACAAATCCCCAGGGCCAGATGGCATTCATCCACGAATATTGAGGGAATTGAGCTCCGTAATCTACAGACCGCTGTATCTCATCTTTTTAGACTCACTTGTAACAGGGTTGGTACCTCAGGATTGGAGGATTGCTGATGTGGTACCGATATTTAAGAAAGGTAAGAGGGTAGATCCAGGCAACTACCGTCCAGTAAGCCTGACATCAGTAGTATGCAAAGTTTTTGAGGGCATTTTAAGGGATGACATGCAAAAATATATTGCAGAAAATAATATGATAACTGACAAACAGCATGGATTCATGAAAGATAAGTCGTGTCTAACCAACCTGTTGGGGTTCTATGAGGGGGTAAGTTCAAACCTGGATATTGGTAATGCAGCTGATGTGATTTATTTGGACTTTGCAAAGGCATTTGATACTGTACCACATAATAGCCTTATACTAAAGCTCCAGAAGCAAGGACTAGGGGACACAATATGCAACTGGGTAAGGAATTGGCTAAAAGATAGGAAACAAAGAGTAGTCATAAATGGTACATTCTCTAAATGGGCTATAGTCAGCAGTGGGGTGCCGCAGGGATCTGTGCTTGGACCGATTCTTTTTAATCTCTTTATTAATGACCTTGTGGATGGGATTGATAGTACAGTGTCAGTCTTTGCCGATGACACCAAACTATGTAGGATATTAAAAACTGACCTGGATAGTACAATATTACAAAAAGATCTGGATAAGATGTCAGAATGGGCAGATACTTGGCAAATGAGATTTAATGTTGATAAATGTAAAGTAATGCACCTAGGACGGAGTAATCCTATAGCTGCGTATACATTAAATGGAAGTAAACTCGGGACTACAGAACAGGAGAAGGACTTGGGTATTCTCATTACAAATAAGCTGAGCAGCAGCACTCAATGTCAGGCAGCAGCTGCAAAAGCAAACAAGATTCTAGGGTGTATAAAAAGAGAGATTAGATGCCGTGATCCCAACGTATTGTTACCCCTCTATAAATCACTTGTAAGGCCACATCTGGAATACGGGATCCAGTTTTGGGCTCCACATTTTAAAAAGGACATTCAGAAGTTAGAGTCAGTTCAAAGGCGGGCAACTAGACTATTACAAGGAATGGAGGCCGCCCGTATGATGAGAGGTTGAAAAAGTTAGATATGTTTAGCTTAGAAAAAAGACGTCTCAGAGGAGATCTCATTTATATGTATAAATACATGTGTGGTCAATATAAAGGACTGGCACATGACTTATTTCTTCCAAAGACAGTACTAAGGACCAGGGGGCACTCACTGCGAGTGGAAGAAAAGCGATTCCAACAGCTAAATAGGAAAGGGTTCTTTACAGTTAGAGCAGTCAGACTGTGGAATGCCCTACCACAAGAGGTAGTAATGGCAGATACTATAACAGCTTTTAAAAAAGGGCTGGATGATTTCCTCAGTACACAAAACATTGTTGGTTATAAATGACTTAGTGACTAAATGTAGAACTGGTGGAGGAAGGTGGAACTAGATGGACCTAGGTCTTTTTTCAACCTAAGTAACTATGTAACTATGTAACTATGTAACCTGTATTCTCTCCCTAATTAAAGTAATAATTTTTTGGATGGTTAGTGACAAGCCTGCTTCTTCATTTAGCAGAGAGCAAAGTCTTTTTGCCACCAATGTGAGGAAATACCAAAGATTGTTCTGCTGATTACACTGATATATAAAAAAAACAATAAGGCGGGCATCTGCCCCACAAAAAGGGATAATTTTTAGACATCTTACACAATATAAATAATCTACAAAGCCTGAAATATTGATCGTGGTTAATTAAACTTTTAGTTACCACTGCTTATCATTCGTTAGCACCTAGCCATATACTGTAGGTTGAGGTCACTTGAAAATTAAAAAAGGCTCAAAAGGAATAATTCAAATAAAAAAAAATCAAAAATACAAAATTTCAGGACAATTGATTCGTGGTGACCTTATTGAACACCAAATTAATTATTTGGAAAAATTTGGTGAAGCCAACTAAATGGAATTTCGAATGATCAGCACATTTTTAATAAGTTCACGAAAGTCAAGAAACAACATGGCATAGTCATGTATTGTGGACTTAAGCATTTTTACGTTGGTAAATACGGAGGCAGTGAGTTCTACCTTAAATGTCACGGCTAGTTCTGCTTTCAGAAGTCAATAAACCCGTTTGCATGTCTGCCCTTTCCTCTGGTAAATATGTTTAGCAAGTGTCTGAAAATGTAAATTGTCTTATGAGACAGACGACGAGTAAAACAAAACCTTCTGAAAGGTCTTCGGAGAAAACCACTGCTAAAGGCCATAACCTTTCTTGAATATATTTGTATTTTTCTAAGTACTAATAAGAATACTAAGTAACTAGGAGCAATAGTAACAGTAGTACACAACAATGGGATTAATTTAGGAAAATATAAATTGAAAATGGTCGATATAATAGTTGTATAGAATAATATATTCTTGCACACACCACATTTTGATGTCAAAGCCAACAATTATACAGAGATAAGTGGTGCCACATGGCACTACTTATTTTTTTCAGTAGAAGAAGCCTGGCACAGATAGGAATGAGCAGATGAGACAACATTTTAATTTGCCTGTCCTTGCAGATTTGATCTGTAAATTTGATTTGCATGTTATTCTCAGCAAATGTAATGTCCTATATTATAGGGTTTCTCTGCAGGTCTGTTCGGGACGGTAGCCATGGGCGAGGGACTGGATTTCCTACCCCAACACTACAAAAATGAGGGGTTGCTGTGTGCGTGAGTGGTATGACGCCATTACCATAAACACCTTTGTCTCCGGACCCGGGGGTCCCATTTCTCCTTAAGCCCCCATTCTTCAGGATAAGGACACCAGACAAGATGTTAAAACCAGAGCACATTTTACTTGGCAGACAACTTAAGTATATAAGACAATTCTTTCGGGAGCTCTATAGTTCTAAAATGTCCCCTGTGGTGGAGGACATACAGGCTTTCCTGATGCAAGGAAACATACCGGCCCTCTCGCATGATAATGCGGGGGCATTAGATGCCCCATTTAGTCTAGAGGAATTAGAATATGCTCTGTCATCAATGTCTAACAATAAAGGGGGCTTTACACACAGTGACATCGCTAGCGATGTCGCTATTGATCGCAAACGCCCCGTCGTTTGTGCATCACAGGCAAATCGCTGCCCGTGGCGAACAATATCGCTGGTATGCGTCACACGAACTTACCTTCCTAACGACGTCGCTGTGGCCGGCGAACAACATCTTTTTTAAGGGGGTGGTTCGTGCGGCGTCACAGCGACATCACACAGCAGGCCTCCAATAGAAGCGGAGGGGCGTAGAGCAGCCGCATGAACGTCACTCCTACCTCGTTGCCGGAGGATCCAAGAACGCTGTTGTTCGTCGTTCCCGGGGTGTCACACGTAGCGATGTGTGCTGCCTCAGGAACGACGAACAACCTGCGTCCAGAACGAGCAACGATATTTTGAAAATGAACAACGTGTCAACAATCAACGATTTTGTGAGTATTTGGGATCGTTAGCGGTCGCTCGTAAGTGTCACACGCAACGACATAGCTAGTGAGGACGGATGTGCGTCACGAATTCCGTGACCCCAGCGATATCTCGTTAGCGATGTCGATGCGTGTAACTGGGCCTTTAGACCCCGGACACATGGCTTGCCGGCTGAGGTCTTTATGTCCTATAGTTCTGTACTATTACCCCTGTTGCTGGAAGTATTTAATGAGGCACTTGAGAATGGGAGGCTACCGCCCTCCATGAATGAAGCCATCATTGTGGTAATTCCTAAACAGGATAAAGACCTTAGTCTGCCGGACTCCTATCGTCCGATATCCCTCCTCCCCGTGGACGTTAAAATTCTTGCAAAGCTCTTGGCTTACCAGCTAGCACGGCTAATAACTTCCCTTACAAACCCCGACCAAACGGGTTTTATGCCAAATAAATCTACGGCCATTAACGTCCGGCGGCTCGATCTGAATCTGCAACTACCCGCAGAAGGGTATCAGTTTAAAGCAGTCGTCTCTCTAGATGCCACTAAAGTATTTGATAGTGTCGAGTGGAACTTTTTATGGATGGTACTGGATTATATGGGCTTTGGTGAAAAATTCATCTCTTAGGTTAAATTGCTGTATGTAGCTCCCAGCTCTAGGGTAAAGGTCAATGGGTTGCTATCAGAGAGGTTCTCATTGGCCAGGGGGACTAGGCAGGGGTGCCCGTTATCCCCACTGCTGTTTGCCATTCCTATTGAGCCACTCACTGCGGCCCTGAGAGCATCAAGAGGTGTGAAAGGCTTTCGCCACTTTAATTTAACGGAGAAAGTCGCACTCTATGCGGAGGATATGCTCATGTTCCTAAATGATTGGCCGAACTCCCTAAAGGAAGTCATAGGCGATATTGACCGTTTTAGCACACTGTCGGGCTTAACAACTAATTGGGATAAATCATCTTTGATGACATTAGGGCCCATCCCTTCTACCCCTGAGAGTCTGGTAGGGCAGCTGAAGCTCATTCCTTCATTTAAGTACTTGGGAATTTGGATTAGTGAGAAAGTGACAGACTTTGAGAAACTAAACATCATTCCTCTTTTGAGTAGGTTTCCACAGAAAACCAAGGCCTGGTGTAAGCTTCCTCTATCGGTAATTGGTGGGGATAACTTAGTAAAAATGATTCTGATGCCACAGGCGCTGTACTTACTGCATAATGCACCAGTCTGGCTACCCCAATGTATCTTTCATAAAATTAATAGTATTTTCAGAGAATTAATTTGGAAAAGGGGAATAGCGCAGATAAAATTGCAAACACTGCAAAAGGTTAAGATGAGGGGGGATTGGCGGTTACGGACCTGTTTCTTTATTATTTGGCAGTGCAACTACAGCACTTCAAGAATTGGGAGGAAGAAGGTGTGGGAACTTCACCATCAATAGTGGCAATGCTGCATCATGCTCTCTGGAAAAGGGACTTGCCTGCAGAATTAGATTCAGGGGGCTTTCTGAGAATATCTACCCCCGAGTATCATACCTTAAGGGAGATGGGGAGGACTTGGGAAAAAGTAAAAGACGTATTGAAGATGGGAGTAGTCACCAAATAGTCACTTATATGGGGAAACCCGAAACTCCCTAAAGTTGATAAACTATGCGGGTTTGAGTTATGGCAGCGGAAGAGGATCAAGAAGGTAAAGCAACTGTTTGAAGAGGGGTGGGTTAAGACGTTTTAAATGCTTAGGAGGGAATTTGATATCCCAAATAACAGGTTCTTCCAATATCTTCAAGTTCGGCATGCTTGTGAGGTATAGTCAATATCTGTGAGTTTGTCACCGGTGGACCGGATGCCACTATTGGATATCTCGGTGGTGGCTGGGAACACTAAGGGTGCAATTTCCTGGTACTACATGTACTTCCAAGATGCCAAATTCAACGTGGTGACCTGTGGTCTTATGGATAAGTGGCAGAGAGACCTAAGGACTATTTCTGAGGTGTGGGAAGAGGTACTGAAAAATATCCCGCTATTGCCTGTAAGTGAATCACAGAGGTTGTCACAACTAGTTTTAGTACATAGGGTATATAAGACCCCAGCATTTTTATTCAAAATAGGTGCTAGCCCTGGAAATGTGGAGTCCTAGATGCTGATTTCATTCATCTTATGTGAAACTGTCCACATTTGAGAAGATATTGGACGGGACGGCTTGACCTTATTGATTCTGTGTAGGATTGTCGTATGGATCGCGGACCTTTGACATGAATTCTTGGATGCACTGTGGAACTCCCTATCCAGGAGAGCCATAAGATTGCTATCGCGCCTATACTATATCAGGCACGGAAGGTCATAGCTTTGTACTGGAAAAATAGTTAGGTCCCTGATACTAAAGAGCTAGTTGACAAGGTAAACCATACCCTCAGGCTTGAGAAATATGTCTATCAGAATAGAAGGGCAGGTAATAAATTTGAGAATCTGTGGGCCCCGTGGCTGGACACTCCAAATTTGGGTCGGTGACTTGGGCTAGAGCCCTGATAGCGAATCTGGGTTAGCTTGGCTGCCTCGGAATGGGTCAAAGTGTCAGGTCGGGTCGCAGGTGTTTCAGTCGGTTACTTTATTAGTTGTTCATAGAATCATAGAATCATAGAATATTAGAGTTGGAATGGACCTCCTGGGTCATCTAGTCGAACCCCCTGCTCAAAGCAGGATTCACTAAATCATCCCAGACAGATGTCCGTCCAACCTCTTTTTAAAGACTTCCATCGAAGGAGAACTCAGAACTTCTCATGGCAGCCTGTTCCACTCATTGATCACCCTTACTGTCAAAAAGTTTTTTCTAATATCTAATCTATGTCTCCTCCCCATCAGTTTCATCCCATTGCTTCTAGTCTTTCCTTGTGAAAATGAGAATAAAACTGATCCCTCTAGTGTGTGACAGCCTTTAAGATATTTGTAGACCGCTATTAAGTCTCCTCTCAGTCTTCTCTTTTGCAAGCTAAACAATCCTAAATCCTGTAACCGTTCTTCATAGGACATGGTTTGCAGTCCAGTCACCATTCTGGTCACTCTTCTCTGAACTTGCTCCAGTTTGTTGATGTCTTTTTTAAAATGTGGTGCCCAGAACTGGACACAGTATTCCAGATGAGGTCTGAGCAAAGAGGAGTAAAGGGGGATAATGACTTCACGTGATCTAGACTGTATGCTTCTGTTAATACATCCTAGAATGGTGTTTGCATTTTTTGCTGCTGCGTCACACTGTTGACTCATGTTCAGTCTGTGATCTATTAGTATACCTAAGTCTTTTTCACACATGCTTTTGGATAGCTCTATTCCTCCCATGCTGTATATGCTCTTTTCATTATTCTTGCCAATATGTATGACTTTGCATTTATCCCTGTTAAAAACCATTCTATTAGTTACTGCTGATCAGTCAACTGATCAATCAGTTGTTGATTGATTGCTGATCTATGCCTAACTACGTTTTTGAATGTAATTTAACAGATGAATATATTGTATGCTAAGTCGAATAAGGGACTTTGTTTGGGGGTTGGGGGGGATGGGAGTGGGATTGGTTTGCATACTTGCATGTATGCATAGTTTCTCTCTTATTAAACTAAAATGTTAATAAAAATTATCTGACTTAAGTACATAAGACAGCAGGTAGCACACTTCATCTTAAAAGGAACCAGATTTGGTGACTGCCAGGCTGCGGCCACCATCAGTGAGCTCTTATATACAGTCATTCCAGAATACTGTACATAAGAGCCCAGGCCGCTATAACGTAGAAAAACTTTTATTATACTCTACTCATTTAGGGGCCGTCCGGTCTGATGGGTGTCACTATTCTCTGGTTTGGTGCCTACTCTCTGCGGCGATTTCCGTCCTCCTACTTCTGAAGCCTGTGTGCATGACGCCATACACACTAGCTGGCATTGAGGTCCTGCGCACACGCACTTTGATCTACCCTGTTCAGGGCAGATCAAAGTATTGTAGTGCATATGCGCTGGCGGTCTTTAACCTTTCCTCATGCCTGTGCATTACAGTACTTTGATCTGCCCTCAGCAGCAGAGAGGAGGCGCCACACCGGAGAGCAGCAACACCCATCAGACTGGACCGTCCCCCAGGTGAGCATTATAAAAGTAATTTTTTATGTTCTACACAGCAGCCTGGGCTCTTATATACAGTATTCTAGAATGCTGTATATAAGAGCTCACTGATGGTGGCCGCAGCTTATAGTCGCAAAATTTGGTGACAGGTTCACTTTAACTGCTGTACAGCACAAAGGAACATTTTTCATGGTTCCCGGCAACGGCATTTTACTTGTGTATGTTAAACAGACAGGGCCACATGGGTCAATGTGTTACGCTGTGGCTAGCGCACCCAGGCATTTAGATTAGTCTTCTCACTATGGCACTGGGACCCACAGGTCAATATGTTTCACTGGGACACTTGTCCACTATCACAGACAATAATTCCATACAAAGGCTACTTCTTGAGCCGATACCTTAGTTCTTTGCTTCTGGCTAGGCAGATCCTTTCTCCTCCAGAGTCCACTTTCAATTGCTGGCTAACACTGGCCTCACTTCTGTTGAAGACTACTTACCAACAGGTTGTGCCCACTTGTTCCAGTATTCACTTCTATTGCCACTAATGTTTCTTTATGTTCATGCTTCCTTGCACTTTCAGCAGCTCACTAGCCTTGTCTGGTCCTAACATGCGTTCCCACTCTTTACACTGTACTCTTCTCTACACGAAACAGGAAATACATTTCCATATATCAGCTCACACTCTGCCCCCACTCCCTGTTTGGTAGGCTTAACTCCTCATTCAACCAGGGAATATACTCCTATCCAGGGTAAGCCAGTGACCTCACTTGGCCAGTTGCATTACTGCAGCTTACACCACTTTGACCCTCCAATATATTATACTTTTCAATAATGTCATTGTAACTGTCCTGATGAAGTACCAAGTGAACGGCGAAAGAGAAGGCAAGCTCTGTGTCAATGGAAGGGGAGATTGTGATTCCTTACCAAACCTACCGCTGGCTCCCTTCACCTATGCACCAAGCCATATATCTGACCCTGGCTGATCTTGAAATAGGCCTTAAGTAGGGTAAGGATGGTATGAGTGCTTAGTCAACTCCAATAAGCTCTAAAGAACACACAGGGGAAAATAAACAAATAACTTATCTCAACATGACTCAGGTAGAGGAACTACAACAACAACAACAACAAACTTTATCCAGGTGAATACAAGCTGACTGAAGAATACAAGCACTGAAGATTTTTTAAGGGTATTAAAACTTTCAACAGCACAGAGTAAGGGGGAATGAGGGTATTCAAAGACGCAAAGGGAAGTGCTGAAGATTAACAGCTGAAAAGGTGAGGAAGTCTTAAAGAGAAAGGGACAAACCCCAAGCAGGCAAAAAAGGAAAAGCAGCTTGTGTAGAAATACACTGCGAGCTTTTACAGCCAGAACCGACAAGACTTTCTGTTATCCGTGACATACCTGTGATAGTACCCCTCCTTCTACGAGTAGTCTCTGGACATTCAAGACCATGTTTATCCAAATGGGAAGCATGAAATGAACCAACCAACCTTGTGACATTCACATCCAATACTGGAACCCACATCCTTTCTTCTAGACCATGTCCCCTCCAGTGTACCGAGTATTTAAGGGAACAATGGGAAAAATGAGAATCAACAATTTTAGCTATTTAAAACTCTAAATTACCATCAACAATGATTTTGGCAGGTGGCAAGGGACATGGTTCCAAAGGTATCACATACTTTTTGAGCAGTGACCTGTGGATCACATTATGGATCCTAAGAGCCTGAGGTAATTCCAGATGAAATACTGCTGGGTTAATGACAGCAGTTACTTTATAGGGAGTCGGGACCAATAAACCTATGTCCCAGCTTCCGGGAAGGAATCTTCAACCTAATATTCCTCACAGACAACCACACATAGTCATTTACTCTTAGGTTCAGACCTGGTAAAATTTTCTGTCAGCCATAAGTTTGTATCTGTCTCCCATCAGCTTCAAATTAATTTTAACCCCTTGCCAGACAGAAGAGAGCAATGAGGCAAAATTCTTCTCTTCAAGGACTCCTGAAGCCCCTCTACCACAAAAGGTACCAAATTGTGGATGAAAACAATATGAACCAAAGAATGGTGACTTGCCAGTAGACTCCTGGTGATAATTATTTCACGCTAATTGAACTAACGGTAAGTAAGATACCCAATCTACCTAGTTCACGGAGACAATGCACCTGAGTTTCCAATTTTTTATTTATGCACTTAGCCTGACCATTCGACTGAGGATGGAAGGCAGAAGAGAAAGACCAGTGCACCCCCAGTTGCACACAAAATGCTTTCCAAAATTTGGAAGCAAACTGACTTTCCCGATCTAAGACCACATCAGAAGGAACTTCGTGAAGCTTCACAAACTCAGTTATGAACACCTGAGCCAGAGTTTTGGCATTAGGAAGTGACGGTAATGCGGGGAAATGTACTATTTTACTGAACCTATCCACAACTGTTAAAACCACAGTATTTCCTGAAACAAAGGTAGGTCAGTAATGAAATCCATGGATAAATGAGTCTATGGTCTATTAGGGATAGCCAATGGCAGTAGAGATCCTGACGCACGAGTATGCGTTGCCTTGGAATGTGCGCAAATACTGCAAGCAGACAAAGTCAGCCACATCCTGATGCAACCTCGACCACCAAAAACGACAAGAAAGGAGGTCCGAGGCTGCTTTACTACCTGGATGACCTGTAAGTACAATATTGTGATGTTCCCCAAATATTTTGCAGCACAAATTAGGTGGCACAAATAACATCTCTGGAGGGCAAAAGTCCAGGGTGTCTCCCTGAGCCTACAACACCTCCCCGTCATGGTCTGAGCACAATGACATGAGGGCCACCCCTTCTTCAAAATGGGTAAAGGGTTTACATGATCACTACCACCAGGTAAGCTCCAGGATAATGCCTCTGCTTTGATGTTTTTAATTCCTGCAAGGTAAGTGAAAGTAGAATTAAACCTGGCAAAAAAAGACCATCTAGCCTGCCTAAAGCCTGCTTTACACGTTGCAATTAGTTGTACAATCGCATTTGCGATGTGACACGCCCAGGTTGCATACGGGCTCTTATATGATTGCACGTAGGTCGTTCATTTGCTGTCACACGAGCGTTAGTAGTCTATGTTAAATTGATCAATTTTATGTGCGATCCTTTAGATCATGTGTTCTGTGACGTATGCATTGGGCACCCTTTTTTTTTTTTTATTTATTGACTTGCCAAGCGTGTGTAATGTGTAGGGATGCGTTTTTACTATGTCATCTGCCATTAAGCTCTGCTACATGGCCGCTAACAGCAGACACAGACAGCCATGTAGCAGAGCTGAATGGCAGATGACAGCAGACACAGACAGAGCCGCACTGTCAGAATGAACTCGGGTGAACATCCCCCGACTTCATTGTCATGCTGCGGCTCTGTCTGTGTCGCGTCCTGATTAGCGGTCACCGGTGACCGCTAATCCCCTGAGTGACTGAAGTTAGCAGCCCTCTCTCATACTCACCGGCGCTGCACGGCATTCACACTGCTCCGGCGGCTTTTACTATTTTGAAAAAGCCGGCCGCCCATTAAACAATCTCGTATTCCCTACTTTCCCCGCCCACCGGCGCCTATGATTGGTTACAGTGAGACACGCCCCCACACTGAGTGACAGGTGTCACACTGCACCCAATCACAGCAGCCGGTGGGCGTGTTTATACTGTGTAGTAAAATAAATAATTAAATAATTAAAAAAAAACGGCGTGCGGTCCCCCCCAATTTTAAAATTAGCCAGATAAAGCCATACGGCTGAAGGCTGGTATTCTCAGGATGGGGAGCCCCACGTTATGGGGAGCCCCCCAGCCTAACAATATCAGCCAACAGCCGCCCAGAATTGCCACATACATTAGATGCGACAGTTCTGGGACTGTACCCGGCTCTTCCCGATTTACCCTAGTGCGTTGGCAAATCGGGGTAATAAGGAGTTATTGGCAGCCCATAGCTGCCAATAAGTCCTAGATTAATCATGTCAGGCGTCTCCCCGAGATACCTTCCATGATTAATCTGTAAGTGACAGTAAATAAATACACACACACCTGAAAAAATCATTTATTAGAAATAAAAAACACAAACATATACCCTGGTTAACCACTTTAATCAGCCCAAAAAAGCCCTCCATGTCCGGCGGAATCCAGGATGCTCCAGCGTCGCTTCCAGCTCTGCTGCATGGAGGTGACCAGAGCTGCAGTAGACACCGCCGCACCTGTCACCTCCACACAGCAACTGAAGACAATAGCGCGATCAGCTGAGCTGTCACTGAGGTTACCCGCTGTCACTGGATACAGCGGTGGCCGCGTGTAACCTCAGTGACAGCTCAGCTGATCGCGCGGCTGTCTTCATTTGCTGCGTGGAGCTGACAGGAGCGGCTGTGTGTGCTGCTGCTCCGGGCACCTCCATGCAGCAGAGCTGGATGCGATGCTGGAGCATCCTGGATTATGCCGGACATGGAGGGCTTTTTTGGGCTGATTAAAGTGGTGAACCAGGGAATATGTTTGTGTTTTTTATTTCTAATAAAGGATTTTTTCGGGTGTGTGTGTTTATTTACTGTAATTTACAGATTAATCATGGAAGGTGTCTCGGGGAGACGCCTGACATGATTAATCTAGGAGTTATTGGCAGCTATGGGCTGCCAATAACTCCTTATTACCCCGATTTGCCAACGCACCAGGGCAAATCGGGAAGAGCCGGGTACAGTCCCAGAACTGCCGCATCTAATGTATGCAGCAATTCTGGGCGGCTGTTGGCTGATATTGTTAGGCTGGGGGGCTTCCCATAACTTGGAGCTCCCCATCCTGAGAATACCAGCCTTCAGCCGTATGGCTTTATCTGGCTGGTTTTAAAATTGGGGGGGGACCGCACGCCGTTTTTTTTAATTATTTAATTATTTATTTCACTACACAGTATAAACACGCCCACCGGCTGCTGTGATTGGGTGCAGTGAGACAGCTGTCACTCAGCGTGGGGGCGTGTCTCACTGTAACCAATCATAGGCGCCGGTGGGCGGGGATAGCAGGGAATACGAGATTGTTTAATGGGCGGCCGGCTTTTTCAAAACAGTAAAAGCCGCCGGAGCAGTGTGAACGCCGTGCAGCGCCGCGCTGGGGATCGGGGATCGGTGAGTATATGAGAGAGGGGGATAGACTGACATGGACAGAGAGTGAGGGACAGAGATAGTGACCGACTGACAGAGATTAGTGAATGACAGACATTGTAAGGCGCTTCAGAACGCAGCTTTTCAGCTGCGCTCTGAAGCGGACCTTTTTTAAGCTGCGGTGCAGAGCGCACACCTGCGCACATAGACTCAGACATCAAAATCGTATGAGGGATGTCACACGTTACAATTGACTAGGTTCCTGCAACAAAACGCTCAATTCTAGACAAAGATACGATGTGTTTGCGATCAACGGTTTTGCGTTCAATCCTGATCGCACGTAGGTGTCACACGCAGATACCTCACAAACGATGCCGGATGTGCGTCACTTACAACTTGACCCCAACGACGGATTGTGAGATATATTGAAGCGTGTGTTGGGGGCTTAAGATTGAGACATTTGGTAGACTCAAAAAATGACAGGTTTTTATGGTCTGTGATTTCAGTAATAGGATGCACTGCCCCCTCTAGCCAATGACCTCATTCCTTGAAAGCAAGATTAACCACCAAAATGTCTCCATTGCCAACATCATAGTTTCTCTCAGCTGAAGACAATTTCTTGGAAAAGAAAGCACATGGACAACATTTACCAGGAGACAGACATTGCGCCAACACAGTCCCGACCCCCACCTCTGATACATCAATCTCTATAATAAAAGGATGTGAAATGTAAGACTGAAAGAGTATAGGTGCTATTGAAAAAACATTTCTTTAAAGAGAAAAAAAAGCCTGCTGGGCAGAGTCTGAGCATTTAGAGAAATCCAACCCCTTTTTTGTCATGTAAGTGAGAGGTTTTACAATTACCGTATAATTCTGAATACGTTTCCTGTAGAAATTGGCAAATCCGAGAAAATGCTGTAACGCTTTTAGGTTCTCTGGATGATCCTGGTCAAGTACTGCACGGAGCTTCTCTGGATTCATCCAAAAACCTACCGCTAACAACAGGTACCCAAATATTGCACCTCTTAGACAGCGACACCACACTTCTCCAGTTTGGCATACAGTATGTAATACCTGTTGAACATGTGCCTGACGTGTCTCTATATCGAGTGAGTAGGTCAAGAGATTGTCTAAATAAACCACCACAAACCTGCCCACCAAATGGTGAAAAATATAACTCTCAAAATGCTGGAAAACGGTGAGGGCATTATTGAGGCCAAAAGGCATAACTAGACTTTTAAAGTGCCCCTCTGGTGTATTGAAAGCCATTTTCCATTCATCCCCTTCTTTTATTCTAACTAGATTGTAAGCACTCCTTAAATCCAACTTGGAGAACCATTTAGCTCTCACAATCTGATTGAATAGAATCAGAATCAGAGGAAAAGGATATGGGTCTCGGACAGTAATCTGATTCAATTCCTGAAAATCCAAACAAGAGCTGACACCCCCACCCTTTTTCTTAACGAAGAAGAAACCTACCATCATGGCCGAAGAGGAGGGCCTGATATGTCCTTTCAACAGTCTCTCTGCAATGTATTCATTCATGTCTCTCTGGACCAGTCTGGATTTAGGTAGTTTTGCTCTGCAGAAGCAGATGACTGGGACAGTCATACACACGATTGGGAGGAAAATCCTCTGTTCACTTTACTGATTCTAACACTTTGCCCAATAACTTCTCTGATGTCTTTGATCAATGCAGGCAGACGGGGGTATCTGCCTGCAGAGTGGTAGGTAATCTCTGCTAGTCTGCTTGTTAGTTTACTTTGATAAAATGACGGGGGGGGGGGGGGGGGAGACAAATACATCTGCTCCTTTCCTATATATGCTGTCTAGATCCTTCATTTTATGCCATCTATGGTTTATCTTAGCTGCTCTGGTGAGGTTTTGTGATCCAGACAATCTGGTAATTGTGATACTTGCTGCTCACTGCGGTTGTGGAGTTAAAAAGGGAAGCATGACCTGAGCTTGCCAGTTATACCTTGGAAGTTTTGACATGCATGGCAGCCAGCTTTCTTCAGAATGTGTCTTCAGTGTTGCTGGAGGTGTACGGACAGATAAGCGCATCCTGCTGTCCCATGAAAGTGTAGACCACCTACCTTTCATTAAGATGAATAAGTCGTGGATGTCCTATGACTTTGCCACCCCAGTCCCAAACCATGCAGAGTAGGTGATGATGTAATGAAGTAGTGCCAAGGCAGTTGGGAGCACTAGTCCCATGCCTGTCTGTCATCTTGCTGTCTTT
Source organism: Anomaloglossus baeobatrachus (assembly GCF_048569485.1). Taxonomy (NCBI): domain Eukaryota; kingdom Metazoa; phylum Chordata; class Amphibia; order Anura; family Aromobatidae; genus Anomaloglossus; species Anomaloglossus baeobatrachus. The sequence continues at coordinate 755,043,159 of NC_134354.1, forward strand.
GGTGAAGGTAGAGATGTTGGTTCAGGCTTTGTTATAGGGCTAGTCCCACGCATCCATGTTCTGGCGTTCGACTATTTGTAGTCTGGGCCAATTGTTGCCACTTTTCCTGTTGTCTGACTTTAATTTTTGGAAATGTTTAGACTTCAAGTAGGGTTTCCAATTTGTGCTTTGTTTGCAGTGCCAGGGGTTCGGGAGAAACAACTCTACGCCTGTCTGTCATCTTGCTGTCTCTGGTGAAGGTAGAAATGTTGGTTCAGCCTTGTTACAGGGCCATTCCCATGCATCCATGTTACAGTGGTCAACTATTTGTAGTCTATGCTAATTGATGCCACTTTTTCTGTTGTCTGACCTAAATTTTTGTAAATGTGGAGATTCAAAGTAGGGTCTCTAATTTGTCTTTTGCCTGAACTGGAAGGCCTAATCCTGTCACTCATTCACCTCTAGATTTTAAAAAATGAAAATGCCAGGCTACATCCTGCGTGTTGCATGGACCATACCTGACTGCTGTGCAAAGACACTTTGTGGCAATGGGGGTTGACTATTTTTGCCATTGAACTCCGGACTAGCAGAAATGTTTTTAAATATCAAAATTCTAAGATGGGTTTCCAAGTTGTGTCTTGCCTGTACTGGCAAGGGTTTGGGAGCACCAGCCCAATACCTGTCTCTTAGTCACCTCACTATATCTTATGTCAATAGTCTAGAATGGATGTGCCAAAAAAAAGTAAGGCTGCACTGTAAAACATATTTTTGCTATTTTGGAAGCTATTCAACCCTCCTAAAGGTCTTTTCTCTGACTTAGGGCGGCTTTGCACGTTGCGATATTGCACATGCGATGTCGATGGGGTCAAATCGAAAGTGACGCACATCCAGCGTCGCAGTCGATATCGCAACGTGTAAAACCTTTTTGATACGATGAACGAGCGCAAAAGCGTTGTTATCGTATCATCGCTGCAGCCTCCGACATTTCCATAATGCCGGTGCAGCGACAGGTACGATGTTGTTCCTCGCTCCTGCGGCAGCACACATCGCTGTGTGTGAAGCTGCAGGAGCGAGGAACTTCACCTTACCTGCCGCCGGCTGCAATGAGAAGGACGGAGGTGGGCGGGATGTTTACATCCTGCTCATCTCCGCCCCTCCGCTTCAATTGGCCACCTGCCGTGTGACGTCGCACGACCCGCCCCCCCTAAGGAAGGAGGCGGGTCGCCGGCCAGAGTGACGCCGCACGGCAGGTATGTGCGTGTGAAGCTGCCGTAACGATAATAATCGCTACGGCAGCTTTCACTAGATATCGCACGTGCGACGGGGGCGGGACTATCGCTGAAGCATCGGTAACACATTGTTACCGATGTCGCAACGTGCAAAGCCCGCCTTAGGTTTGACCTTCCATTGAATCCAATGGCGTTCGAAAATGTTTGGCGTATAGTTCGGCAAACCGAAATTTAAAAGGTTTGCTCATCTGTAGTCAGCAGGATCATACATTGCCATCGGAAGATCCAAGTGTTGTGGCGAAGTCATTCAGAACATTGAAGATGGCAACCATTGTGTGGTCAAAGATGGTGCTGAGCATTGGTGCTAAGATGGCGGATACTGGTGCAGTTCCAAAAGATAACTCCACCCATCGTGGGCATTGGAGAAGCCAGAGGGTGCAAAGATATGTCCAGCCCTTGAGAATCTATGCCCATTGGAATTAGTGCTATGTCTGGAAATGAGAGCTAATTTTGATGAGTGTTCAGCCCATTGGACAAAGTGGAAAGAGAAAGTCCGACTGTTGCAGATTGACAGCAAGGAACAAGCAGAGACCTGGAGAAAATGGGATTGTCAGCCAGAAGAAACTTTACCATGTTTGAGGCGTAGGTGTACAACTAACGGCTGAAGACTAAGTGGAACAATGGCATTTTTAGGAGAAAGTTGGAAAAATAGTTGAGCCATAAGATGCCGGAGTTGCATTTATCAGGGACTGAAATCGAGACTGTCCCAGTTCTTCACAAAGTAAAAAGGTTGAAGAAGGAATGGCTGAATTTGGACCTGAAGCTGGATGTTTGGCACAGAATGATTTATTTGGAAGTAAAGTTACCTCCTCACCTGTAATACAGTTGGAATGCTAAAGAGTAAGAATCCATAGCTTGTTAGTGACCTGGTGAGGTTGCGGCCTGTGTCTATTAGAGCCCAAAGTGAAGTAGGCTAGTACCTGAAAAGAAGATAGGCTGGACACAGGTCGCCAGCGGAGCATCACCGAAGATTGACTTTTGGTGGAATAGTTCTCTGGTATGACCCACTGGGCAGACACAGCTTTGTACAAGAGTTCGGAACTGATCATTTGCCTTTTGTGAAGCTGAAAACAGTGGAGGTTGGGCACCTGTACCAAAAGTAAAGGGGACGTTCCTGAAGATGGATGGGTCCCACGGATGACTTAACATTTGCTGACCACTTCTACGTATGCACATGGAAGGTGATGGGAGTGGGCCATAAGTGCGGAGCTTGGGGGTGAAGCCTGGGTACCAAAGCAAGAGTAAAAAGTGGAGTCGGATGCCTATAGGCCTTGGTTGCATCTGTTAGACCTATGACTGGGACAGCTTCCAATTCTCCAAATGACATTTAATCTGGTCCTCTTTGTTGTTGGCTGCAAATGGCCAAAGTTTTTCTTGTTTAATTGGGCACTGTGTATTCCCCTGCTGCATAGAGGGACATTGACCACCAAGATGGTTCTACACCCTTTGCTATGGACTTGATCATCAACAAGACATGGACTGTGCTCCATTAGGGATCTTGCCCAAGCAATGTCATAGACTTTTCCCCATCCAATCCTGGGCTTTGTCCTTCATGGACTGTGACCTTTCAAGAGAACTATGGTTGGGGGAGAGGGATAGGCCCAATGTCCCAACCAGGTTGAAGATAAAAGGACTATACGAGGGATGGTGTCTACTAGGATGTCGAATGGTCTAGGATGACCATTATTAAATAAAAGAAGAATGTAAGAAAGTGGATTAGGTGCTGTTGTATTCCTTCCTTAGAATTACCATGCAGTGTAATATGAATTGTGTCGTCTTGGTTAATTTGTACAAATTGTGCCAAGTGAACTGGAACATAATGCATGTATATTAGGAAAAAGTGACGTGGGTGTGTCTATATATATATATATATATATAGTAATTTATAATGTAAGGTATAAAATATAGTAAGCATTATTTATGGGGATTTTCAATGTTCATTACGATCTAAAATAGACTAGGTAATTTAATTTTTCAGGTCAGCATGGATAGGGAGATGCAAATCTTGTACATTTTTATTTTTTATTATTTTAGTGTTGAGAAAACAAAAACTGATTACTTTAGGTCTTTTTTTGCTGAGGACTGTATTTTTTTTATTTTTCCATTGAGGTAGCTGTGTGAAGGCTGATATTTGCTTGGCAAGCTGCCATTTTTATTGGTATAATTTTGGGTGCATGCAATAATTTTATAATTTGTTATAAATATCTTAAAATGTCTTTAAAAAAAACTATTAATTTTGTTGGGTTTTTTTTCCCGAAATTTACGTTATATGTGAAATAGCTTGACATTTTGCTGAATCTGACTTCTATGGATGCAGTGATATCAAATTTGTTTCTTTTTTTCATTTATTTATTTTTTTTATTTGCAGTGATGGGCAAACTCGAAGATATCTGGGATCGGCAGGTCCAACGGGAAAAAAACAACTTTGGGGCCGGAATTGATCCTGGATATCTGCCCAATATAAGTCTATGTGGACCTGAAATAGGAACTTTAAAGTGGTGGTAGAATAAGCTAGGGGGATTAGAGGAGACATGTTATACTTTTTAGCCTCGTGCATGGTTGTAACACTACTTCCAGGGATGCTCATTAACCTCCTGCAAATGCACTACAGTCCCGGCATCTGTGATTGGTTACAAATTAAAGAATGTACGTCTGGAACGCCAATGGTGTGAACAAGGTGCAAGACTCAAAAACATATAACTATACAATAAGGTAAAGAGTTGCACGCTAGTCACAATGCATGGGCAAATAATGAAAAGCAGAACGGCTATGGGAATACTAGAATGAAAAATACAATGAACTATCTGAAAAATTGAAAAAACTTGAAAAGGAATATGCATAACTGCTATCAATAATAGGAATATAAGAGTTTAGCCATTGTATTGATCAATGCAAAACAGCCCCAAACCACGCCAAGGTAATCTCTATTTTTGGGGTGTGTGCCATGTGTTTCATTTCATATATATAGCTTGGTCCTTTGCTTCCCATACAGAGCAAGTTGTTAAACTGCAGGTGAGGTTACACATAACTTAGGGACTCCAAAAATAGAGATTACCTTGGCGTGGTTTGGGGCTCTTTTGCATTGAGCAATACAATGGCTAAACATCTTGTGTATTCCTATTATTCATAGCAGTTATGCATATTCCATTTTCAAGTTTTTTCAAGTTTTCAGATACTTAATTGTGATTGGTTGCAATCAGACCACACCTCCACTCTGTGTGACAGCATCTGACTGCTTGCAATCGCACATGCCCCTATTGTGGTGTAAAAATGAATAAATAAATAAAACTGCGTAGGTCCCCCCATATTATGCACTGATAAAGCATACGGCTACAGGCTGCAGCCTCCAGCGGTGTGCTTATCTTGGCTGTATATCAAAATAAGAAGGATCCCATAGAGAAATAACCAATTTTGAGAATATGTGAAGTCAGAAAGATGGCTTTACCATAAAAAGCAGCTAACTGAAAATTTTGGGTATATTTTAACACTGATTTTATGACAAAGCAGAAAATTGCAAGCTCTAATCTTCTAGCATTACACCATGCCGTAAATTGACACTTTGCTTGTTGTTTTTCTTATTTTGACCTTTCCTCTCTTCTTTTTTTTTTACAATCCATCATAAATAGAAGTTAATGATGATTAATGATTTTCTGCTTATTGAGCAGATGCCACCTTGCAGTGTGCCCAGAGAGACCATTATTTCTCTATGCAAAATGCTGACCAAGACAAAAAAAAATGTCTCTTAGTTATAAACCAACAACTTATAGGGATATAAGTCAATAAAAGACAAAATGATGAGTAGAATTTCACAATGAAGCTCCTGAGCTACAAACATTACTGCAGGACGCGGAGAACATGACATGCACACTACACTCCTGAGTACATAAAAATATCTTAGAGCGGATTATATGTCTTATTTTAAGACGAAGGCAATTTCTTTCCCTCTTTGTCTTGTCAATATTATTTAATGTCTTCTCCTTCCTTTATCACCTTCCTTTTGAATTCTGCAGCCTCACATTTATATATTTTTTTATTATTTTTCAATTAAATTTCTAAAAAACTTGGACTTTGATGCTTTTATATTAAGCCTCCATGTTTCCAGTTTCAATTATTTTACTTTATTGCCTTTTTATTAATTTTATGGATTTATATAAATCTGCAATAAAATGCTTAAAGGAAGGTTGACTTTTTATACCATTATTGGAATTATTATTGTCACTATTATGATTATAGTTTTATTTACATTAATGTATTTTATTGGTAATTTATTTAATTTTAACCTTTTAAAGACTACGGGCCATACTTTTATGGCCCGTAATAGGGTTTTAATTTTATCTTTTTGCAAATATATGGCATATGTATTATGTAGCTAGGCAGGACAGTAAAGGCCGCTTTACACACTGCGATATCGGTACCAATATTGCCAGCGTGCGTACCCGCCCCCATCGGTTGTGCGACACGGGCAAATCGCTGCCCGTGTTGCACAACATCGCCCGGACCCGTCACATGGACTTACCTTCCCTGCGACATCGCTGTGACCGGTGAACAGCCTCCTTTCTAAGGGGGCGGTTCGTTCAGCGTCACAGCGATGTCACAGCAGCGTCACTGAACCGCCGCCCAATAGAAGCGGAGGGGCAGAGATGAGCGAGACGTAACATCCCGCCCACCTCCTTCCTTCCGCATTGTGGCCAGGAGGCAGGTAAGGAAAGGTTCCTCGTCCCTGCGGTGTCACACGGAGCGATGAGTGCTGCCGCAGGAACGAGGAAAAACTTCGTTACTGATGCAGTAACGATATTTGAGAATGGACCCCCATGTCACCGATGAGCGATTTTGCACGTTTTTGCGACGATGCAAAATCGCTCATAGGTGTCACACACAACGGCATCGCTGAAGCGACCGTATGTGCGTCACAAATTCCGTGACCCCAACGAGATCACTTGAGCGATATAGTGCGTAAAGCCCGCTTTACTCATTGGTTAGCACTGTTGTTTTAGTGCTGGGGTTCTGGGTTTTCTATGTTCTCCTCATGTTTGTTTGGGTTTCTCCAGGTTCTCCAGAGACCACGAAGGACAACATGTGCTAGGAGCTTCTATGTTCTCCTCATGTTTGCGTGGGTGTCTACAGGTTCTTCGGAGACCATTAAGGACAATATCTGCTAGGAGTTTGTATGTTCTCATGTTTGCGTTGGATTCTCCAGGTTCTCTGGTGACCACCAAGGACAACACCTGCTAGGAGTTTCTATGTTCTCTCGATGTTTGCATCGGTTTCTCCAGGTTCTCTGGAGATCACCAAGGTCAACATCTGCCAGTAGTTTCTATGTTCTCCTCATGTTTGCGTGGGTTTGTCCAGGTTCTCCGGTTTCCTCCCATACTCCAAAGGTATACTGATGGGGGACAGTGATGATCAAAATTAATGGTCCTATATAAGTGAGAAAAAAACCAAGCTTATATTTGAGTAGGAGCAGGTTGGGAGACACTCTTTGAAAAAGATCCAGTTTGTTACCATTTTTATCTTTCATTGCTTCATAGATTTTATTAGGTTGAAGGTAGATGTAAGTCCATTTAGTTCAACCCATAGCTTAATGTGTTAATCAAGAGGAAGGCAAAAACCCCATGGAACAGACAGCGCCACATTAGAGGAAAAATTCCTTCCCGACTCCACATATGGCAATCAGACTATTTCCCTGATCAATGCCCAATCACAGAATCTAGGACACATAACCAATAATATTGTATTTTTAAGTAAGGCATCCAGGGCTCTCTTTCTGTTCTTACAGAGCTCTTAAAATGACTATCCAGCACCCCGAAACACCGTGTCTGCAAATTGGGATTCTGATCTGGCTTATATATCCTGAGTCATATTGCAAAGGATTGTTAAAAATCCACTTGTGACTTTTAGGATCGCTACTTCCAATAGGTGGTGCTGCACTAGAGTTTGTCTCCTTTACTGGAGAGACAATTTGAATATTTCCTAGAGGGGCGTGGCAGCTATAAGTCCCCTTACTTGGCAGCCAGACTGGCTTGCAAAGTCTCCTTAAGGAGAATAGTGTTCGCCCGTGGTCCCCACATAGCTTTCTCATGAGCCAGATCAGACACCCCATACTTTGCACTGACGAGGGGCAAGCACCCCGAAACACCGTGTCTGCAAATTGGGATTCTGATCTGGCTTATATATCCTGAGTCATATTGCAAAGGATTGTTAAAAATCCACTTGTGACTTTTAGGATCGCTACTTCCAATAGGTGGCGCTGCGCTAGAGTTTGTCTCCTTTACTGGAGAGACAATTTGAATATCCAGTTTTTGAAATTGTGTTGCTTTTAGGCCAAGGGTTTTTTTTAATTCCTTATAATCACCTCTCAGGTCCATCTGCATCATTCATTCCTGTCTTCACCACATCTTCAAATTGCCACCACTCACACTGAAATCCCCTCTCACATTAGGCCAGCACTTTCGTTTGTGATGAGACCAAGGAGGGTTTAGCACAAGCGTGCAAAATGTGACAGCATCGTGAAATCACAGCATGTGCCATGGCTTTGCACTTGCATGTGCAGAACCCTTCAGGGCCCATCAGAGCCAGAAGTCCTGACCCAGCAAGAGAGGTTTTCAGCGCAATGGAAGTGATCGAAACATGTGCTGAGGATCGGACAGATGACAATGAGGAGAGGAGGGGCCTCAGAGGTGCGTAGTGAGGTGAGTATAATGATTTCTTACATTTATTTTGCTCTATGGTTTGCAGAGAGCCCAGAGCATAAAAAAAGCCTTTAAACTTTACATCTCATACCACAAAATGTTACAACAATGATTGTTATTTAACACTGTAAAGGGTGCTATACACGCTGCTACATAGCTAACGATATATTGTCGGGATCATGGTGTTTGTGACGCACATCCGGCATCGTTAGTGACATCGCAGCATGCGACAGCTAGGAGCGGCTATCAACGATCGCAAAAACGGAAAAAATCATTGATAGTTGACACGTCGCTCATTTTCATAATATCGTTGGTGGTGCATGCCACTGGTTGTTCGTCGTTCCTGTGGCATCACACATCGCTATGTGTGACACCGCAGGAACGACGAACATCTCCTTACCTGCGTCCACTGGCAATGAGGAAGGAAGAAGGTGGGCGGCATGTTCCGGCGGCTCATCTCCGCCCCTCGTCTGCTATTGGACGGCCGCTTAGTGACGCCGCTGTGAAAGTTGCTGTGACGCCAAACGCACTTCCCCTTGAAGGAGGGATTGTTCGGCTGTCACAGCAACGTTGCTGAACAGGTATGTGCGTGTGATGCTGCCGTAGCGATATTGTTCGCTATGGCAGCGATCATCAAATGTCGCACAATTGTCGGGGCGGGTGCTATCGCTCGCAACATCGCTAGCAATTGCTAGTGATGTCGCAGCGTGTAAAGCACCCTTTTGAATTTGGACTCTGAGAAATTGTAAAATTTATTAATTATTATAACGCCATTTATCCCAAGGCGCTTTACAGTGAAAAGGGGTATACAGTATATAGGCAAGAACAATAATCATTAGAATGTCACTTAATGTTATACAAACTCACTATATATTTATCAAACTATCTATGTAGATATAGAAAATTGTCTCATGCGTGTCACACGGATCACATCTGTGCAGTCCGTGTGCGTTCCGTGTGACACCCTTGATGCCGGAGAAAAACGGACATGTCTACGTGTGGAGGACACAGGCACATGTATGCTCCATACGTACACACGGTCCATGGCAAAACACGCACGCGAGCGCAGACCCATTGATTTTAATGGGTCTACGTGAGCCCATGTCTCCGGCACGTGAGGAAACGGACCAAACACGTACCGGAGACACGGACGTGTGAAGGGGGCCTAAGGCTGTGTGCCCACTGTTTTTTTCTGTGCTTCTTTTCTGCACATAAAAAATTCATATTTTGGCAGGAAAAACGCAACAGAAAAAAAGCACATTTATTATTGCGTTTGTGCATTTTTTCATTGACGATGTTCCTGCTTTTTTGTGCTTGTTTTAGTCATGGCGATCGCGGGGGTTCAGGCGCTGTACCCCACGATCGCCGCTGGGTCTCCAGCTGATGTTACCACTGGGACCCAGTTCTCACTCCCTGGATTGGTGCCCAGCTGTTTAACCCCCTAAATACTGCGATCAGTGCGATAGCAACATTCAGGAGGCAGAGAGAGGAATGACTTACCTCCCCCTGATGATTGGGTCTCTATAATGTGATCACAGGGACCTGATCACTGCCATGATAACCCTTGGTTACTGAGCTACGGAGAGCCTCACACACCATGCTGTATGCTGTATGCATGGTGAGTGTGACAAAGTGCTGCAATATAATCCAATGTAATGATAAAGCATTGAAGGGGATTATAGAAACGCAGAAAAAAATATCTGCAAGGGAAAAAGAAACTGTGTGCACGGTGTGGAAACACGGGGCTCAGTGGGTGCTCTCGTCCACTAAAACCCGCCGCCTTTAGAAAGACAGCATGGCTCAGGGCTCATCCCAACTGAATGCCGGCCTCCTTAACCGTGGACGTAACACTACTCAGACAACACAGGGTGAGGGAACCACAATAATTAGACTTTATTGGATCCCCAAACAATTAACGGCACATAACACATAACCAGCAAAACACACAAATGTAACAGGCAACAGAGTCTCACCCTTACGCTGGCTCACCAGGGATTTAGAATGTCCATGCCTCACAGGTTCCAAGCTGTCTGAGGTCTGCAAAGTCTGTAACAGGTGACTGAACTGTCCCAACCTGAGTGTCCTCCTTAGGTAGTCCTGGTTTGATGTTAAAATCCTGGCAGCCGGAGTCAAAATCCCTAGGCTGTGGATATGGTCTCCAACCGGATCCGGAGTCCCTAGATTGAAGCCATAAGATATCCTGATCCTCTAGTCAGCTCCAAAGAGCTTAGACTGGATTCATCAGCATCCATCAACCTTCATCAACCCTGGTGGCTTAAAGAAGACCCTTTTATAGCCATAACCTTCCCTTAGGATACACTGCGTCCTCATCGATTGGTTGGACAAGATTGCTTCTCCCATTGGATGAATTTCAAGCTGCATGGATAATGTTCATTTAAATGATGTGCATAGAAAGACTCAGTATATCTACATGGAGTCGGAAAGTCACCGACTAGACAATGGCTACTAAGGTAATTACATTATCAATACACAACTACAATACAATGATTACTGGAAAAGTCTGGAGAGCAATAGCTAAGCAAACATGACTTAGCACACATAAGAACAATAGTCTGGCTGAATGTTAAAAAACTTTAACCCATGAGAGTCCATGTCGTCACATTCCTCCCCCTTCTTAATATTAGCCAGACATGATAGGCTTCCGATCATCCTTCTCCTCTTGTCGGGAAAGCCCATCCGCATTTCCATGGTTCTTGCCCTGTTTATGGGAGATGGAAAAATTGTAAGATTGTAATGCCAGACTCCACCTGAGCAAGCGTCCGTTGTCCCCGGCAGTGCGATTTAGCCAACTCAATGGATTGTGGTCAGTGAGGACTGTGAACTCATTGCCATAGAGGTAGGGCTGCAATTATTTAGGGCCCAGACTATGACCAGGCATTCTTTTTCTATGGTGGCATAAGCCCTCTCTCGGTCCAACAGCTTCCGGGAGAGGTACGCTATCGGATGTTCCTCACCGTTGTCCCCCACTTGGCTAAGTACAGCTCCTAGTCCTGTGTCCGATGCGTCTGTTTGGACAATGAATCTGCGTCTGAAGTCAGGAGCAGTCAAGACTGGGCTTTGGGCTAGCCGGTCTTTCAATTGGAGGAACGCAGTTTCACATTCTGGGGTCCAGATAAGGTTACGGGCATATCTTTTGGTTGTAAGGTCAGTGAGCGGTTTTGCTATGGTACTGTAATTGGGGATTAACTTTCGATAGTAGTTTGCGGTTCCTAGAATCGCACGGACCTGTTTTTGATTGACCGGGCGTGGCCACTGGATAATGGCTTCTACTTTTGCAGGTTCGGGATGAATGCACCCACTTCCCACCCGATGTTCCAGGTATAGCACTTCGGCCATCCCCATTTGGCATTTGTCAGGTCGGATGGTGAGCTGGGCTTTAGCTACCCTCTGCAGCACCTGGGACACATGCTGAAGATGCTCTTCCCAAGTGTCGCTGAAGATAGCGATGTCATCCAAATAGGCCTGGGCATACCCCTGACATCCCTCTAGTAAATGGTCTACCATCCTCTGGAAGGTGGCTGGGGCATTTTTCATCCCAAAAGGCATGCTGGTAAACTCAAAGAGGCCAAAAGGGGTTATGAAGGCCGATTTCTCTTGAGCGTCTTTTGTGAGTGGGATCTGCCAGTATCCCTTGCTCAAATCGGGGTAGATATAAACCGAGACCCCCCCAACCTATCTAGTAGTTCATCCACCCGGGGCATGGGGTAAGCATCTGTAATCGTGACCTCATTGAGCCGTCTATAGTCCACACAGAAACGAGTACTCTTGTCCTTTTTTGGCACCAACACCACACTGGCAGCCCATGGGCTATGGGAGGGGACTATGACTCCCATATTTAACATGTCATCCACCTCGGCCTTCATCATTGCCAACACAGGAGGGGTCACCCGGTAGGCGGGTTGTCTTAGTGGGGTGGCTGCCCCTGTATTGACATGATGCTGGACCAGGGGGGTTCTACCAGGCTGACTTGTGAACAGTGTTTCATATGTTTCGAGTAGGTCTGATATCTGTCGCTTCTGTGATGGACAAAGCTGCTCCCCTAGTGATACATCTTTTACCCCCATTTCCCTTTTGGAGTCCACTAATAGGTCTGGGATCTGGTCCAACTCTGGATCATCTAACTCTGGACAGCAAACTGCTAAATTGGTGACTTCTCGTTCCTCATAAGCTTTTAGCCTGTTGATGTGGTAGGTACGCTCACGAACACCTGCTCGATCCAGGGCCACGGTGTAGTCAGTATTGCCGCATTTCTTGGTAATGGTGAATGGACCCGCCCACATGGCTTGCAGCTTGTTTTTCCGCACCGGTACTAGTACTAGGACCTTCTGTCCACAGGCAAATTCTCGGGGCCGGGCAGTGCGGTCGTAACATCGTTTTTGCCTTTCCTGAGCCACTTCTAAATTCCCATGGGCTAACGCCATGAGGTGCCTCATCCTTTCCCTAAACTTTTGAACATAGTCCAGTATGGGAACCTCTTCTGTGGGGAAGGTGCCCTCCCAACTCTCTCGTACCAGCTCTAGGGGCCCTCGTACTTTTCGGCCGTACAGCAATTCAAAGGGAGAGAACCCAGTGGAGTCCTGCGGCACCTCCCGGTAAGCAAAAAGGAGCTGCTGCAAGTTTTTCTCCCAGTCTCCCCCCATATCGGCTAATGAGCTGTTTGAGCGTTTTGTTGAAGCGCTCACACAATCCATTTGTTTCAGGATGGTAGGGGGTTGTGCGCATGGGGCGGACTCCATGTTTTTCCCACAGGGTGTGAATCAGTTCACTTTGGAACTGTGCCCCCTGGTCAGTCAATACTTCCTGTGGAAACCCTACCCAGCTAAAGATGTCCAGTAGAGCCTGAGCCACGTGCTCTGCATCTATGGAGGTTAAGGCAATGGCTTCTGGGTAACGGGTGGCAAAGTCTACCAGGGTGAGGATGAATCTTTTTCCGCTACGGCTGGGGATGGCTAAGGGGCCTACTATATCAATGGCAACTCTCTGGAACGGTTCTCCTATCAAGGGCATGGGTTGAAGTGGGGCACGGCATGGGGCTCCCCCCATACGCTGACACACTGGGCAAGAGGCTCTGTATTTTTGCACTTCTTGATTGACCCTTGGCCAGAAAAAACTACGCAGAAGGCGGGCCCGAGTCTTTTTGGTCCCCATGTGCCCAGCCGCAGGAACATCATGAGCTAAACGCAATAGTTGGGGTAGGTATTGCTGGGGTACCACAAGCTGATGTACACGGGTCCAGGGTTTTTCTGGGCAGGATGCGGGCTTCTCCCGATATAAGAGGCCTTTTTCCCATCTATATACCTCCCCCTGATTTCCTCCCCCAGGTTGGGCGGCCGCACTACGGATAAGCTCTAGGGTGGGGTCTGACAGTTGAGCTTCCCTGAACTCCTTATGATCTATCTCCCCCCAATCAATGGCCACAGTTGGGTCTGATGTACTTGTGACACCCTGGGCAAGCCAGGGGTCACGGGTCATTGCACCATCACACCCTACACCCCAGTTAGGAACACCACAGCTAAACTAAAATCCTTGTTGCCTTCCTCCAGAGGCTGATGTTCACACCAGGGGGTGGGCCAGGCGGTTGGCTCCAACTACCGAGGAGTTCACAGCTCTGGAGGCGGGAGAAACCAGGCAGTCCAGCTAGGGACGGAAAGGAGTAAACAAGTAGAGGAGTTGAGCTAGGGAGGGAAAGGAGTAAACAGCTAAGATGAGCTAAGGAAGTGAAAGTGGTAAAGGAGGAAAGTAAGAAAGGCGACAGAAAGAAAGCTTGAAGTGAGTCCAGCTGTGTGCAGGACAGAGCTAGCAAGGTCAGCAACGTTGGTGATTGTCTGAAGGGGTGACCGTTTGGAAGTTCCTGGAAGGACCGCGGACGGGTAGTGGCCTGGCGGTCTGGAGCAGTGTACCAAAGGACAGTCAGCACCAGGGCAGGGGCCTCTCGGACCCCGGCAAGGCTAGGAGTCGCCAGAATTTGCCGAATCCGTCAGTGAAGGGGACGTAGATCCCCCAACAACGAAGTCCCGATTGAAGGCAACAGCCCAACCAGTGTAGTAGAAACACCGCCACCGCCAGGGCACCAGTTTCTCAGGGCCAGCGCCTGCGGGCAAAGAGTAGAGCTCCCCCGGTCCAGCTTGAAGCCGGGGAGCGGGTTACCGGTGGGAACCCATCGCTACCAACACAGAAACAAAGGTGCAAGGAAAAGGGACATCACCATCACCTACTGGGAGAGCAAGTGCAGCCGTCCGTGGGAACCGTCTTTCCAGCCGTGTGGTTTACCGTAAAACTGTGTCTACGTCTCAGGCTGAGTGAGTACCACAGTGCCGCAAGGCCCAGCGCTGCCCCCGCGTCCCTGCGCCCACCAGGCCCTGTATCTCCCATCTCATCACCGGGCCCCGGGATCACCAACCCCTACCCACGGAGGGGCAACACAACAACTAGCTGCTCCCCCACCATCACTCCCGGGATCCCCACATCGAGCAGCGGTGGTGAAATCACCACAACCGTGGGTGGCGTCACGGACAATAAACAATCCCCACACCCAAACACCCCCTTTCACTCACGGGCAAGGAGTGCCGCTCGAGAACCCCCGGGATCCGGCCCACAGCTCGAGCCACCACTGAGCAGCGGCAGCCGCCGGACCCGAGCAGAAGGGATGAGCGCGGTGTGCTGACACCCTCCTCCCCGCCCGCGACAACTTGGCGTCACGAACAGGATCCTATCGCTCTGCCGTTTGGTAGAGGTGCGCCTTGTTACCACCGGAGGTATCCGGCTGAAAAATTTCAGAAGTCGCCATCTTTGGCGCGAAAAGTTCCCGCTCGAGCGTCTTCTCGAGTAGCAGAGGCGCAAGGGCCAAAACCCCGCCCCGAGAGAGGAGGGGCCGGAAAGAGCTAAGGGGGACGCGATGGCGGCTGGCTGCATGTAGCTGCAGCTATAAAAGCAGGGACGCCAGGACTCTGCAGATATCCCGTTCCTGGAAGAAGAAGTCACCATGTGGATGCCGTCCCGCGACACCGTAGCCCCCGCGCCTGGAACCGCGGCGTGGGTGGAGATCCGGACCGCGCAGCTCTACCAACGGCTGCAGGTGAAGATGCAGCTCCTCATGGAGGAGTGGGAGGCCGACATGGCGGACGTTATAGCCACCGTGCGGAGACGCGAGGAGGGAGCGGAGAAAGGGAGGGTGAGTGACCCACGCCCCTATGTCCCTGAGGGACCGGTCGCTGCAGCTGAGGGACCCGGTCCAAGCCCTCTCCCCCCGCTGCCTCCCTCGCCACCCGTCCCGGAGGCCGTGACCCTGCCTTTAGGCCTGCTACCACCGCAACCGGTAGCAAGACCCAGCGTCCCCGCCCAGGCGGGCCAACCTGTAGCCGGAGCCCGTAGTAAACCGGAGGTGTTGCCGTGGAAGATTCCGAAGGTTGAACCGGAGGCATCCCCTGAAAAGTCCCCCGAGCCGGAGCCGATGACCCGCTCCAAGCCGAAGGCCCAGCAGCGGAAAGCCCCTATGCCCATCCCCCACACCTCGGCTGAGGTAGCGCCGGGTTGTTGCTGCAAGGCAGCGCCCAAGGCCAAGACACCGCGGGACATGCCGCCCAGATTCCTGACAGTGGGCAATGTCCAGGATGTCCCGCGGGGCCCGACCCGTGTGCCGGAGCTCACAGCAGCGCCGTATTGGGATAGGGAGCCGGTACCGTTGGGCCTGGAGATCGCTGAAAGGGAACGGAAGAAGGCTGAGCTGGTGGCCAGAGCGATTAGGGAGAAGGAGAATCTCCGCCAGGCCACGTTCCGTGTCCGGGGCCCATTGTACGAGGGGCAGGTGAGGCGGTTTGATGTCCGCCGGAGCTATGGGTTTATTTACGAACCGGGCCTGGAGGCCGAAGTGTTTATAGCCCGGCGGGATGTGAATGCCCACCTGCCTGAAGAGCATCCCGGCCGCAACCTGATGCCGGGCGACATCGTGCAATACACCCGGCACTGTGGGGAGTGGGGGTGGTTCACGCTGGACGCTAAGCTAAGGGGCAGCCAAGAGTCCCGAGTGAGCGCCGCGCCCCCTCTCTTGGCAGCAGCACCAGAGCCTGAATATCCGGAGTAAGGGCAGCGGATGCCCACTGCAACAGTCCCCGTTGGGACCACCACTGAGTTTGTGTTTGAAAGTTTGAAAAATGATAAGAAAATGATTACCGTGTACTTCACCTGATTGTCTACAGTGATTTGCAACCGGCCGGAGCCGGCACCGTTGTCCCCGTGGGGACCGTTTAAAAGTTGTTTTGCATGGGAACTATCCATGGACAAGCCCGTGAACTTGCAGGGCAACCACAAACGTTAAGTGGCTTGTAAATAATTGTTTACCGTTACCGTTTTCCGCAATGCCGCCTCCGGAGAGGCAGGTTGGAGGGAGGGCCCGCAGCAGAGCCGGCTGGGGCCCAGCCACCAAAGGAACCGGTGGTTACCCTCTGGAGGGGAAGGACAGATCCCGCTCGGGTACCGTGTGCTGGACTGTGGGTCAAGGGGTGCTGCCTGGGTTTTAGGGGCAGCATCAGGGCCAGGTTACTTGGGTGGGAGAGAGCGGAAACCGTAACCGTAAACCGTTTGAAACGTTAAAGTAAAAGTGCCTCCCGTTATGGGAAGATTCATTAAAAATGTAAATATGTTACCGTTTACAATGTTACCCCTATTTATGCATTTACAGAAAAATAAAACCGGTGTTGGACGGGCAGCCCGCGGACGGTCTGCATTTTGCTAAGGGGGAATGTGATGCCCTGGGCAAGCCAGGGGTCACGGGTCATTGCACCATCACACCCTACACCCCAGTTAGGAACACCACAGCTAAACTAAAATCCTTGTTGCCTTCCTCCAGAGGCTGATGTTCACACCAGGGGGTGGGCCAGGCGGTTGGCTCCGCCCACCGAGGAGTTCACAGCTCTGGAGGCGGGAGAAACCAGGCAGTCCAGCTAGGGACGGAAAGGAGTAAACAAGTAGAGAAGTTGAGCTAGGGAGGGAAAGGAGTAAACAGCTAAGATGAGCTAAGGAAGTGAAAGTGGTAAAGGAGGAAAGTAAGAAAGGCGACAGAAAGAAAGCTTGAAGTGAGTCCAGCTGTGTGCAGGACAGAGCCAGCAAGGTCAGCAACGTTGGTGATTGTCTGAAGGGGTGACCGTTTGGAAGTTCCTGGAAGGACCGCGGACGGGTAGTGGCCTGGCGGTCTGGAGCAGTGTACCAAAGGACAGTCAGCACCAGGGCAGGGGCCTCTCGGACCCCGGCAAGGCTAGGAGTCACCAGAATTTGCCGAATCCGTCAGTGAAGGGGACGTAGATCCCCCAACAACCAAGTCCCGATTGAAGGCAACAGCCCAACCAGTGTAGTAGAAACACCGCCACCGCCAGGGCACCAGTTTCTCAGGGCCAGCGCCTGCGGGCAAAGAGTAGAGCTCCCCCGGTCCAGCTTGAAGCCGGGGAGCGGGTTACCGGTGGGAACCCATCGTTACCAACACAGAAACAAAGGTGCAAGGAAAAGGGACATCACCATCACCTACTGGGAGAGCAAGTGCAGCCGTCCGTGGGAACCGTCTTTCCAGCCGTGTGGTTTACCGTAAAACTATGTCTACGTCGCAGGCTGAGTGAGTACCACAGTGCCGCAAGGCCCAGCGCTGCCCCCGCGTCCCTGCGCCCACCAGGCCCTGCATCTCCCATCTCATCACCGGGCCCCGGGATCACCAACCCCTACCCACGGAGGGGCAACACAACAACTAGCTGCTCCCCCACCATCACTCCCGGGATCCCCACATCGAGCAGCGGTGGTGAAATCACCACAACCGTGGGTGGCGTCACGGACAATAAACAATCCCCACACCCAAACACCCCCTTTCACTCACGGGCGAGGAGTGCCGCTCGAGTACCCCCGGGATCCGGCCCACAGCTCGAGCCACCACTGAGCAGCGGCAGCCGCCGGACCCAAGCAGAAGGGGTAAGCGCGGTGTGCTGACACCCTCCTCCCCACCCGCGACATACTCACATTTGTTGGCTCTGATGAGGAGGCTGAAGATTGAGGAGTTCGGTTCTCCTCTGATGGGCTGGAAGAAAGACCTGCACCAGGCTGGTGTTTGGCTTGGCTGCGGGTGATGGCGGTGACAAACTGGCTGGATAGTCCTTGTCCTAGGTCATTTCCCAAAATTACAGGGGTGGGGAGGCCGTCCATGAGCCCCACTTCAACCTCTCCTTGGTCAGTTCCCCAGTCCAACTGCACTCGTGCCAGAGGGATGTTCGAGCGCTGGCCCCCAGCAAGGGTGATGGTCACTTGGCGGCCAGGTAAATGATGTTCTGTGGGAACAATATCTGGGCTGACCAGGGTGATGGAAGATCCCGAGTCTCGAAGTCCTTGAGCCTGTATATCACTGACCTTGACCGTCTGGATGTGGGGATGGAGGTTAGCTGGTGTACGGTGTCCGGCCTGCCGTATGGTGTGGACTGGATAAACCACTTCCTCAGCTATTGGTGTTTCTCGGGAGTAGCATTCCTCAGGTCTCGTTGGTTCATCTCGGCATATGTTGACTGGTAGACGGGCTCCAGGCATGGGGCTCCGGTTTTGTAGACACTCTTTGGCCATGTGTCCAAGGCGCCCACACGTATAACAGCGCTGTGGGTTAGACAAGTCACTCACCCTGTTGGTAAACCTTTGTCTTGTTGGGGCTTCTGTGGGGTAATGAGTTAGTCCAGCACGTGAGTCCGGGGGTCGCTTGGATCCATGGTTGAGGGACCTCCTCAGATCAGTGGGCCTATTGGGCCTCCAGCTGGGTCGGTTGGCTGTAAATTCGTCAGCCAATCGCGCTGCTTGCTCTGGGGTGTCGGGCTTCCTGTCAGCTACCCATTCTCGGATTTCCGGGTCCATCTGCTCCAGCAGCTGTTCAAGCACTATCACATCCCGGAGGGCAGCAGCGGAGTGGGCAGCCCGACCATCGAGCCAGCGATTACAGTGTCGTCGGAGTTGACTGCCAAATTCGACGTACGAGACACCCTGGCGAGACATAGTCCGGAGCTTAGTGCGATGTCTCTCGGGTGTTATGGTAAAAAGGGCCAACAAAGTGTCCTTAATAATTCCGTAGTCCAAGCAGTCCTGAGGCCCAAGTGATCGGACAGCCTCCTGGGCCCGGACAGGCAAGCTTGTCCACAGGTATTTGGACCACTCATCTGTGGGCACCTGGTGCATACGCATTAGCATCTCAAAGTTTTGCAAGTGTTCATCTATCTCAGTGCTGGAATCATTAAACACTGGCACATCCCTGTAGCGAAGATGACTTCTTTGGCGGTGGTGTATCCTGGAGGTAGGTGCTGATGGTGAGGAAATTGGAAATCCAAACACAAATTGCAGAACACCAGCCCTCTCTTCCCTTGAAGCTTCAGGCCCCAATGCAGTAAACAATTCCTTGACTCGGTCTGCTTGGATTTGGTTTGTTTCCAGACTGTCACTGGATCTAGGATGAGATACAGGGTTTACCTCCTCTGATACCACAACGGCAGTGTCCCCATCATCCTCTGCATCATTCTGGGCATCCCAACAGACTAATTTCCGGATCAAGTCTGACCGAGTGTCAGTGTTCCTGTAGTCAATCTTTCGCATCTGGCACAGATCCTGCAGCATCCATTTACTGCTGCGGTCGTAACTCCTCTCTGATCCTTGTCCCATGGCTGAGCTGGTGGGGTTGGACATGGCAGCGTCCGAAACCTGAATGCCTCCCCTATGGCCTGCTGGGTATGCTTATGTGCCTCCCTGGTTGTTGAGCCCTGGACGGTGTCCGAAAACACCAGTCCACTGCAGCTCCCCTGGGTAAACCAGGCTGAGTAGTATCCCACTGCTGCCACCAATTGTGGAAACACGGGGCTCAGTGGGTGCTCTCGTCCACTAAAACCCGCCGCCTTTAGAAAGACAGCATGGCTCAGGGCTCATCCCAACTGAACGCCGGCCTCCTTAACCGTGGGCGTAACACTACTCAGACAACACAGGGTGAGAGAACCACAATAATTAGACTTTATTGGATCCCCAAACAATTTACGGCACATAACACATAACCAGCAAAACACACAAATGTACAGGCAACAGAGTCTCACCCTTCCGCTGGCTCACCAGGGATTTAGAATGTCCATGCCTCACAGGTTCCAAGCTGTCTGAGGTCTGCAAAGTCTGTAACAGGTGACTGAACTGTCCCAACCTAAGTGTCCTCCTTAGGTAGTCCTGGTTTGATGTTAAAATCCTGGCAGCCGGAGTCGAAATCCCTAGGCTGTGGATATGGTCTCCAACCGGATCCGGAGTCCCTAGATTGAAGCCATAAGATATCCTGATCCTCTAGTCAGCTCCAAAGAGCTTAGACTGGATCCATCAGCATCCATCAACCTTCATCAACCCTGGTGGCTTAAAGAAGACCCTTTTATAGCCATAACCTTCCCTTAGGATACACTGCGTCCTCATCGATTGGTTGGACAAGATTGCTTCTCCCATTGGATGAATTTCAAGCTGCATGGATAATGTTCATTTAAATGATGTGCATAGAAAGACTCAGTATATCTACATGGAGTCGGCAAGTCACCGACTAGACAATGGCTACTAAGGTAATTACATTATCAATACACAACTACAATACAATGATTACTGGAAAAGTCTGGAGACCAATAGCTAAGCAAACATGACTTAGCACACATAAGAACAATAGTCTGGCTGAATGTTAAGAAACTTTAACCCATGAGAGTCCATGTCGTCACACACGGCAAGTCAGGAATCTCATAGACTTTGCTGGGATGCTTTTTATTTGCTTTTATTGATTAAAATAAGTAATGAAAAATGCATGAAAAAAATGCAAAAAAGCCACATGTGCACATAGCCTAAGGATTTGTGTGTCTGTGTGTGTGTATTTCATATATGTGTGTATAAAGCACTGGTCTGTGCATATATTGTATACAGTACAGACCAAAGGTTTGGACACACCTTCACATTCAAAGAGTTTTCTTTATCTTCATGACTCTGAAAATCGTAGATTCACATTGAAGGCATCAAAACTATGAATTAACACATGTGGAGTGAAATACTTAACAAAAAAGTGTGAAACAACTGAAAATATGTCTTATATTCTAGGTTCTTCAAAGTAGCCACCTTTTGCTTTGATTATTGCTTTGCACACTCTTGGCAATCTCTTGATGAGCTTCAAGAGGTAGTCACCGGAAATGGTTCTCACTTCACAGGTGTGCCCTGTCAGGTTTAATAAGTGGGATTTCTTGCCTTATAAATGGGGTTGGGGCCATCAATTGTGTTGTGCAGAAGTCTGGTGGATACACAGCTGATAGTCCTACTGAATAGACTGTTAGAATTTGTATTATGGCAAGAAAAAAGCAGCTAAGTAAAGAAAAATGAGTGGCCATCATTACTTTAAGAAATGTCTCACATGAGGACCGCCCCAGGAAAGGAAGACCAAGAATCACCTCTGCTTCAGAGGATAAGTTTATCCAAGTCATCAGCCTCAGAAATCGCACTTTAACAGCAGCTCAGATTAGAGACCGGGTCAATGTCACACAGAGTTCTAGCAGCAGACACATCCCTAGAACAACTGTTAAGAGGAGACTTTGTGCAGCAGCCTTCATGGTAAAATAGCTGCTAGGAAACCACTGCTAAGGACAGGCAACAAGCAGAAGAGACTTGTTTGAGCTAAAGAACACAAGGAATGGACATTAGACCAGTGGACATCGGTGCTTTGGTCTGATGAGTCCAAATTTGAGATCTTTGGATCCAACCACCGTGTCTTTGTAGAAAAGGTGAACGGATGGACTTTGCATGCCTGGTTCCCACCTTAAAGCATGGAGGAGGAGCTGTGATGGTGTGGGGGTGCTTTGCTGGTGACACTGTTGGGGATTTATTCAAAATTGAAGGCATGCTGAAGCAGCATGACTACCACAGCATCTTGAAGCGGTATGCTATTCGAGTTTAGTTGGACCATCATTTATTTTTCAACAGGACAATGACCCCAAACACACCTCCAGGCTATGTAAGGGCTATTTGACTAAGAAGGAGAGTGATGGGGTGCTACGCCAGATGACCTGGCCTTCACAGTCACCAGACCTGAACCCAATCGAGATGGTTTGGGGTGAGCTGGACCGCAGAGTGAAGGCAAAAGGGCCAACAAGTGCTAAGCATCTCTGGGAACTCCTTCAAGACTGTTGGAAGACCATTTCCGGGGACTACCTCTTGAAGCTCATCAAGAGAATGTCAAGAGTGTGCAAAGCAGTAATCAAAGCAAAAGGTGGCTACTTTAAAGAACCTACAATATAACACATATTTTCAGTTGTTTCACACTTTTTTGTTAAGTTTTTCATTCCACATGTGTTACTTCATAGTTTTGATGCCTTCAATATGAATCTACAATTTTCAGAGTCATGAAAATAAAGAAAACTCTTTGAATGAGAAGGTGTGTCCCAACGTTTGGTCTGTACTGTATGTAAGTGTGTATATGTGAGAGGGGAATGATTGGGGATCAGGACACACATTTTGTACAGGGGGTTTTTGCTGTTAGTGTACCCCCCTGTTTAGTATAAATAAGATATTCCTTCCTACTCACCAGTAATTTATACTAAATCACTTCAGGCTTTTCCTGTGTTTGACATGATAACAATTCCTTGGATGTGAGTGATGAAGTCACATTATTGTACTCTGCTCTCTGCGCTGCTTCTATCTACCGGCTTCGAGAACAATAAATTGCCATTCACTTCTGATTAGCGATCTTCCCATTTCTCCACCATACAATTAGTTTAGAATATTGAAAATAGTATTTATCTGTCAACTATTATATTTCAGTCGGTTTACAACGCTGCTGGAGTAATCACAAATGGAAAACAGATGTTTTATTAACCTTTCGGTGATATTTTTCTTTGGGAGCTCAAATAATTTTATCTATAGTTATACAGTATATCACAAAAGTAAATACACATTTTTGTAAATATTTTTGTCACACAAAGGTTTTTACAAACATCACCGACTTATATGGCGGCATTGGGATCTGTTCTCACTACAGATTCTGACACTTTACCTGATAACTTCTCTGTTATCTGTAATCAGTGCAGGTAGACTCGGGCATTGACCAACAGATTGGTAGTTCATAGGCAGGATAGAAAGAGTTAATCTCTGCTAGTCTACTTGTTAGTCTCCTTTGATCACATGTTATGGGGCAGCCAATCACATCTGCTCCCCTCCTATAAATGCTGGCTACATCCTTTCTTCTATGCCATTTATAGTTTATCTAAGCTGGCCTGGTGAGGTGTTGTGATCCAAACTAGCTGGTGGTTGTAGCACTTGTTGCTGTGTGCGGTTATAGAGTTAAACCTTGTTGTCTTTTTGTTGCTACCTTCCTGCTCTTGCTTTTCTCCTGAGTCTCTCATTGTTTGTTTCTGTGAGTTTGCAGTGTGTCAGAGTTTGGTTTTTCACCCTGTCTATCTTTATCTGTGTTTCAATCTCACTCCTGATTCTACCTTCCCTGGTGGGAGAGGGGAATCGGATTATTTCTGGTCAGTAGTATAGCCAGGCATGAGACTCAGGCATCTCCACTATTATGTGCAACCCTAAGGTTAGCGGTCACCCTGAGATTAGGGATAGCCTAGGGACCCCTAGCATGAGGGACATCATAGTAGCCTCTGTCCCTTGCTTTCCTACAGTCACACTGTGACATTTTATTATATCCTTTAATGGGACAACACAAAGTAACTCAAGACACGGCCATTTATTTTAAACCACTGCCAACAAAAGTGAGTACACCTCTAGGTGAAAATGGACAAATTGTGTCCAAAGAGTCAATGCTTTGTGTGGCCACCATTACTTTCAAGTACTTTTTTTTTTAGCTCTCTTGAGCATGGAGTTTTACTAGAGCTTAAATGGAGCTACTGGAATCCTCTTTCACCCTCCATGATAACATCATGAAGCTGGTGGATGTTAAAGATCTTGCACTTCTCCGCCTTCCATTTGAGGATGCCCCACGGATGCTCAATAGGGTTTAGGTCTAGAGTCATACTTGGCCAATATAGCACCTTTACCCTGAGATTCTTTAGCAAGGCAGTAGTCGTCTTGGAGTTGTGTTTGGGGTTGTTATAATGTTGGAATATAAAGGGAGGGTAACATGCTCTACTTCAGTATGTCACAGTACATGTTGGCATTCATGGTTCCCTCAATGAACTGAAGTCCCCCACAGCCGGCAGCACTCATGCAGTCCTAAAAGATGCCACTTCCTCTGTCATGTTTGACTGTAGGCAGGACACACTTGTCTCTGTGCTCCTCACCTGGTTGTCTCAACACATGCTTGACACCATCTGAATCAAATAAGTTTATCTTGGTCTTATCAGACCACAGGAAATGGTTCCAGTAATCCATTTCCTTAGTCAGCTTGTCTTCAGAAAACTGTTTTCGGGCTTTCTTGTGCATTATCTTTAGAAGAGCCTTCCTTTTGGAACAACAGTCATTCAGACCACTTTGATTCAGTGTGTGGCATATGGCCTGGGCACTGACAGAATGACCTGCTACTCCTTTTAATATTTGCAGCAATGATGACAGCATTCATTCATCTAGTTTGAAAAGACAACCTTTGGATATGACGCTGAGCACATGGACTCAAATTTTTTGGTAGACCATGGCAAGGTCTGATTTGACTGGAACCTGTCTTGTTAAACTACCATATGGTCTTGGCCGCTGTGCTGCAGCTCAGTTTCAGGGTGTTATCAATCTTTTTATACAAATCCCACAAAATCATCCAGGGCTGTAAAAAATGATACTTTATTCCATGTCCATTAAAATTTCCAACTTGGATAGCATATATATGTAAGATGACAATGTAGAGTTTACAAACTCTATTACATTTACGTATATCAGGATCTTCAACCCTTTAGTGATAATATATTGGTACGCTAGTACTCCATCTTTAAATATACATTAGGTGGATCCACCCTTTGATTCTCATTGGGTCTAATTAAATGTCTTATAAAGAGTAGAAACAATATACACATTTAATACATATAATAAAAATATATACATCTTGAAAACATTTCAATATTACAAAATGTAATCAGCATGTTTATTTAAGCCTTTCAGGCATGAGGTATCTAATGTCAGGATCCAGTACGCTTCGTTATTAAGTAATGTTCGTCTCTGATCCCCACCTCTGACTAATCGGTTCAATCTTGCCAGACCAAAAAATGTAACTATCCAATCTGCCCCTATATTCTTGTAAAAAATGCAAAGATACATTTGAAGTGTTGACAGCATCTACATTGCCTGCATCGCTGGTATGTTCTTTTTTTTTCCTGTATCAGTTTCTGTGTAGTACAGCCTACATATTATTTCTCACATAAAGTATAATATGCGTAGTATATAATATACAGTATGTGCTACTGCAATTAATAAATTGCTTAATAGTATATTTTTTATTTTCTACAAAAATTTTTTAGTTTTTCTGTATATAAACTTGCTACACAATTGTATATCTCACATTTATGGAAACCAACCGGTGTAAGCCAAGTTCTAAGTGATGTCTGTGATTTCTGCATAGTTTAGGGGATATAATACTTCCCAAAGTGGGACATTTTCTGTATGAAAAAGGCACCCAATTTTTAGGATCTCATTTAAATATGGGCCCTATACAAGTAACATGCGTCGCACGGTGCTTGCATAGATATCTGTGATATCACTATTATGAAGCATTCGAGCCACCTCCACTGTCTCATTTATCGTACCACAGTTGATAGACCTTGTGATGAGCCGATTTGTTGACTCCAATAATGTGCCTGAACATTAACCTTTTGGTTTTTGAATGGATAGACGGACTTCATTAAATATTCTGCCAACTATCATTACCTCACATGATGTGGTTTGGCTATTTTTGTAGCTGAGAGACCGCTATTGATGAGCTGGATGATACCGTGTCTCTTTTCTTGCGAAATCTTCATGGCTGCTCCTCAATTCAAACCAGTGACTTGGGAATCAACCTAATAACACACTGAGTTATTAGGGAATGTGAGAACAGGTTGTAATTTGTAGTATACAGATAGAAAAAGATTTTTCCTCCACCGGGAGCAAAACAGTAACAATGTGGTGAAATGACAAGAAACTGCATAACTAATCATATACTAAATAGTTGCAAGTGACATTTATGAATAAGATAGCCAAGATGATTGACTATAAAATAAAGGTTGTCTTACACTGAAAGCTGTAGTAGATGGTGAGATATGGGGCCTGAAAACCAAAAGTTCAAACCATTGTTACCCTTTTGCTCATCAGTGTATATATGTAAGAAAACAGAATTATTTGTTCATATTTGTTAAGACTCTGAACCTTTAATATTTATTTGTCACAGTGCTAGGATCTACTCAATCCTCTTTTCTTCTGTGTCTAATGGTGTCATTGCAATGTGTCTGGAAGCTTTTCAAAGTCAGCCAAGAGAAACTTCAGCCCAAGGATTAAAGAATGTACTTTAAGGATTTATACAATTTTATGAAAGGCAAAATAATGGAATAGCAGAAAGTATTCGAGAGCTGAAGCTAGTGCTAATGGCTTTCTTCTTAAGTAGAGGAATGGGAGTAGATGGCACAAATGTCATTTACAAAGAAAATGAAAACAACACTTCCGATAGATAAATAAATATAATAAATGTGGAGGAATATGTCACAGCAAATTATTTTAACAAATTGATTTAGAAAATAAATTGTTACATCGATGGTGGTTCATCCCAATGAAGAATGGATACATAATAATGGCGAAAAGACGATTGTGAAATTTTAAAATAGACACCTTATAAAAAAGATAATTTGTATCACTCATTTTAGTTATTGGTATGAGAAAAAAAGAATTAATCTATATTCAGGTCATAGTCCAAAAGGAAAAGTGGCTTAATGTCTGACAATAAAGAATTTATTTTGTTGAAAGTGTTACGAGTCTGGAATGGTGGACTGAAAAAGGTAAAGACGCCTCGAATGCAATATCACCATAGGAAGCGCCAGGTCGAGCTTGTAAAGTATGAAAAGTGGAGAGTAGAAGATTGGAAATGGGTCATGTAAGGCTGCTTTAAACATTACAATGTATCGTGCGATCGCATTTGCTATCGCACCCGCCCCCATCGTTTGTGCGGCACGGGCAATTTCTTACCGTGTCGCACAATGCTGTAACCCCCCGTCACACGTACTTACCTTCCAAACGACCTCGCTGTGGGCTTCCACTTCCTGAAGGGGGAGGGACGTTCGATGTCACAGCGACATCACACAGCGGCCGCCCAATAGAAGCGGAGAGGCGGAGATGAGGGGGACGTAACATCCCGCCCACCTCCTTCCTTCTGCATTGGCGGCGGCCGCAGGTAAGCTGCAGTTCATCGTTCCCGGGGTGTCACGCGGAGCGATGTGTGCTGCCTCGGGAACAATGAACAACTGGACGTTCGATTTTTAAAAAATGAGCGACGTGTCAGCGATGAACGAGAAGGTGAGTATTTCTGCTCGTTCATAGCTGTCACACGCTACGATATCACTAACGATGCCGGATGTGCGTCACTAACGACGTGACCCCGCCGACATCTCGTTAGATATATCGTAGCGTGTAAAACCCGCTTTAGAGTGATGAGATGAAAGTCAATAGATGGCTCTGATGGGTGTAAATGGGTCTGGAAGAAACAAGGGAGAAAGAGCTTAACAGGTTGAGAAATTAAAGACAGCCTGGACACCTGCCCCAAAGGGGCTTGAGGGAGGGTGAACATAACTGAGGTAGAATCATAGGCCTGTGGGATAGCGAAGGGTTAAGGAGTAGTGCATTTTGAGTGGGAAAAGTGCAGGGTGGAGTTATGGGGGTTATGGGGCCATGGGATTGGTCAGGGGGTGGTCAATTATAGGGTGGATATATAGGCAGAACTGTGGGGGCAGTGGTTATTTGTCACCTGGCAGATGTCCGGAATCGTTCTGCCCTAATTTAGGGTCTTCTGGAGATCGTCATGGATACACGAAGAGGATTGACCGTGTCGCAGCAGTCAGCGGAAAGGAGGGGGTATTTTAAGTCGCTAGATTGCACAAAGAGCAGGAAAGGAACCAAGTGCAGGAATGGGTTACCCCTGGTGGTGCAATGGTATACTTGGTTAAGTTGGGTCCCTGCTGTGCTGGGTCACAGCGGGCCATGTTAACGTGGGTCCCTGCTAGGCTGGGTCTCAGCGGGACATTGGTTGGGCAACACTCGGCTGGGTGTCCTCGAGTCAGTGTGGGGCAGCTGAGAGCTTGTGGTGGAGCTGGTGTTGCAATCATGTACAATGGACTCTTTATTTACCCCCACTCCTTTGTTGGTGGTCATGTTTTGGAATATTAATATGTTTATGGATGAAATGTTATTGTTTGTTCGGTGTTAATAAACGGGGCTGCTGTGGCCTTTTACATCCAATATCACGCAGTTGTGTCTTATTTTAGGTTAAGAAGGGCAAAGTGTGGGTTTTGGGTTGGGTCATTACGGTGAGGCAATGGCCATCAGTCAGACTTTCCTAAGTCAAGGAACTGTTAAGTTGAATAGAGGAGGCCTGACATCGGAGTGCATACTGATATATGCAGAGACAGGCAATGGAGAAGATGGAGATAATAATATCTCCCTCTTCTCCACACCTGTGCTCACGACTCTCGCAGACAAGAGAATCAGATCACAGTGAATGGCAGTCAGTTCATCCTCAAAGCAGAGATTCAGCTCTCACATCAGATGCTATATGCTCTTCTGAACCTGGCCTTAGTGAACTTATTGCTATGAAAAACTTAGAACAGATTGGGTTTAGTTGACAGCTAGAATGAGGATTCAATAAAAGGGATTTAGCATTTTTATTTCCTTCTCAATTGAGTTTACACTTTGTACAAGGATTCCTAAGGGTGTGTGCCTAAAGAAGTATTCTGATACAAGGTACAGACAGAGAAATCCTTCTCAATTGAGTTTATACTTTGTACAAGGATTCCTCAGGGTGTGTATGTAGCACCCAGAGAGCAGGAGGAATCAGGCACGGGATCTCGTACCTGAGTTACTTGTCACCGGGCTGGTGTGGTGATCTGGGATGTCGCAGTGGCCTGCCCGGCTTCGTGCCCCGAGGTGTACACCAATAAGGAGGTAGGAGGATGTGGGTTGTAATAGGAAGATTGTCGTGATGCCACCTGTGGTACGTGACCAGAGATTAGCCGCCGCTGCTGTCGCTGTCCTCCGGGGCAGATGGCAATAGCAGTCGAAGATGGTATTGCGCCCCACAGGCGGAGCGGGCCCCGGGAAGGATGATGAGGGGAGTAGTGATGGCGAAGGCGTTTGGTGCCGAGATGTGGGGCGCCGGCAATAAGAGTTTGAGTCAGATGCTGCGATTCCATGTGCTCACTCTTTGTGCCGCTCACCCGGGTAGTACTGGTCACCCGTCGTGATGTGCCGCGTCGACCCCAGATAAGTTAGAAACAATCACCGGTGTTGGAAAGAAGAAAGTCCTCTTTCAGAGTTGCCCTTCCAGCCGTGAGGAACCTGGGCTGAGTGGTCCGCTCCAAGCCGCAGGCCCGTGAAGAGAAGAGAGGAGAGTGGTGATCGTGTCATGTCCCAGAACTGGTGTCCTGGATTGACTTACTGAAGTTTGTTTGAGTTTGCTCCTACTTCTACCCCAAGTGGAACCCGCCCCCCAGGTGGCTGGCTTCAGTGATCGGGGAAGTCCCATGCCTGGTGATGGCCAACCCCCCCTACCCTGAGCCACCCCCCCCCCTCGCTCCTGTGGGAAGGCTCCTAAGCTTTATGTAAGGTGTGAGTATTGAACATCGGTGATTAACCCCTTCCTTACCTGAGGAGAATATCGCATCTTAAATAAGGTACAATACTCTGTGGTGACTGGAGCGTCAGGGGCGCCACATGTACCTAAAGGTGTATTCTGATACAAGGTACAGATATAGGAATCCTTCTCAATTGAGTTTACACTTTGTACAAGGATTCCTCATGGTGTGTACCTAAAGAAGTAATATGATACAAGGTAAAGACACAGAAATCTTCTCACTTGAGTTTACACTTTGTACAAGGAATCCTCAGGGTTTGTACCTAAAGAATAATCTAAGACAAGGTAAATACACAGAATGCAAAAGTGGAAAGAAGTTCATGGTAGGAGGCATACAAAGTTTAAGCAGTATAGGAACCAAAATAATGGCAGTCAGCAACCAGAAGCTAAATAAAACAAAATGTCATTGATAATATTATCAATATTATCAATTATAATATCAATATTATAATATAAAGCAGTAAATATATAAACCTGTACACTTTACAGAAAATATGATGCTCAGGCAAGAAATAGGTAACGGAGATAGGCGTAAATAGCTATTGTAGTATAGTCAAAGATCTGGTGCATGATGACATACTGATAGAAGTCCTTATTTAGCTGACATCTAGTGCCAAGATTGCCACTAGAGGAAGTCAAAAGCAACTACATAAGATTTAGAAATTGACCTTTTTAATAAAACATCATCAAAGTTGTCTCTAGAGGTGGTTACTAGTACAGAATTTCATTATTCAAATCTATGTCTAAGTAAGGGATTTGGATCTCTGCTTCAGAAACCAAAATGAGTATATAATTGTCCAAAAAAAGGAACCCTTCCCCTTCTTGAACCATATCCAGTGGCATTATTAAAATATTATTTTTTTTAGGCATTAAGTCTATTGAAGCATATAAGCTCTTCTGTTCTCCCGATGAAGCCGAATTAGTGACAAAACGCCGCCGGAGATGGTTGCGTGTTAAGGTTTAGCAACGACCCCTTTCACATGTAAGGTAGTGTGTATAGATAAGCCAATAAAGTATAGTGGAATTGAATTGTACTCTAATTGCTTTGAGTTTCAGTAAAAGGTTCTGAAAATAAATTATTATTATTATTTATTACTATAGCGCCATCAATTCCTTGGCGCTTTACATGTGAAAGGGGTGTACATAATAGGGATAAGTACAATAATCATAAACAATACTAGACACAGACTGGTACAGGGGGATAGAGGTCCCTGCCCGCGAGGGCTCACAGTCTACAAAGGATAGGTGAGCATACAGTAGGTTAGAGTATAGTTGGTCGTGCGGCGTTATATCAGACTGAGGGTTACAGCAGGTTGTAGGCTCGTTGGAAGAGGTGGGTCTTCAGGTTCCTTTTGAAGCTTGTCAAGGTAGGCGAGAGTCTGATGTGTTGAGGCAGAGCATTCCAGAGTATGGAGGAGGTACGGGAGAAATGTTGGATGCGATGGTGAAAAGAGGAGATGAGAGGGGAGTAGGGAAGGAGATCTTGTGAGGATTGAAGGTTACGTTCAGGTAAGTACCGGGAGACTAGGTTAGAGATGTAGGGAGGAGACAGTTTGTGGATGGCTTTGTAGGTCATGGTTAGGGTTTTGAACTGGAGTCGTTGGGCAATGGGAAGCCAGTGAAGGGATTGGCAGAGAAGAGAGGTCGGGGAGTGGCGGGGGGACAGGTGGATTAGCCGAGCAGCATAGTTTAGAATAGATTGTAGGGGTGCGAGACTGTTAGAGGGAGGCCACAGAGCAGGAGGTTGCAATAATCCAGGCGGGAGATAATAAGGGCATGTACTAGGGTTTTTTCAGCTTCTTGGGAAAGGAATGTACGGACCCAGTAAATATTTTTTGAGTTGGAAGCGACAGGAGGTGAAGAGGGCTTGGATGTGTGGCTTGAAAGAGAGATCAAAGTCTAGGATTACTCCCAGGCAGCGAGTACATGGCACTGGGGAAAGTGAGCAGCCATTTACATTGATGGATATGTCAGGTGGGGGAGTTGAGTGTTGAGTGAGTTCCCTGTTGACCTCTCAGGGCCCTCTGCTCTTCATTATTAACTATCTGATCCCCATCTCATCTTCAAATCCCAGCCGCTCATGCCAAAATCCCTGGCTATTTTACACTGAAACAGGACTTCTGGCTCTAATGAGGCCTGGGATGGTTCTGTTTATGTGCACACATGGTCATGGCAAGAGCATGTTGTGATGTCATGACATTGAGATGATTGTTTTGCGCAGACCCTTCCCAGGCTTCATTAGAGCTAAAAATTTCAAGGTCTGCCTTGGAATTTCAGCGCAAAAGGCAGGGATCAGAAGATGCTTCGGGGACCAGATGGGTGACAGTGAGGAGCAGCGGGGCCAGGGAGGTCTGCAGTAAAGTGAGTATAAGTAATTTGTTAAGTTCTTTTTACTTGTTATATTCTGCTCTTGAGGCTGAAGAGAGACCCGTGAGCATAATAAGAGATAAAAAAATTCGGTTAATTTTCCAAGTAAAATTGGCAAATCCGCTTATCTTTAGTAGTGTGCTCTCTTCCTGCTTCCAGGCCACATGCATGCCTTCTGTGAGTGCCCAAGAAACGTACGTGCGGCCACGCTCCCTTTCTTTAAGGGCCGGCGTCTTATTACTCGAAAGTGACCTCTGAGGTCAGCAATCTCCCTGTAAGTATTTAAGGCATTCTCTCCTTAGGGAAGATGCCTGAACAACGTTGCCTATCCTTAGAACATTGCTAGTTCTTAGGTACCGTACCCGTTACTGTGTCTAGTTCTGCATGTTGTGTCCTAGTACCAGTTTCTTATATTCGCTAACCTTAGTCTCTTCCTACAGCCTGTTTGCTATCACGACCTCCAAGCTGCCACACCTGAGTCATCACCTCTGTGCGACCAAGTCTGAACCATCACCTCTGTGCTGCCACGTCTGAGTTACCACCTCCGTGCCACATCTGAGAAAATCCGTATCGGACTTCAGAGAGAAAGGTGCAAAAAGAAAGCCCTGCCCCCTGGGAGTATTCGGCATGTAAAACGAAAACTTTAGTGATAAAGTAAATGTAAATGGTAATGTCTCTGCAGCACTACCACAAGCCAAAATAAGTAATACACAGTGCTTCAAATTAGAGATGACCCCCCTCTTTAAACAAAGAATTCTATAATAGAGTAATTAAAATGTATTTTAGAAACAAGATAACTCCTATAAATGTAATGTATGTAAGATCAACCCCCTGCAAATCACATGAGTGGACAAGCAGATATTTATAAGCTAAATTCATGGACACCTTTATTTCTTCCATCTGTTGCTGCATTCCTGGAAAAAAAAGGACTTGAATGAATATGCAAATGAGGAATTAAGTTCTCCGGGCATGTCTTCAGAGTTAGTTCCTTTGTCTAGCATAAGGCTTTATGGCTTGATTGATAGATCACTGTTTGTGTGAAGTCAGGACAGGATATCAGATAGCAATCTATCAATCAATCAATCAAACTATTAAGGTTGGTGTGTAGTGCTTGGTCCTGGTCTTAGTGTGGTATCCCTGTACATCCCCACTCCCAGGCTCCAGCGGGGTTGCCCTCCTTCTCACCTGTCTAGTCCAAAGGCGGTATTCCCGCACACTCCCGCTCCCAGGCTTCGGTGGGGGCACCCTCCCTCTCACTTGCCTGGTGGCTCCACTCCCTCCTCTCCTGCCCTGGGGTCTGCCGCAGCCTCCTCCTGCTTCCAGGCCGCACACAGTCCTGCTACGAACTTCCGTAGGGTGCATGCACAGTCATGTCCCCTTTCTTAAAGAGCTGGCATCCCATTACCCAGAAGCTATTCCGAGGTCACCGGTTACCAATAAGGTTTTTAAGACCGCCTCCCCTTTCAAGAGGCACCTGAGCAATGTTGCCTATTTGTGCATTTCTAGTTCTCAGGTCCTTTTATGTTTCTGTGTCTAGTAGTGCTATAGTGTCCTAATACCAGTCTTGTGTGCCTAATCTCTGTCTTGTCCTAGTGCCTGTTCTCTACCACCACATCTGTGCTGCCCCATCTGAACCACCACCTCCGTGCTGCCATGTCTGAGCCACTACCCCTGTGCTGCCATGTCTGAGCCACTACCCCGTGCTGCCATGTGTCAGCCACCACATCTGTGCTGCCTTGTCAGAGCTATCTCCTCCATTCTACCAAGTTCGAGATACCATCATCATGCTGCCACATCCGAACAGACCAGCACCGGACATTAAAAGACTTTACCAGTCCGTGGAGCTGATCAGCGCTGGTTCCTGGTAGTCGTACATTTAGGCTCCCAGACCTCCCCTGTATAAGGTTCTCTACTGGTTAGCTCCTTTACGGGGAGTCCGGTGTAGGGCCCAGTGGGTCCATTCCCGGACGCTCGCCACCCCTCGGGGACCGTAACATTGTGCTAGTTGGGAGGCAGAGATTAAGGACGAGCTCTATCACATGGTATCTCATTTGCATATCAAAAAAGCTATTTTCTCAAGAATACAGCAACAAATAAAAGATATAAAGGTGTCAAAACTTTCACACACTTGCATGTGCTCATCTGTAGGTGGACGAAAAGATAGATCTTACCATTACCAAAAGATTCCTTTTAGGTAGGCAAGATCTTCCCTTCTTTTGCTTATTTAAAAGTATCTTGAGTGTTTCTCTCCTAAGTTCCCGATTGTGTTATCTCTGCCTTGATGCAAAACTGCAAATAAAAAAAATATATTTTGGACATTCTTCATATATATTTTGAAGAGTAATAATTAAGGATCTAATTCTGTCTCGCCCTAGCTGTCAATTTCTCAAATTTAATATGCAAGCTTTGACTGTACTCATGCATTTTAACTGTGTAAAGCGAGTATTTTTAGGATGGAATTAATATGTATATTGTGGTAGATGCGTGAAGCTGTCATTCTGTGGACTCTACTGCTCATTATCTGTTTATTATAAAACATCGCGTATCACACCAAATATTTAATAATGACATTTCTCATTGCGACTGATGTCTGTACTAACTTTACAGTGCGGAATTGTGAACCCCGTTTGTGATCTTTACATTGTTACTTTAGGTGAATATTTTCTTTGATAGTTGTGTGATATTCTGGGGAAAATAACAGAGAGGCATATAAATAAAAAATCAGAATTGGGAACTAACAAAGATGCTGCACACAAGAACACAGTTTTAACTCTACAGTGCCTACAAATAGTATTCAACCCCCTGCAGATTTAGCAGGTTTGATAAGATGCAAATAAGTTAGAGCCTGCAAACTTCAAACAAGAGCAGGATTTATTAACAGATGCATAAATCTTACAAACCAACAAGTTATGTTGCTCAGTTAAATTTTAATAAATTTTCAACATAAAAGTGTGGGTCAATTATTATTCAACCCCTAGGTTTAATATTTTGTGGAATAACCCTTGTTTGCAATTACAGCTAATAATCGTCTTT
The DNA here is from genome assembly GCF_048569485.1 of Anomaloglossus baeobatrachus. Lineage (NCBI taxonomy): Eukaryota > Metazoa > Chordata > Amphibia > Anura > Aromobatidae > Anomaloglossus > Anomaloglossus baeobatrachus. Next base: position 755,078,333 of record NC_134354.1, read on the forward strand.
TATAAGACCTGATCAGGCCGGCACAGGTCTCTGGAGTTATCTTGGCCCACTCCTCCATGCAGATCTTCTCCAAGTTATCTAGGTTCTTTGGGTGTCTCATGTGGACTTTAATCTTGAGCTCCTTCCACAAGTTTTCAAATAGGTTAAGGTCAGGAGACTGACTAGGCCACTGCAACACCTTGATTTTTTCCCTCTTGAACCAGGCCTTGGTTTTCTTGGCTGTGTGCTTTGGGTCGTTGTCTTGTTGGAAGATGAAATGACGACCCATCTTAAGATCCTTGATGGAGGAGCGGAGGTTCTTGGCCAAAATCTCCAGGTAGGCCGTGCTATCCATCTTCCCATGGATGCGGACCAGATGGCCAGGCCCCTTGGCTGAGAAACAGCCCCACAGCATGATGCTGCCACCACCATGCTTGACTGTAGGGATGGTATTCTTGGGGTCGTATGCAGTGCCATCCAGTCTCCAAACGTCACGTGTGTGGTTGGCACCAAAGATCTCGATCTTGGTCTCATCAGACCAGAGAACCTTGAACCAGTCTGTCTCAGAGTCCTCCAAGTGATCATGAGCAAATTGTAGACGAGCCTTGACATGATGCTTTGAAAGTAAAGGTACCTTACGGGCTCGTCTGGAACGGAGACCATTGCGGTGGAGTACGTTACTTATGGTATTGACTGAAACCAATGTCCCCACTGCCATGAGATCTTCCCGGAGCTCCTTCCTTGTTGTCCTTGGGTTAGCCTTGACTCTTCGGACAAGCCTGGCCTCGGCACGGGAGGAAACTTTCAAAGGCTGTCCAGGCCGTGGAAGGCTAACAGTAGTTCCATAAGCCTTCCACTTCCGGATGATGCTCCCAACAGTGGAGACAGGTAGGCCTAACTCCTTGGAAAGGGTTTTGTACCCCTTGCCAGCCTTGTGACCCTCCACGATCTTGTCTCTGATGGCCTTGGAATGCTCCTTTGTCTTTCCCATGTTGACCATGTATGAGTGCTGTTCACAAGTTTGGGGAGGGTCTTAGTCAGAAAAGGCTGGAAAAAGAGATAATTAATCCAAACATGTGAAGCTCATTGTTCTTTGAGCCTGAAATACTTCTTAATACTTTAGGGGAACCAAACAGAATTCTGGTGGTTTGAGGGGTTGAATAATAAATGACCCTCTGAATAAACTTTTCACAATTTAAAAAAAAAATAAAAAAAGAAATAACAATCTTTTTTGCTGCAGTGCATTTCACACTTCCAGGCTGATCTACAGTCCAAATGTCACAATGCCAAGTTAATTCCGAATGTGTAAACCTGCTAAATCTGCAGGGGGTTGAATACTACTTGTAGGCACTGTATACAAGTCACTAGTGCGGCCACACTTAGATAGTAGGTACAGTAATGGACTGCAGCGTATAAGAAGGACATAATAGAACTAGAGCGGGTGAAGAGAAGAGCAACCAAGGTTACTCGGAGAACGGGTGAACTGCAGAAGATGGGCTCTCAATCTTGGATTTATTCAGACTTGGGGCGATCTATTTTTATTGTGCAGATATATAAAAAGTCAGTACAGAGATTTTTCTAATTCTCTTTTTAGATCTAGGTCTGTGATGTGACAAGGGGCATCCTTTATATCTAGAGGAAAAAAAGGTTTAATCACAGATGATGATTCTTTACTGTAAAAGCAGTGAGATTACACAGTAGATTCTGGGGCATCACTTGTGCCCCAGTTGCAAACTTCATATGTTGATTTGCATCAAGCACATTCAAAAATACGCCAGCTTTAACTGTCCCCAGGATGACACCGGGGTAGGTAGCAAAGTCCTTGCTGAACCATGACTTGTTCATCTTGGATCATTTTTAAAAACACAGCAAGGGTTATTCCAAGCAGAGTCTCACTTTTTTTCAAAAATTGAGCCACACAGACACCACTTCAGTGACATCACTTGTGCCCCAGTTGCAAACTTCACAGGTGTGTGTGGCCCAATTTTTGGAAAAAAGGGAGACTCTGCTTGGAGTCACCTTGCTGTGTTTTACATGATTTTAGAAGGGCATGCCATGCCTATATCTGTGTCTCCTCCTCTTTTTCCTTGTCCAGCTGTTTTGTTTTCGCATTAGTATATGTCCTTGTCACTTTCCCATGTGTTTGTGGTGTCTTGTGAGTTGTTTGTCACCTTTTGGACACCTTAGAAGGTGTTTTTATGTGTTTGGGTTTGCCTGCCATTGTTTTCAATGGGGTTCGAAGGGGTTCGTCGAACGTTCGCTGGACTTGCCCGCCAAACGACGAACCGAACAGAACTCGAACACTAGGGGGGTGGCTCATCTCTAGTGACAATGCCTCATCATTAAGGTCAGCTTAAATTCCGATGAGCTCTCTATATCATTTTTGCTTCAGTGTTCTATGATTTCTGTTTATGGATCTGTTTAAAGAATAACTTGTTAAACAAACAGTTGGGACATTAGGAACCAGAGGCGCTCCTCTATTTCTCACTATCTATCTGCTATAAAACCTGTCATCATGAGTCGCTGAAAATTGTATAGAAAGCCAACACTTGCTTCTCACAAACAAGATAGAAACACAGTCTTGTGAATATTGATTTCCTGTAGAAAGTTACATACGAAGCAAAAGTTTGTTCAAATCTAATTAAGAAGTGATGATAAATTCTTGAGAGAGATCATTAATTTTCACAGAGATAATTATTTTCTTTATTTATAACTGCAAAATGATGTAAAATTATGTTTTCCTAGTGATGTATCATGTGTGAAGCAAGAGAAATAATGTCAGAAGCGAATCCTACATTCACAAAGTTTTCTAAATCTTTACCGTATTGAGCTATGCTTATTTGTCAGTTGTAAAAATAAAATGATAATGCAAAGACTCTCTGTTCGAGCTGGTGTAGAGTGGCGCGTGGCGTTAGTCGTGGGCAAAGGATTGACTCCGGACGCCTCGGCATGCTACTGTATTTGAAAGAGCTGGCCCTGGCTAGGTGTGTGGACTTGTGTCGTGTGGGTTGGGAACCCATGTAGGAAACATACTGCCACTGACGTGGGCTGACCATGACCGAATGACAACTCATTTTTACAAGGAGACCAATGGTTAATTTTAAACAACACTACTCAATCGTTCATCTTCAGCAACAACTTTACACATTGGACAAGGGCCACTGCACACTTCATTTTTTCCAAGGCATTTTCAGACACATTCTGAGTTCCCATTAGGTTGCTTTAGATTTAGATCTTACCGGTCCTGTGAGTTCCAGCACAATCCAGCCTAATGCTACAGTCCAACTCGTGATTGTCACTTTACCTTCCTGAAGTTCCACGTACAGTCTCCTAATAGAGGACAGGATGAAGGGTTCCGTCATTATGGCCTTGCACTCCTAGATGTTTCTGTATCCATGTCTCTTCTCCTCATGGAGGAGATGGGGAGTAAGGGTTGGCCACTAGTGTCAGAGCAAAATCTTGTGCTCTCGAAGGCTTGGGGAGAATACAGCAGGGTAGCCAACTTCATTTAAACGCCAGTGAGTATTAACATGTTAACTTGACGGTTAGGGGCCTGGACACTAAAGTCCTGTCCTCCGACTCCAATTGTCTAGGGCTATTCCATTTGAGAGTCGGTCTTTGTTCTTAGTTTTATTCTCGCTCCATGTCTCGGTCAACATTCAGGGATCGCACTATCTCATCTCCAGTCTCCTTTTTTTCTTTTGCTGCCACAAGTCACCCACTATATGCGACCATTACAACATACAGACTATCCATCCTTAACTATCACACACTAGATGTTCCCTAATTCTTCCAGAAGGGACCCTCTCTTACCCTACAAGCTAACACTTCCAATTGTGAGTTAGTACCAACACGTAGCTACTTCTGACCCTGATAACTATCTTTTGCTGGGCAGAATTCAGCCCCCTAACAGGAAAGTGCACAACATCATACATGAAACTATTTATAAAAGACCTAAATTTAGGTATACAAATATGGAGACACAGCAGGGAAATAGTAAAATGTAAACTGATTTATTGTATAATAATTTAAGATAAAACACAAGGTTTAAAATTATAGAAAAAAACAAAACAAATAACCTCTGCGAAGAGGTATTGTTGAGAGGGTCCTGGTGAGGAACTACAGAAGGGGAGACTTGGGACCTAAGTCCCAAGGAATACAAAATGACAGGCATGAATGCAGGTAAACAAGTTTTTAGGCTGTGGGCACTTCCGGAGCCATCACATCCTTGCTAAGTATTGTCAGAGCTGTGATTGGCTAGGGAAATCACTGTGTAAAAAAAATAAAAAAATTGTGGGCTAAAAATTGAAGTTAAATGGCAGTAAGTGCAGGATAGTTATACATACCATGTTTCCTGGTGGATCATGCTTCAGTCAGTCTCTCTTCTAATATATATTATATGTGCCAGTCCTGGCACTATATCTGGCTCATCCCGATTGGCCTGGTGCGGTGGCAATTAGGGTAATATAAGCAGTTAATGACAGCTGCGATTTGTCAGCTGCCATCAAACCCTAGATTAGTAATGGGAGGCATCTATGAAAGCCTCCCCCATCACTAATCTTGTAATTAATAATAATAATAATAATAATAATAATCTTTCAAACTAAATAATACACAAGTACCGAAAAAATTCTTTATTTGAAATAAAATACACACACCCTCTTTCACCCCTTGATTTACCCCCAAAACACCCTTGAAGATTTCTGCAAGGTCCCACGATGATACATAGGAATCAGTTAACAGATTCGTTTTCCATAGACTCCCATGTTAAAAAAATGGATTCTGCAAAAATCAATTTTTTCAAAACAGACAAGAAAGTTGTGTTAACAGAACTTTTTTGCCAACGAATTGCTGCTGGATATATTCTAAAGGCCACTTTACACGCTGCAATATCGTTACTGATATCGCTAGCGTGTGTTCCCGCCCCCATCAGTTGTGCATCAAGGGCAAATCGCTGCCCATGGCGCACAACATCGCTCGGACCCGTCACACGGACTTACCTGCCTAGCGACGCTGCTGTGACTGGCGAACCGCCTCCTTTCTAAGGGGGCGGTTCGTTCGGCGTCACAGTGACGTCACTAAGCGGCCGCCCAATAGAAGCGGAGGGGTGGACATGAGCGGCCGTAACATCCCGCCCACCTCCTTCCTTCCTCATTGCCGGCGGCCACAGGTAAGGAGATGTTTGTCGTTCCTGCGGTGTCACACATAGCGATGTGTGCTGCCGCAGGAACGACGAACAACCTGCATCCTGCAACAGCAACGATATTTGGGAACTGGACAGTGTGTCAGCGAGCTACGATATGGTGAGTATTATTGCTCGTTAACGATCGCTCTTGCATGTCACACGCAACAACGTTGCTAACGAGGCCGGATGTGCGTCATGAATTCTGTGACCCCAACGACATCTCTTTAGCGATGTCGTTGCGTGTAAAGCGGCATTCATGGATGATCACTGGACATGTGAGCTTAGAGTAAAACATCCATGGCTTCAATGATGGAGCAAGACTCTGATTTATGCTGCTTGTGCCATGAATCAGCTGCTGGGTTCCCTTTTGTGCTAGTAACATTGTGTCACACATTTCAGAAAATGTTGAGAAATAATAAAGGCAATGAATAAGAAACTTGTACACCTGAAATAAAACCTTGTATATTATTGTCACTGGAAAACTACAGTACACTCCTTTATGCAGAATCATTTTTTTGTGCATAAAAAAAGAATTACGGACAAATATAATCAAAAGAAAAACATTTGTTATTACATCTTGCCCATTTTAGTCTATGGATACTCTGCTGTTTACCTCTAAATACAGCTATTTGCAATTCAGGTGTATACGTTCAGTGGAATGCACTGTGTAAATGTGAACTAATGAAACAAAATAAATAGAAAATTACTTTTAAATGCCAATTAGTAATGAGCGAACACTACCATGCTCAGATGCTTGTGTGGTGCCCCCTCAGTATTCATTCTCAGTAAGAGGGGGTTAATCACTGGTGTTTGTTTCACTTACACAATCCTCAGCCCATGAGACAGCTAGTAATACAACACAGGAAGCCAGACAGCCTGGGGAATTCCCGGTTACCAGGGCAACAACCACCAATTTGTCATCCAAAGGGTGGGGGCTGCCTGAGGAAGTTAGCAAACACAAACAGTTTCTAGTCAGATCAGTCTGGGACAGAGAAGCAACAACAGGTCTCTGGTGGGAGTGTGACCCAGCTCCCTCAGGGAGACAACCCGGGATGCATGCATGGGACTTGGAATCCCCATCCCCTGCAGATTCTAGCAGACAACATAGAGTATAATTTGCAGGGGATGGGGATTCCAAGTCCCATCGCCCACCACCCATCTTCCCGGAACACAGTGACACATAGGTTCTGGGGTCGGGACTGCAGCCAGGCCCCACGGCGGGGATCCGTGCCACCTTCAATAAGGGACACTTAATGTTAACAGAGACACTGAGGTCCCCAAGCTACTTCAAGCCAAAGGGATCCACAGCCAAGTGCAAGGAAGGGAGGTCTCACACTCCACAGACACCTGTGGTTGCCTCTGATTTACCCGGGACCGGCTAAGGTCTATCGCGGCGGAGAGCGGCACCTTAGGGGCATCTTAAGAACTGTGAGTAAAAAGAACTTTGAACCGCAGCCCCCTGTGTCATCCCTGTCTTTGCCGGTGCCGTCGACCCGCGCGTCGGTGCTCTCGTCGACTAAATCCCTCCTCATCCACCTGGGGCCCGCTCCGCCTGTGAGGAGTGATACCATCCCGGCTGCCACAACACCTGCCCCGGTGAGGAATTCTGCAGCGGCATCTACATCCTGGCCGCACACCACAGTTGGCGTCACAACAAACTTTCCCAATCATCCCACTTTCCCTCTATTTGCTGTATGCCTCGGGGCAACGGAACGAGGCAAGGCCACCCGTGACATCGCCTGACCCATCCCACGACTGCCGGGCAATGAGTAGGTTAACCACCTGCACTGTGGGGTGCTGCACTTGGTACTCGTAATGCGTAGAGATGGACGAGCACTAAAATGCTCGAATGCATGGTCCTCAATTTTGAGATGGTCAAAAGGTCCAAAAGAGCTCACTTTGAGTAACAAGTACAGTATAATGGAAGTCAATGATTGGACAGTCCGGCTCTCCGAATACATACAGTCATCCAAAAACAGAGCATTTCCGGGTGGAGGGTGGTTTTGTTTGTTCTTCTTTGTTCTATTTGATACACTACATCTGAAAACATTATTTCAACTCCAGTGACAGCCTGTCACAAGAGTACCATGACGGAGAGTTGTCCTTCCTATTTCTGGTGTCAAGATATCACAGCGCAGGGCTTCATACACATTTGCTCAGGTTAATACTGCTGGCTGTGCAGATTCTCCTTTATCCAGTGCTTCTAGGGTTAAGTAGATCCTCTTGTCTCCTGAAACTCTGAATTTGAGCAATACTCAGCTGTCCACTCTTTCTAATCGGCTCTGCTATAAAGTCTTCTCTCCTAGTCCAGGTAAATTTCTGGTGATAGTTTCTGCTATTCGTGCCTCTAGAGGCAACCTGTGAGCTGAAGACCAGGAAACCATTCTTCACATTTGCTGTGTGAAAGTTGTGTTGTTTTCCCTTCATTAGTCATGTTTGGTTTTTCCCCTGTGCTCCATTCCTCATTATTACCTCGTTAGAGTGCTTTGTATGATTGCTGTTTATTTTACCTATGTCTGTCTTATCTTCTCTGTGTCTTTATCCTAGAGTAGAACTAGTGTTTCCACTGCCCTGCGCACTATACAGGGATGAGCTCAGAGAAAGACAGGGATAGGCATGCTGTTGGCAACGGGGTGAAAGAACCCATATAGGAATGTTAAGGAGTTCAGGGATCAGTCACAGTTTAGGAGGGGACCCTGATCCCCCTTTTATTAGCGCCAGGGCCTACCATTGTAACGTGTACCCTGTGTGTTGCAGCGCTCGCCAGAGATTCCCGTGTTTCTGGTGGAACCCCATATGTCACATAGTGACACAGCCATTCAGAGACTGCAAATGGTTCTCCTTGGCATGCCTGAATAAATCATGCAGTGAAGCAAGCCTATGCTATTTGATCATTGTTTCAAAAACGACACATCCAAACACCTGGAATACTCGTCCGAGCATCACGAGTACTCAAGCAATGTTCCCAATGCTCGATCGAGTACTTAACAGTGGCAACCATGATCGCTCAACCCTAGTATTGAGAAGTTGAATGTTTGTGTGACGGGGTCCTTTTCCCATATCACACAATCAACAGAGCGAGAGATGAGTGAGCAATCCAAAGAACATTTATTCTGAGCAAATCAAACAGTCCATAACATAATCCACCATACAGAGGGTAAAATTAGCCCAGAAACACAAATATAGTCCAGAAAGCGATAAATTAATGTCCAGGTCTCTGTAAGAAGCCACAGCTTCAGCCCAAAGGATCAATCTTCATCCTTCTCTCTTCAAGTTCTCAAAAAGACTGCCTCATCCCCCCAGGTAAGCAAAGAGGTTAGGTGGATTCCAGGCCCCCCTCCCCCACACCTAGGGATAAACACTACAGGGGTGATACCTACAGACACTACAATGTACACAAAAGCAATACAAATAATGGACAGTGAACCAAGCCTAAAGTATGACCCCACACAACATGATATACAGTACACCATATCCCACCATCATAGTTTGGTTGAGCATGAGTGAAATAAACGAGTATAATGGAAATCAATGGGGAACTCAAGCATTTTTTCCGAAGAGTTGCTGTCACGACCACAGCAACACAGCTACCAGGATTCAGGCATTTGAGCATCTCCGTGTACCGGCGAGATGCTTGGGCACATGCTTGGTTCCACGTTCCTGCATGTCGGCGCTCTTTACAGAGTCAGCCCACATGCAAGGACTGGATGCCACAGCCGGTGAATAGCGGCACCGGGAATCAGGTGATCAGAGATCACTGTTGCTATAGTAACCCGCCTGTCAGATTACTATTTCAACGGTGGCAGCAGTGACGTCACCGCTTACAACCCGCAGCCTCTGCTCACTCACTGAGTGATTAGACTGAATGGGAGCAGCAGCGTCTTCCTCCCATGCAGTGCTGTCCGATGTAGCAGAGCTGCATGGGTTGAAGGAGAAATAAGACAGAAGACCAGGATTGGGGAGGGGTGAGAGGGAGTAATAAACATGGAGTCTCTAAGTGTGTCTATTTATTTCTATTGAAGTATTTTTTCTCTGTGTGGTGTCTTTTTTTTAACCCTTTATTGGAAATTCTTAATGGTCGGGCCAAACTTGCCTGACATTAAGAATCTCTGGCTTAATACTAGCTAGGAAAACAAAGCTAGTATTAACCCATTATTACCCAGCAAGCCACCTGGCATCAAGGCTGCTGGAAGAGTTGGATACAGCGACAGATGATGGCACTTCTATGAAAGCGCCATATTCTGGGGCGGCTGCGGACTGCAATTTGCAGCAGAGGGGCCCAGAAAGTTTGGGCCAACCTGTCCTGCGGATTCCAATCCCCAGCTGCATAGTTGTACTCGGCTGGACACAAAAATGGGGCAAAGCCCATGTCATTTTTTTTTTTTTTAATTATTTCATGAAATTCATGAAATATTTAAAAAAAGGGCTTCCCTATATTTTTAGTTCCCAACCGGGTACAAATAGGCAGCTGGGGGTTGGGTGCAGCTATACCTGCCTGCTGTACCTGGCTAGCATACAAAAATATGACGAAGCCCACGTCATTTTTTTGGTGGGCAAAAAACTCCTGCATACAGTCCTGGATAGAGTATGCTGAGCCTTGTAGTTCTGCAGATGCTGTCTGCTCTCCTGCATACACTAGTGAATAAAGCATGCTGAGCCTTGTAGTTCTGCTCCCCCTGCCTCTCCCGCCAGCATACAGTCCTGGATGGATGATGCTGAGCCTTGTAGTTCTGCAGCTGCTGTCTCCTCTCCTCCATACAGACAGACAGCAGACCGCAGCTGCAGAACTACAAGGCTCAGCATACTCCATCTAGGACTGTATGCAGGAGTTTTATGCCCTCCCAAAAAAAATACATGGGCTTCGCCATATTTTTGTATGCTAGCCAGGTACAGCAGGCAGCTACGGGCTGCCCCCAACCCCCAGCTGCCTATTTGTACCCGGCTGGGAACCAAAAATATAGGGAAGCCCTTTTTTTTTAATTATTTCATGAATTTCATGAAATAATTTTAAAAAAAAATGACGTGGGCTTTGCCCAATTTTTGTGTCCAGCCAGGTACAACTAGGCAGCTGTAGATTGGAATCCGCAGCGTAGGGTGCCCAAGCTTTCTGGGCACCCCTGCTAAGAATTGCAGTCTACAGCCGCCCCAGAAAATGGCGCTTTCATAGAAGCGCCATCTTCTGGCGCTGTATCCAACTCTTTAGCTACCCTGGTGATGGGTGGCTCGCTGGGTAATAATGGGGTTAGGGCTAGCTGTATATTATCAACTGGCCCTAAGCCCGAAATTCATGATGTCACGCCAATATTAGACATGGCCACCATGAATTTCTAGTACAGATAAAAAAAAACAACACACAGAAAAATATTTTTATTAGAAATAAAACGCAACACAATTAGTGACTCCATCTTTATTGAAATAAAGAACCCCCCTCTGCAGTAATCCTGGTTCAAGGGTCCCGCGCAGTCCAATCCTGATCCAATATCATCTGATCGGTTTGCTGGAAGGCAAAGCGATCAAATGATGTGTCAGGTTCAAGGGCCTGAATTACATGACACAGAAGCTGATTGTATAAACGGCTTTTATACAATCAGCTGATGCATCAGTGCAAAAAAAAATACACACTTCTGTGCAGACTCCTGTCCGACAGCATCAGCTGATAGTTTAGCCGACCGGGCGGTAAGAAGCCGGCCTCACCGCTCAACTTATAGTGTCAGCTGATTCCGTCAGGTGACCGCATCAGCTGATCATCACCAGGTCTGAGAGATAGAAGAGAGAGAGAAGAGAGGGGAGAGAGAGAGAGAAGAGAGAGAGGAGAGAGAGAGGAGAGGGAGGAGAGGGAGGAGAGGGAGGAGAGAGAGGAGAGAGAAGAGAGAGGAAAGAGAGGAGAAGGAGAGAGAGAAAAGAGAGAGAGAAAAGAGAGAAGAAAGAGAGAAGAGATAGAGAGAGGAGAAAGAAAGAGAGAGGAGAAAGAAAGAGAGAAGAGAGAGAGGAAAGAGAAGAGAGAGGAGAGAGAGAAGAGAGAGAGAGGAGAGTGAGAGAATTGAAAGAGAAGAGAGAGAGGAGAGAGAGAAAAGAGAGAGGAGAGAGAGAGAAGATAGGGAGGAGAGAGAGAAGAGAGAGAGCAGAGAGAGGAGAGGGAGAGAGGAGAGAGAAGAGAGAGGAAAGAGAGGAGAAGGAGAGAGAGAAAAGAGAGAGAGAAGAGAGAGAGAAGAAAGAGAGAAGAGATAGAGAGAGGATAAAGAAAGAGAGAAGAGAGAGAAGAGAGAGGAGAGAGAAGTGAGAGAGAAGAGAGAGGAGAATGAGAGAAGAGAGAGAGAAGAGAGAGGAGAGAGAGAAAAGATAGAGAGAAGAGAGAGAGAAGAGAGATAGAAGAGAGAGAGAAGAGAGAGAGGAGAGAGAAGAGAAAGAGAAGAGAGAGGAGAGAGAAGAGAGGGAGAGAGGAGAGAGAAGAGAGAGGAAAGAGAGGAGAAGGAGAGAGAGAAAAGAGAGAGAGAGAAGAAAGAGGGAAGAGATAGAGAGGAGAAAGAAAGAGAGAAGAGAGAGAGGAGAGAGAAGAGAGGAGAGAGAGAAGTGAGAGAGAAGAGAGAGGAGAGTGAGAGAAGAGAGAGAGAAGAGAGAGAGGAGAGAGAGAAAAGATAGAGAGAAGAGAGAGAGAAGAGAGATAGAAGAGAGAGAGAAGAGAGAGAGGAGAGAGAAGAGAAAGAGATGAGAGAGAAGAGAGAGAAGAGAGAGAGGAGAGAGAGAGAGCAGAGAGAGAAGAGAGAGGAGAGAGGAGAGAAGAGAGAGAAGAGAGAGAGGAGAGAGCAATGCAGCCTCATTCCGTGAACTGCACCGATTTTAGAGGTGTGTCCCGCGGCTCACAGCTGATGTCCGGCTCCTCCCCTCAGTGCATAATTAAATTAAATTATAAATAAATAATAATTATAATTTAAAATTATAAAAAAATTCTTTACCGGGACGGCCGGGACTTGAACTCGTGAACTAGTTCTCCTTAGGCAGTAGCTCTATCCATTGAGCCACTGCCTGCAATGAAAAGCATAGGAAGATTTGGTAATCTTGACCTCTGTATTGCAATAGAGAATCCAGAAGTAGATTATTCAGCTACAAAGATGAGAGAGAGATGAGTGAGAGAGTGAGATGAGTGAGAGAAAGAGAGAGAGGAGAGAGAAGAGAGAGAGAAGAGAGAGAAAGAAGAGAGATAGCGAGAGAAGAGAGAGGAGAGAGAAGAGAGGGGAGAGAGAAGAGAGAGAGGAGAGACAGAAGAGAGAGAGGAGAGGGAGGAGAGGAAGAAAGAGGAGAGAGAAGAGAGAGGAAAGAGAGGAGAAGGAGAGAGAGAAAAGAGAGAGAAAAGAGAGAGAAGAAAGAGAGAAGAGATAGAGAGAGAGGAGAGAGAAGAGAGAGGAGAGAGAAGAGAGAGAAGAGAGAGATAGAAGAGAGAGAGAAAAGAGAGAGGAGAGAGAAGAGAAAGAGAAGAGAGAAGAGAGAGAGGAGAGAGCAATGCAGCCTCATTCCGTGAACTGCACCGATTTTAGAGGTGTGTCCCGCGGCTCACAGCTGATGTCCGGCTCCTCGCCTCAGTGCATAATTAAATTAAATTATAAATAAATAATACTTATAATTTAAAATTATAAATACATTCTTTACCGGGACGGCCAGGACTTGAACTCATGAACTAATTCTCCTTAGGCAGTAGCTCTATCCATTGAGCCACTGCCTGTAATAAAAAGCATAGGAAGATTTGGTAATCTTGACCTCTGTATTGCAGTAGAGAATCCAGAAGTAGATTATTCAGCTACAAAGATGAGAGAGAGATGAGTGAGAGAGTGAGATGAGTGAGAGAAAGAGAGAGAGGAGAAAGAGAGAAGAGAGAGAGGAGAGAGAGAGGAGAGAGAAGAGAGAGAGAGAAGAGAGAGAAAGAAGAGAGAGAAGAAAGAGAAGAGAGAGAGGAGAGAGAGATAGGTGAGATAGATAGGAGAGAGAGAAAAGAGAGAAGAGAGATGAGAGAGAGGAGAGAGAGAGAAGAGAGAGAAGAAAGAGAGAAAAGAGAGGAGAGAGAAGAGAGAGGAGAGAGAGAGAGGAGAGAGAGATAAAAGAGAGAGAGAAGAGAGAGAGAGGAAAGAGAAGAGAGAAAGATAGAGCGCGAGATAGGAGAGAGAGAGAGAGAGAAAGAGAGAGAGAGAGAGTCCTCCCCCACTCCTCGCCTCAGTCTGCATAACTGAGAGGTGAAGATCCTGCTACTCTCCCCAGCGAAAGAGGCCTCCAAGATAGCCTGGCAGTACTGGAAACATTCAGCACCACATGGGCGCTTCCCACCAACCAAAAAAAGACCAAAGTCATGGTATTTCAGAAGAGGAACCAGAATAAAATACCCACTCCCACCTCCATATTAAATGGCTCCACGCTGGAGAAGACCAGCAACTATACCTACCTTGGTCTAGAGCTAAGCAGTAACGGGAGCCTCAAGCAAGCAGCAGAAGCCCTGAAAGGAAAAGCATGCAGAACTTTCTATGCCATTAGAAGACAGCTGTACCACCTCAAACCACCTGTGAGCGTCTGGCTCAAGATATTTGACAGCGTCATTACCCCTATACTGCTGTACGGCAGCGAGGTATGGGGCCCAGTGACCCACCCAGACCACACAAAGTGGGATTCCAGCCCAACCGAAGTCTTCCACATGGAGTTCTGTAAATATCTCCTCCAAGTCCATCGCAGCACCTCAAACATAGCCTGTCAGGCAGAGCTGGGCCGATTCCCTTTATGGCTCAGTATACACAAGAGGGCGCTATCACACCAGGCACACATGCAGAACAGCAACCCCAGCTCCTACCATCAGAAAGCCCTGCTGAGCCAGAGTCCAGAGCAAGCCAGGAACCCTGGCAACCAGTACAGCCAAAGTCAGCAACACACCCTGACAAAAGCCCAAATAAAAGAGATCTCAGAGAGGTGCAAGATGCAATACATCGAGGATTGGAAGAATGAATTAGAGAACTCCCAGAAACTCACCATCTACCAGTCACTGCGGAGGAACTACACTCTGGCCCCGTATCTGGAAAGGTTACACTATCCCAAAGACAGGCAGACCCTGAGCTTGTACAGACTGAGTGCCCATAGCCTAGAGGTGGAAACAGGGCGGCACCGACAGACATACAAGCCGCGGGAGAACAGACTGTGCCAGCACTGCCAGCAGGGGGCTCTGGAGGACAAGGCGCATTTCCTACTGCACTGTGACAAATACTCAGCAGTGAGAGCCTCCCACTTCCAGATACTTACCACTCATACCCCGGACTTTCCATTCATGGACGAGGAGATGAAACTCCGCTTCCTACTGGGGGAAGAAGAATCAACGGTGGAGATCACCGCCCAATATGTCACCACTTGTCATAAGCTGGGGGGAACATAAGGCCCCTAAAAGGACTTTTAGAGCCCAAATTGTGCCCCTAACTCCCTATAACCCTGATCCCCTCCCACCACACTTAATTTATTTCTCTTGCTTAGGCAATATTAATTGTATTTTGGTCCTGCGAATAAAGCATATTTGAATTTGAATTTGAGAAGAGAGAGAGAAGGGAAAGAATAGAGAGAGAGCAGAGAAGAGAAAGAGAGTGGAGAGAGAGAAGAGAGAGAGAAGAGAGAGAGGAAAGAGAAGAGAGATAGGAGAGAGAGAGGAGAGATAGAGAAGAGAGAGAGAGGAGAGAAATGAGAGAGAGAAAAAAGAGAGAGTTAGAGGAGAGAGAGGAGAGAGAGCAGAGAGGAGAGAGAGAGGAGAGAGAGAAGAGAGAGGGGGGAGAGAGAGAAAAAGAAGAGAGAGAGAAGAGAGAGGGAAGACAGAGAGAGACACGCAAGCACTACCACACTCATCATCATCATCCTCGCACACACAAGTACTACCGCACTCATCATCATCCTCGCACACACGCAGGCACTACCACACTCATCATCATCATCACCGCACACACATGCACTACCGCCCCATCATCATCCTAGCACACACGCAGGCACTACCTGGGTAAAGTCTCCGGCGACAGCGCGGCTTACTTCAGTTGCTGCGTGGAGCTGACACAGAACGCTCGTGTTCTACGGCGCTCCTTGTCAGATTCATGTAGCAGAGCTGAAAGCGTCGTGTGGATTACTTCAGACCTGGATGGGTGTTTGGGATTAATAAAGTGGTGAATGAGGGGTTTTTTTGTCTTTTATTCTAAATAAAGGATTTTTTCGGGTGTATGTGTTTATTTACTTTCACTTACAGGTTAATCATGGAAGGTATCTCGGGGAGACAACTATCATGATTAACTTAAACTTATTACCCCGACTGCCACCGCACCAGGGCAATTCGGGATGAGCCGGGTAGAGTCCCGGGACTGTTGCATCTAATGGATGCGGCAATTCCGGGCAGCTGCTGGCTGATATTGTTAGGGTGGTTGTCTCCCCATAACATGGCGCTCTCCATCCTGACAATACCAGCCTCCAGCCTTGAGGCTTTATCTTGGCTGGTATCAAAATTGGGGAGAACCGCAGGTTTTTTTTTTATTATTTATTTACTTATTTATTTTACTGCACGATATAGACCCGCCCACCAGCGGCTGTGATTGGTTGCAGTGAGACAGCTGTCACTCATCGTGGGGGCGTGTCTGACTGCAACCAATCATGGGCGCCGGTGGGCAGGGAAAGCAGGGAATACCAGATCGAATAATGAGCGGCAGCCATTTTCAAAAGAGGGAAAGCCGCAGTAGCTTTGTGACAGCCATGCAGCACCGCGCCCGTGATCGGTGAGTAGGAAAAGAGAGAGGGATTGTGCTGGGAACGCAGGACGAATGCAGATACGCAACGTGCACACATAGCCTTACTGTGAAAGGACATTGTTTTTTCGAGACAGATTGTACTTCATGATAGTGGTAAATTTAGGCCGATATTTTTTGCGTTTATTTGTGGAAATTTGGTGAAAATTGTGAAAATTTTGCAATTTTTAGACTTTGAAATTTTATGCCTATAAATCTGAGAGATATGCCACACAAAATAGTTGCTAAATAAAATTTCCCACTTGTCTACTTTACACCAGCGCAATTTTCAAAACTAATTTTTTTTTAGTTAGGAAGTTAGAAGGGGCCAAAGTTCATCAAGAATTTCAAATTTTTCCAACAAAATTTACAAAACCAATTTTTTAGGGACCACATCATATTTGAAGTGACTTTGACAGGCCTAAGGGACAGAAAATAACCAAAAGTGACCCCATTCTAAAAATTGCAACCCTCACACTGCTCAAAACCACATCCAAGAAGTTTATTAACCCTTTAGGTGCTTCACAGGAACCAAAGCCATGGTTCAAAAATGTTACTTTAGCCATAAAACTTTACATTTTCTCAAGGGAGAAAAGTGAAAGTGCACCCTACAATTTATAGTGCAATTTCTCCTGAATACGCCGATACCTCATATGTAGTAAAAATCAGTTGTTTGGGTGCATGGCAGAGCTCGGAATGTAAGGAGTGCCATTCGAATTTGTGAACGCAAAATTAGCTGCACTCATTAGCGGACATCATGTCGGGTTTGGAGACCCCCTGAGGTGCCTAAACAATGGAGCTCCCCCACAAGTAAAGCTGGGGTCACACTAAACGACAGCGACAACGACGTCGCTGTTACGTCACCATTTTCTGTGACGTAGCAGCGACCTTGTAAGTCGCTGTTATGATCGCTGCTTAGCTGTCAAACACAGCAGCCGAAGCAGCGATCATAACGTCGCTACATGTGCAGAGAACAGGGAGCCGCGCACACTGAGCGCTGGCTCCTTGCTCTCCTAGCTACCGTACACATCGGGTTAATTAACCCGATGTGTACTGCAGCTACATGTCACAGTGCAGAGAGCAGGGAGCCGCGCACACTGCTTAGCGCTGGCTCCTTGCTCTCCTAGCTACAGTACACATCAGGTTATTTACACGATGTGTACTGCAGCTACATGTGCACAGAACAGGAGCCGGCGCTGGCAGCAAGAGCGGCAGAGGCTGGTAACGAAGGTAAATATCGGGTAACCACCTTGGTTACCCGATGTTTACCTTGGTTACAGCTTACCGCAGCTGCCAGACGCCGGCTCCTGCTCTCTGCTCGCTTCATTTCGTCGCTCTCTCGCTGTCACACACAGCGATGTGTGCGTCACAGCGGGAGAGTGACGACCAAAAAATGAAGCTGGACATTCAGCAACGAGCGGCGACCTCACAGCAGGGGCCAGGTCGTTGCTGGATGTCACACACAGCGACAGCGACGGGACGTTGCTGCAACGTCACAGAAAATGGTGACGTAGCAGCGACGTCGTTGTCGTTGTCGCTGTGTGTGACACCACCATAACACAATTTTGGAAATTAGACCCCTCCAGGAATTTATCTAGATGTTTGATCAGCCCCTTGAGCCCCCAGGGGCTCTACAGAAGTTGATAATGTTGAGCCATGAATACATATTTTTTTTTTTTACCACAAAACTGTTACTTGAACGGGTAGCTTTTTTTCACAAGGGTATCAGGAAAAAATGCACCATAAAAGGTATTGTACAATTTCTCTTGAGTACGCAGATACCTCATATGTGGTGGAAAGTAATTGTTTAGGCGCATGGCTGGACTCAGATGGGAAGGAGCGCCATTTGACAGCAAAATTGGTTGGAATCATTAGTGGACGCCATGTCACGTTTGGAGACCCCCTATGGTGTGTAGGAGTAATAGTAGAGCTCCCCCACAAGTGACCCCATTTTGGAACTAGACCCCTCAAGGAATTTATCTAGATGTTTGGTGAGCCCCTTGTACCCCCAGGTGCTTCACAGAAGTTGATAACTTTGAGCCGTGAAAATTATTATTTTTCTTTTTACCACAAAATTTTTGCTTCAACCAGGTAGGTTTTTTTTACAAAGGTATCAGGAAAAAGTGCACCATAAAATGTATTGTGCAATTTCTTCTGAGTACACAGATACCCCGCATGTGGTGGAAAGTAATTGTTTGGGCGAACGGCGGGGCTCAGAAGGGAAGGAGCACCATTTGACTTTTCAAACGCAGACGTCGTGCAGTGATGTGAATCAATGATCAGCCGCTGCAGGACGCACGGACTGATGAGATACTAAAAGTGAGAGGGATACGGAAAAAAAAAGTCCCGCCGAAAATTGAGCAGAGACGCCGATCGATTTTGTGCATCCCTGATCAGCGCTTGGACGCTGCAGGACACACACACGGATGAGGTGCAAAAAAACGATTCAAGATATGGACAAAAAAAAAGTCCCACCGAAACTTGACCACGGATGCAGATACGTTATCTGCATCACTGATCAGCGCTCGGCGGGACGCATGGACGGATGAGGTGTGAAAATGGACAGGGGATACAAAAAAAAATATATACTCTCACGGTACCCAGAAGATTTGCAGGAGGATCACTGACCAGAAGATCTGCAGGAGGGATAGAAGGCAGAAAGTGGACAGTTTCTTACAGGAGAGCAGCAGGCATGAAGTTGGAAAGCTCATCAGAAGACCCAGGAAGGACTCAGGAAGGACCCAGCGATGGAAGCAGATGTGATTGGGCCAGTGAAGACCTCGGACGACCCGGTGGAGGCAGGTAGGGAACATTGGAGAGGGAGAGCAGATGATGAGGGGGAGGAGGGAGACCGGAGAAGCAGAGGCAGAAGCAGAAGCATGGGAGCAGATTTGAGATTGCGGGGGGAGCATATTGCAGTGGGGGGGCACATTGCAGCGGGGGACAGGCACATCAGCACTGGCAGGGGCCATGACGGGAGCGCGCAGGGCCATTACGGGAGCGCGCACAAGGGCAGCACGCAATACTTACAGGGGGAGCAGGAGCGGCAAACAGAAAGCGGCGGCGGCAAGTACCAGCCGGTGCATGCTGCAGACATGTTGGGGGAGGGCTCCCTAGACCAACACAAGCCTGGGGAGGGCGGTCACCTGCAGATCAGACCGCCCCATTGCACGTTGATTGGAGCAATTGCGCATCATAGCATGATCGCTCCAATCAGTGCTGCACGGGCTGGGGGCACCATGCTTGATCTCCTACTATGATCTGCTGCAGCACCTCATAGTATCGCACTGGTTCAGGCATTGTTTTAGCCAAAACCAGTGCAAACAATGTGGTTGGCAATTCAGATTTAAACAGCCAATCACAACGATCGTCGATGGGGGGTGGCGATGCCACCCCTCCTGGGGTCAAGCAAAGGTTGCCTGCTGAAGGAAAAAGCAGGGGACATCATTTGAAAGCCGTTGCTATGGCCACAGCAATCAAATGACCTTTAGGCAGTAAAGTTACGTCACTGGTCGTTAAGTCACGTTAAAATAGGACGTAACTTAACTGCCTGCGGTCGTGAAGGGGTTAATTCTTCTCCACAACTTTATCGCTGACCTGTCTGGTGTATTCCTTGGTTTTCATGATACAGTTTGATCCCTAATGTTCTCAAACAAACCTCTAAGGCTTTCACAGAACACCTGTAGTTATAATGAGCATAAATTGCACACAAGTGGACCCAATTTACTAATTATGTGGCTTCTAGTGGCAATTGGTCACTCAGGAACTTAGTTAAGGATACTAGATTACAAGGGGCAGAACACAAATGTATGTCACAATTTTCTGATTTATATTTTTAAATATTTTGAAAACCATGTATCATTTCCTTTACACATTACAAATACTTGCTACCTTGTGTTGGTACATCACATAAAATCCCAATAAAACACATTTCAGTTTGTAAGTGTAAATTAAAAAAATGTATTAAAGTTCATGGGGCATGAATACTTTTTCAAGACGCTGTACTTGCTTTACGAAACAATGCGAATTTTTGAAACTTTGCTCCTGCACCATACTAAGGAAAGAAAATATAATTTCAGGGCAAGAACTTTTCATGATGATTGATTTGAAACTATTGAATATTCTGTCAAGAGAATTAGTAATACACGGGTCACTTAACAAATGTATAAAAGGATTGGATACCTTTCCTGCATGGACTGATAAGTATTTAGAGCTATTCGATTATAATTGGAAAAAATTGATTGGAGGAACTAATCTTACGGCTAGAGAAGGATTAGAGAAGGAGATTTTCTTCCTCAAGAAAAAGATATTGCAGGAAAGAATTTTTTTTTCTTCTTCCTCTGCATCAACAAATCAGAGTGATAAGTATAAGATTATTATTTTTTTACTTCTGTTTTAACTAAAGTACTTTTTTTTTATTTGTGCCTGTAAATAAAGCTTTTTCTATAGTTTTATTTATTTTATTGTTTTTCTTTAAATATACTATAATCATAAATTAACTGGTAAATACCAAACTATCTATTACATATTTATATTTATTTTGCCTAAAGAAACCTTTAAAACATGTATATTTTATGTGAATTTGAAATACTATAGTTTGTGTTAATGCAAGTTAAGCTTCCTAAACAATTAACATGTTTTTCCAAAAATAAGACCTCCCCCAAAAATAAGCACTAGCAGGAATTTTTGGCGATAAATATAAGCCCTACTTGGAAAATAAGCCCTAGTCGCGGTTCAATAATGAAGTGTCCATGCAGCTAAAAATGTTAAAGAATACTGTAGGACGCTTCATTATAAAAAGTAGACACCCCCAAAAGAAAGAAAACAGACCCCACAATCATACCCCCCGGACGCCAAATAGGAAGACCTGTAGTGGAACGCACACCTGTAAACATCAGATCGCACACACCCACACACTTGAGACATCAGATCGCACACACCCACACACATCAGATCGCGCACACATCAGATCACACCCCCTCACACATCAGATCACACCCCCACACACATCAGATCACACCCCCACACACATCAGATCACACACCCACACACATCAGATCACACACACACATCAGATCACACACACACATCATATTGCACACACATCAGATCGCACACTCATACACATCAAAACGCGCACACATCAGATCGCACACCCACACATCAGATCGCACACCCAAAATCATCAGATCGCACACCCACACACATCAGATCACACACTCACACACATCAGATCACATATCCACAGACCTCAGATCGCACACCCACACACATCAGATCAGACACACACATCATATTGTGCACACATCAGATCACACGGGCACACAGATCAGATCACGCACACATCAGATCGCGCACACCCACACATCAGATCGCACACCCACATACATCAGATCACACACTCACACACATCAGATCGCACACACACATCAGATCGCACACCCACACATATCAGATCGCACACCCACACATATCAGATTGCACACATCAGATCGCACACCCACATACATCAGATCGCACACCCACACACATCAGATCGCACACCCACACACATCAGATCACACACCGACACACATCTGATCGCACACCCAGACACATCAGATTGCACAACCACACACATTCCATCCGGGGTCTGGTAAGTATGAGTCTCCGGGAAGGGGGGTTTGTATTTTTGGGGGGTAAACTTACCCCCAACTGTGTTTCCCCAAAAATATGACCTACCTGAAAATTAGCCCTTGCACTTTGTAAAGGGCAAAAAAAAAAGTTAAGACAGTCTTATTTTTGGAAAAACATGGTAATTAATGATTGAAAAGTAAATAATAACTAGTATTGATTATGACATATACTTAAAATGATGTTATTAATCAATCTACTGTAAGACAGTTTGATCACATTCAACTAGAGATGAGCGAACCGGTCCCGGTTCGGCTCGAGGCCGGTTCGCCGAACGGGGATCCCGTTCAAGTTCGGCTCGTCGAACGTTCCACGAACCGAACTCGAACGTATAGGCTAGAATGGGAGGCAATCACAAACACATAAAAATCCATTATAAATGTACACAAACAGTTAATAAACATTGCCATAACACTTACCGGTCCCCGCGATCCCTTCTGCACTCTGTCTCCTGCCGCTATTCCATCCGATGATCGCTTAATCCTCCCGGTGACCTGCACTGCCAGCAGAGATGCAGGACCTATTGTGACGTCAAAATAGCCATGTGACCAGTCACGTGGCTATTATCTCATTGGCTACAGACTGGTCACATGACTATGACACGTCATGTAGGACCTGCGAGTGCATCTCTCCGGTACACGGTGCACATATGTGTATCGCCGTGTACCGGCGACATGCTCTAGCACACGGTCGACTCCCCGTTCCGTTAGGGACCGGCTGACACAGCCGGTGATTAACGGAGATCACCGTTGCCATAGCAACGGAGCTAACCTCGGCTCCGAGAGCACCGTTGCTATGGTAACGCGTCTGTCAGCGTTACCGCTGTTACCGCTGACAGCCAGCACTGATCACTTACGGAGTGAAGGCTGCACGCTGGTTCACGATTGTAGTGATGATTGTAGTGAGGATGGAGGTTCCCCAGCCCCAAGTGATGAGCTGGTGCACCTCATCCTCACTACAATCGTCACTACTACTACACTAGTGAGGATTGTAGTGAGGATGGAGGTTCCCCAGCCCCAAGTGATAAGCTGGGTAAACTCATCCTCACTACAATCGTCACTACTACTACACTAGAAAGAAAGAAGACAGAAGAGCAGGATCGTGGAGGGCTGACAGGGGGTAATAAAGATGGAGTCTCTAATGTGTCTGTGTATTTTTTTCTATTAAAGTATTTTTTCTCTGTGTGGTGTTTTTTTTAACCCTTTATTGGAGATTCTTAATGGCCGGGTCAAACGTGCCTGACATTAAGAATCTCTGGCTTAATACTGGCTAGTAAAACAAAGCCAGTATTAACTCATGATTACCCAACAAGCCACCCGGCTCCAGGGCTGTTGGAAGAGTTGGATACAGCGCCAGATGATGGCGCTTCTATGAGAGCGCCATTTTCTGGGACGGCTGCGGACTGAAATCCGCAGTAGAGGCGCCCAGAAACCTCGGGCTAACCTGTGCTGCGGATTCCAATCCCCAGCTGCCTAGTTGTACCCGGCTGGACACAAAAATGGGGCGAAGCCCACGTCATTTGTTTTTTAATTATTTCATGAAATAAGTGAAATAATTAAAAAAAACGGGCTTCCCTATATTTTTGGTTCCCAGCCGGGTACAAATAGGCAACTGGGGGTTGGAGGCAGCCCGTGGCTGCCTGCTGTACCTGGCTAGCATACAAAAATATGGCGAAGCCCACGTCATTTTTTTGGTGGGCAAAAAAATTCTGCATACAGTCCTTGATGGAGTATGCTGAGCCTTGTAGTTCTGCAGCTGCTGTCTGCTCTTCTCCATACAGATAGACAGCAGCTGCAGAACTACAAGGCTCAGCATACTCCATCCAGGACTGTATGCAGAAGTTTTTTGCCCCCTGAAAAAATTATGTGGGCTTCGCCATATTTTTCTATGCTAGCCAGGTACAGCAGGCAGGTACGGCTGCCCCCAACCCCCAGTTGCCTATTTGTACCCGGCTGGGAACCAAAAATAAAGGGAAGCCCTTTTTTTATTATTTCATGAATTTCATGAAATAATTAGAAAACAAATGACGTAGGCTTCGCCCCATTTTTGTGTCCAGCCAGGTACAACTGGGCAGCTGGGGATTGGAATCCGCAGCACAGGTTGGCCTGAGCTTTCTGGGCCCCACTGCTGCGAATTGCAGTCTGCAGCCGCCTCAGAAAATGGCATTTTCATAGAAGCGCCATATTCTAGCGCTGTATCCAACTCTTCCAGCACCTGCCTGCTATACCTGGCTAGCATACAAAAATATGGCGAAGCTCACGTCCTTTTTTGTAGTTTTTTGGCAAAAAAAATAAAAAATGCTTCCCTGGATTTTCCATTGCCAGTGAAGGTAACACCAAGCAGTGGGGGTTAGCAGCCAGTAGCTGCTTGGATTACCCTTAGCTAGCAATACAAAAAATGCAGCGGGAGCCCATATATATTTTTTTTAATTATTTATTTAAATAACTAAAAATAAAATGGGCTTCCCTGTATTTTGATTGCTGGACATCACAGTGCTGTAAAAATAAATCTTTAAAAAAATGATGTAGCGCTCCGCGGTATTTTTGATTCTCAGCGCAGATAAAGCAGACAGCTATGGGTTGCCACCCCCATCTGCCTGCCGTTACCTTGGTTGGCAATCAAAATACAGGGAAGCCCATTAATTTTTTCTATTTAAAAAATAGTTAAAAAAAAAAATGACGTTGGGTCCCCCCATTTTTGATAGCCAGCTAGGGTAAAGCAGACGGCTGTAGCCTGAAAACCACAGCTGGCAGCTTTACCGTGGTTGGGGATCCAATGTGGAGGTCCCCTCAGGCTCTTTTTTATAATTATTTTATAAATATTAATAATTACACAATAAAAGTAGGGTCCCCCCCAAATTGGATCACCAGCCAAGGTAAAGCGGACAGCTGTGGTCTGGTATTCTCAGGGTGGAAAGGTCCATAGTTATTGGGCCTTCACAGCCTAAAAATAGCAGGCCGCAGGCACCCCAGACGTGGCGCATCCACTAGATGCGCCAATCCTGGCGCTTCACCCCAGCTCATCCCGTGCCCTGGTGCAGTGGCAAACGGGGTAATAAATCGGGTTGATACTAGCTGTAAAGTCACCTGAGATCAAGCCCAGCAGTTTGTGATGTCATGGCGTCTATTAGATACCCAACATCATAAACTGTCAGTACTAACAAAAAAAAAAATCGACAAAAGAAATTTATTTGAAAAAACAGTCCCCAAAACATTTCCTATTTCACCAATTTATTGTAAGAAAAAAAATAAAGGGGTCCCACGACGACTCTGGACCGTCTAGAATATGGGGGGGAGACACTCAGGGAACGTATCCCCCATTTTCTAGGAGTGCGGACCCTTCATGTGAGGAGTGTGGGTGCAATGAATCTTCACTCACTCTCCCCGGGTCCACAGCAGCAGAGTCCATGTCGTAATGGTTGCTACCAAAGCTGCAATGCCCTGCTCATGAGGTAAGGGCATGCCTAATCAGGAGAACTACTGTAGAGGAAGCTCTGCTCACTGGTATATAGGTGCTCAGAGGTAATAATAGATAAAATTAGTGAGTAACCTCGGCACTCTAAATCTCCCATACTAAGTCAGTAAGTCACAACGGATAGTAATGCAAAATCACTCTTTATTGGTCCGTATTAAGAAATTTTTTTTTTTCAAAAGCATATATGTTTTTGTCCAAAACAAGTTACAAATGACGTTTCGGCCTGAGCCTTCGTCAGATTGGACTTATCTGCATGTAATCATGAAAAATGACAATAATCAGTATCACATAAGAGTGAGAGAACAATAACATAAACTCGAACAATGTAGAGGTACAATTGGGATGCAGCAAAAAAATTGCAACACAGCAAGAAATGAAACACATGATACAAATGTCATAATACAGTACAAGGACAATATAGTAATGACAAATATGGGGTCAGAGTAGACTTAGACAGCTCTGGTACGAAAGAGATGTCAATCATAAAGTAACATGTGCAGTAGGTGTAGAGCTACAGTATGCATGGCAGAGCTAATGGGTAGACCGACCATAGAAAAAGAATGGAGAAAAAGTGGAGAAAAAGTGGAGAAAAAGTGGAGAATAAGTGGAGGATAAGTGGAGAAAAAGTGGAGAAAAAGTGGAGAAAAAGTGGAGAAAAAGTGATTAAGAGGAGAAAAAGTAGAGAAAAAGTGGAGCATAAGAGGAGAAAAAGTGGAGAAAAAAGTGGAGAAAAAGTGGAGAAAAAGTGGAGAAAAAGTAGAGATTAAGAGGAGAAAAAGTGGAGAAAAAGTGGAGCATAAGAGAAGAAAAAGTGGAGAAAAAAGTGGAGAAAAAGTGGAGAATAAGAGGAGAAATAAGAGGAGAAAAAAGTGGAGAAAAAGTGAAGAAAAAGAGGAGAAAAAAATGGAGAAAAAGTGGAGAAAAAGTGGAGAAATAGTGGAGAAAAAGTGGAGAATAAGTGGAGAATAAGAGGAGAAAAAAGTGGAGAAAAAGTGGAGAAAAAGTGGAGAAAAAGTGGAGCATAAGAGGAGAAAAAGTGGAGAAAAAGTGGAGAAAAAGTGGAGAAAAAAGTGGAGAAAAAGTGGAGAAAAAGTGGAGAAAAAGTGGAGAAAAAGTGGAGCATAAGAGGAGAAAAAGTGGAGAAAAAAGTGGAGAAAAAGTGGAGAAAAAGTGGAGCATAAGAGGAGAAAAAGTGGAGAAAAAGTGGAGAAAAAGTGGAGAAAAAGTGGAGATTAAGAGGAGAAAAAGTGGAGCATAAGAGGAGAAAAAGTGGAGAAAAAGTGGAGAAAAAGTGGAGCATAAGAGGAGAAAAAGTGGAGAAAAAGTGGAGAAAAAGTGGAGATTAAGAGGAGAAAAAGTGGAGAAAAAGTGGAGCATAAGAGGAGAAAAAGTGGAGAAAAAAGTGGAGAAAAAGTGGAGAAAAAGTGGAAAATAAGTGGAGAAAAAGTGGAGAAAAAGTGGAGAAAAAGTGGAGAAAAAGTGGAGAGTAAGAGGAGAAAAAGTGGAGAAAAAGTGGAGCATAAGAGGAGAAAAAGTGGAGAAAAAAGTGGAGAAAAAGTGGAAAAAAAGTGGAGAAAAAGTGGAAAAAAAGTGGAGCATAAGAGGAGAAAAAGTGGAGAAAAAAGTGGAGAAAAAAGTGGAGAAAAAGTGGAGAAAAAGTGGAGCATAAGAGGAGAAAAAGTGGAGAAAAAGTGGAGAAAAAGTGGAGAAAAAGTGGAGAAAAAGTGGAGAATAAGTGGAGCATAAGAGGAGAAAAAGTGGAGAAAAAGTGGAGAAAAAGTGGAGAAAAAAATGGAGAAAAAGTGGAGAAAAAGTGGAGAAAAAGAGGAGAAAAAAGTGGAGAAAAAGTGGAGAAAAAGTGGAGAAAAAGTGGAGCATAAGAGGAGAAAAAGTGGAGAAAAAGTGGAGTAAAAAGTGGAGAAAAAGTGGAGAAAAAGTGGAGATTAAGAGGAGAAAAAGTGGAGAAAAAGTGGAGCATAAGAGGAGAAAAAGTGGAGAAAAAAGTGGAGAAAAAGTGGAAAAAAAGTGGAGAAAAAGTGGAAAAAAAGTGGAGCATAAGAGGAGAAAAAGTGGAGAAAAAGTGGAGAAAAAAAGTGGAGAAAAAAGTGGAGAAAAAGTGGAGAAAAAGTGGAGCATAAGAGGAGAAAAAGTGGAGAAAAAGTGGAGAAAAAGTGGAGAAAAAGTAGAGAATAAGTGGAGAATAAGTGGAGAAAAAGTGGAGAAAAAAGTGGAGAAAAAGTGGAAAAAAAGTGGAGCATAAGAGGAGAAAAAGTGGAGAAAAAGTGGAGAAAAAAGTGGAGAAAGAAGTGGAGAAAAAGTGGAGAAAAAGTGGAGCATAAGAGGAGAAAAAGTGGAGAAAAAGTGGAGAAAAAGTGGAGAAAAAAATGGAGAAAAAGTGGAGAAAAAGTGGAGAAAAAGTGGAGAAAAAGTGGAGAAAAAGAGGAGAAAAAAGTGGAGAAAAAGTGGAGAAAAAGTGGAGAAAAAGTGGAGCCTAAGAGGAGAAAAAGTGGAGAAAAAGTGGAGAAAAAAGTGGAGAAAAAGTGGAGAAAAAGTGGAGAAAAAGTGGAGAAAAAGTGGAGCATAAGAGGAGAAAAAGTGGAGAAAAAAGTGGAGAAAAAGTGGAGAAAAAGTGGAGAAAAGGTGGAGCATAAGAGGAGAAAAAGTGGAGAAAAAGTGGAGAAAAAGTGGAGATTAAGAGGAGAAAAAGTGGAGCATAAGAGGAGAAAAAGTGGAGAAAAAGTGGAGAAAAAGTGGAGAAAAAGTGGAGATTAAGAGGAGAAAAAGTGGAGCATAAGAGGAGAAAAATTGGAGAAAAAGTGGAGAAAAAAGTGGAGAAAAAGTGGAGAAGAAGTGGAGAAAAAGTGGAGAAAAAGTGGAGAAAAAGTGGAGATTAAGAGGAGAAAAAGTGGAGAAAAAGTGGAGAAAAAGTGGAGAAAAAGTGGAGAAAAAGTGGAGATTAAGAGGAGAAAAAAGTGGAGAAAAAAGTGGAGAAAAAAGTGGAGAAAAAGTGGAGAAAAAGTGGAGAAAAAGTGGAGAAAAAGTGGAGCATAAGAGGAGAAAAAGTGGAGAAAAAGTGGAGGAAAAAGTGGAGAAAAAGTGGAGAAAAAGTGGAGAAAAAGTGGAGATTAAGAGGAGAAAAAGTGGAGAAAAAGTGGAGCATAAGAGGAGAAAAAGTGGAGAAAAAGTGGAGAAAAAGTGGAGAAAAAGTGGAGCATAAGAGGAGAAAAAGTGGAGAAAAAGTGGAGAAAAAGTGGAGAAAAAGTGGAGAAAAAGTGGAGATTAAGAGGAGAAAAAGTGGAGAAAAAGTGGAGCATAAGAGGAGAAAAAGTGGAGAAAAAAGTGGAGAAAAAGTGGAGAAAAAGTGGAGAAAAAGTGGAGAAAAAGTGGAGAAAAAAGTGGAGAAAAAGTGGAGAAAAAGTGGAGAATAAGAGGAGAAAAAGTGGAGAATAAGTGGAGAAAAAAAATGGAGAAAAAGTGGAGAAAAAGTGGAGAAAAAAATGGAGAAAAAGTGGAGCACCCTTTGGTACCTTTCATGTGGCACTAAGGGGTGCTTATCTTTGTATTTAGCCAAAAAAATGATAAAAAAATGACGTAGGGTTCCCCCTAGTTTTGTAGCCAGCTAGGGTAAAGCAGACGGCTGCAGCCTGCAGACCACAGCTGGCAACCTCACCTTGGCTGGTAATCCAAAACTGAGGGCACCCCACGCTGTTATTTTAAATTAAATAAATAATTTAAAAAAAAAACACGTAGGGGTCCCCCAAAATTGGATCACCAGCCAAGGTAAAGCAGACAGCTGGGGCCTGATATTCTCAGACTAGGGAGGTCCATGGTTATTGGAATCTCCCCAGCCTAAAAATAGCAGGCCGCAGCCGCCCCAGAAGTGGCGCATCCATTAGATACGCCAATCCTGGTGCTTCGCCCCAGCTCATCCCGCGCCCTGGTGCGGTGGCAAACGGGGTAATATATGGGGTTAATACCAGATGTGTAATGTCACCTGGCATCAAGCCCTGGGGTTGGTGAGGTCAGGCGTCTATCAGATACCCGACATCACCAACCCAGTCAGTAATAAAAGAAAATAGATGACAAACACATTTTTATTTGAAAAAACACTCCCCAATACATTCCCTCTTTAACCAATTTATTAGATTGAAAAACAAATCCAGGTCTGGTGTAATCCAAGGGGTTGCCATGACGATCCACACTGTCCCAGTCAATGAAGAGCAGGATGTTCCCCATTGGCTGGGAGAGCAGTGCAGTGACCTGAGCTAACATCAATGGGTCAGCCCAGGTCACTGCAGGGCATGACAAGTGCTGCTGTCAGTGAGGTACATTACCTGCGCTGATCTCCAGCACTGCCGACAGCCCCTGTCACTGAGTTCAATCACCGGCGCCTTCCCCTCAAGTATCGCGAGAGGTCCGTGACGTCACCGCTAGTCAGTCTCGGGTCGGAAGCGAGAGGTGATGTGACAAGCGGCGGCCATGGAGGACAGTGACAGCGCTGAGGTCGGGATGGCGGGACTTCATCACCGCAGGTAAGCCGAGCGGGTGGGGGGGGGTTTGTGTTTGTGTTTGTGTGTGTGTGTGTGTGTATGTGTGTGTGTGTGTGTGTGTGTGTGTATGTATGTATGTGTACATGCCGCGGGCAGGAGGGGGCGGAGCGAGCTGAGCGGGAAAGTGTGGGCTTCCTGCACGTAACTAAGATAAACATCGGGTTACTAACCAAAGCGTTTTGCTTGGATACCCGATGTTTATCTTGGTTACCAGCTTCTGGCAAGCTGCCAGCGATGGCTCCTGCACACTGTAGCTGTAAAAAGCCCTGCTTTTTGCTGCTAGAACCGTTCTTGAACGTTTCTAGAACTATCGAGCTTTTGCAAAAAGCTCGAGTTCTAGTTCGATCTCGAACAGCCCCAAAAATCACTCGAGCTTAGAACTGGAGAACCACGAACCACGAACCGCGCTCAACTCTACATTCAACTCAAACACAGTGATTATGTCAAAATATGGTGGTTTAATTAATTTTTTGGGGTTATATAACTCCCAAGTGTTTGAGTTGAATGGAATCAAGTTTATATATGGGGAATGACCCAATTATTTGGAAATGAATATCCATTGTTCCCTTGTTTTTGCTTTCATTAATTGTAAGACTAAAGGGCCATTTACACGCTGCAACATCGCTAACATCGTCGGGGTCACGGTGTTTGTGACGCACATCCGGCGTCGTTAGTGACATCGCAGCGTATGACAGGCAGGAGCGACCTTAAATGATCGCAAAAGAGACAAAAATCGTTGGTGTATGTGTGGCGCCCCAGGACCTGGTCACCACAACAGCATTGCCCCTCCAAAGGGTTAATGCTGAGCCTGGAGGTAATTGGGGGAATCATTGGCCAGTAAGTTCAACATCCAACGCAGTTTCTCCCTCAGGCCAGCAGGGGAAGCTCTGAACCTGGAGTTCCAGGGAGCATTCCTCAAGTCTGACCTGAGGGAGGAGTTAGTGTTCAGTCTGTGTAGAGAGAGCAGAGAGTGCAGATGCAGAGTGTGCTGTCCTGTGGAACTGGGGCCTAGAGCTGGAATAGCTTGGCCCAGTGAAGCAAGATTTGCAGAGAGGCACAGAAGAGACTCAGACATCGGAGTCTGTGGTTGCCAGGGTATAAAATCCTTCCCTGGTGGCCGAATCCGGAGGGCAGGAGAGCTGCAAGCACCCTGGCCCATCAGCAATCTGAAGGTACAGCTGCATTCCAAGGACCCGGTGTGGACTCCAGCAGAGAAGCACCCGAGAGGGCCTGCACAGCCTACCACACAGAAAAAGGGACGAACCACCGGTCCCAGCAGCAAGAGGGACATTGCTAAATTCAGAGTGCAGGGTCCTGTAGAAAAAAAGAAAGAGCAGGGAGTAGGCCTCATACTCAACTGGCCAAAGAGATCACCCCCAGGCACTTCCAGGCCGGCCGGATCATCTTTACCACCTGTGACGGTCTCCCTGGACTAAACTGTTGCCAAGTAAAAGAGGAGAAGGTAAAGAGACTACTGTTTGTGCCAGTTTCTTTCACTGCCTGTCGGCCCTGCACCGTATTATTCACACAACATCACACCATAGACTCTCACGAGCACCAACTGTTGCTCCACCTGTGGGGAGCAGGACCATCCGAGCTGCCATACCACCAGCCCCGGAGGCCTCATACAGCAGCGGCGGCTTAATAGCCGCAAACCACAGGTGGCATCACGAAAATACAAACTTTAATCAACCCCACTGAAGCGATATTAATTGACCCCACCAGGGTACGGAGTCGGGCCCAGCCACCACTGACGACCCTCCGGACTAGTCCGGCCCGGCACCGGGTGTCCCATAGCCCTGGGGTGGGCGAGTCATATGAGAGGTCGTTCATTTACCAAAAATCATTGTCTGGTAAGTAGCGATGTTATTCCTCGTTCCAGCGGCATCACACATCGCTATGTGTGACACCACAGGAGCGTCGAACATCTCCTTACTTCCGTCCCCGTCCACCGGCAATGAGGAAGGAAGAATGTGGGCGGGATGTTCCGGCCGCTCATCTCTGCCCCTCCTCTGCTATTGGATGGCTGCCGTGTGACGTCGCTGTGACGCCGCACAAACCGCCCCCTTAGAAAGGAGGTGGATCGCCGGCCAGAGCGACGTCGCAGGGAAGGTATGTCCGTGTGACGGGTGTTAGCGATGTTGTGCGCCACGGGCAGCGATTTGCCCGTGACGCACAACCGACGGGGACGGGTACGCTCGCTAGCGATATCGGTACCGATATCGCAGCGTGTAAAGTACCCTTTAGTTTGTAGCTCATTTTTTCATTTTACATGTTGGAGATGTACAGACAGCACGGTGGCTCAGTGGATAACAATGAAAATTGATAAATGGTTTATTTTTTAAAATCAAAAATTAAAAATAAATTAAAAAAATGTAAAAAGTATGTTTTTTAGGGGGAATAAACTTCCTTATGCAAATTGATAAGTGAATAATTAATAATGATGAAGTTTACTTACTCGGCAGAGATGAATTTGGAGAATTTTCTGACCCATATGTCTAAAGTGTTCATACATCCCCATACCTTTGTTCACTGTACTATGCATGACCCAAGAAGATCCTATCTATGCCTATACCAGTGGGAGACATTGTAGCCTGCTGTTTGGAATAAGTTTTGGGAGACCCTCCTGACACCTACCTCCGATGTAAGATGGTAAAAGAACTTTAGTTCAACTTTGTGCTCTTTTGTTTCTAAATATGACAACTGCATTTACTAAACTAAATGTTGAGTTTCTGTATTTTTCTCTATATTTTAATCCGAGCCAAAAATAGTAAATAAAAAAAAACAACAAAATAAGAAAAATAATTAAGAAACAAACGCAAAAATTGTAATTTACTGCATCTTCTTGGGAAAAGATATCTTGATGATTCCCATTGACAGGTAATCAACAGTTAATCAATGATGATTAAACAAACCTGAAATTATAAGAAATTATGAATATTTTAAGTAATTGCATCTTTAATAAATGTCACCTTCTACACTACGAGATGTCAAAATTATTTTTTTACTGTAGATATAAATACTGCATTACTTACATTAATTATTTTGAAACATCAGCTGCTGTCGTCTCCATCTTCTCTACATAATGCCACCACTGCCATCTATTCAATGAACAAAGCACAATTATCAAGGATAGACTTTATAACAGGGGTTACTATAAATCTTTATTAGGAAATGATGAGCTAAAGGCACAAAAACACAAACAAGTAATCCTATAAACCTCATATTGACTGATGACATACTCGTACTATGTCTGCCATAAGTTGTCTCTCTGGCTTTGATGCTGGCTCGCACACCAAGCCCGCATCTATTTCTGACAGATAATGGCACTGAGCCATCATCTGTCTGTAACAATGGCGGATGGAGCAGCGCTTTGCCCAAGGCTATTAACCTGTTAAAGGGAACCTGTCACCAGATTTTTCACTTATGAGGTTCGGTCACCACCAGTGAGCCCTTATATATAGTATTCCAGAATACTTTATATAAGAACCCAGGCCACTGCACCTTTATTATACTCCCCTAGGGGGCGGTCCAGTCCAATGGGTGTTGTTGGCCTTCGTCCAGTGCCTTCTCCATCTTGTACAGTCGCCGTCCTCTTCCTTCCCAGCCCAATATGGATGAAACATCCTCCATCATCCACACAGAGGCCTCCATTGTGCTCCTGCGCATGCGCACCTTGATCTGCCCGGCTGAGGGTAGATCAAAGTATTGTAGTGCGCATGTGCGGGCGGTCTTTAATCTTTTCTCGAGCCTGCACATTACACTGGGTGCAGACTTATTAGGCAGGTTGTATTTTAGCGATTTTTTTTTCATTATTGATTAACAACTATGTTCTCAATCAACCCAAAAGCCGCATAAATATCAAAGCTTAATATTTTTGGAAGTTGGAGTGGGTTTTTTTTAGATTTGGCTATCTTAGGAGGATATCTGTTTTTGCAGGTAACTATTACTGTGCAGAATTATTAGGCAACTTAATAAAAACCAAATCTTTTCCCATCTCACTTGTTTATTTTCACCAGGTAAACCAATATAACTGCACAACATTTAGAAATAAACATTTCTGACATGCAAAAACAAAACCCCAAAAATTACTGACAAATACAGCCACCTTTCTTTCTGATGACACTCAACAGCCTACGATCCATAGATTCTGTCAGTTGCTTGATCTGTTTACGATCAACATTGCGTGCAGCAGCCACCACAGCCTCCAGACACTGTTCCGAGAGGTGTACTGTTTTTCCTCCCTGTAGATCTTACATTCTATGAGGGACCACAGGTTCTCTATGGGGTTCAGCTCACGTAAACAAGGGGGACATGTCATTATTTTTTCATCTTTAGACCTTTACTGGCCAGCCACGCTGTGGAGTAGTTGGATGCATGTGATGGAGCATTGTCCTGCATGAAAATCATGTTTTTTTTGTTTTTTTGAACGATACCAACTTCTTCCTGTACCACTGCTTGAAGAAGTTGTCTTCCAGAAACTGGCAGTAGGTCTGGGAGTTGAGCTTCACTCCATCCTCAACCCGAAAAGGTCCCACAAGTTCATCTTTGATGATACCAGCCCATACCAGTACCCCACCTCCACCTTACTGTCATTTGAGTCAGAGTGGAGCTCTCTGCCCTTTACTGATCCAGAGTCTGGCCCATCCATCTGGCTCATCAAGAGTCACTCTCATTTCAACAGTCCATAAAACCTTTGAAAAATCAGTCTTAAGATATTTCTTGGCCCAGTCTTGATGTTTTATCTTATGTTTCTTGTTCAAAGGTGGTCGTTTTTCAGCCTTCCTTACCTTGGCCATGTCCCAGAGTATGGCACACCTTGTGCTTTTTGATAATCCAGTAACATTGCAGCTCTGAAATATGGCCAAACTGGTGGCAAATGGCATCTTGGCAGCTTCACGCTTCATTTTCCTCAATTGATGGGCAGTTATTTTGTGCCTTTTTGCCCAACACGCTTCTTGCGACCCTGTTGGCTATTTGACATGAAATGCTTGATTGTTCGGTGATTACGCTTCAAACGTTTGGCAATTTCAAGACTGCTGCATCCCTCTGCAAGACATCTCACAATTTTGGACTTTTCAGAGCCCGTCAAATCTGTCTTCTGACCCATTTTGCCAAAGGAAAGGAAGTTGCCTAATAATTAAGCACACCTTATATAGGGTGATGATGTCATTACACTGCACCCCTCCTCATTATAAAGATGCACATCACATGATTCACTTAATTGGTAGTTGGCTCTCAGCCTATACAGCTTGGAGTAGGACGACATGTATAAAAAGTATCATGTGATCAAAATACTCATTTGCCTAATAAGTCTGCACACAGTGTATAGTACCTTGCTCTGCCATTGGCAGGGCGGATCAAAGTGTGCCTGCGCAGGAGCACAATGGAGGCCTCTGTGTGAATGACGCAGGATGCATCATGCACATGGGGCTGGGAAGGAGAAAGGCGACTGCACAATATGGAGGAGGCACAGGACCGAGATCAGCGACTCCCATCGGACCCAATCGCCCCACAGGTGAGTATTATAAATCTGTTTTTTTATGTTATACAGAGCAGCCTGGACTCTGATATAAATTATTCTAGAACGATGTATATAAGAGCTCACTGGTGGTGGCCGCATCTCATAAGGGGAAAATATGGTGACAGGTTCCCTTTAAATGCTATTGTCAATCTCTGACAGCAGCACTTAACAAGCACTGCAGGGGGTCACAATGATAGTCCCTCAATTGCGTGCCCACAACTCGATTGCAAAACACTAATGTGTTGTCATTGATAGCCAGGCATCTGCTGAAGATTCTTGTGTCTGTTATCGCGGTACTGCTCTGCAAGCCAGCCCGTGGCTTTCGTTTATAGGAGACCATGATTTCTGCTATATATTTTTGAAATATTTTTTTAAAGTTCTAATCAAACCCCTTTTATAACACTAAAAATTGGGAAGCAAACAAAAAAAAACTAAAAAAAAACCCCACATATTTGATAGTGTTGTGTTTTTATACACGTGAACTATCAAAATATAAAAAGTTATTCTGCTCAATAGTGATGAGCGAGTACCAAAAAGCTCAGGTGCTCGAGGCTCGGGCCGAGCATCCCAAGATACTCGTGTACTCGGCCCGAGCACCAAGCCCAATGTTATCCTATGGGAGACCCGAGTATTTTTATGAAATGACCCCCGGCAGCATGTAGAAACCCTAAAAATGTCACAAAAGTCTCAGAAGAGTGCTCAAATGACATGGCAACCGCATGGGGAAGACCCCTTGAAGCATTTATCACTGAAAAGTCACAGCTGTGAACAATTTTATCCGAGTTTTATGCCATTTTTACGGACTCACCAGAAAACCTTCCAAAATGACACCAAAATTAATTTTCATGGTGGAAATGTTAAGGGCACATACCCAATAGTGGGATAGAGCTGGTGTATGTTACTTTTTGAGATTATTACATGAAAGATTTTACGTAAAAACATTGTGTGGCACTCCGATGTCCAAAACGCATGTTTTGTGCTTTTTACTAGCGATGTCGGTCATTTTTTTTTTCATTCTATCTCCCTTCGGTCGGTCTTGCTCTGTCGGTCTCTATCTGTCTTGTCTGTCCCCCTCTCACAGTCTGTCGGTCATTCTCCCCCCTCTCTCTTACTTACCGTTCCCCGATCACTGCCGCGGCGCTGCACAGCTGTTCACTAAACTCCGGCGGCTTTTCCTCTTTTGAAAAAGCCGGCCGCTCATTAAACAATCTCGTATTCCCTGCTTTCCTGCTTTTCGGCGCCTATGATTGGTTGCAGTGAGACACGCCCCCACGCTGAGTGACAGGTGTCTCACTGCACCCAAACACAGCAGCCGGTGGGTGTGTGTATACTGTGCAGTGAAATAAATAATTAAATAATTAAAAAAACGGCGTGCGGTCCCCCCAATTTTAATACCAGCCAGATAAAGCCATACGGCTGAAGGCTGGTATTCTCAGGATGGGGAGCTCCACGTTATGGGGAGCCCCCCAGCCTAACAATATCAGTCAGCAGCCGCCCAGAATTGCCGCATACATTAGATGCGACAGTTCTGGGACAGTACCCGGCTCTTCCCGATTTACCCTAGTGCGTTGGCAAATCGGGGTAATAAGGAGTTAATGGCAGCCCATAGCTGCCAATAAGTCCTAGATTAATCATGTCAGGCATCTCCCCGAGATTACTTCCATGATTAATCTGTAAATTACAGTTAAAAAACACACACACACACAAAAAATCCTTTATTAGAAATAAAAAAACACTAACAAAGTCCCTCATCACCAATTTGTTAACCCCGACAAACCCTCCATGTCCGGCGTAATCCACAGTCCTGCAGCGTCGCATCCAGCTGTGCTGCATGAAGGTGACAGGAGCTGCAGAATACACCGCCGCTCCTGTCAGCTTCACACAGCAACTGAAGACAGCCGCGCGATCAGCTGAGCTGTCACTGAGGTTACCTGGATCCAGCGGTGGATGCAGCGGTGGCCGCGGGTAACCTCAGTGACAGCTCAGCTGATCGCGCTACTCAACGCCGCTCCGGTCAGTTCCACGCAGCAACTGAGGTGAGTATCGCGATCAGCTGAGCTGTCACTGAGGTTACCTGGATCCAGCGGTGGATGCAGCGGTGGCCGCGGGTAACCTCAGTGACAGCTCAGCTGATCGCGCTACTCACCACCGCTCCGGTCAGCTCCACGCAGCAACTGAGGTGAGTATAGCGATCAGCTGAGCTGTCACTGAGGTTAATTGCGGCCACCGCTGGATACAGCGGTGGCCGTGAGTTACCTGACTGACAGCAGCTGATCGCGCTACTCACCTCAGTTGCTGTGTGAAGCTGACAGGAGCGGCGGTGTTTTCTGCAGCTCCTGTCACCTGCATGCAACAGAGCTGGATGCGACGCTGGAGGTCCGTGGATTACGCCGGACATGGAGGGTTTTGTCGGGGTTAATAAATTGGTGATGAAGGACTTTGTTATTGTTTTTTATTTCTACTAAAGGATTTTTCGGGTGTGTGTGTTTTTTAACTGTAATTTACAGATTAATTATGGAAGGTTTCTCGGGGGGACGCCTGACATGATTAATCTAGGACTTATTGGCAGCTATGGGCTGCCATTAACTCCTTATTACCCCGATTTGCCAATGCACAAGGGTAAATTGGGAAGAGCCGGGTACAGTCCCAGAACTGTCGCATATAATGTATGCGGCAATTCTGGGCGGCTGCTGACTAATATTGTTAGGCTGGGGGGCTCCCCATAACGTGGGGCTCCCCATCCTGAGAATACCAGCCTTCAGCTGTATGGCTTTATCTGGCTGGTATTAAAATTGGGGGGACCGCACGCCGGTTTTTTAAAATTATTTATTTTACTGCACAGTATAGACACGCCCATCGGCTGCTGTGATTGGGTGCAGTGAGACACCTGTCACTCAGCGTGGGGGCGTGTCTCACTGCAACCAATCATAGGCGCCTGTGGGCGGGGAAAGCAGGGAATATGAGATGGCTGTGTGCAGAGCACAGCGCGCCCGCCGGTATAAAGGCTCGGTCATGCTGTGCGGGCCGGCCAATCACTGCAATTCCACAACTAACAGGGCTGTGGCATTGCAGTGGTCTGCCAGCCAATCCCTGCATGAGGGCTGGCTCTCAAAAGAGCGCCAACATGCAGGGATGAAGACCACGAGTACAGCACGAGTATCGCTAAATTACTCGGCACCCGCCGAGTAGCCCGAGTACAGTGATACTCGTGCGAGTACCGAGTAGTGACAAGCATACTCGCTCATCACTACTGCTTAATAAACAATGTAAGGAGAAAAAAAAATCGAAAAGTCAGAATCGCGTTTTTCGGGCAGCTGAAAAAAAAACAACAAAATGTAATAACAGGCAATCAAAATACAGTTAGGTCCAGAAATATTTGGACAGTGACACAAGTTTTGTTATTTTAGCTGTTTACAAAAACATGTTCAGAAATACAATTATATATATAATATGGGCTGAAAGTGCACACTCCCAGCTGCAATATGAGCGTTTTCACATCCAAATCGGAGAAAGGGTTTAGGAATCATAGCTCTGTAATGCATAGCCTCCTCTTTTTCAAGGGACCAAAAGTAATTGGACAAGGGACTCTAAGGGCTGCAATTAACTCTGAAGGCGTCTCCCTCGTTAACCTGTAATCAATGAAGTAGTTAAAAGGTCTGGGGTTGATTACAGGTGTGTGGTTTTGCATTTGGAAGCTGTTGCTGTGACCAGACAACATGCGGTCTAAGGAACTCTCAATTGAGGTGAAGCAGTACATCCTGAGACTGAAAAAAAAAAAAAATCCATCAGAGAGATAGCAGACATGCTTGGAGTAGCAAAATCAACAGTTGGGTACATTCTGAGAAAAAAGGAATTGACTGGTGAGCTTGGGAACTCAAAAAGGCCTGGGCGTCCATGGATGACAACAGTGGTGTATGATCGCCGCATACTTTCTTTGGTGAAGAAGAACCCATTCACAACATCAACTGAAGTCCAGAACACTCTCAGTGAAGTAGGTGTATCTGTCTCTAAGTCAACAGTAAAGAGAAGACTCCATGAAAGTAAATACAAAGGGTTCACATCTAGATGCAAACCATTCATCAATTCCAAAAGTAGACAGGCCAGAGTTAAATTTGCTGAAAAACACCTCATGAAGCCAGCTCAGTTCTGGAAAAGTATTCTATGGACAGATGAGACAAAGATCAACCTGTACCAGAATGATGGGAAGAAAAAAGTTTGCAGAAGAAAGGGAACGGCACATGATCCAAGGCACACCACATCCTCTGTAAAACATGGTGGAGGCAACGTGATGGCATGGGCATGCATGGCTTTCAATGGCACTGGGTCACTTGTGTTTATTGATGACATAACAGCAGACAAGAGTAGCCGGATGAATTCTGAAGTGTACCGGGATATACTTTCAGCCCAGATTCAGCCAAATGCCGCAAAGTTGATCAGACGGCGCTTCATAGTACAGATGGACAATGACCCCAAGCATACAGCCAAAGCTACCCAGGAGTTCATCAGTGCAAAAAAGTGGAACATTCTGCAATGGCCAAGTCAATCACCAGATCTTAACCCAATTGAGCATGCATTTCACTTGCTCAAATCCAGACTTAAGACGGAAAGACCCACAAACAAGCAAGACCTGAAGGCTGCGGCTGTAAAGGCCTGGCAAAGCATTAAGAAGGAGGAAACCCAGCGTTTGGTGATGTCCATGGGTTCCAGACTTAAGGCAGTGATTGCCTCCAAAGGATTTGCAACAAAATATTGAAAATAAAAATATTTTGTTTGGGTTTGGTTTATTTGTCCAATTACTTTTGACCTCCTAAAATGTGGAGTGTTTGTAAAGAAATGTGACAATTCCTACAATTTCTATCAGATATTTTTGTTCAAACCTTCAAATTAAACGTTACAATCTGCACTTGAATTCTGTTGTAGAGGTTTCATTTCAAATCCAATGTGGTGGCATGCAGAGCCCAACTCGCGAAAATTGTGTCACTGTCCAAATATTTCTGGACCTAACTGTATCTCAAATGCTCCAAAACTATATAAATAAAATCATTAGCTCAGGGCACAAAACACAAGCCCCCACACAGTTCCATATCTCAAAAGCTGAAAACGTTAAGGCTCTTGGAAATTGATGACTATAGGAATTTTTTTTAAATTTTAGAATTTTTTTTATCACTTAAATAAAACAAAAACTTTACATGTTTACTATCTGTATACTCATACTGATCTGGAGAATGATACTGCCAGATCAATTTTCCTGTAAAATGAATGCTGTAAATAAAAAACCCAAAACACAGTTGCAGAATTGAAGTATTTTTTTTTTGCGATTTCACAGCACTTGAAATGTTTTACCCATTAGCCATTATATTATATAACAAAATGAATAATATGAATCAAAAGTATGTTGGAGGGGCAATTTGGGGCCATTGTAGTCGCAGTAGAGGCTTCTTGGCCGCAGTGCAACCTGACGTTAACACCTCGCACCCCAGTCGCCTCCCTAGTGCAATAAAACAATAAAAGTCCATTTACTTGCTGACACATTGACACAAACACTTGCAATATATTTTTGGTCACCGAAATTTTACTTTGTAGCATCAAACAGAGATCTTCATCACGCAGTATGCAGGCACAGAATAGACTCTCGAAAGGGTTTTCAATAGCAATGGTTACTGTATATGTGATGCCCCTGGACTATCAGGCCATCACAGGGTATTGCACAATCTGCCCTCCCGTGCAGTATCCACCTCCTTTTTGGTTTAGGATCCCTAACTACATGGTGTTGCCTACATCAGCTAATCAAACCCTAGATACACCATGCACCACACCCACCAAACACACCAGTGAACGGCTTGAGTGGAATAGAGTCGCCCACCTAGGGGGTTGGAGAGGAGAGGTCAGGAGTGTAAAGAGGAGAGAGTTGGGTCTGAGAAGTGAAAGTGAGAGGAGGTCGGGAGCGGGGCTCCTGGGAAGCAATCTAGGTGGCAGACGGTGGTCTGGGCCTAGAGGAGCTGGACCCCCGGTCGCAAGGGATCAGGCAGGAGGCACAGATCTGTCTAGGGGGACAGTCGGCGGCCTTGCACCACCACCAGGCTGAGACCAAGGCACGACGGGGTACGTGGACCCTAGGTCGGGGAGTAGCTTCAGGCAACCCGATAATTTACCCGAGGAGAACGGAGTCTTCAAGATCCGTTCCCACTCGCTACAAAATCGGGGCATTAGTGCAACGAGGGGGTTAGGATTTTCCAATTCAAAATGGTCCAGAAAATCCCAAGCGTGAATGCTGAGAGCACGCTCCCACACTTAGCCATAGTGGGGAGCGAAACCCGGCAAGTTTTACACTACCAGGACCACCAAAGAAGTAAACTTAGTGCCAGGAGGCAGGTCACTGATCACCAGGCAGCACCATTGGGGACGGGACCCGAACTAAGCTCCCATCAGCCGCAGCGGTGTCCAGAGACTTGTTTGACCAGTTATCAGTGTAAGCTTAATTGACTGAGTGAGTACCACAGTGACCCCCTTGAATCCAACGGAACTCCCCTACTATCACTGAGCCCCAGGGTATCCCCCCTACCCATGGAGGGTCACAACACCTGGCTGCCCCATTCCATCATCCCCGGGTACTCCCAACTGCAGCGGTGGTACTCCTAATTACCACATACCACGGGTGGCATCACGAACTCTATAAAATCCCTTGCAAATAACCCCCTTCATTTGAGTGGCCGCACAACCCCCGGGTCCAGAGACCCTCGAGCCACTTAGAACCCGGATCCGAGCAGCTCGGCTGCTAGCATAGAGGCGGCACATATACAATATGCAGGCCAACCACTTCCCAGGGACTTTAGTTTCCTTGAAGATTTCTAAGCCCTTCATCTCCTCTAAGGATGTTATTGTACATTAGCAATTTCGAAAAGTCTTTTTAGCACACTTCGTCCCACCCACAAACTAAATCCCGTTTGTGCCAGTGAAGGGTCTTAT
Source organism: Anomaloglossus baeobatrachus (assembly GCF_048569485.1). NCBI lineage: Eukaryota > Metazoa > Chordata > Amphibia > Anura > Aromobatidae > Anomaloglossus > Anomaloglossus baeobatrachus. Next base: position 755,120,459 of record NC_134354.1, read on the forward strand.
TACGGTGACACTCCTCTGCTCTCACACTCGGTATCCACCCTCTCTTTAGGGTAACACTAAGCGTTTGTCTTTTGAGGGTGTTCTTCCGGTATCTTTTCAGGGAAACAGGCGCCACTCAGACAACACGTACTTAATCCACTCGTAGGGACGCAGTTGCAACCAGTCCTCTCCACTCTAGGACCCTGCGTGTCCGCGATCCTAGTCTGACCCAAAGGTCCAGATAAATTATGGCTAATGGGTTCCTAGCCTGCTACGTTTCTTGCAGATGCAGCTACTTATTCCTTTCTTCTCACTGGGGACTCTCCTCCCCACTTCCTAGTTACTAACCTTTTTTTAACTACAATCCTCCCTCCAATTAACCCTATTTCTACCCAGCAGGTACCAGTGAAGTGATCACTACACTATGGCCATACCAAACATAACACAGTTCTTTGTCAAACATATCACAGTACATTTACCTATGGGGGTGGTGTAGCGCCCCTGAGACACTCAGGGCACTACAAGGAACTGCATCCTCTTGGGGATGCAGGACCTACCCCCTGGGACCTGGAGTACCAGTGCCGATACCACCAAAGCACAACTAAAATCCTAATTCTCCACTCCACACCGGGCATAGAGGGTTAACCATGTAAGGGGATGGTCGTCATGGAAAGGAACGAGTCTCTGGAATTAGCCAGCCTAGTGGGAGGGGTCAGGAGTCAGTAGAGAGTCTAGAGAAGGTGGCACACAGGAGAGGTGTGCGGACGTGCCTGAGTTGGGTCTGTGCAACGGTGACCCGGGGTCACAGGAGAGAGGTCGCCAGGTCGGGTAACACAGATACCACTAGGACCGGAGCACGCACGGGGCACAGGGCCCTAGATCATGCACCAGTTCTACACGGCTTGATAAATACCTGCCCGGTGAGGACACCTTCCCAGACTTCACCGAACCAAATAATCTGAGGGCATCAGCAGTAAACTAGAATCGGGCTTCGGGTACTTACCTCCCCACAGGGTCCGCACTTCCCGCCGTACAGAGAAGGAGACTACCCCAAAAATTACAGTCGGGCCCCAAACGCCCCACGCTACAGGGACCCAACCAACAGAGAGTGCTGAGGACAGAACAACTTGGGACACTACATTGGCACTGATACCCCAAGGGACCTGAACCAGCAGCCCCTGGGTCCAAGTGAGTAGAGACTTTTAAAGAAAACCTGGTGTGGTCTCCGTTGTTATCCCTCATCAACTCTCAGGCACGGCCCTACCTGCAGAGGGCCTAACACCATTGCTGCAATCACCACCAGCTCTGGGAGTACCCACATTTAGCAGCGGCGGTTCTCTATCCTTAACCGCACCCCGCAGGTGGCGTCACATGACATTAACTCTATTCTCCCCTGTAAATACCCCCTTTTACAAAAGAATCCCGAGGGCATGGGACCGGGCAACGGCCACCAGAGTGACATTCCCATTTGTTATCGCCTGGGACCGAGTGCCCATTTACCTGGACGCAACAGCTTCTTTTTCCTGGCGTTACGAACAGGATTCGGACAAGGCCTGTTAACACGGGTGACGTGTACCTTAAGGAACTGTATTTCATGGACTGTTTGTGTAAAGACTGCCGCCATCTTTAATGCTGAAAAATTGGCTGCACCATCACTGTGTCCAAAAGAGCACAAAAAGCCGACCCTGGGAGTGGCAACATGCAAAAGTGAAACTAATCCCAGGAAGCCAGAAGGGCGCCGACAGAATGCTCCCCGGCATGCGGAAGCGATACCAGCTCTGCAGCACTAAAGCAGAAATCCTGCAAAAGACAAGATGTCTGCTCCTCCAGTACGCTGAACCATGCCCTGGCTTGATGTGGAGCTGGATGGGCTGTGTCTCGGGATGCGGTTGCAATTGATTCAGCAGACTGAGGACTGGCGCAGGGAGATGATGGGGATGGTGGTGGCGGTGCAGACCCAAGCAGAACGTGCTCTGCATGAGGAGCGGCACCAGGAGCCAGTAAGCAAGGCAACATCTTCAGCCCCACTAGTCCTCACGGTCGCGGAACCAGAAACACCCGTGCCCGCTGACCCACCGGTAACACCGGATCCTCCCACCACGGCCAGACCAGACTAGGCTGCAATGCCTCCGTCCACGGCCAGACCAGTCAAGGCCGCAACGCCTCTGTCCACGAACAGACCGAGCGGACGCAGCCCTGGAAGATCCATCAACCATGAGAGAAGGACCTGAAATCCACTAACGGTGATCCGGATGTGGGTTATTTGGGTTCGGGGAGCGTATGGTTCGAGAGGGAGTCCGGTATGGCTGCTGCGGCACAGAGGGCTACTGTGGATGAGGAGGCCTGCCAAGCCACCATCCGGCAGCTGAACCAGGAGCGAAAGTCTTGGGCTGCCAAGAAAAGCCAAGTGACGGCCCGAGATTTGCAAGAAAAGCAGAGCTTGCGCCAAGCCACCTGGGGAGCCCGTGGGGTCCGGTACCAGGGCACCGTCAACAAGTTTGACCAGCAGAAAGGTTGGGGGTTTATAAAGGAGCCCGGTATACATGCTGACATATTTGTGTCTTGCAGAGATGTGCCGATCCATCTGAAACAGGGACATCCTGACCGTGACCTGCACCTGGGTGATGTGGTTACGTATACCAGGCACCACGGAGAGAGGGGCTGGTATTCTCTTGATGTGCAGAAGATCTGTGATCTGTCCCTGCCAGCTCCTCCTACTCCCCCACCATTTCCAAGGTTCTCCACGCTGTAGTAGTGGAATCAGGCTACCCCAGCAGTTCAAAAGGTTAAAATGTTGAAATGTTAATTATGCATTTGTTATTTTCTTTAAGAATCTGCATAAATCTGGAAAATGTTTTGGATAAATGTTGAATAATCTTTGGAACAGTAACCTGATTGACCTGTTTGAAAAGTTAATTTAAATATGGACCACAGCTGCAGGACTGGCAGCAGCCAAAAACTTTTATTGTACATAGTTGCACCAAGTGTGCCTCCCAGAGTAATCCTTTTTACCATCAGGACACTGATACCACCACCAAGGAGAGGCAGATTGGAGGAAATGTCTGGGATAGAGATGGCCCAGATCTGGTCACCACAGGGACCGATGACCTGCCTCCTCGGAGGGTTTTGGGGAACCAGGACCTTTTTGGGTGGTGGGTTGATGGGGGTATACTTAAGTTTGCAATGTTTAAGAAATGAGCTTCCCCAGTGCGGGAAGAATGTTATTTCTGAAGTACTATTTTTTATATTCCAGTTACAATAAAAACTCTATTTCACTTACAGCCGGAGGAAGTGCTGTGTTTAACCAAGGGAGAATGTAGCACCCCTGAGAGCCCTAGACCCCTTTACAAATACAAATTGTGCTGCAAAAAACAAGCCCCTGCATGACTATATTGATGTAAAATCATGAAAGTTATCACTCTTTAAAAAAAAAAGGGAGGAAAAATGAATGCAAAAAAATGAAAAATCTCCTGGTCCTTAAGGGGTCAAAAGATAAAAATAAGAACAAGAGAGGAAATGATAAAAAGACTAATAAATATTTAGCTTTTTTTTTTCCACGGGATACAGCATGCATATAATGAAATTAACATAATTATTTAAAAACAATCACTCAAAACTAAAAATGAAAAAATACCGCAACATAGAATTAAATGTGTTTAAAAAAAGACAGTAATTATTGGAGACGCCTGTGTTCTAGTTACTTCTCAAATGTTGCTTTATCTAACAACATCGGGTTGACATCACACGGCTTTTTCACATGTGGTGACAGCAAGTGCAATGTGTGTCAATTTGCAAACAAAACAAACACTTTTTCTGCAAACCATGGAGTCACAAATAGAATTTGATCCTTCATGAACTGTGACACCGCACATGCAGTTTATATTGTGGAATGCACCCATTACAGACTTAAATATATTGTTTGTACAATACAAAAAAATGTAATAGAAATTAATGCACATATAGCTGATATAAATAAAAAGAAAACTGTAAAACGTGTTAGACAAACATAAAAGGAGATTACAATTTTTCAGGCTTTTTAGTGATAAAAGGTTAATAAATACAAATGTGATGGAGAGACTGACGGCCACCACGAGAGTGGCTTTAAAAAGCTTTTCCAAACTTGGCAGGACTGGATGATATTTAAAGTCTCTCCTGAGTTCCCCATGGTGCTGGGCACATGATGGGTCCCTCCCTTGACTTCTTGGAATTTGGTTTAGTGGATTTTTTCTGCGACCCATGGCGGGGGATGTACCGCCCCGCGGGCTCGGCTGGCTGCCGAGCCGCTCGGATCCGTGCTCGTACGGTGGGTGGCTCTAGCTCCTCACAGACCCGGGGGTCACGTCGCTCTGCAAGGGGGTTGGCGCTACACGCAGGGACTTCGGTGGGGAGTTCCACGGCCGAGGCCGCGGTTGTTTGTAAAGGGTCTAAGTTCGTGACGCCACCCACGGGTTGTGGTGAATGGATGGACACCACCGCTGCCGTTAACTAGGCCTCCCGGGGACGGTGTTGCGCAGCTTGGTTTTGACCCCTCCGTGGGTAGGGGAGTGATGATCCCGGGGGCCAGAGGGAGCTGCTGAGGCGTGGGGACAGGTGCATGCTGGGTGCTGGTGCGGTGCGCGGCCCGAAGGCACTGGTGTACTCACTATGATACAACACACTGGAGTCTCTGGTAAACCAAACGGGATGATGAACGGTGCCCGCAGCCGGCTGCAGCTTCTCCCTTAACAGGTTGGTGGTTTCCGCCTTTCTCCTGCACCTCTTTATGTGAATGTTTTGACTTCTATGCCTAAGCAACGGTAGTCCGCTCCCTGGCTTGCTGGGTGTTGGGAGAGAATTGTTTGCCCGCAGACGCTGGCCCCTTGGGTCTCTATGCCTTGGCAGTGGCTTTACCCTAATGGTTGGGCTGTTGTCTTCAGTCGGGTCTTGTGTGGGAAAGGTCCTAAAGTCCAGTCCTCAATCAGTTGATTCGACTCGGCCCGGTAGTTTCTAGGCTTCGTACTGGGTCTGAGTACCCCTCCTGGTGCTCCAGTTTCCAATCGGTTCCCCGGTTCGGTACCGGCGGGCCACTGCCCGAACCCGGTCCCTACGGTTCCACCGACTGTAATCCCAGCTCCTGCAGGCGGCCACCACCGTCTGCCTCCTTGCCAGAGGTGACTGGGCTCTAACCCAGCCACCTGAGTAGACTATTGGCAGGCCTGGTCACAGGTCTGCCCTTGAACTTGACTTCTCTCCTCCACTGTCAGACTACTCTCACTAACTACTCTCAAGAACTACTGCTTTTTTCCGCCTCCAGGCCTGTGAACTCCTCGGTGGGCGGAGCCAACCACCTGGCTCTGCCTCCGTGGTGTGGACATCAAATCTTGGAGGGTGGTGACAAGGTTTTTTAAGTTTGGCTGCTGTCACCTTTTTAGGGAGGGGGTGTGTGTGCATGGGACTACCTGGGACGACCTGACTAGTCCAGGGCGTTACAGGGGAGATTGGGACCTCCCTTCCCCATTGGTTCTAATCTACTCTCATGACATCTTGGTTCCCCTGTATCCTCTCCCGCTCTCTATTGTGCTATCCGTGCCATCTTCTTTTCTTCCAGGTCTTCCGTCTTCTCTGTGGCAGGAGCAGGCCATCCTTCAGGCCTCCTGGAGACCCTCCCCCCTCTTTTCTCCCTCTTCTTTAATTTCTCTTCTTCCTTCTCCCTCTCCTTGTTCTCCCACATTTTTCCCTCTCTCCCCCTCTTGTGGGTTTCTTTTCATTCTCTCTCTTTATCAGGTTTCTTCCCTTTTTCCCTTTTTTTCTTTATGGTTTCTTGGAAGGTTTGAGTCTGGACGCTCCAGACGTAGGTGTGGCAGTAAATAAAAGATTGGTTTGTGATATTGCTTTGTATTCTAGTTATTCCTAGTGCATGGAGGTGTTTAGGAGAATGGGTTGTTCGCCGCGCTCACACCACACTGCTTGATTGTATTACAGTTATGTCTTTTTATTCTATTGTCAGCACAGGTCAACGCATTTCGAGGGACACAGCCCCTTCCTCAGGACAGCAAGCTAAAAGAACATAAATATCATTGTAGCTTGCTGTCCTGATGAAGAGCGCTGCGTCCCTTGAAACGTGTTGACCCGTGCCTACAATAGAATAAAAATACATACATTTAATACAATCAAGCAGTGTGGTGTGAGCCCTTTCTCCTATACACCTCCATGCATTAACCTCAGGGAGCTGGAGCTGACCACCTCAAATTCAACTAAAATAGGGGTTTTAACTGACACAACCGCTATAAGTGAGTGCTTTTGACATCTATATTTAAGTGTTTTACCGGTTAAGACCCTATTGCGCTTTTTTCTTCTGCAGTGCTTTTTTCAAGATATTCCTTGTGGAAATGAATTTATGTCTGTATCTTCTAATATTGTGTTGTTCTGTTGTGGTATTAATAAAGATTTTTGAAAAAAATAAATACAAATGTGGTGATGATTGCTGTAGTGGCCTGCTTAATAGGGAGCCATTTTGACATTGCAGCTCAATACCCGTTCTCCCATTGGCATGAATTTCTGTAATTAATAATTAAATAATTATTATTTGTGTGTAACATTGCCTTCTCCATATGTCTAATTTATAATCATTTTATGTTATGTTAAATTTCCTCATATTTATTCATATGTAAATATTTCTGTGACATCATTTGACAGAGGAGTGGTCTTTACTTTTATAAGGATTTCCTGTTGGCGTTGTTTATGATAAGGCTTAGGTCCCCTTAAGCGGTCCCTGTTTCCTGTTAGTGTAGTGCCCATTTTCATATATACTGGAGACATGATCACACGCATACTCATTAAAATCACTGTTGATCATCACACCTCTGTGTTTTCACAAGGACCATGTGTCCATGTGGACTACATGTTGGTCCCTGTGAACTAAATGTGTGTGTGCGACTCTATAGGCCGCTTTACACGCAAAGCAATGGAATTCGTGACGCACATCCGTTCTCGTTAGCGACGTTGTTGCGTGTGACACGTACGAGCGACCGCTAACGATCAAAAATACTCACCTTATCGTTGATCATTGACACGCTGTTCAGTTCCCAAATATCGTTGCTGTTGCATGTCGCAGGTTGTTTTTCGTTCCTGTGGCAGCACACATCGCTATGTGTGACACTGCAGGAACAAGGAACCACATCGTACCTGCGGCCGCCCGCAATGAGGAAGGAAGGAGGTGGGCGGGATGTTCGTCACGCTCATCTCCGCCCCCTCCACTTCTATTGGGCTGCCACTTAGTGACGTTACTGTGACGCCGAACGAACTGCCCCCTTTGAAAGGAGGCGGTTCGCCAGTCACAGTAACGTCGCTAGGCAGGTAAGTAGTGTGACGGGTCCGAGCGATGTTGTGTGCCACGGGCAGCTATTTGCCCATGATGCACAAACGACGGGGGCGGGTACGCACGCTAGCGATATCGGTACTGATATCGCAGCGTGTAAAGCGGCCTTATCGTTCCATGAAAAACTAGTACTGCACACAGATGAAACCCTTGTGCCGTCCATGTGACACAGACCAGAATTAAATGTAGTCCAAAAATTACTGATTTTAACTCCAGCGACCATGCATAGACACCGACTTACCACCCTGGCCGGGTCCCGTTCTTCACTGCTGCCGCGTGACTTCTCACATGCCCTGCTGCCTCCTTCCCCTCCCGAACCCTGTAAATGCCGCACAGGGTTCCTGGGAGTGCATATAAGACACGCACGTGCATACCAGCCCTCCTCTTAAAGGGCCGGTGCGCCATATCCTGAAATTGCATTTCAGCAGACGGCTGAGAGGCACTGTGTAAATAAGGCACCCTCCCATTAGGTTAGGCGTCTCCACATCATTTCCAGTTAGTCAGTGTCCTGTCTTCTAGCTAGTTGTCAGTTCCTGTTACCCTTGTGTAAGTCACCAGTACCTGTGTCTGCCTTCCCATATCTTTCCGTCCCTGATATGACCACCATTCCTGTCCATACCTGCCTGTCTAGCTTGCCTCAGTTATCCCGCCTGGGCTAATATTATCAGGCTGGGAAGGTCCGTGGTTATTGGGTCCTTCCCGGCCTAAAAAAAAGCAGCCCACAGTCGCTCAAAAGTGACATATCACATTTGAAGGGTCAATTCTGGGCTTCGCTTTTACTGATTGCCCTGGTGCATTGGCAATTGGGGTAATTGTTTTTGGTTTTGGGGTTGATGTCAACTGTGAATTGCCCATTTTCTTTTCTTTTATAAATTGGTAACCCAGGGAAAGGGTCAAGGAGTGTTTGTTTGTTTTTTAAATAAACTATTTGTGTGTGTTTTTTTCTGTTCACTTACTGGGTTAGTCATGATGATACATGCCTTTCCATTACTACTAACCCCTGGGCTTAATGCCAGCTGACATCAACATAAAAAAAACCCATAAAATTGATTACCATCAAAGCAGGACAATCGGGAAGAGCCGAGGCACAGTACAATAATGGGCGCATCTAACGTGATGCACCACTTTTGGGGCAATTGTGGGCTGGTATTTTTGGGCTTGGAGGGGCCAAATAACCACGGACCTTCCCAGTCTGATGATACCAGACCCCAGCTTTCTGCTTTACCTTTGTTGGTTATCAAAGATATGGGTGACCCTATGCCTCTTTTCATGTAATCATTTATTTGGCTAAATAGCTGTTCTATGTATCTATAATAATAATTATTAATAATAATTTTTATTTATATAGCGCCAACATACCCCACAGCACTTTACGATTCAAGGGGGACATTTACAGACAATATGAGTCATTACAGAATAATACAATTCAACTGATACCAAAAGAAGTAAGGTCCCTGCTTGCCAGCTTACAATCTATGAGGAAATAGGAGAGGCACAAAAGGTACAAAGCACTTGAATTGTAAGGTCCAGCTAGCAACATAAAAAGGGGAATTCACATATCGCTGCATGGACCAGTCACAGTAGGTACAAGTACACATACATAGTGCATGGAGGGAGTAATTAAATGATAAAAAAAGATCAGATTTTGAAGAAAATATTGTAAAAGCAAAACAGGAATAGTTAGATAAGTGAGGTGAGGTGATAGGCAAGTCTAAAGAAATGTGTCCTTAGGGCACACTTAAACCTGTGAGTATTGTGAATTAAGCAAATTGACCTGGATAATGCATTCCAGAGAATTGGCGCAGCTCGTGAGAAGTCTTGGCAATGGGAGAGCGTGGTTTGGATTATAGATTGTCAGTCTTAGGTCATTAGTGAAATGAAGGGCACGGGTAGGGTGATAAACAGAGATAAGAAAGGAGATGTATGGCGGTGCGGAACAGTGGAAAGCTTTGTCTCTATTTTTCTTTGCACACCTTTTACACTTTCTAACCATCAATTTCAGTGTCATCTCATGGATAGCACACGGATGAACACACTTACACGTGGATGAACAAATAGGGTTGTGCAGCACGTGGGGGGTTTTATGTGCGCATGTGTAGGGGGCCTAAGACCATTTAATGCTTAAATCACATGATTTGTTCTTCTTGATATTCATATGCCATTTTAAGGAAGATTAAGTAAAGGATTTGTATTTTATATAATCTAGCAACACTTTTTTCTATTTTCATATTTATTTGCTGCAGCTGAAAACTTTCCTCTGTGGTTTTGTAGAGTGCCGAGCGTATGTATCAAACTGGTATTGGTGAGTTTAGTTTTCAAAACTTTGCATTTCCACTGGCAGCCAGCCCTTCTTAAAGCGCCAGCACACAAAACACTGCAACTCTTTTTTATTCTGCACTAAACTTATTTCATATTTGAGCAATCTGCTTATTTAATGTGTTAATTTGAAATTTAGCTATATTACAACCATTTTCTGATTTTCCCATATTTGATGAAATCTTCCAATCTTGACGTTGGAGCTGGAAGACCATTCTTCTGCCTATTGATTCTGGATCTTCCCTTCAAGTAAACTTATCTATTTACAATCATAAGATGCCAATGCATATCTCTTTGATGAGATGACCTGAGGATTTACCAGTGTAAAACCCTGTAAGGATCTTTTTAGGCCAAGCTCACAGTATTTGTAAGCCAAAATCAAGAGTGGAGTGGAACAATCATAGAAAAAGTATAATAGAAACACGGGCACCACTTCTGCATTTTTTAGGAACTTCTGGTTTTGTCTTTGTCAAATATTGACGTAAAAAACTCACCAAATACTCAACGTTGGCACGTAGCCTTAAGGTGAGCAATCTTCTAGTCTACATTCCTTAACTTAGTCTCTAGTTAAATCTGATGGCATTTTGGCCGGATGTACATATTAGAGATGAACAGATCAGGCAAAAATTTAATTTGTCTGTTGGCCCAGATTTAATTTCACTTTGTACACTCTGTGGTTACTCTATGTAAAAAAATAAAAAATATCATCACTGTTATTATTGTTATTATTATTATTTATTATTATAGCGCCATCAATTCCATGGCGCTTTACATGTGAAAGGGGTATACATAATAGGGACAAGTATAATAATCATGAACAATACAAGACACAAACAGATACAGGAGGACAGAGGTCCCTGCCCGCGAGGGCTCACAGTCTACAAGGGATAGGTGAGGATACAGTAGGTTAGGGTAGAGCGGATAGTGCGGCACTGTCTACTACTCAGACAACCCCTTCTCAATTTGTATGTTTCCTCCTCATTCATAGCACTCTAAAGTCTGCAAGTGTGTGTATTTCTGTGCTGATACACGATACTGAGTAAATTGAGAAGTAATAATGTCCCCTCTGCACCTCCCTTCACCTGCGGGTTTTGTTGTATCTTCAGATTACCTCCACTTGCACACGTCAAGGTTATGGAATCAACACAAGAAGCATAGCTAGGTTTGGAGAATCAACCCAGTGACCTGTGTTTTCGTGTTTGGTTCTTCTGTGCCTTTCCTTCCCTGTCCAAATGGTGATGGTTCTTATGGTCTTTGGTTTCCTGATTTTCTCCTCTTCAAGTGTTTTTCATTTTCCCGTTATTGTTTGCCCTATCACATTCTGAGTTTGATTCTATATGTTTTCCACTTACTGCACTTCCTTGCTGGCTATATTTCTATGTGGACTTGTTCCTCGGATTTCCAGCCCTTCTTTTTACACCAGTTGGATGTCTGCTGTGAGTTAGTGAGTTCTCCTTCCCAACCCCTAATCCTTTCACATTACTTGAACTTGTTTTTGTTCTCTAACACAGGTTTTAAGTTTGTTTTTCCACACCTTCCTCTCCCCTTGTAGATAGTGTTTGGTGGCGTCTCATCTGGGCCTTCAGGAGGCACAAGAAACTCTTCAATAGTCTTTTAAGGAGCCAGGTCTAGGGTGGTGCTGTTAAATTTGCAGCTAGGGTCTTTTAGTTTGTATAGGGACCAGTTGGGTATAGCTGCACGTTCTTCTTTTCCATTACCCCTGTGTGTGTGAGTGATTTATGTTCATAACAATGAGGACTGCATAGGTGATGGTAAGGGGCAGAGAGACCACAGAGGTGAGTGGTAAAGTGATTAAAAGAAGATTCATATATAAAAATCTTATAGTCACCCTGTATACATATTATATTATACATGTATCAAATTAAGCACACTGCCCAGTGCCGGTGTTAGCAGCAAAATGTTGCTCGATGAGTCAGTTTATAATGACAGCCAGTGTCGGACTGGCTACCGGAGAAACCGGCAGTAATACCAGGCCTGTCTGCGGTTACCTGCATTGAACTCCGGAGCTCTCACCTGAGCTCTCGAGTGCAGCCTGGACTGAGCTCATAGTTTGCTGGACTGAACCTCGAGTACAGACTGATTCCCCAGCGATTGCGGTTCATTTCATGACAGCTGCGGACAGCTTAAAAATTAAATAAATAAATAAAGAGTTTGGGACGCCAGTTGGGATGTCCGGCTGTGGTATGGCCGGGCACTGCTGGAGGTCCAGGAGTTAGGTGGTGATGCACAGTGTCAGAGGGTTGTCCCCGCACCTCCCCAACTACGGTTGGTTCCTGGGGATGTTGAGGTAGGGATGGCACAGCAGAGAATAATTCAGCCAGAGACAGGATAGGGAGCTTTTACCTTTCACTTAAGCTCTGCAGAACAGTCTGGAACATTCTTTACAGTCTTCCCATTGATGGTGATCTGACCAGGTCTCCAGAGGTTTCAACAGTTACCTCAGGACAGGACCATCTCCATGTTACACTCCTCTCACACGCTCACCCTGACTTCAACTGCCACTCTCTGATTTTATCTCACACTTACGCTGCTTCCTTTTCTCCTTCTAGGGTGCACACACAAGCTGTGCTATCAGCTCAGGGGAACAGCCCCAGTGAGGGAATGTGGACGAATGTTTGTAAGTGGGAAATAGCAGAGAAAACCGAATCTCATTAAAGCTGGCAATACATGTTATACATATTGAAATACTCATGTAACTATTATTTCTGGTGATTCAGGCACAGGGTGCCACAAATGCACACTGGAAGTTGAAACATAGCAGGACCAGGATCCGCCTATTCTAGGTAAAGGGACCAGGATCCTTTCAATGTTGTCGGAGACTTTCCTAAGGGGCATTTGCAATATAAACTAAGTATTGACATTATAATATGTATTTTTTTCTGATGATTGCCTCATTTATATTAAACAGGTAGAACAAGTTGAGGGACAGACTTTAGTGTCAATCTACGTTGAACGGGGATGCCATCTGACCTTATCGCTTTGAAACCTCAGCTGTCAGGTAGGGGACAGATTTTCAATTAGGAGCATATTAGGTTCCAATTGTCCCATACTGCTTTTTATCCAGTTGTCTAATTTACGATCCACCCACTGACCTGCCCATATTTATAAGTACATTGCCTATATTGATTCATTTTCTTTTGGTGATAGTTCTTGTCTTTTACTTTGTGTAGTGTTTTTTGATAAGCTTTTAAATATTTCAAACAAAATTATTTGTTTTAAAGGTTATATTATTTTCTACCTGTATTAAATTAACCCATGGTAAACTATTTTTCTGATATACTCAATACAAACAAGACAAAGCTATTGACTACTGCTAGGTATAACAGGGACACATTGAGATAGACGATGGCAAACTGGATGTTGTAAAGGACTTTAACCTACTCAGATCAATGATCACTCAGATGCAGCAATGACACTGGAAGTCAGAAGGAGAATAGCTATGGGCTAATCAACAATGAAGACACTCGACAAGGTCCTCAAATCTGGTCTTTTCTGTAGTCACATATAGATGGGAAACCTGGACAATACAGAAATGAGACAGAAGAAGAATCAATGGCTTTGAAATTTGGTGCTGGTGAAGGATCTTATCAACACCATGGATGGCAAGAAGAACAAAAATCAATTTTGTAACAAATCAAGCCAGACATGTCACTCGAAGTAAGAATTACCAAGCTACGACTTGCCTACTTGTCACACATTATACAAGGAGAGCAATCACTGGAGAGAAGGACATCATGGTAGGAAGAATAGAAGCAACAAGGCGAAGAGGAAGACAAGCAACCCAGTGGCTTGATACAAACAAGAACATAGAGGAGACCCTGTGGACCTATCAAGCTTGCAGAACATTGATCTTCCTACAGAGTGTTCATCCATCAAATCGTCATGGCTCTAGATTGAGATGAAGGCCCTAGAGACATGAGAGATACAGTGGAGAGGGAGAAAGACAGAGAGACAGTTACCATCCCTGACAACACTGGGTACTACAGCTAACATTTATATTTATATATATATTAGCTGTAGTACCCAGTAGTATATAAATGGTGTTTTATGGTTCAGGATCTGCACAGGAGGGAATTAGATAAATTTGCATTTGTGAATACAAATTTTTATTACGCTCAACTACAATTTAAGTTCAATCGAATTTTTTTACTAATCTCTAACAGAAATGTCCTTCCCTACCTTTTGTCTATGAACAAAAGACCTTTTGTTTTTATCTGGGAAGACCAGGTAATAAAAAAAATGTGATACTCTGTCACGAAGAGTTACTGCTATATGTGGCTATATGTGACCACCAAGTTGTTGTGGTGAGTATAGGTGAGCGAACCTTTCTAGGTTCGGCTCACTGGCAGCAAATGAACCGAGCCTCCATGTGTCCAAACCTTGCACGAGGAGGTTTAGAAATACTAACTGGCAGCTTGAGTCTCCTCCCACATGCAGTTGTGTCGCCCAGGAAAGGGGGTATCGGTCCCGGGCAGTACTTTTGTGGCGCCCTGGACTAGCCAGGTAATCACAGGTACTGCAACAACACACCCCACACCCCGAGATAGGCACACCAGTCACACACAAATCCTTGTTGCCTCCCTCCAGGAGCTGATGTCCACACCAGGTGGGGTGGAGCCAGGCGGTTGGCCCCACCCACTGAGGAGTTCACAGTCCTGGAGGCGGGAAAGGAAGTCGGAGAGTGTTAGGGAGAGGAAAGGAGAAGGAGTAAGAAGGAGTAGTAGAGGAGCAGACTGACCGTGTCCGGGTACGTGGCCCGGGCACCAAGAGCAAGGTTGGCAGACGGTGGTGGCCGTCTGCAGGAGAGGCCGATTGACGCGGAACCGTAGGACCGAGGACGGGCGGTGGCCCGCCAGTACCGAACCGGGAAGCGAAGAGAAGCCAGCACATACTGGCAGGGCCTACGGACCCCGACCAGGCTTGGAGTGGCCGTTAAACCAGTCAAATCCGTTAGCGACCGGAACCTCCGGGGTTTCCTAGCAACAAAGACCTGACTGAAGGCAACCGTCCAAACCGAGAAAGGGGAATACAACTACCGCCACAGTTAGAATTCCCAGGGCCAGAGCCTGCGGGCAAAAGGGGCTCCTCCGGCCCATATCCAAGCTGGGGAGTGGGTTACCGGTGGGAAGCCATCGGGACCGAAGATACACAACAGGTGCAGGGAAAGGCAGCCACTACCAACCTACCGGGAGTAACCACAGCAGCCGGCTCCGGGACCCGTCCATCCAGCCGTTTGTTTTACAGGAGACTCTGTCTCCATCCTTGGCTGAGTGAGTACCACCGTGCTGTCAGGGCACTGCGCTGCCCCCGCGACCCTGCACCTCGCCAACCCGGCATCCCCCTTCACCGCACAGGGCCCCGGGACCACCAAATCCTCCTACCCAAGGAGGGGAAAGAAACATCTCGGCTGCTCCCTGTCATCGCTCTCGGGATCCCCGTCCAGAGCAGCGGTGATGCCCTAACCTCACCACAAACCGTGGGTGGCGTCACGGACCAACTCCCCAAACCCCCAAATCACCCCTTTCACTGCACGGGCGAGGAGCGCTGCTCGAGTCCCCGTATCCGGCCCACCGCTCGAGCCACCGAGCAGCAGCAGCGCCGGACCCGAGCGCCAGCGAGAGCGCAGCGGCGGCGGCCTCCTCCCCGCCCGCGACATAACTTGGCGTCACGAACAGCATCTTACCGTTATGCCGGCTGGCAGAAGTGCGCCTTGTGTCCCGCCGGGGATGTCCAGCCGAAAAATTTCAGAAGCCGCCATCTTGGGCGCGAAGATTTTGCCGCTCGAGCGTCTTCTTGAGCAGTGGAGGCGCGAAAGCCGAAGCTCCGCCCCTGAAGAGGAGGTGCTGAGAAAGGACCAAGGGGGAGCGGAAACAAGATGTCTGCGTCCGACGAGGCCGCTGGAGGGGCGGCGGTCGCAGCCGCAGCGGCGGTCGCAGCCGCAGCGGCGCTCGCGAATGAGAATGGACCCGGCCGTGCTCTGGCCGCACAAGTTGGGGAGGTCGCGGCCCCCGCCATTGCTCAGGTGATGCCGTTCTCCTTGCCCTATGTGCTCGGAGCTACCTGGTTGCCGCAGTACGACGGGAAACCTGATGCTTTACAGGTCTTCCGGAAGAAGCTTAACCCGGTCCTAGAATTGTAACCTTTGACCGATAAGCAACATGCTGAGGTAGTGCTGGGGCAGCTAACCGGCGAGGCTGAGCAGGAGGCGGAGACCTGGGCTGAGGGGGATCGCCATCTTTGAGAAGCTGCAGATTGCCTTCGAGACCCGCACCGAGGCCGAGCTGCAGATGCGGTTCTATCAATGCCGACAGCGGCCTGCGGATATTATTAGAGACTATGCCTTGCGCCTGCAAACCGCCCTCCGCACCTTGAAGCGAGTGGATACCATTAATGATGCGGACAGCAACAAAATGCTAGTCGAACAGTTCGTGCAGGGGATGGGATCCCCGGAAGACCGCAAGCAGCTCCTGCTGTGGGCCCTAGAGCACCCTAATGTGGACTTTGCCGTGCTGAAAGAACGGGCCATCAAAGCTTTGCAACCCCCAGCATCTAACGTCCTTGAAGTAGCCCCATGGCCAGCTGAAACGGCTTCCATCATGGTGGCCCCTTCTCTCCCAGCTCCCGCAGCGCCTGCAGCCACTGGCGGAATGATAGAAGAGCTGGCTGCCCAGGTCCGCCGCATGGATGGGGACCTCACCAAGATCCTCGCCGCACTCCAGCCTCCGACAAGGCGCCAGCCCCCGGGGAGGATGCAGCTCGCCGACCGCCCGGAGGACGTCCCCTGGATGCCACGGAGAAGGGCCAATGACTCACGGTATGGACCTCCAATTTGTTACAGGTGCAGCAAGCCCGGCCACTACTCCCGACGGTGTCCGTTAAACGAGCAACCCCTAGGGCCATGGGCCAATCCACAGGAGTAGAACCCAGTGGCCCCCCCAACTGGCGGGACCGGTACATTGGGGCCCGAACCATCATCCCCTTGGCCGTGGACGGCGTCCCACTGATGGCACTCCTGGACAATGGATCCCAGGTACGATAGCATACACACTGTATCAGCGGTATTGGGGAACTGATGAACTTGCCCCTCCAGACAGTAGCATGACACTGGTCGCATCCGATGGACTCCCCTTGACCCAAGTGGGGTACAAACAAGTGGCCATGACCATGGGACAGGCTGAACTGCAGCACCAGGGAATGATTGTGATAATGAATGAACCTAGCGATCATAATCCGAAGGTAGTGCTAGGGACTAATGTGATGGAGCACTGCATGAGTGAAGTGTTGACCCTACTGCGGCAGCTGGCTGCCACTGCAGCGGGAGGCCGACAGAGGGCTGTGCAGCGTGAGATCCGGGCCTTGATGTATCGGCAGCAAATGAACTCAACAGGAGGGGAGGTTGGGGGAGTGAGAGTGATGGATGCGGCCCCTTTGATTGTGCCTCCCAGGAGCGAGATGATGATTTGGTGTAGGGAAGCTGTAGGTCCCCAGGGGCGAGACTACCCCGCCATAGTAGAGCCCATGCCCTCTGAACACTGGCCTACAGTAATGGCCGCCCGAGGGGTGGTAGACGTCAAGAAAGGGAGGGTGCCCGTAAGGGTGTTAAACTGCGGGGAGGAGGAGGTTAGGCTTCCCCGGTACGCTACCCTCGCCAAGTTGCTCACCTTAGACCCCCACACCATCCAGGAGGCCGTTCCTCCGACCTCACCGCCTACTGCCAGTCCTCACCCGTCCCCGGGGCGGTCAGATGAGTGGTGTCAAGAGTTACACGTAGGCACTGATGATACCCCTACACATCACAAAGAGGGGGTATACAGGGTGGTACAGGAGTATGAGCGAGTTTTCAGCAAACATTCATTAGATTTTGGGTGGATTAAAGGGGTCCAACACCACATTCCCACCGGTGAACATCCCCCTATTAAAGAGAGATATAGACCTATTTCCCCTGCACACTACCAATGCGCCAAAGACATGTTGAGGAACATGAAGGAGGCGGGGGTTATTAGGGATAGCTGTAGTCCCTGGGCTGCCCCGTTGGTGCTGGTCAAGAAGAAGGATGGCACCATGAGGATGTGTGTGGATTACCGGAAGATTAACCAGATAATGCATAAGGATGCCTACCCTCTACCCCGTATTGAGGAGTCCCTGGCCGCGCTGAGAACCGCGAACTACTTCTCTACCCTTGACCTCACCAGTGGGTACTGGCAGGTGGCCGTGGTGCCTGAAGACCATGAGAAGACCGCATTCGCTACCCCCATGGGACTCTGTGAGTTCAACAGCATGCCGTTCGGGCTGTGCAATGCCCCTGGAACTTTCCAACGGCTGATGGAATGCTGTCTGGGACATCTGAATTTTGAGACCATCTTGTTATATTTGGACGATGTAATTGTGTACTCACAGACGTATGAAGCCCACCTGAAGCACCTAGCGGAGGTGTTCGCGTCCCTTGCCAAGTATGGGATGAAACTGAAGCCCTCAAAGAGTCATCTATTGAAGCCCAGGGTGCAGTACCTCGGACATGTGGTGGGCACGGAAGGCGTCGCCCCAGACCCCGAGAAGATCACTGCCATTCAAGACTGGCCGAGACCGACCACGGTGAGAGAGGTGAGACAGTTCCTGGGTCTGGTGGGCTACTACCGCCGCTTCATTAAGGAATACATGAAAATGGCTGCCCCCATGCAAGACCTCCTCGTGGGACAGACCAAGGGTGGCAGGTCCCCTGGAACCCCGTTGGTGTGGGAAGAAAAGCATGAAGAGTCCTTCCATCAGCTGAAGACGGCTTTGACTTGGGAAGAAATCCTGGCGTATCCAGACTACAGTCTCCCCTTCATCCTCTATACCGATGCCAGTAATGTAGGCTTGGGAGCAGTCATCCAGGACGGAAGAGAGAAGGTGATCGCTTATGCTAGCAGGAAATTCCGGCCTACGGAAAGGAATCCTGAGAACTATAGCTCTTTCAAGCTTGAGCTCTTAGCACTGGTGTGGGCCATCACCGAGTGATTCTGCCATTACCTAGCAGCGGCCAAGTTCACCGCTTATACGGACAACAACCCGCTAACCCATCTGGATACAGCTAAGCTGGGTGCATTAGAGCAGCGGTGGGTGGCCAGGTTGGCTAATTATGATTTTACCATCAAGTACCGAGCCGGCCGTAAGAATGCTAATGCAGACGCACTCTCCCGGATGCCCCATCTGTTGGGAGAAGGGCCGGATGACGATGACCTCGAAGAGATCGAGTTGCCTGCGTTCCACCGGCCGCCAGCTGAGAAGTTGCATGTCCATCAACAACAGGTGAACTTAGATCCGCTGCCTAGCCAAGGGTGGCAAGAAGCCCAGGATCGGGCACCTGCCGTCCGCTTGGTCAAGACCCTGGTGGAACAGGGCTCCGCCGGGATAGACCCTGCTGCCCCCGCTGAGGCCCAATGACTGTGGAAGGAACGAGCCCGGCTGTACCTGCACCAGGGAAAACTGTACCAGGAATTGACCAACCCAAAGACCCATGAGAAGGTTCGCCAGCTGGTGATTCCCCAGACCAGCGTGCCCACTGTCCTGCAGGCATATCATGATGGTGCCGGGCACTTTGGGTGGAAGAAGCTAGAGATGCTGCTGAGGGAGCGGTTTTACTGGAGTGGGATGCGGGAGTCTGTGGAGGCCTGGTGCTGAGAATATGGTCCCTGTGCGCTGAGAAGAAGGGACGAGGCCAGTCAGAAAGCCCCGCTGCACCCAATCATTACGCACCAACCGCTGGAGCTGGTTGCCCTCGACCACGTGAAGCTCACCCCTAGCTGAAGTGGGTATACCTATGCTCTGACCATTTTAGATTACTATTCAAGATTCATGGTGGTTGTCCCAGTCAAGGACCTGACCGGCCGTAGCGCCACTAGAGCATTCCAGGCTTAATTCTGCCGACCGCACGGATACCCGGAGAGGGTGCTTACCGACCGGGCCCCGGCTTTTGAAGCGGAGGTGTTTCAGGAATTCTGCCAGTTGTACGGCTGCAAGAAAATTCGGACCACGCCTTACCATGCCCAGACCAATGGCATGTGCGAAACGATGAACCACCTGTTCCTGGGCCTCCTCAAGACATTACCGTTGGAAGAGCGTAACCTGTGGCCAGAAAAGCTACCTGACTTGGTCGATATGTACAACAACATCCCCTCCAGTTCCACGAAGTGCACACCGGTGTACATGATGAGAGCTCGGCCCGGTCGGCTGCCAGTGGACCTGGAAATGGGTCTGGAAGCCACAGAAGCCCTCCCTTCGACTGCTAGATGGGACGCTCAGCGACGGGCGCAGTACCGACAGGTTCAAGAATACGTAGAGAAGAACTTGTGCCGCAGTCGAGAGCAGCAGGAGCAGTGCTTCAACAGGAAGGCCCCTGCAGGCCCCTTCCAGCCTGGGGATGTAGTGCTGAAGCGGAAGAGAAGAACCCATAAGCTGGATGATCAATGGGAGAAGACCCCGTATGTTATCCAACCCACCGAGTGGGAGAATGGGAAGGCCTACCAGATCAGTCGTGACCAGGAGAAGACCTTGGCCACGGTTTCCAGGGACCACCTGAAGAGGTGCCCGCCACCATTGAGGGTAGCAACTGAAGCTCCGGTCCCCAGAACGGCTGAAGAGAAAGGGAAAGGGGTGATCCACACCATGATGGGCAATTTCCCGGCAGATTGGCCTACGCAGAACGGCGCAGTGATTCTTCCAGTAATACTGTTCCCACAACCCGTGGACGAGAAAGTGTTGGAAGCGGTCGATGATGAGCCAGTGCCCAGGGATGCACCTGTACCCAGCTCCCCTATGCCTCCGCCTGCCCCACACGATAGACGGGAAGAGGAACCAGTCGTTCCCTCTGTCCCACTGCCTGTCACCACTGACAGGGGGCCCCGTAGGTCCACACGTTCCAACCTAGGTAGACCCCCGCTTAGGTACAGGGAAACCAACATTTAGGGGTGCAGTCCACCGATTGTATAAATGAGTAAATGAATGAAAGTAATCAACCGAGATGTTAACCTGATTGTCCACAGTGATTGAACCGGCCGTTGCCAGCAAGTTGTCACCGTAGGGACCCTTTGCACCGTGCGTAAGGAACTACTTACGGACACGCCCGAGAACTTGCAGGGCAACCACAAACTAGTGGAAATGTAAATATTTGGCATAAATCCGTTACCGCCTCCGGAGAGGCAGATTGGAGGAAGGGCCCGCAGCAGAGTAGGCTGGGGCCCGGTCACCACCTGGACCGGTGGCCATCTCCGGGGGTCAGCAGGTCCCCATGGACGTGCGTCCCCTGAAAAGACCATAGGGTGTGAAACACCATACCCGTACCCGCTCGGGCAGCCTGGAGATGGACTGGGGTCAAGGGGTGCTGCCAACTCCTTAGGGTCAGCATCAGGGCCAGGTTGTTTGGGTGGGAGAGAGCGGAAGCCGTATGTTTTAATACAAGTGACTACTGATAGTAACGTTTAAGTGCCGTGCCTCCCGTTAAGGGAAGATACCTAAAAATGCTTTGTTTAAATGTTTTCTACCTTTTCCTACAGTTTTTACAAAAATAAAACCGGTGATGGACGGGCAGCCCGCGGACGGTCTGCATTTAACCAAGGGGGAATGTGGCGCCCTGGACTAGCCAGGTCGTCACAGGTAACACACAAACACCCCCACCCCCACTAGACAGTAACATTAGCCAAACACAAAACCCTTGTTGCCTCCCTCCAGGGGCTGATGTCCACACCAGGTGGGGTGGAGCCAGGCAGTTGGCCCCACCCACTGAGGAGTTCACAGTCCTGGAGGCGGGAAAGGAAGTCAGAGAGTGTTAGGGAGAGGAAAGGAGAAGGAGTAAGAAGGAGTAGTAGAGGAGCAGACTGACCGTGTCCGGGTACGTGGCCCAGGCACCAAGAGCAAGTGTGGCCGTCTGCAGGAGAGGCCGATTGACGCGGAACCGTAGGACCGGGGATGGGCGGTGGCCCGCCAGTACCGAACCGGGGAGCGAAGAGAAGCCAGCACATACTGGCAGGGCCTAAGGACCCCGACCAGGCTTGGAGTGGCCGTTAAACCGGTTAAATCCGTCAGCGACTGGAACCTCCGGGGTTTCCTAGCAACAAAGACCCGACTGAAGGCAACCGTCCAAACCGAGAAAAGGAAATACAACTACCGCCACAGTTAGAATTCCCAGGGCCAGAGCCTGCGGGCAAAAGGGGCTCCTCTGGCCCATATCCAAGCTGGGGAGTGGGTTACCGGTGGGAAGCCATCGGGACCGAAGATACACAACAGGTGCAGGGAAAGGCAGCCACCACCAACCTACCGGGAGTAACCACAGCAGCCGGTTGCGGGACCCGTCCATCCAGCCGTTTGTTTTACCGGATACTCTGTATCCATCCTTGTCTGAGTGAGTACCACGGTGCCGTCTGACCCCGCCCGTGACACTTGTAATTGGGAATGTCACTTTTGTGGCCATTGCCCGGTTCTGTGCCCTGGGCCTCTTTTGTAATGGGAGTATTTACAGGGGAGATAAGAGTTTTTGTCATGTGACGCCACCTGTGGCTTGCAGTTAAGGATGGAGAACCGCCGCTGCTGAATGTGGGTACTCCCAGAGCTGGTGGTGATTGCAGTAATGGTGTTAGGCCTTCTGCAGGTAGGGTCGTGCCTGGGAGATGTAACGGGAGTAATAACGGAGACCACACCGGGTTGTCTTTAACAGTCTCTACTCACTGTGGACCCAGAGGTTGCTGGTTCAGATCCCTTGGAGGACCAGTGCTAATGTAGTGACCCAGGCTGCTCTGTCCCCGGCACTCTCAGTTGATTAGGTCCCTGTAGCATGGAGGGTTTGGGGGCCCCGACTGTCCCTTTTGGGGTACAGTCTCCTTCTCCGTACGGCTGGCAGTGCAGACCCTGTGGGGAGGTAAGTGTCCAAACCCCGATCCTAGTTTACTGCTGATGCCCCCGGATTATTTGGTTCAGTAAAGTCTGTGAAGTTGTTCTCACTGGGCAGGTATTTATCAAACCATTTGAAACTGACGCTTCACCTAGGGCCCTGTGCCCCATGCATGCTCCGGTACCCGTCCTGGCTACCTCTCTCCTATGCCCCCGGGTCACCATTACATGGACCCTGCTCAGGCACATCCGCACACCTCTTCTGTGTGCCACACTCTCTCGACTGACTACCCACTGACTGCTGACCCCCTCCCACCAGGCTGGCCAAACCCAGGGACTTATTCCCATGGTGACCATCTCCTTACATAATTAACCCTCTATGCCCAGTGTGGAGTCGAAAACTAGGATTTTGGAAGTGTTTTGGTGGTATTGGCACTGGTAACCCAGGTCCCAGGGGGTAGGTCCTGCATCCCCAAGAGGATGCAGTTCCCTGTAGTACCCTGAGGGTCTCAGGGGCTCTACACAGTCAGCCATAAGCAGATCACTTCCAGGGAAGAGTGGTTGGGCTTTTTCAAATTTTTGTTTGGGGTTGCACCCTACATGTGATCACGCTATTGTTACCGTTCAAACACTGCAAGTAGCTTGCACAGGGCTGAGCACCGCGTGTACCCAACCACAGCATTGCTCATTCGAGTTAACTTCGCACATAAAGCATTCAAGCAACGCAAGCCCTGTGTTTTTAAGTTGGTGTTTGGTTCGAAAACCGAACCTCAGGTTCCTTCAGCTCGAATGATGAGATCTGCAACTATAATCAAATTACTGTAGCATGTGAAAAATATTTTGGGTCAGATATCCTGTACTGTGTAACTTATATCCATCCCTATTTTCATGATTCATGGAAACTCTAATATTTGATTTCCACTGCATTCAAATTTTTACTTTCAGCCCATCTTCGTGAATGACATTATCAGATGGCGAGCTAACGTGCAATGCATAAAGCACACTGCCGAGGCTTCATATGGAAATTCCATTTATTTTTTTACCATAGATTAAGAAAATCTTAAATCTTTTAAAATCTGACATTTATAATTCAAAGACTTTGAAGCTTAACGCCATTAAACCGGATTTAACCAAAGGTAAAATATAGCTTTAATCAATGCTGAAGTACAAGCTTCTCTTTGTGCCTTGTTTTATATAGCATATATTTTATATTACTATTAGGAAGAATAATGGCACAATAATTTTGATTTGACAAAGCTTTTAAATGTTTGTAGTCTACGGAGGAAATGATGTGCTTACTCAACAGTCTTTGTTTATCACCGATGATAATAAGACGGAGATGTCTGAACATTTGTTTGAATGCGTTCTTTGTTAACTTTAACCACATTGAAATCTGTCATTTTTTTACCATTTCAGAAGTTTAGTACTGTACGTACAAAGGAAAATGGAAAGAATATAAAGTTATTTACAGAATCTATAAAACTTTCAATATTTCTAAAGCTATAAAAAAAAAGACAAAAAATGTGTGGTGCAGCACAAAAGCCATTGTCCCAGCATTAACAATGGGCCAGGGTTGGCTTATAGAATTTATCAAGACTATGGGATTTCAATTGTACCATATTATATACTATAATATTATGCTACAGTATATACTATGCACCAAGCTTGAAGTTTACCTGCTGTAACATTTAAGTAATTATTTTCTAATATGAACCTTTTCAGGATACAAATTAATCTTTATGGAATCAAGCCATCTTGGGACCGCACGCCGTTTTCTTAAATGATTTATTTAAATAATTAAAAAAAGCCGCATGCAGTTGCTCTTATTTTGATAGAAACCCAAGATAAGCGCATGGCTGGGGGCTGCAGCCTGTATCCGTATGCTTTATCTGTGCTGGGTATCATAATATGGGGGGACTCTAAATCAATCATTATATTTATTTATTTTTATACCACGATAGTGACCCGCAGATAGTTACACTGCTTTCTCCTCCCACTGGCCACCCTGGCACCTGTGATTAGTTATAGTCAGCTGACAAGCTGACACTCAAGGTGGGGGCGCTTCTGACTGCAACCAATCACAGGCGCCGGTGGGTGGGGAAAGCAGTGCATATGGATGAGCAATAATTACATAGTTACATAGTTACTTAAGTTGAAAAAAGACCTAGGTCCATGTAGTTCAATCTTCCTCCACCAGTTCTACATTTTGTCCCTAAGTCATTTATAACCAACAATGTTATTTGTACTGAGGAAGTCATCCAGCCCTTTTTTTAAAAGCTGTTATAGTGTCTGCCATTACTACCTCTTGTGGTCGGCATTCCACAGTCTGACTGCTCTAACTGTAAAGAACCCTTTCCTATTTAGCTGTCGGAATCCCTTTTCTTCCACTCGCAGTGAGTGCCCCCTGGTTCTAAGTATTGTCTATAGAAGAAATAAGTCATGTGCCAGTCCTTTATATTGACCACACATATATTTATACATATAAATGAGATCTCCTCTTAGACATTGCTCCCAGGAAGTGAATGTGAAGCTTGGGAGCAGCGTACAGCCATGCTGGAGCCTCGGCAAGTACAGCGCGCCTCCTCCCACCCCCCTATCCCTTTAACACCATTTTTAATCACCAGATTCTCGGCCTCAAAGACTAATATAGGGAAGGAAATCTGGCCGGGTTTTAGAAACCGGATCACCGGAATCAACCGATCCCAGTTATCAGCGAGTACGCTCATCACTAATCTTGGGCTTCGATATAAAACAACAGGGCGGATTTTGCAAAAGGCATTTTACACACTAGTCTAAATAAACAAAAAGTGAATTTGGATGAATTGCACCAAAATTATTATCCTGTATATGTCGCGGGCGGCGGGGCGCTGCGCTCGCTAACGCTCGGGTCCGGCGCTGCTGCTGCTGCTCGGTGGCTTGAGCGGTGGGCCGGATCCGGGGACTCGAGAGGCGCTCCTCGCCCGTGAGTGAAAAGGGGGTGGTTTGTTTGAGGCCCTTCCTCCAATTTGCCTCTCCGGAGGTGGCAACGGTATACATCCCACAATACTATTTACAAACCCACAAGTTCGTGGGTGGCCTGCCAGTTCTCGGCCATGTTCATGAGGAGTTTCTCATGTGGGTATGGGGGAGTGTTAACTGAACAAGGACTACTCCAGTCCCAATGGGGACGGTTCTCTTTTCGGACGGTAATCAGGTGATTTTTTCGGTTTGATTCACTGTCATTCACTCACATATACATTGGTGCTGGGGGTCCCAACGGGGACAACTGTATGCAACGGTGGACCGCTGCCTTCACTTCAGGTCGACCTCCTCGTAGACTTCCTCCACCTCGACATCCTGCTCGCAAGATGGGGGAGGGGACTGGGACTCCACCTGGAAACTGCGGCCTTCCCTCACCTTTACATCGAGGGCAAACCAGCCCCTCTCCCCGCAGTGTCGGGTATAGGACACGAGGTTGCCTGGCAGCAGGTCTCGGCCTGGGTGGCCCGTTGGCAAATGGGCATGCACGTCACGGCGAGCCACGAACACCTCGGCCTCCAGGCCCGGCTCATAAATAAAGCCAGTCAAACCTTCGAACCTGTCCTTCATACACCGGGCCCCGTACCCAGAATGTAGCATGGCGGAGGTTGTCCTTTTTGCGGATGGTGCGGGCCTCCACTTTGGCTCTGTGTCGCTCTCTTTCCGCAATTTCCCGGCCCAGCGGGGTCGACTCCCTGTCCCAGTAAGGGGCGTCTCCATGCCCCCGCGCACGGGTCGGGCCCCGCGGGACTTCCTTTACGCTGCCCACAACTGGCGCCCTTTTTGGAAGGTCCCGCGGTGGCATGGCCTGGGGTGCTTCCTCACAGCGGTGACCCGGCGCAGCCTCCGCCGAGGTTTGGGGTTTGGGAACAGGGGTCCTCACCGGCTGGGCCTCCGCTTCCTACGGGACCAGACGGACTACCGGAGCCGGGACGGACTTCCGGTGCTGACGGCTCTTCCTCGCGGACGGGCACCTCCCGCTGGATCTTCCATGGCAGCGGTGCGGTTCGTCTGCGGACATCACTTGCAGGCTGGTCCTCCAGGGCGGACGGCCAGAACTCCGCTACCGGTGGTGGGGGTAGTGGGCCTAGTGGCAGGGTAGCAGCGACCAAAGCGGGTAGCGGGGGAGGCAGCAGGGTGAGCGGGCGTAGACCGCGGGCCTCTCAGCCGCTCCTCCAACTCCGTCTCCACCTCGTGTCTCTGCACGGCCGCCGTCACTTCTGCCATGTCGGCCATCCATTCCTCCACAAGGGACTTCACTTGGGCCTGCAGGCAGCTGCACATCCGCGCGGTCTGGACCTCCACCCACGCCGCGGTTCCTGGCGTGGGCTCCCGGGTTTCAGCGGTGCCGGACGGATGTGACATCTTGTGCAGCAGTGTTCCAGGAACCAAATGGCTGCAGAGTCCTGGCGTCCCCACTTTTATGGCCTCAGCTACATTAGGCAGGCTTTCACCCGCCCCCCCTTGGTTCTTTCTAGCACTTCCGCTTGTTGGGGGCGGGGCTTCGCTTTCGCGCCTTCACTGCTCGGGGAAGACGCTCGAGCGGGAAATCTTCGCGCCAAAGATGGCGGCGCTTCAAATTTTTCGGCCGGACGCCGCCGGCGGAGACCACAAGGCGCACTTCTACTGGTAAGTAGATCAGTTCAATCCTGTTCGTGATGCCAAGTTGTCGCGGGTGGCGGGGCGCTGTGCTCGCTAACGCTCAGGTCCGGCGATGCAGCTGCTGCTCGGTGGCTCGAGCGGTGGGCCGGATCCGGGGACTCGAGCAGCGCTCCTCGCCCGTGAGTGAAAAGGGGTGGTTTGTTTGGGGATTAAGTTTGTGACGCCAGCTACGGGTTGTGGTGAAGATGGGCACCACCGCTGCTGGTGACGGGGATCCCGGGAGCGATGGTAGGGAGCAGCTAGGATGTTGTTTTCCCCCTCCGTGGGTAGGTGTTGGTGGTCCCGGGGCCCGGTGGTGAGACGGGGAGGCAGGGTCGGTGAGGTGCAGGGTTGCAGGGACAGCGCGGCGCGGTGCCGGATGGCACGGGTGTACTCACTCAGCAATAGATGCACAAAGTCTCCGGTAAACCAAACGGCTGGATGGATGGGTCCCGCAGCCGGCTGCAGTGTCTCTCCCCGGACAGGTGATGGTGGCTGTCTCTCCCTGCACCTTTGTGTACTCTGTTGACTCCAATGGCTTCCCAACAGTAGTCCGCTCCCCGGTGTATAGATATCGGAGGAGCCCATTTTGCCCGCAGACGCTGGCCCTTGGATTTCTAGCCGGTGGCGGTGGCTGTGTATCCTCACGGTGTGAGCGGTTGCCTTCAATCGGGACTTGATTGTTAGGGAACCCCGGGGGTTCCTGTCACATTCGGATTTGACTATTGACGGCGGCTCCAAGCCTGGTCGGGATCTGATGGCCCTGCCTATATGCTTAGCTTCACTCCGTTCCCCGGTCCAGTACCGGTTGGCCACCGCCCAGCCCCGGTCCTTACGGCTCTGCGGAGTTCCACCAACTCCTGCAGACGGCCACCACCGTCTGCCAACCTTGCTGTCAGTGCCTGGGCTCCAACCCAGACACTTGCAGTACATGACCTCTCACTTTCACCTCCTGAACTCTATCCGACTGCTTTTCCCGCCTCCAGGCCTGTGAACTCCTCGGTGGGTGGGGCCAACCGCCTGGCTCCGCCCCACCTGGTGTGGACATAAGACCCTGGAGGGAGGCAACAAAGGTTTTTGTCTGACTAATATAACTGTCTGGGGGGTGGGGGGGGGGTGTTTTGTCTGTGGCTACCTGGCTAGTCCAGGGCGCCACACATTGATTGCATCTATCTTTTATACATTTTTTTATAGGATTGAGATTACAGATTTGTGATGGCCACTCCAAAACATTGACTTTGTTATCCTTAAAGGGAACCTGTCAGGTCCAATATGCAGCCAGAACCACGAGCAATTCTGGGTGTATATTGCTAATCCCTGCCTAACCGTCCCTGTATACAATAGCATAGATAATGAGATCTTTGGAAAAAAGTATATCTAAAGATCTTTTATCTTATGCTAATGAGTGCGGGGACTAGTCCCAAGGGCGTTATATCCCCTGACTAGTCCATCCTCTTAGCATGTCAGCACGCCCACAAGGGCGTACTAACATGCTATTCAATTCAGCATCACTAGTGGTGATGCCAGTACCTGTATTCGCTGTGACCGCTCTTCTGAATGCCCATCACTTCCGGTAGTATACTACCACCACACAGTAGAGAAACCAGACTCTCATTGGGGCAAGTCAGACCACCATCATTGTGAAGGCTGTAAAGAATGTTCCGGATTATTCTATAGAGCAGCAGTAAAAGGTAAAAGCTGCCTGTCCTGCCTCTGGCTGAGTTATTCTCTGCTGTGCCATCCCTACCTAATGATCCCCAGGAACCAGCCCTAGTTGGGGGGGATGAGGAGACAACCCTCCGGCACTGTGCATCACCACCTAACTGCCTTACCAAAGTCGGACATCCCAACTGGCGTTATTATGAACTATTTGCTTATTTATTTTATTATTTTTATCTCCCCTTTTTAATATTATTTTTGACCCCCATCACAAAAGCCTGTCGCAAGCGCCCGGTATGGCCACATTGGCACTCAGACATCAGAGATCTACCGGCACAAAATTACAAGCTTTTGAAAGTAAAAAAAATAATTCCTTGATACTCTGTCGTGAGATATCTCTGTCTAGTGGATGTGAGTTGTATCCTTCTAAGGGTTTTGTTTTTGCATAGCAAGAATGTATTGAACTTTAGGGCAGGAATGAACATAGTATTGGTGCAACCATTGCAGGGTCCTACAAGTTAAAGGGCTCCTCGTCTATCTCCAAAGCATGGGGGATTGTGCATTATGATGACCTATTTGATGCATAGGGCCCATATTGTGTTTTTGCACAGAGGTCTGTTCTTCTGTCTGTGTCCGCTAGAGCTTCAGTGAGTTGTTTCACCTTATTAAATGGTAACATTGCAAAGTGCTTTAGAAGCAAATAACATAGCAAGTCGCCTCTTATTAAAAATTCTCAAGAATGGGGAGATTTCTAATTCCACAGCATACTGCTCATTTCCAAAGTTACCAGCCACCTCTTAAGTGGCCAGTTTCCTAGACGAGGAGCGAGCGCTTGTAAGCAGTTTCCTATACAATTTACAAATACCATTCTTATCATAGGATCCCCCTCCTGCTTCAGTGACCCTGTGCTCTTCTTATGTTTTACCTCTGGGCAGTTTGGGCCAGCAGAACAGTCATTTGTTAATCTTCTGGAGCCCATTACCCGTCGAAGAGGAAGCTGGTATGGTGGGGAGCGGAGTGCTTCTGAAGACATGAATTTGAGACAACCCTAGTAACAAACTTCATGAAAAGTGAGATTGATGTACCGTAAATACTTTTATGCCCCAAAATGACAAAAGTATTCTAATAGTCATACCTTCATTGGCTAACCATACAAATTAACTTTTCAAGCTTTCAGAACACAAAGGCTCTTTTGTCAGGCAGATTTACAAATGAATTATTGAGACAAACACACATTTAAAATATATTACAACAAAACAATTGTGCATTGAAAAAAATGGGATGATGCCTACTAAAACTAAGCTAGGCAAATCAAATTAAGGTTTTTGTTCCCTAGCTTAGGTTTAGGAGACATCATCCTATCTTTCCGAAGCATAATTGTCCTGTTGGAACATCTCTTAAACATTGGGCATTTGTCTCAGTAATTCATTTGTTAACCTGCCTGACGAAGGAGCCTATGTGATCTGAAAGTTTGCAAATATATATTTTTACTGGTTAAAAAATACAAGGTATCACTACTAGAATATTTTTGTCATTTTTGGGCATAAAAGTATTTACATTAACATGGTACCACAATATCATTTTGCATTGTACATCATGAAAAGTGAAATGGACACATCTGTGCTACCCTGTTTCCCCTAAAATAAGACCTACCCCGAAAATAAGCTCTAGTAGGATTTTTGGGGCTTTTTTGAGTATTCTTAAAATATAAGCCCTACTCCAAATATATGCCCTAGTTGCAGTTCCATAAGGAAGTGTGGAAGCAGCTAAAAAAAAGGTTAAAAAATACAGCATGACTCTTCAAAGAAAACAGACATCCCCATCAAAACAGATACCACCAAAAGGAGATCTCCCCCATCCCCCCAAAAAAAAATCGCACTCACCATGCCCCAAACTATTACAGTTGGCAAGTGCCCATTGTGGATGGGCTCTCACACAGAGATCTGCGTCACTGTCAGGTCCCTCGCTGCTCCAGCTGCATTCCACTGCAGCTCTCCCAAATGTATTGGGTACCAGTATCACCTTCACGTGAGTGATACTGCTTCCAGTCACCAGGGGGAGCCAACAGCTGTAGAATGCAGGGGGACCTGACAGCGATGCAGGTTTGTATGTGAGAGCCCATTCACTTCCCAACTCTAATTGTTTCAGGTCTGGTAAGTGTGATTCTTTTAGGGGTTGTCTGCTTTCTTTTGGGGGTAAACTTAGCATTACATAGAGAATAATACATTTAAGCAGGTAATTGAAACCTTTGTAAATATGATCTGTCCCCACCACTATAGGACTGGTTCTGCACCATGAAAATAGCAGATCAGATAAGAAAATGTGTATCTGAAATAGTAAAATGATTAACACAACATGTTGATATTCTAGAATGTGCTGATATTTTTATATTTGAGTAAATGTCGATTTTTTTTTTTTTTTTGTTCAAGAATAAATGTGTTTACTGTAGTTGTTGATGGGAAAATGTAAGACATCCCCTGAAAATAAGCCCTAAAAAAATATATTATAAGACCCTGTCTTATTTTCGGGGAAACATGGAGGTATATTTGAAAAGGAGTCAAACTTTTTAATTAAGCTTAGGAAAGAATTCTACAACTAAAACGTTATGGGCGGATTATTATACAGACTGAGATATTAACATTTCAATGCCTTTTAATAGAAGAAGATAGCAAAGTATGCTGTATTGTGTTTTTTAACAATATCATAAAAATAGCTTTGATCTGTCCATTAGAATTTGAATAGGCCATCAGCCCATCTGCAAATTGATCTTTCCATAAAGTGTAATGATGATGTATACTGTAATTGGTAATGAGGGGAAATTACTGAACACAATGCAGATAGTTTTAATAATATATACAGCAGATATACATTAAACATCCAACATTCGGTCTAAGCACCAAACTTATTATAGTTATATTAAGACACTTTATAGAAACGCAACTTCTAAGATTTACACCAGTGTAGTGTTGGATAAAATTCTGCCATAGCCTTGATCCAATGAGCCCTCACAATAGATGGCCGCTTCTTAGTGTGTGTGACCACATTACTGCATGTGCTATGTACTCTGAGTACTTGCTGTCCCAGACTACAAGTAAAAATGTAAAATTTAAAGAGGTGTTGTAAAAAAAAAATCAATAACTAAAAAAATGTAAAATATTAATGATTTGTTTACATTTTATTATTTGTTTTTAATTGAGCAAATATATAAAAAAAAAATATAAAAGTTTGATATTTTCCACTCTTAAACACTAGGGGGAGCAGCTGCTGAAATCCTAGTGTACAACTAGCCTGCATTACAACTGCAGTAAAAGTGAGCGGAGTCTGCTCTCCTGTGTGTGATGTCACCTCCCCCTCCCTCCCCTTCTGGGTGTTTCCAAAAGGATAAGGGAGGATGATGTTTAGGATCACAGTGCGGAGCCATTTTGTTGGTGATGGCAAAGTGATCCTAATATGTCTAAAGTGTCACCAAATTCAGCTGGCATAGTGATCCACTGTATACTGTGCCCCACTGAATACTATGCCCTTTATACTCTGCCCTGATATTCCTGTGCCCCTTATACTGTGCCCCGATATTCCTGTGCCCCCATATTTCTGTGCCCCCAAATACTGTCCTCTGAGCGCTGAGAGGAGAAACTGCTGTGACACCAGGCTGATAAGAGAAACTGGCGACAGCAAAGGTCCGAGGTGATATGTGGTGAATAGGGGTGATCTACATCCTGAGAGGCACTGCACTACAGAGGTCTTGCTGCGATTTTACTTTTTGCTCGCTTAGCAAGGGTTCATGTCTGTTTTCCCTTGCTGCAAGTTGATTAATTGAAGCTCAGCTACAACCTTTTCTGGCCACTCCATTCCTCCTTAAAAGGCCCATCAGCCACCTCTTCCTTGCAGTTGATAGATTCAGTCTACCGAGTTCTGCCGTGGAGAAAGGGAGTCACTTTGTAACAGCTGGTACAAGTGTTGCTGTATATTTGTTGTTTGTGCAGAGCTACCTTTTGTCTTGTATTTTTTCCCTGCTTTGGTTTTCCCCCTTTACCATTTGTTGTCTTATTCCTCTGTGATTGGGTGCTGTGTGATTGAGTTTGTTTCCCCCACTGTTTGTCTATTTTCTGTGGGGTTACTACTCTGATCCCGGTTCCCTCTTGGGTGGTGGAAAAGGGGGTACTAGATCAGGACTGGTTAGGAGCAGGGCCAGTGTAACGGCCCAGATGTCCTCACCATCAGAGGTAATACTGTGATCAGGGATAGCTAGGGTCCCCTAGCCTGAGGGTCAGTCCAGGAGCCCTTATCCCCATTACCTCCATTCCTTCCATGACAGATGTGCACAACAGTAATGCGGGTGTCACACGATGTGATCTATCATGCGATCGCATGTGCGATCGTACCCGCCCCCGTCGTTTGTGCGTCACGGGCAAATCGCTGCCCGGGTCACACAAAGTCATTTAACCCCCATCACACGTACTTACGTGCTGAGCAACGTCGCTGTGGGCAGCGAACATCCACTTCCTGAAGGGGGTGGGATGTTTGGCGTCACAGCGATGTCACACAGCGGCTAGCCAATAGAAGCGGAGGGGCGGAGATGAGCAGGACGTAAACATCCCGCCCACCTCCTACCTTCCGCACAGCTGGCGGGAGCCGCGGGACGCAGGTAAGCTGTGTTCATCGTTCCCGGGGTCTCACACAGTGCGATGTGTGCTACCCCGGGTACGATGATCAACCGGCGCAAAGTAAAATAAACGTTTTTTTTAAAAAATAAACGGCAAGTACACAATACACGATTTGTCACCGATTTGCGATCGCTCGTAGTGGTGATGACGTCACCAACGAAGCTGGATGTGCGTCACGAAAACTGTGACCCCGACGACCTATCGCACGATAGATCGCCTCGTGTGACACCCGCATAAGTCTCACTTTTCTATAGAGTGTAAGCTCTTATGATCAGCGGGATCCTCTCTCCCCTGTAGAGTGTAAGCTCTTATGGTCAGCGGGATCCTCTCTCTCTTCTGTAGAGTATAAGTTGTTATGGTCAGTGAGGTCCTATCTCTCTCCTGTTGAGTGTAAGCTCTTATGGTCAGCAGGGTCCTCTCTCTCCTGTAAAATGTAAGCTCTTATTGTCAGCAGAGTTCTCTCTCACACTTTCTTTTTTGCAAAGAGTAAGCTCTTATTGTCAGTGAGGTCCTTGAAGCAATGAACCGAGGGCCCCCCCTTTGCCAAGCAAGTCACGGAATCAGGCAGACTTAACAGGTAAACTAGAGAAGGGTGTTTATTGAACAGAGAGGCAGATATACCCTGCCGTGTGGCTGCCAATAAGGAGAATAGGGAAACAAGTGTAAGAACAGAGACTCTAATTACAGTCTTGTATATATCGCGCCCAGGGATATGGGGTACTTGGTTCCAGGCAGTGCAGGTCTTAGGAATGTCACTGTGGTGGCCATTGCCCGGTTCCGTGCTGTGGGCTCTTTTTGTAATGGGGTGTATTTACAGGGAATTTAGGTTAGTGTTCATACGTGATGCCACTTGCGGTGTTGCGGCTATATATGTGGAGCCGCCGCTGCAGAATGTCCCTACTGGGGCTGGTGGTAATTGCAGCCTGGATGGTAGGCCCTCCGCAAGCATGGCCGGGCCCCAGAGGATGGATGATGTGACGGGTGTCGAAAGAAGGTAGCCCACACAGAGGTATAGTGCAACTGGTTTTTACTCACTGATGGTTGATGCTAACAGGTTACCTGAGGCCGGCTTGTTTCACCTCCAGGTCCCCTTCGTCCCAGTGCCAGTTTAATACTCTAGTACCTTCTTTCCCTGCACCTGTCTCTGGTAAATGGGTCCTCATGGCGTAGAGCAACTGGGGGTCCCCATCCAGTGGTTTGTCCACTTCTGTCCGCCTGACTGTAGCGTGAACCCTGTGGGGTTGGAGTCTCTGGTGCTGTCCCCAGTTCTCCCTTTGCTACTGAGTCTTCAGATTTTTAGGATGGTCCTGTCGCTGTGCAGGTGTGAACAGGTCGGCTTAGAGCTCTTTCCTGTCCAAGGGTCCTGTACGCCGTCGGTGCATAGTTCCAGGAGCACTCCACCGTACTCCACCGGCAACTACTCTCCTGGGTACCAGGTTACTGTTAACCCGAGTCAGGGCGTTGCTTCGTTCCTACCTTCATTCCTCTCCTCTCACTCTTGTCTGACTACTCTCCACAGTCTGCCCCTCCCACCTGGTCAACTAGTGGACTGGTCTGGCTCCACCTATAGGCAGCCATCCATTGGTCCGACCCTAGCTAAGTACCATTGTATGGGAGATTGTTGGGGAAAACAGGGATTACCTGGGTTTTTGGTGTTACCGGCACTGGGTCTCCGGGTCCCTAGGGGGTAGGCCCTGCATCCTTGTGGGGATGCAGAACCTTGTAGCACCCTGATGACTTCAGGGGTGCTGCATATATTTTAGCTGAGGCAGGTTGTCATAACTTGTACAATGAACAATGAAAAGGCAAATAGCAATACAACGTTATACACAAGCTATGCTATCCACTAACTGACTGGCGTCCACTAAAAGGGGCTATGCGGATGTCGCGGGCGGGGAGGAGGGTGTCAACGCTGCGCTCTCCCACTGCTCGGGTCCGGCCGCCGCTGCTCTGCGGCTACTGATGCTCGGTGGCTCGAGCGATAGGCCGGATCCCGGGGACTCAAGCGGCGCTCCTCGCCCGTGAGTGAAAGGGGTGATTTGTTGGTGGGGGATTTGATTAATGTCCGTGACGCCACCCACGGTTGTGGTGATTGTGTGGACACCACCGCTGCTCTGTCTGGGGATCCCGGGAGTGGTGGTATGGAGCAGCTAAATGTTGGTTTTCCCCTCCGTGGGTAGGAGGTTTGGTGGTCCCGGGGCCCGATGACGGGGGGGTTAGGGTGGTGGACAGGCGGGTTATGGGGCCTGTGGAGGTGCAGGGACGCAGGGGCAGCGCTGTGCCGCACGGCACGGAGGTACTCACTCAGCCCAAGGATGATGACACAGTTCACGGTAAACAAATGGCTGGTTGGACGGGTCCCTCGGACGGCTGCGGTGTAGATATTCCCTGCAAGTTAGCGGTGACTGTCTCTTCCCTGCACCTAGAAACGGTTGTTGGTAGCAATGGATTCCCACCGATAACCCGCTCCCCAGCTTGGATATGAGCCGGAGGAGCCCCTCTCTTGCCCGCAGGCGCTGGCCCTGGGAAACTGGTGCCTTGGCGGTGGCGGTGTCTCCCCTTCCACGGTTGGACTGTTGCCTTCAATCGGGACTTTGCTGCTGGGAGACCCGGAGGTCCCCTTCACTGACGGATTTGGCAAATTACGGCGACTCCTAGCCTTGCCGGGATCCGAAAGGCCCCTGCCAATGGTGCTGGCTTCTCTTTGTATACCGCTCCGGTACCGCCGAGCCACCACCCGTCCACGGTCCTTTCGGCAACCTCCGATCAGCCTCTCCTGCAGACGGTCACCGCCGTCTGCCAACCTTGCTGTCTCAGTCCGGGGCACAGACCCGGACTAACTTCAGGCTCTGTTGCTGTCACTTTCCTTCACTTCCACTCCTGTCACTTGCTCCTCTACCACTTCCTTCTACTCTCCAACTCCACTGTTTACTCCTTCACTTCCCCTAGCTTACTCGCTTCTCCTGGTTTTTCCCGCCTCCAGGACTGTGAACTCCTCGGTGGGTGGTGCCAACCGCCTGGCCCACCCCCTGGTGTGAACATCAGCCCCTGGAGGAAGGCAACAAGGATTTGTGTTCTGACCTTGATGTGCCTGCAGGGAATGTGGGGTGTGTGGTGGCGTCATGACCTGTGACCCCTGGCTTGCCCAGGGCGTCACACGGACACCGCACTCTCGCTATGGAGGCCTATCCTGATTCCCTCACCGTCGTACCCGGGTACTCACACGGATCCGTCCGCAGGATTTGTCCGATAAGATGATACTCAGTCCAGAGGTGCTCTCTCCACTCTATAAGGGTGATGAAGGACTCTCCTCTTGACCACACTGGACAGCTGGGCTCGTCGGGCACAAAGTTCTAGCAGACTGGATTCTGTCTCCCCTGTCTCTGTCTTCTCTCAGCACGAACTGGGAAATTCCCCATATTCAATTCCTGTTTCTTCCATCCCAGAGCCCGATCAGTCCAATTTAGCTCAAGCAAAAGGGGGGAAAAGTCCGGTCCAAACCATTATCCCCTGCTTATGAGCCATCCCTTAAAGCTGTACTGCAACACATACAGGAAGCAGCATATAGTGTAAAATGTCACAGAAAGCAGTGACGCAACATCCTCAGTAGGGGCTGCGCTCCCCTACATCCTCTCTCTTCTGTAGATTTTGGTCAGCGATTTTTTTTTCTCCTATCTTCATGTGTATTTTACGAGCAATTACAAGCTTTCCAGTATTGAAATTGTTATTAATTTATTTTCTACTAATCTAATTTTGTCAAAATTGGCAAATTCGAATTTCAGAACATTCGCTCATCTCTAACTTTGTTATTTTATATACCACTATTACAATTGTTAAAATAATGGAACTACAGCTGCATGACTTTCTAGAATTATCAAGTAAGGCATAAAATATCTTAGACATATTTTGGTGCCTGCTAAGTACTATATTTCTGTATTTTCCTTAGTAGACTTTATGATATATTTTCTTTTAATTCTGTAGCTTACATTTCTATGCACAAAAAAAGCCCAGTTGTACTCACAGTAGGCATCACTGGCGTATTGTTAACCTGGCACTTGGCTTCCCCACAGCATTTGCTCATTTGTAGTCAGTACAAGACATATGCCGAAGTGCACCTATAATGAAGGAACTGACGTGAGGGGTTCCTAGCAGCTGGATCTTTAATGATGGCTTAGGACAGATAAAAAATATTATTTCTAAGAATTCACTATTTAGAGAAGTAAATGAAATCCAGACAAGAAATTTGGAAACAAATAACACATTTCAAATGTTGGCTTCCAGTATGGAAATGTGGACGTAGAAGGAACAACTAGGGTATCATTTCACTTGTCTAGGAAATGGCAAAACCTAACAATGGACATATGGCAATATTCTGGGCAGCCTGACCTTCGATATTGGGTCATAAAGGCTAAATAACCATTGAGACTACGATGCTGCATGTTTAATTAGCTCCATCTGTCTTGTTTTTCAGTTTAATTGAAAAAAAAATAATACTCTAAAAATTCAAGAATTTGTAGCAATATCTCAAAGACCATAAGGAGGGCACAAATGGTATTTGCTCTAACACATCCATTACTTAGTCTCTATCTTATTAACTTCTACAATACAAATTTAGTCAAGTTTTTTCATAGAATAAGCACTGGGCATATATTTTATGGGAGTGCTTTAGGAGATATATGGGATTGCTAACCAGGACAAAGAAGACAAAGATATTGACTACTGTCCGGTATGACCGAGACACATTTGAGATGGACAGAGACTAACTGGAAATTAGAAAGGACTGCAAGCTTCTCAGATCGATGATCACTCAAGATGCAACGAATACACTAGAAGCCAATAGGAGAATAGCTACACTGGTATTCAAAATACTAGGTACCCCTGGTCAAAATTACTGTTATTGTGATCAATTAAGCAAGTTAAAGATTAAATGATCTCTTAAAAGCATTGTTACAGATGACTAATTTCCTTTATATTTTAAGCAGAAAATATATATCTATATCTATATATATATCTATATATATATATATCTATATATATATATATATATATATATATATATATATATATATATATATACATATACATATACAATACATACCAAACGTTTGGACACACCTTTTCATTCAAGTAATTTTTATCTTTATTTTCATGATTCTGAAAATTGTACATTCACATTGAAGGCATCAAGACTATGAATTAACACATGTGGAATGAGATACTTAACAAAAATGTGTGAAACAACTAAAAATTTGTGTTATATTTTAGGTTCTTCAAAGTAGCCACCTTTTTGCTTTGATTACTGCTTTGCACACTCTTGGCATTCTCTTGTTGAGCTTCAAGAGGTAGTCACCGGAAATGGTTCTCACTTCACAGGTGTGCCCTGTCAGGTTTAATAAGTGGGATTTCTTGCCTTATAAATGGGGTTGGGACCATCAGTTGTGTTGTGCAGAAGTCTGGTGGATACACAGCTGATAGTCCTACTGAATAGACTGTTAGAATTTGTATCATGGCAAGAAAAAAGCAGCTAAGTAAAGGAAAATGAGTGGCCATCATTACTTTAAGAAATGTCTCACATGAGGACCGCCCCAAGAAAAGAAGACCAAGAGTCAGGTGATAGTCCTACTGAATAGACTGTTAGCGGCTTTTTTCTTGCCATAATACAAATTATAAGTAAATAAAAATGAGTGGCCATCATCACTTTAAGAAATGAAGGTCAGTCAGTCCGAAAAATTGGGAAAACTTTGAAAGTGTCCCCAAGTGCAGTGGAAAAAAACATCAAACGCTACAAAGAAACTGGCTCACATGAGGACCGTCCCAGGAAAAGAAGACCAAGAGTCACCTCTGCTACAGAGGATAAGTTTATCCGAGCCACCAGCCTCAGAAATCGCAGGTTAACAGCAGCTCAGATTAGAGACCAGGTCAATGCCACACAGAGTTCTATCAGCAGACACATCTCTAGAACAACTGTTAAGATGAGACTTTGTGCAGCAGCCTTCATGGTAAAATAGCTGCTAGGAAACCACTGCTATGGACAGGCAACAAGCAGAAGAGACTTGTTTAGGCTAAAGAACACAAGGAATGGACATTAGACCAGTGGAGATCTGTGCTTTGGTCTGATGAGTCCACATTTGAGATCTTTGGATCCAACCACCGTGTCTTTGTGCGACGCAGAAAAGGTGAATGGATGGACTCTACATGCCTGGTTCCCACTATGAAGCATGGAGGAGAAGGTGTGATGGTGTGGGGGTACTTTGCTGGTGACACTGTCGGGAATTTATTCAAAATTGAAGGCATACTGAACCAGCATGGCTACCACAGCATCTTGCAGAGGCATGCTATTCCATCCGATTTGCATTTAGTTGGACCATCATTTATTTTTCAACAGGACAATGACCCCAAACACACGTCCAGGCTGTGTAAGGGCTATTTGAATAAAAAGGAGAGTGATGGGATGTTACACTAGATCACCTGGCCTCAACAGACACCAGACCTGAACCCAATCAAGATGGTTTAGGGTGAACTGGACCGCAGAGTGAAGGCAAAAGGGCCAACAAGTGCTAAGCATCTCTGTGAACTCCTTCAAGACTGTTGGAGGACCATTTCCGGTGACTACCTCTTGAAGCTCATCAAGAGAATGCCAAGAGTGCGCAAAGCAGTAATCAAAGCTAAAGGTGGATACTTTGAAGAACCTAGAATATAAGACATATTTTCAGTTGTTTCACACTTTTTTGTACTTCATTCCACATGTGTTAATTCATAGTTTTGATGCCTTCAATGTGAACCTACAATTTTCAGAGTCATGAAAGTAAAGAAAAATCTTTGAATGAGAAGGTGTGTCCAAACTTTTGGTCTGTACTGTGTGTGTGTGTATATATATATATATGTATATATATATATATTTATTTATTTATATATATATATATATATATATATATATATACATATATATATATATATATATATATATATATATATATATGTATATATAAAATACAAAAAGGAAATTGGGCCTGCTGATGCAAATATTTGAACACTGTTGGAGCTTTGTGCACTCAGATAGCTTTGACCAAGGTTTCAACCCTTAATTACCCTGTTAGGGTTAGGGTTATGGCTTGGTCACTAACATCATTAGGAAAGGCCAGGTGATGCAAATTTTCAGCTTTATTACAAAACAGCCCACTTTAACATTGTGCCAAAAATGAGTTGAAATGGATTTTTTTAAGCAGCTGCCTAGCACTCTGAAAATGAAAATGGTGAAGGCCCAAAAAGCAGTAAAAGGTTATAGGAAGATAGCAAAGCATTGTCAAGTTGCCCTTTCCTTCGTTTGAAATGTAATTAAGAAATGGCAGTTAACAGGAACAGTAGAGGTCAAGATAAGGTCTGGAAGATCAAGCTAAATTTCTGAGAGAATTGCTTGTAGGATTACTGGAGAGACAAATCAGAACAGCTGCTTGACTGCAAAAGACCTTCAGGAAGGTTTAGCAGAGTCTGGAGATGTGGTACATTGTTCTACAGTTCAAAGACACCTTCACAAATTTGGCATTCATGGAGGAGTCATCAGAAGAAAACCTCTCCTGCATCTTCACCATAAAATTCAGCAACAAAAGTGTGCAAAAGAACTATACAAGCCTGATGCATTTTGGAAACAAGTCCTTTGAACCAATGAGGGTGAGCTAGAACTCTTAGGCCACAATTATCAAAGGTGTACATGGAGAAAAAAAAAGTACCAGAATTTCAAGAAAAGAACAAACATATCGCTAACCATCACATAGGGATGGATGAATCATGCTTTGTATTGCAGCCAATGGGAAGGAGAACATTTCACAGGTAGAGGGAAGAATGGATTGAATGAAATTTCAACAGATTCTTGATGCAAACATAACACCATCTGTAAAAAAAGCTGAAGTTGAAAAGAGGAGAATAGAGGATAGCTTCTACAAATGGACAATGATCCTAAACACAAATTAAAATTCACAAGAGACGACCTCAAAAGGCCCAAGCTGTCGATTTTACAATAGCCCTCACAATCCTCTGATCTGAACATTATTGAAAATCTATGGCTAGACCTTAAAAGAGCAGTGTATGCAAGACAAGCCAGGAAACTCCCAGAACTAGAAGACGAGCCAGGAATCTCACAGAACTGGAAGACTTTTACAAGGAAGAATGGATGAAAATCCCTCAAATAAGAACTAAAAGACTCTTAGCTGCTTCAAAAAGCCTTTACAAGCTGTGATACTTGCCAAAGGGGATGCTACTAGGTATAAACCATGCAAGCTACCCAAATTTTTGCATTGGCACATTTTCCTTTTTTGTTAATTTTAAAATGTAAAAGACTAAAATAATTATGTAGGCCTAAAATTCAAAGAAAATGTTTCATCTTTAATTGTATGCCTTTCACAGATAATTTCATCTTCAACTTGCTAAACTGTTCATAATAACAGTCATTTTGACCAGGGGTGCACAAACTTTTGCATGCGACAATATCGGTAAATCAACAATGAAGTCACTGGACAGGGTTTTCAAATCAAGGAACATTTTGGCAGACAACGAAGACACAGGTTGTTTTTGTAGTGATATATGGATGCGAAACCTGGACGGTAAGGAAACAAGACAGAAGAAAAATCACTGCCTTCAAAATGAGATGTTGGAGAAGGATGTTATTATCAATACCATGGATGGCAAGAAGAACAATCAAATCAATTTTGGAATAAATCAAGCCAAACATGTCCTTCAAAACAAGGATCACCAAGCTACGGCTTGCCTACTTTGGACACATCATGAGATGAGAGCAATCATTGAAGTAGGACATAATGGTCAGAGCTGCTTGGAAACTACAACCATTACTGTAAAAAAAATGCCCAACTAAAATCTATTTTTCCAAACCCCCTACTTCTG
Source organism: Anomaloglossus baeobatrachus (assembly GCF_048569485.1). NCBI lineage: Eukaryota > Metazoa > Chordata > Amphibia > Anura > Aromobatidae > Anomaloglossus > Anomaloglossus baeobatrachus. The sequence continues at coordinate 755,162,870 of NC_134354.1, forward strand.
TGTTTTAGACAGCCCCCAAATCTAAGAAGCATCGTTATCAGAAGCTCCCTGTCCTCTCCAACAGGAACATTTCCCTGCAACCAGAAAAAATGTAAGACCGGTCCATTTATATTGACAATAGACCAAATAAAGATCCCCAGATCACATCAGGACTACAAGATCCCAGGTACCTTCAGCTGCACCACAACTAATGTGGTGTACTTAATTATATGTACCAAATGTCCAACTGGGGGTCTGTATGTAGGGGAGACCGGACAACAGCTCAGGACAAGGATGAATTCTCACCGCCACACAATTAGAAGAAAAAGGATGGATCTACCTGTGGCCAAACATTTTTGTAACTCAGACCACAGCATCATGGACATGAAATTGCTGGTATTGAAAGGAAATATCAAATCCAAAAGAGATAGGAGACTATGGGAGTACAAACTTATGATGACCTTTGGCACATTCACAGCAGGAATGAATGTGTCACATGGATTTATGTCTTTTTACATCAATTAAGAAATGGGCTCCTCAGACCATCTGGGGGCATCACAGCCCGGACCAGACCCCAATCAGAGGACAATAAAACTTTCACACTCCTTATCTATGAACTGCAGCAATATTTATGGCCACAACAGTTTGTCCTCTTGCAATACTGATCATTCTGCTTCACGTCACTTGTCTTATTTACTGCCCCATTTTATGTCCTGTTGTGTATAAATATGTGACTCTTCAGATTTTGTGTTATACTGAGCCTGATGAAAAGACCTGAGTAGTCTCAAAAGCTGCTATTATTACCATCTTTTCAGTTAGCCATTAATAGGTATCAACCACTGAGGACTCTCAGCTCTTTGAAACAATTTTTTATAATGGGCAGAAGAATAGAAGGGACAAAGTGAATAAGGGGTGCATAAGACCCAAGTGGACCTATCTAGCTGCACAAGATCGATTTTCCTACAGAACATTCACATAAATATATTTATATATATATATATATACAGTATATATATATATATATATATATATATACTTCATAAGCGCATATGACGTTCATGAGTTTTAGTGCCATCAGCAACATAATACCTTATAGGCACATCCACCTGTCAAATGAAAATGCTGACAGATTGACTGTTCTCAAAATGAACAAGGCCTGGATTGGTCCCTACTTCTCAACCCCAGTGGATGACATTAGAGGGACATAAAACCAAATCAAATGTTTTTTTGGGGGGGGGGGTTCTGGTATATTCCCATGAATCCCTTCCCATTCTAAAAAGGGTATACGGTTCAAGGTGTATTATATTTCTTGTCCTCCTTCTCCGTATCAATAGGGTTATCATGAGGCTCTCCCTCAAAATTTTTACAGAGCCATCAGGCTCTCCACAGACTTTGTACGCAGCATTCATGGTCCCTCCATACTTTAGTTGATTTGGAGGATTTTTAATGCCCCGGAGGAATAATACCTATTAGGCGCATCTGCCGGTCAACTGAACATGCTGACAGGCTGACTGTTCTCAAAATGAAAAATGCTTGGATTGGTTCAGACTTCTCAACCCCAGTGGATGATAGCAGTGGAACATAAAGCCAATTCAAATGTGCTTTTTTTTTCTGGTTTATTACCATGCACCCCTTCAAACCCAAAAAAGGGTATATGTTTCATGTTTTTTTTATTTTTCTTGCCCTCCTAATGTTAGGGCTGAGTTAATTAAATGTTTGACCAAATATAGCAGAATACATGTTAAGTTGATAATTTTGTTCTGCCCCTCATGATGTTATACATATCCAAAGGGCGCTTGGTAAAAAAAAAGTTCACTGCCCCTGATTTACGGGGATTCTGATTAACCTCATATATAAAGTTCTGCTATTCTAGAAGGATTTTCCTGAGATTTTCTTAGCTGCATTTTACAGTAGAGCCATGGTTCATAAACAGCTTTCAACACAGCAAGGGATCTCATTGCTGAAAGTAATCAGTGAGGAGAAAAGTACAAAAATATTTCCAAGGCATTAGGTGTATCAACGAGCACTGTAAAACCTCTCATCAGGAAGGGGCTCAAATTTGGTGCAACAGTGACATTACCGAGAACTGGACGTCGCTTATTAATTGATGAAAAGTCAAGAAGAACATTTTTCTGTGAGGCTGCCAAGAAGGCTTACAGCAACATAAAGTAAGTAGATAGAAAAGCAAGATGTAAGTCTTTTTATAAAAAAAACAAACAAAAAACATCCAAGCCTGGCAATAATTTTGCCAAACCTATATCAAGTGTGACAAAAGCATGTGGAAAAAATATGTTATGTTCTGATGAGACACCAAGGTTGAATTTTTTGGCCATAATCCAACTCGTGGATCAATATCAATCAACGTCTCCACAATTTTGGACAAACCACTTGGTCTTCAAAAAAAAATTGAAAATGTGAACTATCATAGATATGAGCTCTATCTGGTAATATCATGGATAGCACTCGTATGGAAAAATTGGACATGTGAATGAGGCCTAAATCTGGGTGTCTAATATGTCAGCAGACACCCCTTAATCACGTGATTGCCGATTTATACAGACAAATTGGTGTTCTCCACAAGGTCTCCGTATATGTAGGATATCCGGGAACTAGACAGAAGCAGTAGCCTTTAGATAAGCATGCCGAGAAAGCCCCTGCCCCAACCAATCTTTCGTAAATTTGCGTTACTTGGCTGTTGTGGAGTTAAAGGTACCTTTAAAAGAAAATATTGTGCATATAAGTCCAATTTTTCAATAATCCCAATAATCACTGTTTATTTGTGTCCACATTGTTGCTTTTCTATCACTGTGACCTCACCGTTAGCTACTAATTAAACCATCCAAGGAATAATTGAGAGAAACCGGGCCACATGCAAAGTGATACTTACAGAAATCTCTCGAAAGGTCAGGTTGTGCATAATTAAAGCCAACTATTACACAAAAACAGGAGATGCTCCGCTCTGAACAAGTTCATTATGACTTTTTATAGGAACATAACTTTTTTAATTATACTCTTCTTAAACCATTAAAAAGGAACTAGTGTAAGTTTAGCGCTGAGGTTATTTTCATTTTTTTTTCTGTTTGTTGCCTGGCAATAAAATAATCTGAATATTTTCAGACTTCAATATTTAGACGGAAAAACAATATCAACAGGTATATAAACAGTATGTGCACAAAGATGAGTGAAAGTTTTTTTTCCGTTTTCAGTTTTTGAGCAGGATTTGGAGAGTTTTCTCTCCGTGTCTGCTCAGGGTGTACTACAATGTAACTACATTGAGCTGAAACTCTTCCAAATCTTTATCAAAAACTCAAAACTCCTCAAAACCTTGGAGGTTTTGTTCAGTTTTCACTCCAAAAACTCAGCAAAAAAGTCAAAGTGCAGATACCCTAAGGCTGTGTTCAAGTTTGTGTGGATTTTTTCCAAAATTTTGCTTAAAACCTCTTTCAAAAATACTTCGGAAACTCTTCTTATTGATTTCTATGAAAAATACGAGAAGTATTTTCAGAGTATATTTCCTGAATAAGGAGAGAAAGTGAGGACCCTGCTGACCATAAGAGAAAACACTATACAGGTGAGAGAGAGAACCCTACTGACCATCAGAGCTTACACTCTACAGGAGAGAGAGGACCCTGCTGATCATCAGAGCTTACACTCTACAGGAGAGAGAGGACCCTGCTCACCATCAGAGCTTACACTCTACAGTAGAGAGAGGACCCTGCTGACCATCAGAGCTTACACTCTACAGGAGAGAGAGGACCCTGCTGACCATCAGAGCTTACACTCTACAGGAGAGAGAGGACCCTGCTGATCATCAGAGCTTACACTCTACAGGAGAGAGAGGACCCTGCTCATCATCAGAGCTTACACTCTACAGAAGAGAGAGGACCCTGCTGACCATCCGAGCTTACACTCTACAGGAGAAACTGAAAAATAAGGAGTGCTGATAGTGTAATACCAACAGATCAGTGAGGTAGATCAGGAAAAATACACTCACCTGAAAAGGTTGTGATAGTCACAACCACTGATAAAGCATAGGATGATGGCGTCTGCTGCAGCCCCACGTGGATGTGCATACAAATCAGAGTGAAGAGGGGGTTAATGCCGCACATCAGCCAAAATGAAGATGTAGCACGTTGATGTTATAAACGTATTCTTTTATTCCATCGGTCTACGCGTTTCGAGGATATACCTCTTCTTCAGGACCAGTGCATCAACATAGTATACTATTGTATAGTATACTATGTTGATGCACTGGTCCTGAAGAAGAGGTATATCCTCGAAACGCGTAGACCGATGGAATAAAAGAATACGTTTATAACATCAACGTGCTACATCTTCATTTTGGCTGATGTGCGGCATTAACCCCCTCTTCACTCTGATTTGTATACTCTACAGGAGAGAGAGGACCCTGCTGACCATCAGAGCTTTCACTCTACAAGAGAGAGAGGACCTTGCTGACGATAACATCTTACACTCTACAGAAGAGAGCAACTTAGGCTGCGCTCACATGCCCATAGATTCTCTCATCCGAGAGAATTGGGTCGATTATGCTAATGACACTCAGATCAAACTCTTCACGAGTTTCATCCAAGTCTCGGCTTAGTGTCATTCTCTCTAATGCAAGAAATGGAGCACACTTTTATGTGACGAAGGCGAACAAAAGTTCTTCATCTTCTCCTTTCGATGAGTCTACACTCTGATGTCATCAGAGTGCAGTCCGATGATTTCAATTCACCCATAGATGGGAATGGATGTGTGCCGTCACAAAAATGTTGCAGTGTTTTTCTCGGATCTGTGATAGCCCTGGTAGTGACCACCACTGTACGAAGTATGATAATCTGTAGGCTGTGATGGCTGCAGGGCATTACGGAAAGGCTGCAAAACAATGCAAAATGATATTAGCCTGCTCTATGATGATTCAGCAGTGTGAAACATGATGTTGGGCAAGTTGTTTTCTTTGCAAACTGTGATTTAAGTTTTAAAATGATTGAATTTGCATGAAACCGAGCTAATGTAGATAGCAATGACAGGATACAGATAACAATGAATACATTAGTGGAGGACAGAGCCGATGACTCCTTAAGGTGGTGTCACACACAGCGACGACGACAACGACGTCGCTGCTACGTCACCATTTTCTGTGACGTTGCAGCGACGTCCTGTCGCTGTCGCTGTGTGTGACATCCAGCAACGACCTGGCCCCTGCTGTGAGGTCGCTGGTCGTTGCTGAATGTCCAGCTTCATTTTTTCATCGTCGCTCTCCCGCTGTGAAGCACACATCGCTGTGTGTGACAGCGAGAGAGCGACGAAATGAAGCGAGCAGGGAGCAGGAGCCGGCGTCTGGCAGCTGCGGAAAGCTGTAACCACTGTAAACATCGGGTAACCAAAGGAAGACCTTTCCCTGGTTACCCGATATTTACCTTCGTTACCAGCCTCCGCCGCTCTTGCTGCTAGTGCCGGCTCCTGCTCTGTGCACATGTAGCTGCAGTACACATCGGGTAATTAACCCTATGTGTACTGTAGCTAGTAGAACAAGGAGCCAGCGCTAAGCAGTGCGCGTGGCTTCCTGCTCTCTGCACTGTGACATGTAGCTGCAGTACACATCTGGTTAATTAACCCGATGTGTACTGTAGCTAGGAGAGCAAGGAGCCAGCGCTAAGCAGTGTGCGCGGCTCCCTGCTCTCTGCACATGTAGCGACGTTATGATCGCTGCTGCATCGCTGTGTTTGACAGCTAAGCAGCGATCATTCATAACAGCGACTTTCAAGGTCGCTGTTACGTCACAGAAAATGGTGACGTAACAGCGATGTCGTTGTCGCTGTCGCTATGTGTGAACCCAGCTTTAAACCAACCACCAAAGACAGTAGGTCCAATAACTAGCGAGGAGCAAACACTAAAAAGTTTGGGTACTTGGTATTGGAATCAAGCAGATCGGACTGCTCGGGTGCTTGTCTCGAATAACACGTATAATGGAAGTCAATAGGAAACTAACATTTTTCCTGAAGACCCTCAAAGGACATTTGGAAGGGGCATAAAAATCGCTGAAAAGGGGAAACAGCTCTCAAATGGAATTGGAACAGCATGGCAGGATGCATCTTTGACTCCCAGGTCACTGTTTGGAACAATGTTGACAGAGCATTATGCCACTTGTAACAACTGACAATAAAACATACAAAAAAGAGGATAAAATGGATTTACAAGAAAAAAAATTAGGAAATAGCTATCGCCCAAGACACCTCTTAGGCTCCACAGATGGCCATACCTGGGCTTTTTTTCCCATACCCCTGACTAATCAGCCATCATAGGACCTGTTACCTTCAAAACTGATAGAGATATACCCCGAGCGACTTGCAGCTGTAATCGCAGCAAAAGGTGGAGCTACAAAGTATTAACTTAAAGGGGCTGAATAATATTGCACGCCACACTTTTCAGTTATTTATTTTTTATAAAAGTTTAAAATAAGCAATAAATTTCGTTCATCTTCACAATTGTGTCCACTTGTTGTTGATTCTTCACCATAACATTAACATTTTTATCTTTATGTTTGAAGCCTGAAATGTGGGAAAAGGTTGAAAAATTCAAAGGGGCCGAATACTTTCGAAAGGCACTGTACCTTATTTTGAGACTTCAGCAGAATACAAGGCTGCAAGTGTCGCGGGCAGAGAAAGGGACGCTGCGCTCTCCCACTGCTCGGGTCCGGCCGCTGCTGCTCGGTGGTGGCTCGAGCGGTGGGCCGGATCCCGGGGACTCGAGCGGCGCTCCTCGCCCGTGAGTGAAAAGGGTGGGGATTGGATTGTGGGGATTTGGTTATTGTCCGTGACGCCACCCACGGTTGTGGTGATATTGGTGACACCACCGCTGCTCTGGACGGGGATCCCGGGAGCGATGACAGGGAGCAGCCTGGATGTTAGTCCTCCCCTCCGTGGGTAGGGGGTTGGTTGTCCCGGTGCCCGGTGATGGGGTAGGGATGGATGGCAGGCGGGTTACGGGGCCTGGCGAGGTGTGGGGTCGCGGGGACAGCGCTGTGCCACACTGCACGGTGGTACTCACTCAGCCAATGATGAGGACACAGTTCTCGGTATAATACACGGCTGGATGGACGGGTCCCACAGACGGCTGCGGTGTTTCTCCTCCCGGCAGGTTGATGGTGACTGCCTTTCCCTGCACCTGTGTAGTGTAACGGTTCCAATGGGTTCCCACCGGAAACCCGCTCCCCAGCTTGGATGGGTGCTGAAGGAGCCCCTTTTGCCCGCAGGCTCTGGCCCTAGGAACTATAGCCTTGGCGGTGACTGTGTTTCCCTCTCTCTGTTGGACTGTTGCCTTCTGACGGGACTTGGCTGCTGGGAAACCCAGGAGGTTCCCTTCGCTAACGGATTTGGCAAATTCATGGTGGTTCCTAGCCTTGCCGGGGTCCGTAAGCCCCTGCCGGATGGTGCTGGCTTCTCTTCGCGTACCGGTCCGGTACCGCCGGGCCACCGCCCGTCCACGGTCCTTACGGTTAGCTCCAATAGGCCACTCCTGCAGATGGTCACCACCGTCTGCCAACCTTGCTGATCCGTCCGGGCCACACACCCGGACAACCTTCAGGCTTCCCTACTGCCACTTTCCTCCTTCCAGTTTCACTTCAAACTCTAATCTTTCTCCACTCCTCAACTCATCTGCCTGCTTTTCCCGCCTCCGGGACTGTGAACTCCTCGGTGGGCGGGGCCAACCGCCTGGCCCACCCCCTGGTGTGGACATCAGCCCCTGGAGGAAGGCAACAAGGGTTTTTGTCTGACTTTGGTGTGCCTGACCGGGAGTGTGGGGTGTGTAGGTGTTGTGCCTGGCTTGTCCAGGGTGCCACACAAGCATTTATAAGAATCCAGTGTTCTTAAAGGGATTCTTCCAATATGAACTGGGTCATACACCGATTGGTGATTCCAGCCTAAAATATAAGATTGCATATATACGTGAACCCAGAGATCCATGGTGAGGATATCCTATATTGTGTGGTTTCATATAACAGGCAGAGCCATCCCACTAAAGACTGACTGAATATTGGTGTACCACCCTGAGAGGGGCCCGGCCGCTTCCTCCACTTGCTCGGGCCGAGCCACTCGAGGTCCGGGCTCGGGTTCTCGGTGGCACGAGCGCCTCCGGACCGGGGGCCACGTCGCTCTTGTTAAGGGGAGGCGGTGGGGGGTGGTGGTCGTGTAACGGGTCGTGATGCCACCCACGGGTCGTGGTGACAGGGGATACAGCACCGCTGCGGCTGGAGTGATGGCGGGCTCATCTGGGACTGGTGTTGCGGCCACAGCTGAGATGTTAGCCCCTCCTTGGGTAGGGGCGGTGTGTCCCGGGGCCCGGTGGGGGACTGTAAGGGATGATGTTGTCGTCGGGGTGCAGGGCGCCGTGCCGCGGTGTAGCGTCGTGCCCGGATGGCACTGGTGTACTCACGATTGATTCACACTCAGAGTCACTGGTAAACCAAAGTCCGAAAGTGGTCGGTCCCTGCGGCCGGCTGCTGATGTCCCCTGTGGGGTTGATGGTGGCCCCTTTTCCCGTTCACCTCTGGATGTTTGTGTTTCGGCCCCCCCTGCCTATGCAGTGGTGGCCCGCTCCCCGGCGTTGATCTGCCGGAGGAGCCCTCGGTTGCTCGCAGGCGCTGGCAAGTCGGGTGTTTGGCTCTTGGCGGTGGCGCTCACCCGGTCTCGGTGTGCTTTTGCCTTCTTTCGGGACTTTGGGTGTGGATGAACCTGTGAGGTCCGGCCAGTACACGGTTGACTCCCCGGTTCGGGACCGGCGGGCTCCAACCCAGGCCCGGTCCGTACGGTTCCGCCGGTTGCTGTACCGGTACTCCTGCAGACGGCCACCACCGTCTGCCTGCCTGACGTTCTCTAAGGGGCCCAGGCTCCTACCTGAGTCCCTGACAGCTGCTCCTCTACCACTCACTGTCAACTCCAAAACTTATATCGTTCTGTTTGAACTTCCTGCCCCAGGACAGTAGTCTCCTCGGTGTGTGTGCCTTTCCGCCTGACTCCGCCCACCTGGTGTGCTCTACTCGCCCTGAGGGAGGCATCAGGTCTCCCTTTAGGGTGACATGTGTGTGAGCTCACAGGGGATGGGGGGTGTGTGTATGTGGTTGATGTAATTACCTGTGGCCCCTGGGGTCCAGTCCGTCACATTGGCATTTACATAACCATTAGATAGAATTTTCTCTACATTAGAGGCTACTCCAGATTTCTCTTGCCTTCCTTGCGAGTACTCCCTGCTAGTGATGAGCGAGCATGCTTGTAACTACTCGGTACTCGCACGAGTATCACTGTACTCGGGCTGCTCGGCGGGTACCGAGTAATTTTGCAATACTCGTGCTTTACTCGTGGTCTTCATCCCTGCATGTTGGCGCTCTTTTGAGAGCCAGCCCTCATGCAGGGATTGGCTGGCAGACCACTGCAATGCCACAGCCCTGTTAGTTGTGGAATTGCAGTGATTGGCCGGCCTGCACAGCGTGACCGAGCCTTTATACCGGCCGGCGCGCTGTGCTCTGTACACAGCCATCTCATATTCCCTGCTTTCCACGCCCACAGGCGCCTATGATTGGTTGCAGTGAGACACGCCCCCACGCTGAGTGACAGGTGTCACACTGCACCCAATCACAGCAGCCGGTGGGCGTGTCTATACTGTGCAGTAAAATAAATAAATAAATAATTAAAAAAACAGCGTGCGGTTCCCCCCAATTTTAATACCAGCCAGATAAAGCCATACAGCTGAAGGCTGGTATTCTCAGGATGGGGAGCCCCACGTTATGGGGAGCCCCCCACCCTAACAATATCAGTCAGCAGCTGGCCAGAATTGCCGCATACATTATATGCGACAATTCTGGGGCTGTACCCGGCTCTTCCCGATTTACCCTGGTGCGTTGGCAAATCGGGGTAATAAGGAGTTATTGGAAGCCCATAGCTGCCAATAAGTCCTAGATTAATCATGTCATGCGTCTATGAGACACCCTCCATGATTAATCTGTAAGTTACAGTAAATAAACACACACACCAGAAAAAATCCTTTATTAGAAATAAAAAACACACACATATACCCTGGTTCACCACTTTAATCAGCCCGAAAAAGCCCTCCTTGTCCGGCGTAATCCAGGATGATCCAGCGTCGCATCCAGCGCTGCTGCATGGAGGTGACCGGAGCTGCAGAAGACTCCGCCGCTCCGGTCACCTCCACACAGCAAATGAACACAGCCGCGCGATCAGCTGCTGTCACTGAGGTTACCCGCTGTCACCGCTGCATCCACCGGTGGCCGCGGGTAACCTCAGTGACAGCAGCTGATCGCGCGGCTGTGTTCATTTGCTGTGTGGAGGTGACCGGAGCGGCTGTGTGTGCTGCGGCTCCGGTCACCTCCATGCAGCAGCGCTGGATGCGACGCTGGATCATCCTGGATTACGCCGGACATGGAGGGCTTTTTCGGGCTGATTAAAGTGGTGAACCAGGGTATATGTGTGTGTTTTTATTTCTAATAAAGGATTTTTTCTGGTGTGTGTGTGTTTATTTACTGTAACTTACAGATTAATCATGGAAGGTGTCTCATAGACGCCTGACATGATTAATCTAGGATTTAGTGGCAGCTATGGGCTGCCAATAACTCCTTATTACCCCGATTTGCCAACGCACCAGGGCAAATCGGGAAGAGCCGGGTACAGTCCCAGAACTGTCGCATATAATGTATGCGGCAATTCTGGGCGGCTGTTGGCTGATATTGTTAGGGTGGGGGGCTCCCCATAACGTGGAGCTCCCCATCCTGAGAATACCAGCCTTCAGCCGTATGGCTTTATCTGGCTGGTTTTAAAAATGGGGGGAACCGCACGCCGTTTTTTTTAATTATTTATTAATTTTAATTATTAATTTTAATTATTTATTAAATAATTAAAAAAAACGGCGTGCGGTTCCCCCCATTTTTAAAACCAGCCAGATAAAGCCATACGGCTGAAAGCTGGTATTCTCAGGATGGGGAGCTCCACGTTATGGGGAGCCCCCCACCCTAACAATATCAGCCAACAGCTGCCCAGAATTGCCGCATACATTATATGCGACAGTTCTGGGACTGTACCCGGCTCTTCCCGATTTACCCTGGTGCGTTGGCAAATCGGGGTAATAAGGAGTTAATGGCAGCCCATAGCTGCCACTAAATCCTAGATTAATCATGTCAGGCGTCTCCCCGAGATTCCTTCCATGATTAATCTGTAAATTACAGTTAAAAAACACACACATCCGAAAAATCCTTTATTAGAAATAAAAAACACTAACAAAGTCCCTCATTACCAATTTATTAACCCCGACAAACCCTCCATGTCCGGCGTACTCCACGGACTCCGGCGTCGCGTCCAGCTCTGCTGCATGGAAGTGACAGGAGCTGCAGAAGACACCGCCGCTCCGGTCACCTCCACGCAGCTAATGAAGACAGCCGTGCGATCAGCTGAGCTGTCACTGAGGTTACCCGCTGTCACTGGATCCAGTGACGGCGGGTAACCTCAGTGACAGCTCAGCTGATCGCGCTACTCACCTCATTTGCTGCGTGGAAGTGACCGGAGCGGCGGTGTCTTCTGCAGCTCCGGTCACCTCCATGCAGCAGCGCTGGAAGCGACGCTGGAACATCCTGGATGACGCCGGACATGGAGGGCTTTTTGGGGCTGATTAAAGTGGTGAACCAGGGAATGTGTGTGTGTATTTTATTTCTAATAAAGGATTTTTCGTGTGTGTGTGTTTATTTACTGTAACTTACAGATTAATCATGGAGGGTGTCTCATAGACGCCTGACATGATTAATCTAGGATTTAGTGGCAGCTATGGGCTGCCATTAACTCCTTATTACCCCGATTTGCCAAAGCACCAGGGCAAATCGGGAAGAGCTGGGTACAGCCCCAGAACTGTCGCATATAATGTATGCGGCAATTCTGGGCGGCTGCTGACTGATATTGTTAGGCTGGGGGGCTCCCCATAACGTGGAGCTCCCCATCCTGAGAATACCAGCCTTCAGCCGTATGGCTTTATCTGGCTGGCATTAAAATGGGGGGGACCGCACGCCGTTTTTTTTTAATTATTTATTAATTTATTTTACTGCACAGTATAGACACGCCCACCGGCTGCTGTGATTGGGTGCAGTGTGACACCTGTCACTCAGCGTGGGGGCGTGTCTCACTGCAACCAATCATAGGCACCGGTGGGCGGGGAAAGCAGGGAATAGGAGATTGTTTAATGAGCGGCCGGCTTTTTCAAAATAGTAAAAGCCGCCGGTCACCTCCACGCAGCTAATGAAGGGAATAGCGCGATCAGCTGCTGTCAGTCAGGTAACTCCCGGCCACCGCTGGATCCAGCGGTGCCGCGATTAACCTCAGTGACAGCAGCTGATTGCTCTACTCACCTCAGTTGGTGCATGGAGCTGACTGGAGCGGCGGTGAGTAGCGCGATCAGCTGAGCTGTCACTGAGGTTACCCGCGGCCACCGCTGCATCCACCGCTGGATCCAGGTAACCTCAGTGACAGCTCAGCTGATCGCTATACTCATCTCATTAGCTGCGTGGAGGTGACCGGAGCGGCGGTGTCTTCTGCAGCTCCTGTCACTTCCATGCAGCAGAGCTGGACGCGACGCTGGAGGACTGTGGAGTACGCCGGACATGGAGGGTTTGTCGGGGTTAATAAATTGGTAATGAGGGACTTTGTTAGTGTTTTTTATTTCTAATAAAGGATTTTTCGGGTGTGTGTGTTTTTTAACTGTAATTTACAGATTAATCATGGAAGGAATCTCGGGGAGACGCCTGACATGATTAATCTAGGATTTAGTGGCAGCTATGGGCTGCCATTAACTCCTTATTACCCCGATTTGCCAACGCACCAGGGTAAATCGGGAAGAGCCGGGTACAGCCCCAGAACTGTCGCATCTAATGTATGCGGCAATTCTGGGCGGCTGCTGACTGATATTGTTAGGGTGGGGGGCTCCCCATAACGTGGAGCTCCCCATCCTGAGAATACCAGCCTTCAGCCGTATGGCTTTATCTGGCTGGTATTAAAATTGGGGGGACCGCATGCCGTTTTTTTTAATTATTTAATTATTTATTTCACTGCACAGTATACACACACCGGCTGCTGTGATTGGTTGCAGTGAGACAGCTGTCACTCAGTGTGGGAGCGTGTCTCACTGCAACCAATCATAGGCGCCGAAAAGCAGGACAGCAGGGAATAGGAGATTGATTAATGAGCGGCCGGCTTTTTCAAAAGAGGAAAAGCCACCGGAGTTTGAACAGCTGTGCAGCGCCGCGGCAGTGATCGGGGAACGGTAAGTAAGAGAGAGGGGGGGGAACTGACCGACAGACTGTGAGAGGGGGACAGACAAGACAGAGAGAGACAGACCGACGGACTGAGGGAGATAGAATAAAAAAAAAAAAATGACCGACATCGCTAGTAAAAAGCACAAAACGTGCGTTTTGGACATCGGAGTGCCACACAAGGTTTTCATGTAAAATCTTTCATGTATTAATCTCAAAAAGTAACATACACCAGCTCTATCTCACTATTGGGTATGTGCCCTTAACATTTCCGCCATGAAAATTCATTTTGGTGTCATTTTGGAAGGTTTTCTGGTGAGTCCGTAAAAATGGCGTAAAACTCGGACAAAATTGTTCACATCTGTGACTTTTGAGTGATAAATGCTTCAAGGGGTCTTCCCCATGCTGTTGCCATGTCATTTGAGCACTCTTCTGAGACTTTTGTGACATTTTTAGGGTTTCTCCATGCTGCCGGGGGGTCATTTCACAAAAATACTCGGGTCTCCCATAGGATAACATTGGGCTCGGTGCTCGGGCCGAGTACACGAGTATCTTGGGAGGCTCGGCCCGAGCTTCGAGCACCCGAGCTTTTTAGTACTCGCTCATCACTACTCCCTGCCCATTAGTACCCTCATAGATAACTACATCTTTGCAAAAGGCCTAGAGTAAAGGGTGCTTTACACGCTGCGACATCGCTAGCGATAGCTAGCGATATCGTGCGCGATAGCACCCGCCCACGTCGCTGTTTCGCCATGGGGGTGATCGCTGCCGTAGCGAACAATATCACTGCGGCAGCGTCACACGCACATACTTGCTTAGCGATGTCGCTGGAGACACCGAACAATCTCTCCTTTAAGGGGGCGGTTCGTTCAGCGTCACAGCGGCGTCACTAAACAGCCGAGGGGCAGAGGAGGGGCAGAGATGAGCGGCCGGAACATGCCGCCCACCTCCTTCCTTCCTCATTGCCAGTGGACGCAGGTAAGGAGATGTTCTTCATTCCTGCGGTGTCACACATACCGATGTGTGACGCCGCAGGAACGACGAACAACCAGCGGCATGCACCACCAACGATATTATGAAAAGGAGCGACGTGTCAACAATCAACGATTTTTGATGTTTTTGCGATCGTTGATCGCCGCTCGTTTTAGTCACACACAACGATATCGCTAACGGCGCCGGATGTGCGTCACGAACACCGTGACCCCGACGATATATCGTTAGCAATATCGTTTTGTATAAAGTACCCTTTAGGCCGAAACATTGGAATGACTATATCTGTTTGTTGCCATAGAGGACACATTAAAAATATTTCACAGCAAGCAGCTTCCGTATTTTTCAAGTTTTTTCTATACCCAAGTGTGTCAGAGACTTCTGTACATCTTTAAACCTTATTATTTTTGATTCCAGAGAACCATTAGCACCATTTTAGACGTCCACTCCTTTCTATTTTAGATAAGCCTTAATGACTTGCCAATTTCTTTTCTTGTTGTTGTTTTTCCTCTCCTCTTTGCAGTAGCAATGTATCTTTTTCCATTGACTTATGGGGCTTTTTTATAAGGGAAAAAAAATATTTTTTTTGCAATATTTCGGGTTACATATAAAAAAAATATGTAATTTATATATAGATTAATCGGTTTTTTTTTTGTTTTTTTGTTTTACTTTTATTCACGATAACCTGTTGAATGAATTACCCAGGTTAGTATGATCATGTGCATACCTAATATGTATAGGTTTTTTGTTATATACTTAATTTTTATATAAAATACATTTTACATATAAAGTTTTCTTCAGATTTTCTGTAGTGGGGACTATTTTATTTATTTTTTTGCAGATGTTTTATATATTTATATATATATATATATTTTTCATCATTTGGAACTCAATAAATCATAAAAGATATGTGAGGAATATTATTTTTTTTTATTCTTGTAATGCGGTATTCTGCTTTGTACTCCCTGGGTGTCATGGCGGCATCGGACTCAGAGTCTGCCTGGGATTCTTTCGTTGCACAGTTTGTCATGGGTGTCTGCTGGTTCTGGCTTCCCTGCTGCCAGTTTAGCAGGAGTTAATTCCTGCTGGCCTTTGATCAGCTCCTGGGAGCTCAGGCTGCTGATCACCATCTCCAGCCTTTATAAGGTCCTGCATTCTGTTGTTTGCCGGATATTGCTTCTGGCTCCTATGCAATGGTGATTTTCAAGTTGTGGTGTGTGAGTTCTGCAGCTGTGAACTTATTTCCCACCCCTTTTGTATTACTCCCCAGTTCACATACTGTCCCTTCTTTGCGTATGAGTGCAGTGTGTGCGAGTTTTCGTTCACCCTTATGTGTGCCTTTTTGTGAGGTTTTGGTTACTCGGTTTCCAGCCTGCTCCCTGGGTGGGTAGAGTAGTATCACGGCTTGAACAGGAGACAGGGCCACGTTGGAGGCTTGAACCTGGCTACCATCAAGCCTACCTTCGAGATAAGGGACAGCACAGTGGCCCTAGTCTTAGGGTCAGCCTGGGAGCACCTGTTCCATCTGTATATACCCCGTGACAATTATTATGTTTTTTCACTGTAACTGGGGCATTCATAAAAGCCCGAATTACAGGGGAAAACACCCCCTGCTGTTCATTCTTCACTGTTGAAGCTCATGTTTGTTTTTGTTTTTTTTAGAACAGTTTAACTTTAAGTGTTCTAAGCTTTTTAGAGTGTTATTTCAAATATGTATATTTTGTTTTGTTTTTTCGCCATGTCTATGGCCTGCTTAGCCCTTTTGATTTTGGCAGGGCCAGTGCTGCAATACCAAACACATCCAATGAACATACTGTTAGTTGCACTGATTAAGGAAAAAAGACAGCAGACAAAATTCCTGAATTAACGCTTTAATAGTGAATTTTTGATTATTAAGGAAAATTGATTTAAATTACTTTTTTTTACTTCTAAAATATCTAAGAATTCAGTAATTATAATTCTTCTGGATGGTAAACCTATCATTACTATAAGACATGTGCTGGCATTATTGAGACATTAAATCCATATGTATTAGAGGTCAGTGTGCTAATTAGCGCTCGCTGTCATCTCAGGAGCACCTTCTTAGGGGTGCTTCACACACAGCGAGCTCGCTGCCGAGATCGCTGCTGAGTCACGCTTTTTGTGACGCAGCAGTGACCTCATTAGCGATCTCGCTGTGTGTGACAATGAGCAGCGATCTGGCCCCTGCTGCGAGATCGCTGCTCGTTACACACAGCCCTGGTTCGTTTTCTTCAAAGCCGCTCTCCTGCTGTGACACACAGATCGCTGTGTGTGACAGCAAGAGAGCGACAAATGAAGCGAGCAGGGAGCAGGAGCCGGCGTCTGACAGCTGAGGTAAGCTGTATCCAAGATAAACATCGGGTAACCAAGGTGGTTACCCGATATTTACCTTAGTTACCAGCCTCTGCAGCTCTCACGCTGCCAGTGCCGGCTCCGGCTCTCTGCACATGTAGCTGCTGTACACATCGGGTTAATTAACCCGATGTGTACAGCAGCTAGGAGAGCAAGGAGCCAGCGCTAAGCAGTGTGCGTGGCTCCCTGCTCTCTGCACATGTAGCTGCATTACACATCGGGTTAATTAACCCGATGTGTACTGTAGCTAGGAGAGCAAGGAGCCAGCGCTCAGTGTGCGCGGCTCCCTGCTCCCTGCTCACACTGGTAACTAATGTAAACATCGGGTAACCATACCCGATGTTTACCTTAGTTACCAGTCTCCGCAGCTTCCAGACGGCGGCTCCGTGCAAGCGCAGCGTCGCTTGCACGTCGCTGCTGGCTGGGGGCTGTTCACTGGTCGCTGGTGAGATCTGCCTGTTTGACAGCTCACCAGCGACCATGTAGCGATGCAGCAGCGATCCTGACCAGGTCAGATCGCTGGTCGGATCGCTGCTGCATCGCTAAGTGTGAAGGTACCCTTACATCACTTACTAATTAGTCCCATAAACATGACACTGATAATGCAATGCCAAGCACATGCAATTCTTTTTTTGGATTCAATCCTAGTTTTATTCAGAATAAAAATATATAAAACAACTGAATGAAGTCCAGTAGAGTCAACCCCTGTGCTGGGGCCTCATACTGACCACTGACTTCTACCCTGGCCATCTGCTGTGCTGGTATTAGCCAAATGGTGAAGGCCTTAGGCTGTGCACGTCTGCGTGTTGCATACTTTTTCGCTGCATTTTGCACCGCAGCGTAAAAGCATACGTCCTGAGTCACCTGCACAATCTATGAGGATTGTGCAAATTCCATCCGCACGTTGCGTTTTAGAACGCAGTGTTTCGGCTGCTGAAATATTTTGCCAAAACGCTGCGTTCTAAAAAGCAACATGTTACTTCTTTTGTGCGTTCCGGATGCTTTTCCCACTCTGTCTATGGCAAATCAAGCATCCAGAACGCATGAATTCCACATGCACAATGCTTTCGAAACACAGCTTTTCGGCTGCATTTTGAAACGCACATGCAGTGACTTAAACACTGTGGAATAGAACACAGAGACGTGCGCACATAGCCTTACTCCAGCATAGGAGCTTAGAGTATCAACTTCACCCGGACTGTATGCCATCGTACTAGATGTTTGTAATGATCACACCATGATTTTGGAGTGCTTTTTGTATTGTATCTGCTGCTTAACCCTAACCCATCAGATGGGTGAGTATATTGCTATTTTCACATAGTTTACCATCGCTACTACTGCATTGAGCACTGTATGTCTGTATTATTTGGGTATTGCATACTAGTATTTTATAGCTGCCATTATTTTGCTGGTATTATTTGAGCATCATATGCATTATTTGATTTGTATAAAGAAAAGAAAAACTCCAGCTTACCATATAGCTCTGTGCAACAGTACTCGGCGTGCTCATGATCCATCAGAAGCTACAGTCAATCGTGGTCAAAGGAGGGTTGGATCCAGCATCAAAAAATCCATAGTTAAAAGTTCAGCTTTATTGAAAATATATATAAAAATATACAGAAAGCATATATATTTTTAGCAGAGGGATGGGGCAAAGTGCATGAAACACCATTATTTGATTTGTACTACTTTGGCACTGTAAATTGGTTCAATTGGAGACTGTTTTAGTATTATTTGTGCATTCTATGTTGGTATTATATGGACACTGTACATTAGTATTTGGTTTGCAATATTTGGGCACTGTGCATTAGTATTTTTGGTTGGCATTATGTAAGCAGTGAATATTGGTATAGTTTGTTATTATTTGGGCACTGTATGTTGGTATTTGGTTGCTGTTGAGCACATATTATCAGTATTTGGTTTGTAGATCAGCAGATCAGTTTTAGATCAGTTTTATTTTGCGAGCACAATAATGGCCATTTTTGCTATCTTGAGTGTACAGTGTGTGTATATAATATGTGTGTGTCTATGTCTGTATGTCTATATGTGTGTGTGTGTATAAATATACTAGAAAGTGGCCCGATTCTAACGCATCGGGTATTCTAGAATTTATTGTGGAGTTAATGTGTGACGCCCTGGACTAGCCAAGTAGTGACAGGTAGGCCCTTGCATAACACCCGTCCCCTATAAAGGGATCATCAGCCACCCTGAAAACCCTAGTCGCCTCCCTCAGAGCCTAATGGATACACCAGGGGGGCGGAGCCAGACGGTTGGCACGCCCACCGAGGAGTTCAGAGGGCTTGAGGCAGGAAAAACACTGTCAGTTGTCAGTTCAGTTGAGGAGTCGAAGTCAAGTGCAGTCAGTGAGTGGAGTGGCAGCAGGCCTGTGGTGACAGGTCTCCAGCGGGAATTCACAGGTGCCAGGGTCGTAGCCCTGCTACCTCGGCTAGGAGGCAGACGGTGGCCTTAGCCTGCAGGAGCCGGGAAGACGGCCAGGTGGAACCGTGGTGGACCGGGACAGGGTAGTGGCCCACCGGTACCGACCCGGGGAACCGACTGGAAACCGAAGAACACAGGGGGGTACTCAGACCCTGAAACGAGGTCCAGAAGCCAGTGGACTGAGTTCATTCACTGATTTAGGTCTGGACTATAGGTCCTTTCCCACCCAAGTCCTGACTGAAGACCACAGCTCACCGAGGGGGATAGAAAGCCACCGCACAGGCAGAGAAATCCCACGGGCCAGCGTCTGCGGGCAAATGGGCTCTCCCGACACACATACCGCCAGGGAGTGGACTTCCATCGCTGAAGCGAAGGCAGCCTACATACACATTACACGGTGCAGGAGAAAGGCAAAGACCACCAACCCGAGTAGGGGGAACCAGACGCAGCCGGCTGCGGGGACCCACCACCATCATCTTGCTTTATCAGAGACTTTTGTGCATCAATCATTGTGAGTACAACTGTGCCCTCGGGCCGCGCACCGCCCTGCACCGCCAAGCACCGACATATCATCCCAATCAGGTCCCGGGGCCATCACCCCTGCCCACAAAGGGGTTAACACCTTTTCTGCGCAACATCTCCCCCGGGGTGCCTAGTAAACAGCAGCGGTGGTGTCCACATTCACCACAACCCGTGGGTGGCATCACGAACTTAGCTAAAAATCGTGGCCCCGGCCATAAACCTAACCCCTACGTAGCACCAGCATCCTTTCAGAGCAAAGTGACCCCAGGTCCGGAGGCACTCGAGCCACCCACCAACGAGCCCGGATCCGAGCGGCTCGGCTGCAGCCGAGCGCGGGGCGGTACAAATGTATGATTTTTGTAATATATATATATATATATAGATGTTGTGTGTAGCTGCCAAGTGTTTGTGTAGGGCGCTGTAAATGTTTTGGGTGTTGTCTGGGTGTGGAGGGGGTGAGAGCGGTGTTATTTGTGTGTTGCGTTGTGTGTGTTGCGTTGTTTGTGGAGCGCTGTGTGTCTGCAGTGTTGTGTGTGTGTGTGGTGCTGTGTGTGTTGCATGGTTTGTGTGGGTGTGTGTGTGTGGGGTGCGTGTGTGTGTGTGTTTTGGGGGAGGTATGTTTTGTGCAGTGTGTGTGTGTGTGTGTGTGTTGGAGGAGTAGTCTTGGGGAGAGAGGAGTATAATAGGAAGAGTAGTCCTGGGAAGAGAGGAGTATAATAGGATGAGTAGTCCTGGAGGTGAGGAGTGTCGCGGGCGGAGGAGGGGACGCTGCGCTCTCCCACTGCTCGGGTCCGGCTGCCGCTGCTGCTGCGGCTGCTGCTCGGTGGTGGCTCGAGCGGTGGGCCGGATCCCGGGGACTCGAGCGGCGCTCCTCGCCCGTGAGTGAAAAGGGGGTTGATTGGTTGTGGGGGTTTTGATTATGGATATTGTCCGTGACGCCACCCACGGTTGTGGTGATTTTGGTGACACCACCGCTGCTCTAGACGGGGATCCCGGGAGCGGTGACTGGGAGCAGCTTTGTTGTTAGTTCTCCCCTCCGTGGGTAGGGGGGTTGGTTGTTCCGGGACCCGGTGATGGGGTAGGGATGGATGGCAGGCAGGTTACGGGGCCTGGGGAGGTGCAGGGTCGCGGGGGCAGGGCTGTGTCGCACGGCACGGTGGTACTCACTCAGCCCAATGATGAAGACACAGTTCTCGGTAAAACACACGGCTGGATGGACGGGTCCCACAGACGGCTGTGGTGTTGTTGCTCCCGGCAGGTTGGTGGCAACCGCCTTTCCCTGCACCTAAGATGTCTGTACGGTTCCAATGGGTTCCCACCGGTAACCCGCTACCCGGCTTGGATATGGACCGGAAGAGCCCCTTTTGCCCGCAGGCGCTGGCCCTGAGAAACGGTTGCCTTGGCGGTGGCAGTGTCTCTCTCACTCGGTTGGACTGTTGCCTTCTGTCGGGATTTGACTGTTTGGAAACCCAGGAGGTCCCCTTCACTAACGGATTCGGCAAATTCACGGCGACTCCTAGCTTTGCCGGGGTCCGAAAAGCCCCTGCCAGATGGTGCTGGCTTCTCTTTGTGTACCGGTCCGGTACCGCCGGGCCACCGCCCGTCCACAGTCCTTACGGTAGACTCCAATCGGCCACTCCTGCAGACGGTCACCACCGTCTGCCAACCTTGCTGATCTGTCCGGGCTACACACCCGGACCAACTTCAGGCTGCTTAGCTGTCACTTTTCTCCTCTCTCAACACTTTTCCTCCTTCCACTTTTGCTGTCAAAACTAGACTGACTGGTTTTCCCGCCTCCAGGACTGTGAACTCCTCGATGGGCGGGGCCAACCACCTGGCCCACCCCCTGGTGTGATCATCAGCCCCTGGAGGAAGGCAACAAGGGTTTTGTGTTCTGGCTTTGGTGTGCCTGCCGGGAGTGTGGGGTGTGTGGGTGTTGTGCTCTGTGGCCCTTGGCTTGTCCAGGGCGCCACAAGGAGTAATATTGGAGGAGTAGTCCTGGGGGGAGAGGAGTATAATAGGAGGAGAAGTCCTGGGAGGTGAGCAGTATAATAGGAGGAGTAGTCCTGGGGGGAGAGGAGTATAATAGGAGTATTAGTCCTGGGGGGAGAGGAGGATAATAGGAGGAGTAGTCCTGAGGGGAGAGGAGTATTATAGGAGGAGGAGTCCTGGGGGGAGAGAAGGATAATAGAAGGAGTAGTCCTGGGGGGAGAGCAGTATAATAGGAGGAGTAGTCCTGGAGGTGAGAAGTATAATAGGAGGAGTAGTCCTGGGGGAGAGGAGGATAATAGGAGGAGTAGTCCTAGGGACAGAGGAGTATAATAGGAGGAGTAGTCCTGGAGGTGAGGAGTATAATAGGAGGAGTAGTACTGGGGGGAGAGGAGTATAATAGGAGCAGTAGTCTGGGGGGAGAGGAGTATAATAGGAGTAGTCTTGGGAGGAGAGGAGTCTAATAGGAGGAGTAGTCCTGGGGGAGAGGAGGATAATAGGAGGAGTAGTCATAGGGAGAGAGGAGTATAATAGGAGGAGTAGTCCTGGAGGGAGAGGAGTATAATAGGAGGAGTAGTCCTGGGGGGAGAGGAGTATAATAGCAGTAGTCCTGGGAGGAGAGGAGTCTAATAGGAGGAGTAGTCCTGGGGAGAGAGGAGTATAATAGGAGGAGTAGTCCTGGGGGGAGAGGAGGATAATAGGAGGAGTAGTCCTGGGGGGAGAGGAGCATAATAGGAGGAGTAGTCCTGGAGGTGAGGAGTAGAGATGAGCTGAGCTTGAGCTGAACTAACGGAGGTCTAATTCGAGTTCGGTTCAGTGAACCGGTTCGGCGAACCTCTCGAACCCATAGGAAAAAATGGGAGGCAAACACAAACACATAAAAACAGATTATAAATGTACACATACAGTTAATAAACATTGCCATAACACTTACCGGTCCCCGAGACGCGTCCTGCACTCTGTCTCCTGCCGCTATTCCATCCGATGATCGCTGAATCTTCCCAGTAACCAGCACTGCCAGCAGTGATGCAGGACCTATCGTGCCATTAAAATAGCCATGTGACCAGTCACGTGTCTGTTATCTCATTGGCTACAGACTGGTCACATGACTATGACGCGTCATGTAGGACCTGCGAGTGCATCTATCCACTACGCGGTGATAGTTTGTCTATTGCCGTGTACCGGGGACATGCTCTGGCATGCGGTCAGGTTCCCGGTCTGCTTCCCCGTTCCGTTATAAACCGGCTGCCACAGCCGGTCGATAACGGAGATCACCGTTTCTATAGCAA
Organism: Anomaloglossus baeobatrachus; assembly: GCF_048569485.1. Lineage (NCBI taxonomy): Eukaryota > Metazoa > Chordata > Amphibia > Anura > Aromobatidae > Anomaloglossus > Anomaloglossus baeobatrachus. The sequence continues at coordinate 755,185,754 of NC_134354.1, forward strand.
CGCGCTTCTCAGTGGTGACGTCACCGCTCACAAGCAGCAGCTCGGGGAATAGCACCGCATTCTTCCTATGCAGCGCTGATGTAGTAGAGCTGCATGTGTTGAAGGAGAAAGAAGACAGAAGAGCCGGATCGTGGAGGGATGCGAGGGAGTAATAAATAGGGAGTCTCTAATGTGTCTGTGTATTTATTTCTATTAAAGTTTTTTTTCTCTGTGTGGTGTCTTTTTTTAACCCTTTATTGGAGATTCTTAATGGCCGGGTCAAACTTGCCTGACATTAAGAATCTCTGGCTTAATACTAACTAGTAAAACAAAGCCAGTATTAACCCTTATTACCCAGCAAGCCACCGTCACCAGGGCTGTTGGAAAGTTGGATACAGCGCCAGATGATGGCGCTTCTATGAATGCGCCATTTTCTGGGGCGGCTGCGGATTGCAATTCGCAGCAGAGGCGCCCAGAAACCTCGGGCTAACCTGTGCTGCGGATTCCAATCCCCAGCTGCCTAGTTGTACCTGGCTGGACACAAAAATATGGCGAAGCCTACGTCATTTGTTTTTTAATTATTTCATGAAATAAGTGAAATAATTAAAAAAAAAACAGGCTTCCCTATATTTTTAGTTCCCAGTTGGGTACAAATAGGCAGCTGGCGGTTGGGGGAAGCCCGTAGCTGCCTGCTGTACCTGGCTAGCATACAAAAATATGGCGAAGCCCACGTCATTTTTTTGGTGGGCAAAAAACTCCTGCATACAGTCCTGGATGGAGGATGCTGAGCCTTGTAGTTCTGCAGCTGCTGTCTGCTCTCCTGCATACACTAGTGAATGGAGCATGCTGAGCCTTGTAGTTCTGCAGCTGATGTCTGCTCTCCTCCATACAGACAGACAGCAGCTGCAGAACTACAAGGCTCAGCATACTCCATCCAGGACTGTATGCAGGACTTTTTGCCCCCCCCCAAAAAATTATTTGTTCTTCGCCATATTTTTGTATGCTAGCCAGGTACAGCAGGCAGCTACGGGCTGCCCCCAACCCCCAGCTGCCTATTTGTACCCGGCTGGGAACCAAAAATATAGGGAAGCCCTTTTTTTATTATTTCATGAAATAATTAAAAATCAAATGATGTGGGCTTCGCCATATTTTTGTGTCCAGCCAGGTACAACTAGGCAGCTGGGAATTGGAATACACAGCACAGTTTGGCCTGAGCTTTCTGGGCCCCTCTGCTGCGAATTGCAGTCCGCAGCCGCCACAGAAAATGGCGCTTTCATAGAAGCGCCATCATTTGGCGCTGTATCCAACTCTTCCAGCTGCCCTGGTGACGGGTGGCTTGCTGGGTAATAATGGGGTTAGGGCTAGCTGTATATTATCAACTGGCCCTAAGCCCGAAATTCATGGTGGCACGCCAATATTAGACATGGCCACCATGAATTTCTAGTACCGATAAAAAGAACCACAACACACAGAAAAATATTTTTATTATAAATAAAACACAACACAATTAGTGACTCCATCTTTATTGAAATAAAGAACCCCCCTCCGCAGTAATCCTGGGTCAAGGGTCCCGTGCCGTCCAATCCGGATCCAATATCATCTGATCGGTTTTCTGGAAGCCAAAGCGATCAGATGATGTGTCAGGTTCAAGGGCCTGATTCACATGACACAGCAGCTGATTGTATAAACGGCTTTTATACAATCAGCTGATGCATCAGTGCAAAAAACAAAAAAACAAACTACACACTTCAGTGCAGACTCCTGTCCGACAGCATCAGCTGATAGTTTAGCCGGCCGGGCGGTAAAAAGCCGGCCTCACCGCTCGACTTATAGCGTCAGCTGATTCCGTCAGGTGACCACATCAGCTGATCATCGCCAGGTCTGAGAAAGAGAGAGAAAGAAAATAGAAGGAGAAACAGAAAGAAGAGAGAGAAAGAAGCAAAAGAGGAGAAAGAAGAGAAAGAGAGAAAGAAGAAAGAGGAGAAAGAAGAGAAAGTAGAGAAAGTAGAGAAAGTAGAGAAAGTAGAGAAAGAAGAGAAAGAAGAGAAAGTAGAGAAAGTAGAGAAAGAAGTGAAAGAAAGGAGAGAGAGAAAGGAGAGAAAGAAAGGAAAGGGAGAAAGAGAGAGAGAAAGGAGAGAAAGGAGAGAGATAGGAGAGAGGGAAAGGAGAGAGAGAGAAAGGAGAGAAAGAGAGAGAGAGAGAGAAAGGAGAGAACGAAAGGAGAGAGAGATTGGAGAGAGGGAAAGGAGAGAGAGAAAGAGACAGAGAAAGGAGAGAGAGAGAGAGAAAGAAGAGAAAGAAGAGAAAGTAGAGAAAGTAGAGAAAGAAGAGAAAGAAGAGAAAGAAGAGAAAGTAGAGAAAGTAGAAAAAGAAAGGAGAGAGAAAGGAGAGAAAGAAAGGAGAGAGAGAAAGGAGAGAAAGAAGAGAAATAGAGAAGGAAGAGAGAGAGAAAGAGAAAGGGAGAAAGAAGAGAGAGAAGAGAAAGAGGAGAAAGAAGAGAAAGAAGAGAAAGTAGAGAAAGAAGAGAAAGTAGAGAAATAAGAGAAAGAAAGGAGAGAAAGAAAGGAGAGATAGGAGAGAGGGAAAAGAGAGAGATAGAGAGAGAGCTCAAAGCTGATGTCCGGCTCCTCCCCTCAGTGCATAATTAAATTATATTTATAAATATATTATAAATATAATTTATTAAAAATAAAAAAAAAATAAAAATGTACCGGGTCTAGAACTCACGACCTTATGCTCCCTAGGTGAGCACTCTATACACTCAGCTATTGCTTCTAATGTGAATGATAGGCACATTTGGTAGTCTTGAAGTCTGGATTGCTGAAGTCTCAGCTGACCACGTGATTCATTTAAAGCTATGTGAAGCTCATGCAGAGCACTCGTGTTCTGTAGCAGAGATGACAGTGTCGTGTGGATTACGTCGGACCTGGAGGGGTATTGGAGGATTTTAATAAAATGGTGAAACTGTGTTTTTTTGTCTTTTATTCCAAATAAAGGATTTTTTACAGTGTGTGTTTCTTTACTTTCACTTACAGTTTACTCATGGAAGGTATCTCGGGGAGACGCCTGCCATGATTAAACTCATTATTACCCCAATTGCCACTGCACCAGGGCAATTCGGGATGAGCTGGGTAGAGTCCCAGGACTGTTGCACCTAATGGATGCGGCAATTCTGTGCGGCTGCAAGGTGATATTGTTAGGGTGCTGGGCTCCCCATACCATGGCGCTCTCCATCCTGACAATACCAGCCTCCAGCCATGCGGCTTTATCCTGGCTGGTATCAAATATGGGGAAAACCGCATTTTTTTAATTTATTTATTTATTTTAATGCACGATATAGACCCGCCCACCGGCGGCTGTGATTGGTTGCAGTGAGACAGCTGTCACTCAGCTTGGGGACGTGTCTGACTGCAACCAATCATAAGCACCGGTGGGCGGGGAGAGCACGGAATAACTAATTGACTAATGAAGCGGCAGCCATTTTCTAAAGAGGAAAAGACGCATTAGATTTGTGACAGCCGGGGAGCGAGACGCCCGTGATTGGTGAGTAGGAAAGGGAGAGGGATTGTGCTGGGGACGCAGGACACATGGAGACACAGGACACATGCAGATAGCAACATGTGCACATAGCCTTACTGTGAAAAGCCACATTTATAGTGATAGAACCGTTCTCGAACGTAACTCGAGCTACCGAACTTTTAGCAAAAAGCTCGAGTTCGAGTTCTAACTAGAACACCCCCCAAAATCACTCGAACCGCGAACTGGAGAACCGCGAACCACGAACCACGCTCAACTCTAGTGAGGAGTATAATAGGAGCAGTAGTCCTGGGGAGAGAGGAGTATAATAGGAGGAGTAGTCCTGGGGGGAGAGGAGTATAATAGGAGTAGTCCTGGGGGGAGAGGAGTCTAATAGGAGGAGTAGTCCTGGGGAGAGAGGAGAATAATAGGAAGAGTAGTCCTGGGGAGAGAGGAGTATAATAGGAGTAGTAGTCCTGGGGAGAGAGGAGTATAATAGTAGGAATAGTCCTGGGGAGAGGAGAATAATAGGAAGAGTAGTCCTGGGGAGAGAGGAGTATAATAGGAGTAGTAGTCCTGGGGAGAGAGGAGTATAATAGGAGGAATAGTCCTGGGGGTGAGGAGCATAACAGGAGGAGTAGTCCTGGGGGGAGAGGAGTATAATAGGAGGAGTAGTCCTGGGGGGAGAGGAGTATAATAGGAGGAGTAGTCCTGGGGGAGAGGAGTATAATAGGAGTAGTAGTCCTGGGGGGAGAGGAGTATAATAGGAGGAGTAGTCCTGGGGGGAGAGGAGTATAATAGGAGGAGTAGTCCTGAGGGTGAGAAGTATAATAGGAGGAGTAGTCCTGGGGGAAGAGGAGGATAATAGGAGTAGTAGTCCTGGGGGGGAGAGGAGTATAATAGGAGGAGTAGTCCTGGGGGAGAGGAGTATATTAGGAGGAGTAGTCCTGGGGGAGAGGAGTATAATAGGAGGAGTAGTCCTAGGGGGAGAGGAGTATAATAGGAGGAGTAGTCCTGGGGGGGAGGTGTCTAATAGGTGGAGTAATCCTGGGGGCTAGGTGTATAGGTGCCCAAGAGTGCGGGGGGCGTGGCCAAGCAGGCACAGCTTGCGGGGGGCATGGCCGAGCAGGCACAGTGTGCGGGGGCATGGCCGAGCAGGCACAGTGTGCGGGGGGCATGGCCGGACCGAGCCGAGCGGGCCCAGTGTGCGGGGGCGTGGCCGGGCCGAGCGGGTACAGTGTGCGGGGGGCATGGCCGGGCCGAGCCGAGTTGCCAATGCGTGCGGGGTGCATGGCCAGGCCGAGCCAATCTGACGATTGTCACTGTAATGACTTAATTTTGGAGCAAGACAGGCAGACAGACAGACAGACAGACAGAATAAGGCAATTATATATATATAGATAGATCTGAATGTATATGTGTACATAAAACGGGCCTCAAACACGCAGGCCTGCAGGCAGCATGCGATCTCTGAGGCTGCTCCCTGCATCCCACAGACATGTAGGCCCTGTGACAATCGCATGCTAATGCAGGGGCTGCCATAGGCAGCATTTTATCTCACTTGAGTGAATTGCCGACACCGTGCAGAGAAGCTCTCTGGACAGATATACCAATGGGAACCACTGGCCAATCAGAGGCCAGCAGCTTATGTTGGTGTATGACGTTAGCTTAGGGCCTCAGATTGGCTGGCGGCTGTGATTGGTACACCTGCAGAAAGCTTCTCTTTGTGGCGCAAGTAATACATTCAATTGAGATAAAGCGCTGACAGTGGCGGCCCCTGCACTGGTCGTGATCGCCAAAGGGTTTATGTGCCTGCGAACCACAAGAAGCAGAAAAGAGGACACCAAGGAAACAGAGTACAGGTGAGAAATATCTTTTTTATGTGGATCTGAAGAATGGCGCAAGAGGGGACAATACTACAGGATGGGACATTATTACAAGGAGACAAAAATGGACAGATTACTACAAGAAGAGGACCAAGACGCACACACTAATACAAGAAGAGGACCAGGATGGGCATATTCCTACAGGATGAGGACAAGGATGGGCACATTACTACAGGTTGGGGAAAAGAATGGGCACGTTGCTACAAAAAGAGTACAAGGATGGGGTATTACTAGAAGGACAGAAGGATGGGCATATTACTTCAAGAAGAGGACAAGGATCGGGCATTACTAGAAGGACACAGTATGCCAAAACTAAAGAATTCACAGGAAGTATATGTGACGCCCTGACAAAATCAGGGTGTCACAGATGACTGCACCCCTCTTCAGGTGCAGGATTCCCTCCTCCTTGACCCTCCATCACAAACCCCCCATCCAGGTTCACAACATCAGCTAGCAAAGCGTAGTCACCCCCATGACAATAGGGACACACCAGTGGGCGGGGCCAAGCAGATGGTGACGCCCACCTAGGGATCCTGAGGTGTAATGGGTGGGAACACAGTCAGAGTCAGTTGGAGGAGAGAGTGTGAGAGTGACCGTTGGAAGTGACGGTTATCAGGGGTTGGAGCTCCTGAGCTGACAGAGGACTAGGTGGCAGTCAGTGGACGGGGCCTCAGGCGATGGAGATTCGGTCGCGAGAGACCTTAAGTGGACCGGGGCAGGGTTGTAGCCCGCCAGTGCCGACAGCGGGAATCCGGTCCGGAACCGTGCACAGACTGGGTACCTGGACCCTAGGGCGAGGAGTAGCTGCAAGCCCCTTTCCAATTAACCAGCAGGGGACAATATTCCAAGTCTTGTCCCACAGGAGGCCCAGATAGAGCGAGACGGAAGCCCAACGAGCGAGATAGGGCTCCGCAATTGCCTGCTAAGATCCCACGGGTCAGTTCTTGCGGGCCACAACTCCCAAAGGACTACAACTCCGGAAGTGGACTTCCCCGTTCCATACGGAGTGGTCACAGTGACAAGTCTAAACACAAAGTGCAAGAGGAAGGGACCCCTGTTTTCTGTAACTGGGTGTGGGAACTGAACCCACCCACCGGAGGTCACCGGTCACTGGCAATTTGGTTTACCATCTGGACTCTGTGTGAATTAATTCATGAAACTGTTAGTACACCTGTGGCGCCCTGGACTAGCCAGGTCGTCACAGGTACTGCAACACACACCCCCATCCCGAGACAGGCACATCAGCCAGACACAAAATCCTTGTTGCCTCCCTCCAGGGGCTGATGTCCACACCAGGTGGGGTAGAGCCAGGCGGTTGGCCCCACCCACCGAGGAGTTCACAGTCCTGGAGGCGGGAGAAGGAAGGGAGTTGAGAGGAGAGAACAGTTAGGAGAGTGTGAGGAGTGAAGTGGAGGAGCGAACTGACCGTGTCCGGGTGTCTGGCCCGGGCACTTAGAGCAAGTTTGGCAGACGGTGGTGGCCGTCTGCAGGAGAGGCAAATCAACGCGGAACCGTAGGACCGGGGACGGGCGGTGGCTCGCCGGTACCGAACCGGGGAGCGAAGTGAAGCCAGCACACTCAGGCAGGGCCTGTGGACCCCGACCAGGCTTGGAGTCGCCATTAGAGGTCAAATCCGTCAGTGATCTGAACCCCAGGGGTTTCCTAACAGCCAAGATCCGATTGAAGGCAACCGTCCGACCAGCAAAAGAAAATACAGCTACCGCCACAGCTAGAGTTCCAAGGACCAGAGCCTGCGGGCAAAAGGGCTCCTCTGGCACATATATAGGCTGGGGAGCGGTTTACCGGTGGGAATCCATTGGGACTGAACATACACAAAGGTGCAGGGAAAGGAAGCCACCACCAACCGTCCGGGAGAAGTCACAGCAGCCGGCTGCGGGACCCGTCCATCCAGCCGTTTGGTTTACCAGAGACTTTGCGTACATTTGTGGCTGAGTGAGTACAACCGTGCCGTCCGGCAGCGCGCTGCTTCGTCCAGGCGACCCTGAACCCATCCAACCCTGCCTCCCTGTCATCTCACCGGGCCCCGGGACCACCAACCCCTACCCACGGAGGGGGAAAACAACATCCCAGCTGCTCCCTGCCATCGCTCCCGGGATCCCCCATCACCAGCAGAGGTGGTGTCCAACCTCACCACAACCCGTGGGTGGCGTCACGAACCAAATCCCCAAACCAAACTACCCCCTTTCACTCACGGGCGAGGAGCGCCGCTCGAGTCCCTGGATCCGGCCCACCGCTCGAGCCACCGAGCCGCCACCGCAGCAGCGCCGGACCCGAGCGTTAGCGAGCGCAGCGCAGCGGCGTCTTTCCCCGCCCGCGACACACCAATACTACCTGGTCCAACTCTGCAGATTGTGCTCCGCAGCAGCATCCCACCTGTAACGGGGCCCCGGGACAACACCTCCCCTACCCGTGGAGGGGATAACATCCAGCTGCCCTACTCCATCGGTCCCGGGCATCCCCTCAGCAGCAGCGGCGGTGTCACCAACCATCACCGCACACCACGGGTGGAGTCACTGACAAAACCCTGCCCATATAATAAATATTCTTTTCATTTGCGGGCGACGGACGGGTGCTCAGGCCTGGATCCGGTTTTCTTCGAGCCACCGCCACGATCCCGGATCCGAGTGTTCCGAGCAGCCCCCCTGTTGTCGTCTGTCCTCCGCCCGCAACATATATATAACATAAAAAAGCAAAAAACAAGTATAGCGGACCTCATATTGATAATAATATACATGAACCCCATAATATACATGTAATACAAAGTGGAAAAAGGGGTGTTAACATGTTAAAAATGAAAAACTGGTACCACAAGTGTAAAAAAGTGTATACATTTTATTACAAAATACATACATAAATTCTAATCACATGTGGTAAACCATAGCAATTATACGGTCCCACGGGTAAGGTTGACAAACTGCCCCGAGGGGTGTTACACTCACCACGGGTATGTCTGCAGGTGCCACTTTACCACCACTGTATCACTATGTATGATGTTGTATACTATATATATATATATATATATATATATATATGCATTCTCGGTGGTGATAATGTTTTTATACTGGCCCTGACTTTGTGCATACTTTTTGTGGGTATTGTCAGTGTACCATTATTTGTGTTCTATTGATCCAGGGAATATACACCTTACTTTGGTTAATGTGATATACCTATTGTGGTTTCATGGTATCTGGGAACACCCACCTATTTATGTCCGGGGTAGCCTGTCTCCCTTTCGTGGGACCACTTTTCTCCTCCTTTGGTCTCCTATAGATCTGGTTCTTAATCATGTATGTATAATTCCTATGATTTACATTATGTGATTAGAATTTCTGTATGTATTTTGTATTAACATTTATACACGTTTTTACAATTGTGCTACCAGTTTTTCATTTCTAACATGTTAACACAGAAAAACCACAAAGAACTATATCAAAAAAACACCAAAAAGGAGCCAAGACAAATGATATGTGCACACACAGAATGTGGTGAGCCTTCCTCATAAAGATGGCTGCAGCCGAGGTGCAAGATGCTGATGTCACAGCCACTCAACCTCCACACTAGAGCCTGACCTGGGTTTCTGGCGTCATTTATAGGTCACAGTTCAGACACTGTGCATTTCACTCATTATATGATGGGCTCCCAGTGCAAGCCTTATTAGTGTGCATGTCTTATGCTAAGCAGCCGCCCCTCCCCCCTAGTGTGGAGGTTGAGTGGCTGTGACATCAGCATCTTGCACCTCGGCTGCAGCCATCTTTATGAGAAAGGCTCACCACATTCTGTGTGTGCACATATCATTTGTCTTGGCTCCTTTTTGGTGTTTTTTTGATATAGTTCTTTGTGGTTTTTCTAACTTATTCAGTGTAGGGACTCGCAAGTGTGAGAATCCTTGACAAACGGATTGCGAGCTTACATATTTTGGGCCAAAATATAAACTAATATCTCACTATTTGAGGTATGGCACATTTTATCCATTTTTGCAGGATGTGTGTGGACCTTTTGAATTCAGGTGGTTAAATAGTGAGCCTGTCATGTGTTATGTACTCATAGTGCTAACTGACCCGCCTGGACCTGGTGTTGTGCGTCATTTATAGGTCATTATTCAGACACTGTGCGTCTCGTGTATCCGTGTGAGATGCACCTATATAGTGCTGTTTTGCCCGCCTGACCTGGGTTTCTGGCGTGATTTATAGGTCACAGTTCAGACACTGTGCATTTCACGCATTATATGATGGGCTCCCAGTGCAAGCCTTATTAGTGTGCATGTCTTATGCTAAGCAGCCACCCCTCCCCTCTAGTGTGGAGGTTGAGTGGCTGTGACATCAGCATCTTGCACCTCGGCTGCAGCCATCTTTATGAGGAAGGCTCACCACATTCTGTGTGTGCACATATCATTTGTCTTGGCTCCTTTTTGGTGTTTTTTTTAACATGTTAACACCCCTTTTTCCGCTTTGTATTACATATAAATATATATATATATATATATATATATATATATATATATATATATATATATATATATATATATCATAACTAGAGAAAAACCTTCCTAAAAACATACATTTATTAATAAATATTAAAATCAAAGACAATAACAGAATATTCAAACAAGAATTATTCCAAAGGGAGACAATCTCACTAGTGCACAGATGAGGGAGGAGAGCTATCAAATGCCCTATAATGACAGCCTCCCTCCTGTAACAACCTAACGGCGGAGGTCGGCAACCTATAAAATTGATATGGCGCCCCCACTCATCATCAACTTTCCCTTACCTCCCCTGACTCGCCCTGATTAAATAGAAAAAGTGCTCGTGCCTATTTAATAAAGTGCCGAAATAGTGTTTACAAAACAGGGAAAATAAACCAGGGGGGCTACTTATTATTCTGATGTACAGAAAACAAGCCTCAAGCCTCAGCGCATTTCCCCTTGTGGTTCATCAGGAGGCCGATATAACCTTCATGTCACGATAATAACTTGATATACTGATACTGAAGAGTTTGCACTTGTAGATCCAGACAGCAAGGATTCAGGATAGAAAGCCTTTAGTATATTGGCTGTGGAAGTCAGGAAATGATGAAATTCTAGGCCTTAGCTTGGCAGGAAATCTGTGGTGAAGAGATCCCCCCACATAGGGTCTGCTCCTGGAAAACCCTCATCAAAAACTGGAAAATTCCAGGTCTGTCTAGCCAGACAGAGGCTGGAGGTAGCTCCACCTATTCAGTCATGTGACCAAGTCACTGGCCAATAGGAAAATCCCATTTTACAGTTCAGATTTTTATAGCATACCTTTTCACCAGTAGGTGGTGCTGTGACACTACAAATGAGAAATACATTTTATTATTATTATTATTATTATTATTATTATTATTATTATTATTATTATTATTATTTATTTATAGAGCACCATTGATTCCATGGTGCTGTACATGAGAGGGGTTACAAACAGAATACATATACAAGTTACAGTAGACAGACTAGTACAGAGGGAAGAGGGCCCTGCCCTTGCGGGCTTACATTCTATATAATACATTAGATATAAGTGAATGTACTTAAAGGGACAGACACAATCTGGATGGGGCCACTAGGCTTCCATTATTCTCATTACTCGGGATGAGCTGCCTAGCAGTCTGATTTGCAGATTTGAGTACCTAGCATCTGAGCATCTTATTGCTCTCTCATCATTATCTATAAACTTTTTGGAGATGCGTTGAAGCTCTGTATTATAAAACTGATTTCCAACTACTATGAGCATATACTGTATAAAAAAAAATAGGACCATATTTTGGACTTATTAAAATAAATAAACTCAGTGTAAAATGATCAACATTCTATTGGACGTCAATTCAGTATATAGACATAAGATACCTGAAGGCTGATAGAACACTACATGCGGCATAAAGTAAAACGCTTCTCACATCATAAATCCCGTTTCAGGTACACTATTTGCGCTACAATTGAGGAGCTGCTGAATGTATTTGGTTATCTTATTTTCATTGTTACTTTTATTAGCTGTGGGGATGACGAGAATATAAAATCATACCTGAGTAGCTGTATAATATCTTCTTCTTGGGAAATAACTGGAAGAAGTTGTTCACTTCTTATTATAGGCTTCAAGGCTGACACTTTGGAGTAATGCGCTACTTACCGGGAAGCTTAAGGGAAGATTAGAAAAGTTGTCCTGGGTATTCAGGCCTCCGAATAAACTCTCTGTCTAAATAAGGAAGATGTTTCTTAGATAAGTATTGGAAAATCCTGTATGTAATTAAAAGAAAATAAAAGCATAAAAAGGTAAGGTTAGGCATTACTTACGAGTACTTTGTAGGTATTGTATTACAACATATGTAAAAATAGTGTTTATATATTACTATTACATAATATTGTATATTATATTTTTTTATTTCTGTACTATACATGTGATTTAATCGTTTCATACTGCAATTTTTCACAATGAGCACACTGTATATTATGTACTATGTGTTCAACAGGGACAAAAGGATAAGAAACACGTGAACCAAAAAAAAAATACAAAAGGTTAAAACAAAAATTTTAACAATACCAATAAGGTTGAAAAACACAAAATAACTTTATATAGAAATTACACAAAAGAGTAAAAGGAAATGTTTTAATGTGAGCATCGATATAACAAAAATCTCTTGAAATATTTCCGTTGATACACTGCCCTCTAGAGCCAATACAATAATCTGAAGCTTAAAGAGAATCTGTCAGTAGGATCAACCCTTCTAAAGCCCGCTTTTCACGCTACAACAAATCTAACGATGTTTCGGCGGGGTCACGTCGTAAGTGACGCACATCCGACATCGTAAGGTATACTGTAGCGTGTAACAGCTACGTGCGATTGCGATTGAACGTAAAACCGCTCATCGCATACACGTCGTTCATTTCCTTAAAATTGCACGTCGGGTTGTTCAATGTTCCCGAGGTACCACACATTGCAGTGTGTGACACCCCGGGAACGATGAACAGATCTTACCTGCGTCCCGCCTGCAATGCGGAAGGAAGGAGGTGGGCAGGATGTATACGTCCCGCTCATCTCCGCCCCTCCGCTTCTATTGGCCGGCTGCCGCGTGACGTCGCTGTGACGCCGAACGTCCCTCCCACTCCAGGAAGTGGATGTTCGCCGCCCACATCGAGGTCGTATGGACGGGTAAGTATGTGTGACGGGAAATAATCGTTTATGCGACACGGTCAACAAATTGAACGTGCCGCACATACGATGGGGGCGGGTACGATCGCATATGATATCGTATGTGATATCGTAAGGTGTAAAGCAGCCTTTAGGCTGCTTTCACACTTCCGTTGTTTTGCTTCTGTCGCACTCCGTCACCTTGAGGAATTACAGTATCCTGCAAAATATTTTGCAGGAATCCATTTTTTCCCCATAGACTTCTATTAGCGATAGATTGTGACGGATGGTCTTGCGTTGCATCTGCCGTGTGACGGATCAGTCGTTTACTGACTGACCGTCAGGCAGGAGCAACGCTGAATGTAATGTTTTTTGGAGCAGCAAAAAAACGGACTCCGCAAGTGTCATTCGCCATCCTTCACAAGCTATAATGGATGTCTATGGTGCTGGATTCCATCCGCAGTGCTGGATTCCATCACGGTCTACTCAGCATGCCCATCATGTTTGGCACACCCATTCGGCTGTCCCAAACACAAACAGATCACGACGAATCCGTCAAAAAACGGACGCACAACGGATGTAACGGATGCGAAGGATCAGTTTTTTCACAGGATTCCTGTGAACGGAATCCTGTGAAATAACACATACGTTGCCTCAGTTGACATAAAAAGAATGATGGATCCTTTGTTGCATCTCAACGACGGACCTGACGGATTTAAAACAACGGAAGTGTGAACTTAGCGTTAGCCATCTATATAAACATGGAAGTCATAGGAAGCTGAATGAAATGATACCTTGATACTGTTTCTGCGATCCAATGTCTTAGTCCAGCGAAACCCACATGTTCCTTAATATGTGTATGTAGCGCTTTTTGTAAAACATTTTTTGTAAAAAAGTATTTGCCAGTACGCATCACTGAGGCGAGGAGCGGGGGGGTGCTGTCAGGTGCCAGCCGCCGAGATTGAGGAGTGTGGAGGGAGTGCTGGCGTGCTGTCGGGCGGCCGTTGCATGGTTTACTTGTTGAGGCACTGGGCAGCGGAAGACGGCAGTCCCCATACAACTCCGCCCCAGCCGCATTGCCACCCCCCTGAATATAGTGCTGCCTGAGCAAACTGCTCAACTTGTCCAATGGACGGTGCGGCCGTGTTTCTCATTATTCAGTTTTGTAGTCTGTATGCTAATTTCAATCAAAAACTATTAACTGTAATTCAGATTTCAAAAGAAAAATAAAAAATGACATACTTTATAATCTTTTTTTTTCACTTGCAAAATATGGTTTTCGACTTACCTAGGCTGTATTCTATAAGAAACACCAAATTTCAACCAAATTCATCAGGATCATTAAAACTAGCTGATGCAGGTTCGATAGTTGAAGAACCGGTGGCCACGTTCTGCTCTATCATCTGATTTGTTTCTGTCTCCACGTCTGTTCGGGGTCTTTTGCATGCTGGAGCCGCACCGACCGAGAAATAGTTATTTTATCCATCTAAGACAAGCTTGACGAAGCAAAACTCAATTAACCCTGCTCCCTCCATTCTCCATCCCCCTGTTCCCTCCATCCTCCATCCCCCTGCTCCCTCCATTCTCCATCCCCCTGGTATCTCCATCCTCCATCCCTCTGCTCCTTCCATCCTCCATCCCCTGATCTCTCCATCCTCCATCCCCCTCGTCTCTCAATTCTCCATACCCCTGATCTCACTCTATCCCCCCTGCATCCTTCTTTCCCCTGCACAGCCTGACGCCCTCTGCACCCCTCTCTCACATACACTACACTCCTCCATCTTCTCCAGCTTCTTTCCCGCTGGGAAAAACTCCATGGCTCTCCCCACCTGAGTCACATGTACGTGACATCATCGCAGGTCCTGCAGCTCCAGTAGCTTCTCTTTTTGTGCCTTTGCTCTACACATGGCTAATTTGTATAGTTTACACATTAGCCATGTCGACAGAGCCAGAGGTGCTGGCCCTCAGCGCTCTTCAGATTTTCTGGTATGCCGTACCGGCACGTACCGCAACAAAAAAGTAAAAATCTATAGACCAGACATAGATCTCCCTAAGAAACTGCCTCCAGAGCTTAGTGTAAATGAAAGGGGTGTTACCTGTGTGAGACATGTTGATTAGAAGAGCAAACTGGCAGTCATTACATGTCTCACATTGATAATGCCTCCTTTCATTTAAAATAAGCTCTAAAGACACATTTTCAGTGAAATCTTTGTTGCGTCCATTGATCTTAACAGGTCATTTACATATTAAGAAATATGCAGAATTCTTGGAATAAGACATTGGATAGCATATATCAAGGTATTACTTTAGTAATAGGTTCCTTTGACTTACAAGTGTATCTCAATAAATTAGAATATCATCAAAAAGTTAATTTATTTCAGTAATTCAATAAAAAAATGGAAACGCATATATTATATAGAGTCATTATACACAGAGAGATCTATTCCTATATATTATATAGAGTCATTACACACAGAGAGATCTATTCCTATATATTATATAGTCATTACACACAGAGGGATCTATTTCTATATATTATATAGTCATTACACACAGAGTGATCTATTCCTATGTATTATATAGAGTCATTACACACAGAGGGATCTATTCCTATATATTATATAGAGTCATTACATACAGAGGGATCTATTCCTATACAGTTAGGTCCAGAAATATTTGGACAGTGACACAATTTTCGCGAGTTGGGCTCTGCATGCCACCACATTGGATTTGAAATGAAACCTCTACAACAGAATTCAAGTGCAGATTGTAACGTTTAATTTGAAGGTTTGAACAAAAATATCTGATAGAAATTGTAGGAATTGTACACATTTCTTTACAAACACTCCACATTTTAGGAGGTCAAAAGTAATTAGACAAATAAACCAAACCCAAAAAAAAAAATTTTATTTTCAATATTTTGTTGCGAATTCTTTGGAGGCAATCACTGCCTTAAGCCTGGAACCCATGGACATCACCAAACGCTGGGTTTCCTCCTTCTTAATGCTTTGCCAGGCCTTTACAGCCGCAGCCTTCAGGTCTTGCTTGTTTGTGGGTCTTTCCGTCTTAAGTCTGGATTTGAGCAAGTGAAATGCATGCTCAATTGGGTTAAGATCTGGTGATTGACTTGGCCACTGCAGAATGTTCCACTTTTTTGCACTCATGAACTCCTGAGTAGCTTTGGCTGTATGCTTGGGGTCATTGTCCATCTGTACTATGAAGCGCCGTCCGATCAACTTTGCGGCATTTGGCTGAATCTGGGCTGAAAGTATATCCCTGTACACTTCAGAATTCATCCGGCTACTCTTGTCTGCTGTTATGTCATCAATAAACACAAGTGACCCAGTGCCATTGAAAGCCATGCATGCCCATGCCATCACGTTGCCTCCACCATGTTTTACAGAGGATGTGGTGTGCCTTGGATCATGTGTCGTTCCCTTTCTTCTCCAAACTTTTTTCTTCCCATCATTCTGGTACAGGTTGATCTTTGTCTCATCTGTCCATAGAATACTTTTCCAGAACTGAGCTGGCTTCATGAGGTGTTTTTCAGCAAATTTAACTCTGGCCTGTCTATTTTTGGAATTGATGAATGGTTTGCATCTAGATGTGAACCCTTTGTATTTACTTTCATGGAGTCTTCTCTTTACTGTTGACTTAGAGACAGATACACCTACTTCACTGAGAGTGTTCTGGACTTCAGTTGATGTTGTGAACGGGTTCTTCTTCACCAAAGAAAGTATGCGGCGATCATCCACCACTGTTGTCATCCGTGGACGCCCAGGCCTTTTTGAGTTCCCAAGCTCACCAGTCAATTCCTTTTTTCTCAGAATGTACCCGACTGTTGATTTTGCTACTCCAAGCATGTCTGCTATCTCTCTGATGGATTTTTTCTTTTTTTTCAGCCTTAGGATGTTCTGCTTCACCTCAATTGAGAGTTCCTTAGACCGCATGTTGTCTGGTCACAGCAACAGCTTCCAAATGCAAAACCACACACCTGTAATCAACCCCAGACCTTTTAACTACTTCATTGATTACAGGTTAACGAGGGAGACTCCTTCAGAGTTAATTGCAGCCCTTAGAGTCCCTTGTCCAATTACTTTTGGTCCCTTGAAAAAGAGGAGGCTATGCATTACAGAGCTATGATTCCTAAACCCTTTCTCCGATTTGGATGTGAAAACTCTCATATTGCAGCTGGGAGTGTGCACTTTCAGCCCATATTATATATATAATTGTATTTCTGAACATGTTTTTGTAAACAGCTAAAATAACAAAACTTGTGTCACTGTCCAAATATTTCTGGACCTAACTGTATATTATATAGTCATTACACAGAGAGGGATCTATTCCTATATATTATATAGTCATTACACACAGAGGGATCTATTCCTATATATTATATAGAGCCATTACACACAGAGGGATCTATTTCAAGTGTTTATTTCTGTTAATGTTGATGAATATGGCTTACAGCCAACGAAAACCCAAAAGTCATTATCTCAGAAAATTAGAATATATAAGACCAACCGAAAAAAAATATTTTACACTCAGAAATGTTGGCGCCTACTGAAAAGTCTGTACAGTAAATGCACTGAATACTTGGTCATGGTTCCTTTTACATGAATTACTGCATCAATCTGGTGTGGCATGGGGGTGATCAGCCTGTGGCACTGCTGAGATGTTATGGAAGTCGAGGTTGCTTGATAGCAGCCTTGAACTTGTCTACATTGTTGGGTCTGGTAGCTCGCAATACCCTATAGATTCTCAATAGGGTTTAGGTCAGGTGAGTTTCCAACTCCAAAAAGTTTGTCGGCAGAGAGAACCATGAAGTGCTCTTAAATGTCCTGGAAGATGGCTGCTCTGACTTTGGTCTTGATAAAACACAGTGGACCTACACCAGCAGAGGACATGGCTCTCCAAACCATCACCGATTGTGGAAACTTCACACTAGACCTCAAGCAGCTTGCATTGTGGCATCTCCACTCTTCCTCCAGACTCTGGGACCTTAATTTCCAAATGAAATGAAAAAATTACTTTCATCTGAAAACAACACCTTGGGCCACTGAGGAACAGTCCAGTTATTTTTCTCCTTGACCCAGGTAAGACGCTTCTGGTGTTGTCTATTGGTCATGAGTGGCTTGACACAAGAAATGCGACAGTTGTAGCCTATGTCCTGGATACTTCTTGTGTGCGGTGGCTCTTGAAGCACTGACTCCAGCAGCGTCCACTCCATGTGAATCTCCCCCATATTTTTAAATGGCCTTTTCTTAACAATCCTATCAAGGCTGCAGTTATCCTGGTTGTTGTGCACCTTTTTCTACCACACTTTTTCCTTCCTTTCAACTTTCCATTAATATCCTTGGATACAGCACTCTGTGAACCACCAGCTTCTTTAGCAATGACCTTTTGTGGCTTACACTCCTTGTGGAGTGTGTCAATGATTGCCTTCTGGACATCTGTCAAGTCAGCAGTCTTCCTCATGCATGTGTGGTCCACTGAACCAGACTAAGGGACCATTTTAAATGCTTAGGAAGCCTTTGCAGGTGTTTTGTGGTAATTATTCTAATTTTCTGACCTAATGACTTTAGGGTTTTCATTGTAATGATCAACATTAACTGAAATAAACACATGAAATAGATCCCTGTATGTTTAATGACTATATGTCACGGCCAGGTGGACGGGCAGACCCAGGAGGTGGATCCACTGGGCCGAACTCCTAGATGGTAGTAAAGAGTCCGGTAGCTGGAGCACTATAAACAGCAGAACAGTCCGTGCACACGAGTATAGCGGAGAAGTCCCTGGGACCACGGAGTCTCGGGTGGTAGTCCGGGTGACGCAGCTCTGGTTCGGAAGCCGAGATGATGTCAGTTGGGGTCCGGAACCTTTGGAGCGAGGTGATGAGTCACCGCAGGGATCCGGGATGGTGCGGACTGTCAGGATGGCAGATGGACAGCGTTCGGGGTTCGGGATACGGCAGGACTGGATGGCGAGGCAGGCACGGCTCTACGAGAGAGATAGGCAAGTACATGCACAGAAACACCAGGAGACCTGACTCCTAGCTTAGGAAACACGAAGATCAGGCCCCGCCCCCTTGGACAATAACCCCCTTTATACCCTGTACCTGTTTAGCCTCATTTCCTGTTAATGGACGCTGGCCCTTTAAGAAAGGGTCAGTGACCGCGCGCGCGCCCTAATGCGCATGCGCGCCGCCCGGGTGCCAGAAGCCAGGGAAGGAGGCTGCGAGGAGGACGCAGGGGAGCCGGCCAGGGCCTGGGAAGCCGTCGGGCGCCGGGATCGGGGACCAGGGGGCCTGGGAAGGACGGGCACCGGAGGCTGGAGAGCGGGGAGCGTGGCAGGTGAGCCGGGGAGCGGGGGTGAGGACCCGGGGAGCGGAACCGAGGACCCGGGGAGCGTGACAGTACCCCCCCCCACGCCCCCCTCCCCGCAACCGGGACATGAAGGCACGGATCAGAGGAGTGCCCACGTTCTCCCTGGGATCCCAGGACCTATCCTCAGGACCATACCCTTCCCAGTCCACCAGGAAGAACTGTCGACCTCGTACGGTCTTCATGGCCACGATATCCCTTACCGCATAGATGTCGTCATCGGCAATAGGTGGAGGAGCCGGACTGGCAGCAGCGGAGAAGGGACCAAGGACAACCGGCTTGAGCAGGGAGACGTGGAATGAGTTGGGTATCCTCATCGTGGCCGGGAGCTGTAGCTTGTAGGAGACCTCATTGATCTTGTTGAGGACTTTAAACGGCCCAATGTAGCGAGGACCCAGCTTGTATGATGGTATCTTCAGGCGGACGTACTGGGAAGCAAGCCAGACGAGATCTCCAGGAGAGAAACACGGAGGGTCCAGACGTTTCTTGTCAGCGTGTCTTTTCATCCGCAGGGAAGCACGCCCAAGGGACGCTTTGACAGAGTCCCAAATGGTTGCAAAGTCACGGGCTACTGTATCTGCAGCAAGGACATCCGAAGAAGGAGATACAGGCAATGGGATGGAAGGCTGAAGTCCGTAAACGACATGGAAGGGAGAGCTGGAGGAGGACTCACTGACGTGGTGGTTGTGGGAGAATTCAGCCCAGGGAAGAAGAGCGGACCAGTCGTCGTGATGGGCGTTAACATAGTGACGTAAGAAAGAGGTCAAGATTTGATTGACCCTCTCTACCTGGCCATTAGACTGAGGATGGTATGCAGATGAAAAGTCCAGAGTCACTCCCAGATGTTTACAGAGAGCCCTCCAGAAGCGGGAGGTGAACTGAGTTCCTCTGTCGGATACGATGTGTAATGGAAAGCCATGCAAGCGGAAGATGTGTTGTATATAGGCGTCCGCGAGTTCCTGAGCAGAGGGCAGTCCAGCCATAGGGACGAAATGGGCCATTTTAGAGAACCGATCCACCACGACCCATATGACTGTGTGTCCGGAGGACAATGGCAAGTCCGTAATAAAGTCCATTGCTATGTGTTGCCATGGAACTGACGGTATCGGCAGAGGCAGGAGACGGCCATATGGGAGGTGTTTGGGCGTCTTGTTCCTGGCACAAGAGGTACAGGCGGATACAAAAGCAGCGACGTCCGTGCGAAGGGATGGCCACCAGTAATGACGTACAATCGCACCCCATGTCTTTTTCTGACCAGCATGACCGGCTGTTTTCGAGGCATGTCCCCAGTGTACCTCGGAGACATAGGTCTTCCCAGGCGGTATCTGGGCCAGGGTGACAGGGGCCACCGGAATGATTTTACTAGGACAAATGATGGGTTGGGTAGTCTCTTCCTCCTGCTCCATGGGCATGAAAGACCTGGACAAGGCATCAGCACGTACATTCTTGTCCGCGGGTCGGAAGTGAAGCTGGAAATCAAACCTGGCAAAGAATAGGGACCACCTGGCTTGCCGTGGGTTCAGTCGCTGAGCGGACCGCAGGTATTCCAAGTTCTTGTGGTCCGTGTAAATAATCACGGGGTACACTGCCCCTTCCAGGAGGTAGCGCCATTCCTCCAAAGCCAGTTTGACTGCCAAGAGCTCTCGGTCACCGATGGTGTAGTTGCGTTCAGGCGCTGAGAAGCCCTTGGAGAAGAATCCGCAAGTCACCATCTTCCCGGAGGAGGACTTTTGCATGAGCACTGCTCCGGCTCCTGAGGAGGAGGCATCCACCTCCAAGGTGAACTGGCGGTTTAACTCCGGACGGTGAAGTACAGGAGAGGAGGCAAATGCCCGCTTCAGAGAGCTAAACGCGGCGTCAGCCGCAGGTGACCAGTCCTTTGGATTAGCCTCCTTCTTAGTCAGGGCGGAGAAAGGAGCAGTCAAGGCAGAGAAGTGAGGTATAAACTGGCGGTAGTAGTTGGCGAATCCCAGGAAGCGTTGGATTGCCTTCAGTCCAGAAGGAGGAGGCCAGTTGAGAATGGCGGAGACCTTCTTGGGATCCATCTGCAGTCCGGTATCAGAGATGATGTACCCCAGGAAGGGGAGAGAAGACTGCTCAAAGACACACTTCTCATACTTTGCGTACAGACGATTCTCTCTCAGTCTTTGTAGAACCAGCTGTACGTTTTCTCTGTGGGTTTGGAGGTCCGGAGAGAAGACAAGGATGTAATCTAGATACACTACCACACAGATGTAGAGAAGGTCCCGGAACACGTCGTTCACCAGTTCTTGAAAGACAGCAGGAGCGTTACACAGGCCGAAGGGCATCACGCAGTATTCATAATGTCCATCGCGCGTATTGAACGCGGTTTTCCATTCGTCACCAGAGCGGATGCGGACCAGATTGTAAGCACCCCGAAGATCCAGCTTGGTGAACACACGAGCTCCTCTAAGCCGGTCAAACAATTCGGGAATGAGCGGCAGTGGGTACTTGTTTTTTACGGTGATTTGATTCAAACCCCGGTAGTCTATGCATGGGCGTAAGTCGCCCTCTTTCTTCTTGACAAAGAAGAAACCTGCTCCAGCAGGAGAGGAGGATCTCCGAATGAACCCCCTTGCCAGGCTCTCTGAGATGTAAGCAGACATGGCCCTTGTTTCGGCTGGAGATAAAGGATATATCCGTCCTCGTGGTGGTGTTGTTCCTGGGAGCAGGTCGATGGCACAATCGTATGGACGATGTGGCGGCAGTACCTCGGATTCCTTTTTATCAAAAACATCTGCAAAGGACCAATAGGCCGAGGGCAGCCCCGGTAGGTTCTCTGGAACCGGAGGTCGTCGGATGGGTTGTATGGACTTTAGGCACCTCTCATGACACGAAGAGCCCCATCGGGTGATTTCGCCAGTGCCCCAACTGACTGATGGTTCGTGTGTCCGCAACCATGGAAGTCCCAGCAGGATCTGGTGGGACATGTGTGGGAGGACGTAGAAAGCGATGTTCTCGGTGTGAAGGGCACCGATACGCAGTTCGACCGGCCTGGTGATCCAGGAGATGGTGTCAGAGAGGGGTCTCCCATTCACCGAGGCAATCACTAGGGGCTTGTCGAGTGGAATAACAGGCACCCGGTACTTGTCCACCGTGGTCTGCTGGATGAAATTGCCTGCTGCCCCGGAATCGAGGTAGGCATCAGCCGTGAACCGCGTCTCTCCTGTTGTCACTTGCACTGTCCATGTAACCGGGTCAGAGAGAGTCCCAGCACCTAGGGTGGCCTCTCCTACCAACCCTAGGCTTTGGAGTTTCCCGGCCTCTCTGGACAGGAGCGTAGCAGGTGTGTGCCCTCACCGCAGTAAAAGCAGAGACCCTTGGCGAGTCGCTCTGCTCGACGTTGTTCAGACTGACGCACTCGGTCGATCTGCATGGGCTCGTGGACGGGAGCCCCAGCTGTCGATGACTGAAGTACGGAGGGTTTCTGCGGAGGAGGGGAATGCCGTACCGGACGTCTCTCACGGGACGCTTCCTTGGATCGCTCCTGAAAGCGAATGTCCACTCGAGTCGCTAGGGCAATCAGGGCATCTAGGGTGGTCGGTACGTCACGACCCGCCAGCTCGTCTTTAATTCGCCCTGAGAGTCCTTCCCAGAAGGCGGCGGTTAGGGCCTCGTTGTTCCACCCTAGTTCTGAGGCCAGGGTGCGAAACCGGATCGCGTATTGACCCACCGTCAGAGTCCCCTGACGTAAGCGGAGAAGAGACGAAGCAGACGCGGAGGCGCGTCCGGGCTCATCGAAGGTGCCACGGAATGCCTGCAGGAAGTCCTGGATGTTCGTGGTCACAGGATCCCCCTTCTCCCACAAGGGGTTCATCCACGCCAGTGCCTCACCCTCTAGATGGGACATGATGAAGGCGACCTTGGCTTGGTCGGAGGCAAACAAATGCGGCAGCTGCGTGAAATGGAGGGAGCATTGGTTTAAGAATCCCCTGCAGGTCTTGGGGTCTCCGGCGTACCGGGGTGGTGAAGCCAACCGAAGTCTGGTGGTATCTGAAGAAGTCGCCACAGGAGCTGGAGCCGTGGCTTGACTAGTGGAAGCCCGGGATGTTGAAGTCGTAACTGCCGCTTGTAGCGTGTTCAGGCGGGCGTCCACAGAAGACATGAATTGCAGCATGCGGGTCTGAGTCTCACGCTGGCGTTGGAGTTCCTCCTGTACGGCTGCTAGTGCTGCAGCGGGATCCATGGCCTGATCTTACTGTCACGGCCAGGTGGACGGGCAGACCCAGGAGGTGGATCCACTGGGCCGAACTCCTAGATGGTAGTAAAGAGTCCGGTAGCTGGAGCACTATAAACAGCAGAACAGTCCGTGCACACGAGTATAGCGGAGAAGTCCCTGGGACCACGGAGTCTCGGGTGGTAGTCCGGGTGACGCAGCTCTGGTTCGGAAGCCGAGATGATGTCAGGCGGGGTCCGGAACCTTTGGAGCGAGGTGATGAGTCACCGCAGGGATCCGGGATGGTGCGGACTGTCAGGATGGCAGATGGACAGCGTTCGGGGTTCGGGATACGGCAGGACTGGATGGCGAGGCAGGCACGGCTCTACGAGAGAGATAGGCAAGTACATGCACAGAAACACCAGGAGACCTGACTCCTAGCTTAGGAAGCACGAAGATCAGGCCCCGCCCCCTTGGACAATAACCCCCTTTATACCCTGTACCTGTTTAGCCTCATTTCCTGTTAATGGACGCTGGCCCTTTAAGAAAGGGTCAGTGACCGCGCGCGCGCCCTAATGCGCATGCGCGCCGCCCGGGTGCCAGAAGCCAGGGAAGGAGGCTGCGAGGAGGACGCAGGGGAGCCGGCCAGGGCCTGGGAAGCCGTCGGGCGCCGGGATCGGGGACCAGGGGGCCTGGGAAGGACGGGCACCGGAGGCTGGAGAGCGGGGAGCGTGGCAGGTGAGCCGGGGAGCGGGGGTGAGGACCCGGGGAGCGGAACCGAGGACCCGGGGAGCGTGACACTATATAATATATAGGAATAGATCCCTCTGTGTGAAAAGAATATATAATATATAGGAATAGATCCCTCTGTGTGTAAAGACTCTATATAATATATTGGAATAGATCCCTCTGTGTGTAATGACTCTATATAATATATAGGAATAGATCCCTCTGTGTGTAATGACTCTATATAATATATAGGAATAGATCCCTCTGTGTGTAATGACTTTATAATATATAGGAATAGATCTCTCTGTGCGTAATGACTCTAATATCTAGTAATAAATCTCTCTGTGTGTAATGATTATATATAATATATGTGTTTCCCTTTTTGTATTGAATTACTGAAATAAATTAAACTGTTCGATGATATTCTAATTTCTTGAGATGCACTTGTATATGCCCTTATATAAGGCTTAGGAGTGTTGATCCTACTGACAGATTACCTTTAATTTTTAAATGATTGTGTCAGCTCTAGTGGCAAGTGTGAAAACTATTTACTTGTCCAGTCTTTATACCTCCAGCTTCATTTGACCACTGTAGCAAATAATTGCCCATCAAAAGACATCATTGCTCCAGCATTTTATGATTTGCCCAAAGATTATAAATAAAAATAAGGTCTCAAAATAATTTGAGACACAGACCAGCCTTCATTATAAATTCAGAAATCAAAATACAGTACCTACAAAGCCATGATCACCTTCCTTTATGGATTCTCAGGGAACATATACAGTGGGTGATTGTAGGAACCAGCGTTCCTAGAAAAGTTTGGATCCTGATAATTGTCCCATGTAAACAGCTTGCCAATCAACCAACAAATGAGCAAAGCGTTTGTTCGTAGGGTGGAATGAGTGTTAAGGTTACTTAAAAATCATAATTCTCAGTAGTGAAATGTCCTGTATTAATAGGACATGTACTCCAGAGAACAATGACAATTTATGTACATGGAATAATCATATTAAAAAATCACTCTGCTTACATGGAACATTTTTCCAGCCCATCTAAATAGGTTATTATTTAACGGATTGATGAGTTGGATCAGTTAGTCTAAGGGCGGCTTTGCACGTTGCAACATCGCACGTGCGATGTCGGTGGGGTCAAATTGAAAGTGACGCACATCTGGCGTCACTTTCGACATCGTAGTGTGTAAATCCTAGATGATACGATTAACGAGCGCAAAAGCGTCGTTATCGTATCATCGGTGTAGGCTTCGACTTTTTCAAAATTACGCTGCGGCGACAGGTACGATGTTGTTCCTCGTTCCTGCGGCAGCACACATCGCTGTGTATGAAGCCGCAGGAGCGAGGAACATCCCCTTACCTGCCTCCAGCGGCTATACGGAAGGAAGAAGGAGGGCGGGATGTTTACATCCTGCTCATCTCCCCCCTCCGCTTTGATTGGCCGCCTGCTGTGTAACTTCGCTCTGACGTTGTATGACCCGCCCCCTTAGGAAGGAGGTGGGATGCCGGCCAGAGCGACGTCGCAGGACAGGTGAGTGCATGTGAAGCTGGCGTAGCGATAATGTTCGCTACGCCAGGAATCACAAGATATCGCTGCTGCGACAGGGGCGGGGACTATCGCGTGCCACATCGCAGCATCGGCTTGCGATGTCGCAACGTGCAAAGCCCGCCTAAAAGTATAAGCCCGGAACCTCACCCCTGGTGTGTGTGGAGGCTGGCATGACTTTGGATAGGGGGAGGTGACACCATGAGAGGGGTGTGGTTTAAGGGACCATTGGGGTTTATATAGGTCAGCCTGGGGGTGGATTATCCCTTTGGTCTGCGCTCGCTGGGATAGTCCTGCCTGCTCTCCCTATTGAGTGGTAACAAGGTCATGGGGGCTGTTGGCAGCTGTGGTGAGTCCCCAAAGTTGGTGTAAATTATTACTGGGGGTTTATGGAGTTATGAATCCCTTTAATTTGCTGGTTTTGGTTGGTGGTCTGGTGATTTTGGGGTCCACCGACAATGGAATGCCGGGTGTCGTGTTTTGTAGGTATTTATCCCTGAGTGGATATTTGTTTATTTTGAAGATTGAGTTAAAGCTTTTATTTGGGAACATTTTACAAAACATTTTGGATCACATTTATCCTGTACTCTACAATAAGCACTTACTTTGTGGTTTACACCTAAGTCTTCAAATGATGTGATTCAAATAAAACCTTCTAGGAATACATTCACTATAATGATGAAGAATAGTTACTTTGGCCTCTATCTGACCTCTGTTCGTGTCCTCTTCAGAAGTGCACAAAACTGTGGTCGACCACACTTTTGTGCATGCCTGAAAAGATGGACAGCGCTGGATCATAGGCCATAGAGAGTCCAAAGTGACTCCATTTCATTATTGTGAATGTTCTGTCTGGTTGGATTGTCTGAATTATGTATTTAAGAGTGCACACCAAAGATTTGCCATTGTATAATGCACTAGTCTGGTCCACGCTACAGCAGCTCATTTTGTTTGTCTTCTTTGTGAACAAGCAAGTTGAGCAGCACTTGGAGCCAGCAACATCCACAATTTGTGGCCACGACTGGCCCAAGTATTAGTACGGCCCTCTGGACCCCGCCCAAATCAAGCAAGTATTGGTAAATATAGAAGTCTGTGGTATCACATAACACAGGAATCAAATACAGCTAATAAACAATTGGTTAATGAAAAAAACAGCGGTATGTTGTAATCCACAAATAAAGTTTGTGAACTCAAATGTAAGTAACAAAAATGAATGCAGAGAATCTACCTAGACCATCCGCAAGAAAAGTACAGAGTTGGCAAGAAGGAAACCCATGAAGTGGTTTCATCAGGGGTAAGTAATAATGCAATAGCATGTCTAGCTATAGTAAAGTAATAAAAATAATTACTCAATGATTACTACAGGAAATCAAGATGGTCACGTATACTATGTTCAGTTTGCACCAGTTTAGACTATAAAGGGGCTTTACACGCAACAACATATCTAACGATATGTCGTCGGGGTCATGGAATTCGTGACACACAGCTGGCGTCGTTATCGACGTCGTTGCGTGTAACAGCTCTGAGCGACTGTTAACAATCAAAAATACTCACCTTCTCGTTGATTGTTGACACATCGTTCATTTTCAAAAATCTCACTGGTCGTTGTGGACGCTGGTTGTTCGACGTTCCTGAGGCAGCACACATCGCTACGTGTGATACCCCGGGAACAACGAACAACAGCTTACCTGCGTCCTCCGGCAACGAGGTGGGCATGTCGATAATGCGGCTGCTCTCCGCCCCTCCGCTTATATTGGACGCCTGCCATGTGACGTCGCTGTGACGCCGCACGAACCGCCCCTTTAGAAAAGAGGCGGTTCGCCGGACACAGTGACGTCGCTGGGAAGGTAAGTCCATTTGATGGAGCCTAGCAATATTGTGCGCCACGGGCAGCGATTTGCCCGTGACGCACAAACGACGGGGGCGGGTGCTTTCATGAGCAACATCGCTAGCAATGTCGCTGCGTGTAAAGCAGCCTTAAGATTAGGAAGTGTCGGCAATTCATCTAGTTTGTGTTATTGAGTCATGTCCTTTGTCTGCGCACTCCTCCCAGTGACCTCAGGTGTATTCATTTTTCTTTTGCAGGTTCTTCTCTAGCCCTTATAAAGAAGAGATCAGGAATGACACAAAAAAGGCAGAAATTTAGATTAGGACCCAGTGGAGAGTTATACCTTGGCGTGGTAACTGGGCTCAAGTAAATTTGGCCAATTTTATTTGAAAAATAACCTAATTTTTCCCCCAAAATTGTTTTTATGTTTTCTTTGCAGTAATGCATATTCATATTCCATACAGCTCATTGTTTTTCTCGTATTGAAATAGCAGCAAAAGGGTTATTCACACAAATCTCCTAAGAGACACAAATAACTTAAAACCTAACGTTTATTATAAACATATTAAAAGTGAACAGGGTCACTAGTGAATGTGATTTTTTAAAAAGAAAATCAACACATATATGGTGCCTGGTTAAAGCAACATGAGTATCTGCACCAACATATAGGACACCAAACAAATACCCATATGTGTAATGACCACAGCCGGTCACCCACCAATCTAAGTCAAATCTCCAGAGAGACAACTCCCACCCGAGATAGACCAAGGGTAATAGTGATGAGAAAAGAACAGAGACCTCAATTGAACATCAGAATTTAAGAACCATCCTTGTTTCAGATGGATATTATCAAAAAGGAAAGGTCTCACCAAATCAGATGGGCTTCTTCATATATCAAACCTTGGACCTTATGATTCCTGATACACCATGTATTGCCCTTCATTGGTTTGTTTCCATAATGCAGTTTTTTTTAAAGCTTCCTTCCGACGCGTTTCAATGAATCTTCAGGGAAGATATTAGCCAAAAAATGCTCCGCATTCTGTCAGTGCACATAAAAGCAACTGACCATAATAAATGTTCATTTGCTAAGCACACGTGTCCTCACATCCAGACTTATTCAAATGTGCCGCCATTTTTTTTTTACATGTTCATCATGCTCTGGAGTCTATAGAGACCAGAGACCATAATAATGGAAATTCAATTTGTACATAATAACTTTTCCACAAATCAAATTTTAAGAAAAAAAGCGTGTAAACAGGCGAGTTCGAAATTCGGATGCACATTTACAAATGACTGCATAAATAAGGAATGCCCTTGTACACAATAGTTTGGGCTTCAATACAATGTGCACATGGCTTGAAACATAACAACAGGATCATTATGCAACACAACTCAATATGCAAAAATAAACAAAAATCAAAGTATAATAGTCCCAAATTTGAGCAAGGTTGCACTCTAAATTACCATCACGTCAATTCCAAGCACCATTTGAAGAGATCATATACTGATATAGAAGTATTATCCTCATGTCACAGAGTTTATAAATGTAACTGGATTCTTCAAAAATAGGTAATGAAAAATCTGCAGCTTCAGCTCCCTCCTCCCCCTCCCAACACACTAACCATAAATGTCAAAAACAATGCCCACACCATGATCTCAAAGAAGTCAAACAGCTGTATTCTTAGTTTTTATGTGATCAAATATCTGCTATAAATCAAATCTGGACTTTCTGTTCACATAATGATGAAAAAAAATATATATAAATAATAAAATAGAAATAAAATAAATAAATAAAATGTAAATAATTTTAAAAATCAGAAAAATAAAAAAACCTCTATAAATCTATCTTGTAAAAGCAAAATTGTCCTTTAATGGAAAAACTGATTTAATGTATTAAACTTTCGAAACACAAATAACATTAATTGTATTATTTATTTCCGCCATTAAAGTCATAGGTTTAGATAATATAATAAATATTGCGCCATTATACAGTGCATAATAATTTATAAGCCCAAGATCTCAGAACATTTCTATCAAGAATAAATGTAATTGACTGTTAAAAATTTCTCGACAAAAACATTTTATAGCGGTAAAAGCACATCATGAGCAATTCTGTGTGTTCATAAAAGCTAAGTAGACAACAATTTACTGCCGCAGATAGAAGGCCTTGATGATTTACTGCCATTCTGAAATAATCCCCGGCATTTATTTCTACTAGAGCCAATATATTTACTAATTTGTTAAGATGTGCTGAGAACAGGCGTTTCATTACAAATAGGATCTTCTCAAACTGAATAATTTCACTTCCCAGAATGATTGAGGCTTGTTTTTTTAACAAAAATCTCACCAAATAAATGTGCTCTATTTATTCCACGTATCTGATATCTATTCCATCTATGTTATTTTTATATCTATTTTATCTACACTTGAAAGCAAAAGTTTTCCTCTGCTCTCTATAAAGACACATCTGCAGGTTTTTCCCTCCGCTCTCTATAAAGACACATCTGCAGGTTATTCCCTTTGCTCTCTAAAAAGACACATCTGCAGGTTATTCCCATCGCTCTCTAAAAAAACACATCTGCAGGTTATTCCCTCCGCTCTCTAAAAAGACACATCTGCTGTTTTTACCCTCCCTCTCTATAAAGACACATCTGCAGATTTTTCCCTCCGCTCTCTATAAAGACATAGCCAGGTTTTTCCCTCCGCTCTCTTTAAAGACACATCTGTAGGTTTTTCCCTCCGTCTCTATAAAGACACATCTTCAGGTTTTTCCCTGCGCTCTCTATAAAGACACAACTGCAGGTTTTTCCCTCCACTCTCTATACAGACACATCTGCAAGTTTTTACCTCTGCTCTCTATAAACACACATCTGCAGGTTATTCCCTTCACTCTCTAAAAAGACACATCTGCAGGTTATTCCCTCCCTCTCTATAAAGACACATCTACAGATGTTTCCTTCTACTCTCTATAAAGAAAAAAAAAAAAAAAAGGAGCCAGCACGATCTGAAATTGGGATGCATCATATAAAAAGTGAAAATTCACAGATTTATTCCAACTGTACTATAATAAAAAATGAGATTTTTAGCAAATAATTGATCAATTCTTTGAGCCACCCCTGCCAACGTCACGGCAAATCTCAATAGGGGGGTCCTAACCTATATTACGTATTTCATGTGCCAAGCGGCCTCCTAGATAAAGTTAAAAAGAATTGATCAATTATTTGCTAAAAATCTCATTTATATTACAGTACAGTTGGAATAAATCTGTGAATTTGCACTTTTTATATGATGCATGCCATTTTCAGATGGTGCTGGCTCCCCTCTCCTACTCTCTATAAAGACATAGTCAGGTTTTTCCCTCCGCTCTCTATAAAGACACATCTGCAGGTTTTTCCCTCCACTCTCTATACAGACACATCTGCAAGTTTTTACCTCCGCTCTCTATAAAGACACATCTGTGGGTTTTGACCTCCACTCTCTATAAAGACACATGTGCAGGTTTTTCCCTCCACTCTCTATAGAGACACATGTGCAGGTTTTTCCTTCTGCTCTCTATATAGACACATCTGCAGGTTTTTGCCCCCACTCTCCATAAAGACACATCTGCAGGTTTTTCTCACTATCTGACATGTAATCAGAATAAACCTTTCCCATTTTAGGACAATTAGGGACCAAAATTATTTATATTTGCAGAATTCCAGAATAATGAGAGAGAAAATGCTTTAAAACATTTTTATTACTTTCTCCAAAGTCAAAAGTTTACATACATTTCATTAGTATTGGGTCCCTCTTGCAACAAAACAACCACACAACATGATGCTGCCGCCCCCATGTTTCACAGTTGGGATGGTGTTCGTTTGCTTCTAAGCTTTTCCCTTTTATCTCCAAATGTAACGATGGCCATTATGGGCAAATAGTTCAATTTTAGTTTTGTCAGACCACAGGACATGTCTCCAAAAATTAAGGTCTTTGCTCCTGTGTGCATTTGCACTCATTAATAGAGATGAGCGAACCGGTCGCGGTTCGGCTCGAGGTTGGTTCGCCGAACGGACCTCCCGTTCGAGTTCGGTTCGTCGAACGTTCGACGAACCGAACTCGAACTGCATAGGAAACAATGGCAGGCAATCACAAACACAGAAAAACACCTAGAAAACACCCTCAAAGGTGTCCTAAAGGTGACAAACAACTCAAACACATTGGAAAGTGACAAGGACATATACTCATGCGAAAACAAAACAGCTGAACAAGGAAAAAGAGGAGGACACACAGATATAGGCATGGCACGCCCTTCTAAAATCATGTAAAACACCGCAAGGTGACTCCAAGCGGAGTCTCCCTTTTTTCCAAAAATTGGGCCACACACACACCCACCCCTTCAGTGGTAGCACTTGTGCCCCAGTTGCACACTTCACAGCTAGATTTGCATCAAGCACATTGAAAAATACGCCATAATTAACCGTCCCCAGGATGACACCAGGGTAGGTAGCTAAGTCTTTCCTGATCCCAGCTCTGTTCATCTTGGCTTCTTTTAAAAACACATCAAGCAAGGGTTACTCCAAGCGGAGTCTCCCTTTTTTCCAAAAATTGGGCCCCACACACACCCACCCCTTCAGTGGCAGCAGTTGTGCCCTAGTTGTACACTTCACAGCTACATTTGCATCAAGCACATTCAAAAATACGCCATTCTTATCCATCCCCAGGATGACACCGGGGTAGGTAGCAAAGTCTTTGCTGACCCATGACTTGTTCATCTTGGCTTCTTTTAAAAACAATGTAAGCAAGGGTTACTCCAAGCGGAGTCTCCCTTTTTTCCAAAAATTGGGCCCCACACACACCCACCCCTTCAGTGGCAGCAGTTGTGCCCTAGTTGTACACTTCACAGCTACATTTGCATCAAGCACATTCAAAAATACGCCATTCTTATCCATCCCCAGGATGACACCGGGGTAGGTAGCAAAGTCTTTGCTGACCCATGACTTGTTCATCTTGGCTTCTTTTAAAAACAATGTAAGCAAGGGTTACTCCAAGCGGAGTCTCCCTTTTTTCCAAAAATTGGGCCCCACACACCCACCCATTCAGTGGCAGCAGTTGTGCCCCAGTTGTACACTTCACAGCTAGATTTGCATCAAGCACATTCAAAAATACGCCATTTTTATCCATCCCCAGGATGACACCGGGGTAGGTAGCAAAGTCTTTCCTGATCCCAGCTCTGTTCATCTTGGCTTCTTTTAAAAACACATCAAGCAAGGGTTACTCCAAGCGGAGTCTCCCTTTTTTTCCAAAAATTGGGCCCCACACACCCACCCATTCAGTGGCAGCAGTTGTGCCCCAGTTGTACACTTCACAGCTACATTTGCATCAAGCACATTCAAAAATACGCCATTCTTATCCGTCCCCAGGATGACACCAGGGTAGGTAGCTAAGTCTTTCCTGATCCCAGCTCTGTTCATCTTGGCTTCTTTTAAAAACAATGTAAGCAAGGGTTACTCCAAGCGGAGTCTCCCTTTTTTCCAAAAATTGGGCCCCACACACACCCACCCCTTCAGTGGCAGCAGTTGTGCCCTAGTTGTACACTTCACAGCTACATTTGCATCAAGCACATTCAAAAATACGCCATTCTTATCCATCCCCAGGATGACACCGGGGTAGGTAGCAAAGTCTTTGCTGACCCATGACTTGTTCATCTTGGCTTCTTTTAAAAACAATGTAAGCAAGGGTTACTCCAAGCGGAGTCTCCCTTTTTTCCAAAAATTGGGCCCCACACACCCACCCATTCAGTGGCAGCAGTTGTGCCCCAGTTGTACACTTCACAGCTAGATTTGCATCAAGCACATTCAAAAATACGCCATTTTTATCCATCCCCAGGATGACACCGGGGTAGGTAGCAAAGTCTTTCCTGATCCCAGCTCTGTTCATCTTGGCTTCTTTTAAAAACACATCAAGCAAGGGTTACTCCAAGCGGAGTCTCCCTTTTTTTCCAAAAATTGGGCCCCACACACCCACCCATTCAGTGGCAGCAGTTGTGCCCCAGTTGTACACTTCACAGCTACATTTGCATCAAGCACATTCAAAAATACGCCATTCTTATCCGTCCCCAGGATGACACCAGGGTAGGTAGCTAAGTCTTTCCTGATCCCAGCTCTGTTCATCTTGGCTTCTTTTAAAAACAATGTAAGCAAGGGTTACTCCAAGCGGAGTCTCCCTTTTTTCCAAAAATTGGGCCCCACACACACCCACCCCTTCAGTGGCAGCAGTTGTGCCCTAGTTGTACACTTCACAGCTACATTTGCATCAAGCACATTCAAAAATACGCCATTCTTATCCATCCCCAGGATGACACCGGGGTAGGTAGCAAAGTCTTTGCTGACCCATGACTTGTTCATCTTGGCTTCTTTTAAAAACAATGTAAGCAAGGGTTACTCCAAGCGGAGTCTCCCTTTTTTCCAAAAATTGGGCCCCACACACCCACCCATTCAGTGGCAGCAGTTGTGCCCCAGTTGTACACTTCACAGCTAGATTTGCATCAAGCACATTCAAAAATACGCCATTCTTATCCATCCCCAGGATGACACCGGGGTAGGTAGCAAAGTCTTTCCTGATCCCAGCTCTGTTCATCTTGGCTTCTTTTAAAAACACATCAAGCAAGGGTTACTCCAAGCGGAGTCTCCCTTTTTTTCCAAAAATTGGGCCCCACACACCCACCCATTCAGTGGCAGCAGTTGTGCCCCAGTTGTACACTTCACAGCTACATTTGCATCAAGCACATTCAAAAATACGCCATTCTTATCCGTCCCCAGGATGACACCAGGGTAGGTAGCTAAGTCTTTCCTGATCCCAGCTCTGTTCATCTTGGCTTCTTTTAAAAACAATGTAAGCAAGGGTTACTCCAAGCGGAGTCTCCCTTTTTTCCAAAAATTGGGCCCCACACACACCCACCCCTTCAGTGGCAGCAGTTGTGCCCTAGTTGTACACTTCACAGCTACATTTGCATCAAGCACATTCAAAAATACGCCATTCTTATCCATCCCCAGGATGACACCGGGGTAGGTAGCAAAGTCTTTGCTGACCCATGACTTGTTCATCTTGGCTTCTTTTAAAAACAATGTAAGCAAGGGTTACTCCAAGCGGAGTCTCCCTTTTTTCCAAAAATTGGGCCCCACACACCCACCCATTCAGTAGCAGCAGTTGTGCCCCAGTTGTACACTTCACAGCTAGATTTGCATCAAGCACATTCAAAAATACGCCATTCTTATCCATCCCCAGGATGACACCGGGGTAGGTAGCAAAGTCTTTGCTGACCCATGACTTGTTCATCTTGGCTTCTTTTAAAAACAATGTAAGCAAGGGTTACTCCAAGCGGAGTCTCCCTTTTTTTCCAAAAATTGGGCCCCACACACCCACCCATTCAGTGGCAGCAGTTGTGCCCCAGTTGTACACTTCACAGCTACATTTGCATCAAGCACATTCAAAAATACGCCATTCTTATCCGTCCCCAGGATGACACCAGGGTAGGTAGCTAAGTCTTTCCTGATCCCAGCTCTGTTCATCTTGGCTTCTTTTAAAAACAATGTAAGCAAGGGTTACTCCAAGCGGAGTCTCCCTTTTTTCCAAAAATTGGGCCCCACACACACCCACCCCTTCAGTGGCAGCAGTTGTGCCCTAGTTGTACACTTCACAGCTACATTTGCATCAAGCACATTCAAAAATACGCCATTCTTATCCATCCCCAGGATGACACCGGGGTAGGTAGCAAAGTCTTTGCTGACCCATGACTTGTTCATCTTGGCTTCTTTTAAAAACAATGTAAGCAAGGGTTACTCCAAGCGGAGTCTCCCTTTTTTTCCAAAAATTGGGCCCCACACACCCACCCATTCAGTGGCAGCAGTTGTGCCCCAGTTGTACACTTCACAGCTACATTTGCATCAAGCACATTCAAAAATACGCCATTCTTATCCGTCCCCAGGATGACACCAGGGTAGGTAGCTAAGTCTTTCCTGATCCCAGCTCTGTTCATCTTGGCTTCTTTTAAAAACAATGTAAGCAAGGGTTACTCCAAGCGGAGTCTCCCTTTTTTCCAAAAATTGGGCCCCACACACACCCACCCCTTCAGTGGCAGCAGTTGTGCCCTAGTTGTACACTTCACAGCTACATTTGCATCAAGCACATTCAAAAATACGCCATTCTTATCCATCCCCAGGATGACACCGGGGTAGGTAGCAAAGTCTTTGCTGACCCATGACTTGTTCATCTTGGCTTCTTTTAAAAACAATGTAAGCAAGGGTTACTCCAAGCGGAGTCTCCCTTTTTTCCAAAAATTGGGCCCCACACACCCACCCATTCAGTGGCAGCAGTTGTGCCCCAGTTGTACACTTCACAGCTAGATTTGCATCAAGCACATTCAAAAATACGCCATTCTTATCCATCCCCAGGATGACACCGGGGTAGGTAGCAAAGTCTTTGCTGACCCATGACTTGTTCATCTTGGCTTCTTTTAAAAACAATGTAAGCAAGGGTTACTCCAAGCGGAGTCTCCCTTTTTTCCAAAAATTGGGCCCCACACACCCACCCATTCAGTGGCAGCAGTTGTGCCCCAGTTGTACACTTCACAGCTAGATTTGCATCAAGCACATTCAAAAATACGCCATTCTTATCCATCCCCAGGATGACACCGGGGTAGGTAGCAAAGTCTTTCCTGATCCCAGCTCTGTTCATCTTGGCTTCTTTTAAAAACACATCAAGCAAGGGTTACTCCAAGCGGAGTCTCCCTTTTTTTCCAAAAATTGGGCCCCACACACCCACCCATTCAGTGGCAGCAGTTGTGCCCCAGTTGTACACTTCACAGCTACATTTGCATCAAGCACATTCAAAAATACACCATTCTTATCCGTCCCCAGGATGACACCAGGGTAGGTAGCTAAGTCTTTCCTGATCCCAGCTCTGTTCATCTTGGCTTCTTTTAAAAACAATGTAAGCAAGGGTTACTCCAAGCGGAGTCTCCCTTTTTTCCAAAAATTGGGCCCCACACACACCCACCCCTTCAGTGGCAGCAGTTGTGCCCTAGTTGTACACTTCACAGCTACATTTGCATCAAGCACATTCAAAAATACGCCATTCTTATCCATCCCCAGGATGACACCGGGGTAGGTAGCAAAGTCTTTGCTGACCCATGACTTGTTCATCTTGGCTTCTTTTAAAAACAATGTAAGCAAGGGTTACTCCAAGCGGAGTCTCCCTTTTTTCCAAAAATTGGGCCCCACACACCCACCCATTCAGTGGCAGCAGTTGTGCCCCAGTTGTACACTTCACAGCTAGATTTGCATCAAGCACATTCAAAAATACGCCATTCTTATCCATCCCCAGGATGACACCGGGGTAGGTAGCAAAGTCTTTCCTGATCCCAGCTCTGTTCATCTTGGCTTCTTTTAAAAACACATCAAGAAAGGGTTACTCCAAGCGGAGTCTCCCTTTTTTTCCAAAAATTGGGCCCCACACACCCACCCATTCAGTGGCAGCAGTTGTGCCCCAGTTGTACACTTCACAGCTACATTTGCATCAAGCACATTCAAAAATACACCATTCTTATCCGTCCCCAGGATGACACCAGGGTAGGTAGCTAAGTCTTTCCTGATCCCAGCTCTGTTTATCTTGGCTTCTTTTAAAAACAATGTAAGCAAGGGTTACTCCAAGCGGAGTCTCCCTTTTTTCCAAAAATTGGGCCCCACACACACCCACCCCTTCAGTGGCAGCAGTTGTGCCCTAGTTGTACACTTCACAGCTACATTTGCATCAAGCACATTCAAAAATACGCCATTCTTATCCATCCCCAGGATGACACCGGGGTAGGTAGCAAAGTCTTTGCTGACCCATGACTTGTTCATCTTGGCTTCTTTTAAAAACAATGTAAGCAAGGGTTACTCCAAGCGGAGTCTCCCTTTTTTCCAAAAATTGGGCCCCACACACCCACCCATTCAGTGGCAGCAGTTGTGCCCCAGTTGTACACTTCACAGCTAGATTTGCATCAAGCACATTCAAAAATACGCCATTCTTATCCATCCCCAGGATGACACCGGGGTAGGTAGCAAAGTCTTTCCTGATCCCAGCTCTGTTCATCTTGGCTTCTTTTAAAAACACATCAAGCAAGGGTTACTCCAAGCGGAGTCTCCCTTTTTTTCCAAAAATTGGGCCCCACACACCCACCCATTCAGTGGCAGCAGTTGTGCCCCAGTTGTACACTTCACAGCTACATTTGCATCAAGCACATTCAAAAATACGCCATTCTTATCCGTCCCCAGGATGACACCAGGGTAGGTAGCTAAGTCTTTCCTGATCCCAGCTCTGTTCATCTTGGCTTCTTTTAAAAACAATGTAAGCAAGGGTTACTCCAAGCGGAGTCTCCCTTTTTTCCAAAAATTGGGCCCCACACACACCCACCCCTTCAGTGGCAGCAGTTGTGCCCTAGTTGTACACTTCACAGCTACATTTGCATCAAGCACATTCAAAAATACGCCATTCTTATCCATCCCCAGGATGACACCGGGGTAGGTAGCAAAGTCTTTGCTGACCCATGACTTGTTCATCTTGGCTTCTTTTAAAAACAATGTAAGCAAGGGTTACTCCAAGCGGAGTCTCCCTTTTTTCCAAAAATTGGGCCCCACACACCCACCCATTCAGTGGCAGCAGTTGTGCCCCAGTTGTACACTTCACAGCTAGATTTGCATCAAGCACATTCAAAAATACGCCATTCTTATCCATCCCCAGGATGACACCGGGGTAGGTAGCAAAGTCTTTGCTGACCCATGACTTGTTCATCTTGGCTTCTTTTAAAAACAATGTAAGCAAGGGTTACTCCAAGCGGAGTCTCCCTTTTTTCCAAAAATTGGGCCCCACACACCCACCCATTCAGTGGCAGCAGTTGTGCCCCAGTTGTACACTTCACAGCTAGATTTGCATCAAGCACATTCAAAAATACGCCATTCTTATCCATCCCCAGGATGACACCGGGGTAGGTAGCAAAGTCTTTCCTGATCCCAGCTCTGTTCATCTTGGCTTCTTTTAAAAACACATCAAGCAAGGGTTACTCCAAGCGGAGTCTCCCTTTTTTTCAAAAATTGGGCCCCACACACCCACCCATTCAGTGGCAGCAGTTGTGCCCCAGTTGTACACTTCACAGCTACATTTGCATCAAGCACATTCAAAAATACGCCATTCTTATCCGTCCCCAGGATGACACCAGGGTAGGTAGCTAAGTCTTTCCTGATCCCAGCTCTGTTCATCTTGGCTTCTTTTAAAAACAATGTAAGCAAGGGTTACTCCAAGCGGAGTCTCCCTTTTTTCCAAAAATTGGGCCCCACACACACCCACCCCTTCAGTGGCAGCAGTTGTGCCCTAGTTGTACACTTCACAGCTACATTTGCATCAAGCACATTCAAAAATACGCCATTCTTATCCATCCCCAGGATGACACCGGGGTAGGTAGCAAAGTCTTTGCTGACCCATAACTTGTTCATCTTGGCTTCTTTTAAAAACAATGTAAGCAAGGGTTACTCCAAGCGGAGTCTCCCTTTTTTCCAAAAATTGGGCCCCACACACCCACCCATTCAGTGGCAGCAGTTGTGCCCCAGTTGTACACTTCACAGCTAGATTTGCATCAAGCACATTCAAAAATACGCCATTCTTATCCATCCCCAGGATGACACCGGGGTAGGTAGCAAAGTCTTTCCTGATCCCAGCTCTGTTCATCTTGGCTTCTTTTAAAAACACATCAAGCAAGGGTTACTCCAAGCGGAGTCTCCCTTTTTTCCAAAAATTGGGCCCCACACACCCACCCATTCAGTGGCAGCAGTTGTGCCCCAGTTGTACACTTCACAGCTAGATTTGCATCAAGCACATTCAAAAATACGTCATTCTTATCCGTCCCCAGGATGACACCGGGGTAGGTAGCAAAGTCTTTGCTGACCCATGACTTGTTCATCTTGGCTTCTTTTAAAAACAATGTAAGCAAGGGTTACTCCAAGCGGAGTCTCCCTTTTTTCCAAAAATTGGGCCCCACACACCCACCCATTCAGTGGCAGCAGTTGTGCCCTAGTTGTACACTTCACAGCTACATTTGCATCAAGCACATTCAAAAATACGCCATTCTTATCCATCCCCAGGATGACACCGGGGTAGGTAGCAAAGTCTTTGCTGACCCATGACTTGTT
This sequence comes from Anomaloglossus baeobatrachus, assembly GCF_048569485.1. Classification (NCBI taxonomy): domain Eukaryota; kingdom Metazoa; phylum Chordata; class Amphibia; order Anura; family Aromobatidae; genus Anomaloglossus; species Anomaloglossus baeobatrachus. Next base: position 755,225,169 of record NC_134354.1, read on the forward strand.
CATCTTGGCTTCTTTTAAAAACAATGTAAGCAAGGGTTACTCCAAGCGGAGTCTCCCTTTTTTTCAAAAATTGGGCCCCACACACCCACCCATTCAGTGGCAGCAGTTGTGCCCCAGTTGTACACTTCACAGCTAGATTTGCATCAAGCACATTCAAAAATACGCCATTCTTATCCGTCCCCAGGATGACACCAGGGTAGGTAGCTAAGTCTTTCCTGATCCCAGCTCTGTTCATCTTGGCTTCTTTTAAAAACAATGTAAGCAAGGGTTACTCCAAGCGGAGTCTCCCTTTTTTCCAAAAATTGGGCCCCACACACACCCACCCCTTCTGTTACGGTTGCTGCGAGCACTGGAGACTATGTCCAGATTTCTTGCTACTGCACATGTGCGAGCGCTGGAGACTAAGTCCAGATTTCTTGCTACTGCACATGTGCGAGCGCTGGAGACTAAGTCCAGATTTTTTGCTACTGCACATGTGCGAGCGCCGGAGACTAAGTCCAATCTTGGAGCCATTGCACATGTGCGGGTGACATCATCGCTGACACGAGGTCACATGTCTCTGACACCTTCTATGCCGATTGGTCGCTGGTCATGTGCTTGTGACGTCTTGCTCGGTGATAGGCCAGCATGACGTCACTCCTGTCGTTCTGGCAGCGGATTGGCTCTGGTGTCCTCCATCTTGGATGAGGCACAGAGTCTATATAAGACCCTGACACACGCCGCATGGTGCTCAGTCCTCTTGGTTCATGCTTATGAGTAGACGCTCTGTGCGCGTTCCTCTAGGCATTCCTCTGTCTATGCTAGGTGAGCGCTACCGGCAGGGTAGCGTTCTTATACCTTACAGCTTCGGCTGCTGTCCGTATCCTTACCTCTTAGGGGAGCGGACATAGGCAGGTGCCTGAGGCACATGGTCTGGCTGGGCCTTGTGATTCTACTCGTAGGTGGACGTTGCCGCTAGGGTAACGTTCCTTATACTGCGTCTGGCAGTTGTTCGTATCCTCGCACACTAGGGGAGCGAACAGAGGTAGGAGCTTTGTGCGGCTTACGCTGCTGTTCGTCTCTTTTGCACCACTAGAAGAGCGGACCTAGGCAGGTGCCATATCTAGTGGTTCGTGTCCTCGCACACTAGTGGAGCGAACGCAGGTAGGAGCTTTGTGCGGCTTATGCTGCTGTTCGTCTCTTTTGCACCACTAGAAGAGCGGACCTAGGTAGGTGCCATTTCGCACACATTGCCTTTGTCTCTGTGATTATTAACAGAGATCATTCCACACACCCTCCAAGTAAGGGAGGAATTGCTTTACTTACTTATTATATCCTTCTGTGAGTTAACAGAGGTATTGCACTCTGCCATAGTCTGCAGCAAAGTCTTTGCACGGTGGACCCTGACTGTCTGATACTCCTTTCGGTTATTATCAGACAGCCCCCCGTAACATTAGGACTGAGCCAAGGGTCTGGCAGTTATGGCAGAATATCAGCAGTTACACTGTTACATACAAGTACTTGAGTCACGGCTCAAGAGTATAGAGGATAAACCTCAGACCATGGTGACATCTGCACATGATCCTCGACTTGCTCTGCCAAACAGATATTCTGGCGATGCCAGATCATGTCGTGGTTTCATTAGTCAGTGTCAGATACACCTAGAGGTCAACTCTTCTCGCTTCTCTACGGAGAGGTCCAGAGTAGGCTTTATCATCTCCTTACTTCAGGACAAAGCCTTAGAATGGGCGACTCCCCTATGGGAGCGCTCTGATGTGGTTACTCTGAGACATCAAGACTTTCTTGATGCTCTTAAGGCGGTATTCATGGGTCCGCAGGTTACCCATGATGCGGCTCTGAGACTGTTAGATCTATCTCAGGGTTCGTTATCCACTAGTTCTTATGCCATTGCTTTTAAAACTCTGGTGGCAGAACTAGATTGGCCAGAGAAGGTGTTGATTCCTATCTTCTGGAGAGGGTTGGCAGGCTATGTCAAGGATGCCCTTGCTACTCGTGAGGTCCCTGCTTCTCTGGAGGACTTGATCACAGTAGCAACGAGGATCGATGTACGCCATAAGGAACGTAGACTCGAGGTCTCTTCCTCACGCCCTAAGCATCGGGCTATTCCAGTTGTTGAGGGTCCACTACCATCTTCCTCAGCATCTGAAACATCTCCCACTCCTATGGAGTTAGGTCATACGTTCTCCAGACTACGCAAGTCTGGTCCTCCTATATGTTACGTATGTCGTCAGGCTGGGCACTATGCCAACAAGTGTCCTAGTCGTCAGGGAAACTCCCTGGCCTAGTAACCATTAGAGGGGGGTTACTAGAGACGTCTTCTGCACCCTCTAAGTGTTGTATCCCAGGTCAGCTCTCGTTATCTGAGAATACATGGCCTATTATGGCTTTTGTGGATTCCGGAGCTGACGGGATTTTTGTGTCCTCAGGATTTGTAAAGGGACACAATATTCCCTCTATCATGTTAGAGGCGCCTATTCCTGTCCGTGTTGTTAATGGAACTATGTTGTCTGACTCCATTACATTGAGGACAGTTCCCTTGCGCCTTTCCCTGTCTCAGGGTCACATAGAGGAGATTTCTTTTCTTGTTTTGCCTGAGGGTATAGACGACGTCCTTCTGGGTCTTCCATGGCTTCGGACTCATGCTCCTCACATTGACTGGGAGTCTGACAGCATTATTAGTTGGGGTTCGAAATGTCAGTCCCGATGTCTTCCCTTACCACCTAAGGTCATTGCGGTTGCATCAACTGATCTCTCTCCCATACCTACACCCTATTTGGATTTCGCTGACGTGTTCTCCAAACAGGGTGCTGAGGTTCTTCCACCCCATAGGCCGTATGACTGTGCCATAGACCTTATCCCAGGTTCGGTTCCACCTAAAGGCAGGGTTTACCCCCTGTCGATACCTGAGTCTGAGGCCATGTCGACCTATATAAGAGAGAGTTTAGAGAAGGGGTTCATTCGTAAGTCTGTCTCTCCCGCGGGAGCTGGGTTCTTCTTTGTTCGGAAGAAAGAGGGTGATTTGCGTCCCTGCATAGATTACAGGGGTCTCAACGCAATCACAATAAAGAACAAATACCCATTACCTTTAATTTCGGAGCTCTTTGACAGACTGAGAGGAGCTCAAGTTTTTACGAAGTTGGATCTGCGGGGTGCGTATAACTTGGTACGAATTCGAAAGGGTGACGAATGGAAGACCGCTTTTAACACCCGAGACGGTCACTATGAATACCTCGTCATGCCTTTTGGGTTATGTAATGCACCCGCAGTATTTCAGGACTTCGTAAACGATGTGTTCAGGGATTTACTGTTATCCTCAGTAGTGGTGTATCTGGACGACATCCTGATTTTTTCTCCTGATCTGGAGACTCATCGTCAGGATGTCGTTCGTGTCCTTTCCCGTTTAAGGGAGCACTCATTGTTTGCTAAACTCGAGAAATGTGTATTCGAGCAGTCCTCATTGCCTTTTTTGGGTTACATTATCTCACAAGAGGGTCTGGCTATGGATCCTGCGAAGCTCTCTGCTGTCCTGCAATGGTCCGAACCTCATTCCTTGAAGGCGGTGCAACGCTTCTTAGGATTCATAAATTATTACAGGCAGTTCATACCCCATTTTTCTACTTTGGTGGCCCCTTTGGTGGCCTTGACTAAGAAAGGTGCTAATCCCAAAGCCTGGTCTACTGAGACATCTCAGGCTTTTGAGGCAGTAAAAAGACACTTTTCAACTGCTCCCGTTCTTCAAAGACCCGATGAGAATAAGCCCTTCCTCTTAGAGGTTGATGCCTCTTCAGTGGGTGCTGGTGCGGTCTTGTATCAAAAGAACGGTGCAGGTAGAAAAAGGCCGTGTTTCTTCTTTGCTAAAACCTTTTCACCGGCAGAGAGAAACTATACCATTGGGGATAGGGAACTGCTCGCCTTGAGATTAGCCTTGGAGGAGTGGCGTCACTTGCTGGAAGGAGCGAAACATCCTTTCCAGGTCTATACAGACCATAAGAATCTGACGTACTTACAAACCGCTCAGCGTCTGAATCCTCGCCAAGCCCGCTGGTCCTTGTTTTTCTCCCGCTTTCACTTCTCCATCAACTATCTGTCTGGGAGTAAGAATAACAAGGCAGACGCCCTGTCTCGCTCTATGCTTTCTACCCAGGAAGAGATTGACGAACCTCGTCTTATCCTTCCCTCCAGGGTTTTTCATACGCTCTCCCCTGTGACGTTAGACCAAATCCCACCGGGCAAGACCTTTGTTCCGCCTGATCGACAGAATGATATACTGTCATGGGCCCACACCTCAAAGGTGGGTGGGCATTTTGGTATTAGGCGGACACGAGAGTTACTGGAGAGGTGGTATTGGTGGCCACACTTAGCCAGCCACGTCAAGAGATATGTCGGTTCCTGCTACTCGTGTGCTCGCAACCGTCCATTACGGCAGAGACCGGCTGGGCTCTTGCATCCTTTACCAGTGCCAGATAGACCATGGGAGGTGGTAGGCATGGACTTTGTGGGTGATCTTCCATGTTCACAGGGACATAGATTTGTGTGGGTCATTACGGACCATTTCTCCCGGATGGTTCATCTCGTACCGTTATCGAGAATCCCATCTTCCAGGGTACTAGCCAAACTATTCCTCAAGCATGTCTTTAGGCTTCACGGGATGCCAGATCGTATCATTTGTGATAGAGGCCCGCAATTTACTTCCCGTTTCTGGCGAGATCTTTGTAGCCTTCTGCAAATTGAGTTGAATCTCTCTTCGGCATACCATCCGGAGACTAATGGTTTGGTTGAACGTACCAATCAATCTATGATTATATACCTTCGACACTTTGTTGCTGAGAACCACGATAACTGGTCCTCCCTCCTACCCTGGGCAGAATTTGCCCTTAACAATTCGCTGGCTGAGGCCACTGGGCAGACACCGTTCGTACTCAATAATGGGCAACACCCTAGGGTACCGGTCCCGTTTCCCGCTGCTGCACCTCCTCCTCTTGTGGCCGACTGGGCAACTAATGCCAGAGAGGTTTGGGATCGGACTCAAGAGTCGATCCAAGCAGCTAAGGACCGTATGAAGACGGTGTCCGATCGGTTTCGTCGCCCGGCTCCTGTCTTTTCTCCAGGGGACTTTGTGTGGCTCTCTGCAAAACACGTGAGACTTAGAGTGAGCTCTGTCAAATTTGCTCCTCGCTTCCTGGGTCCTTATGAGGTTCTTCGACAGGTAAATCCTGTAGTCTATCAATTGAAGTTACCTGTCCATCTTAGGATTCATGACAAATTCCATGTCTCACTGCTAAAGCCGGCTATTTTACCTCACGCTCGTGAAGTGCACTCTCCTGCCTCTGATTCCTCTCGCTCTAGCTATGAGGTACGAGCTATAGTTGGTTCTAAGATGGTTAGAGGGCGCAGGTTCTTCTTGATAGATTGGGAGGGCTATGGCCCGGAACATCGCTCTTGGGAGCCTGAGGAGGCTGTCCATGCTCCCGACTTAGTTGCCGATTACCTGCGTCGCCGGGAGGGGGGCCCTTGAGGGGGAGGTACTGTTACGGTTGCTGCGAGCACTGGAGACTATGTCCAGATTTCTTGCTACTGCACATGTGCGAGCGCTGGAGACTAAGTCCAGATTTCTTGCTACTGCACATGTGCGAGCGCCGGAGACTAAGTCCAGATTTCTTGCTACTGCACATGTGCGAGCGCTGGAGACTAAGTCCAGATTTCTTGCTACTGCACATGTGCGAGCGCCGGAGACTAAGTCCAATCTTGGAGCCATTGCACATGTGCGGGTGACATCATCGCTGACACGAGGTCACATGTCTCTGACACCTTCTATGCCGATTGGTCGCTGGTCATGTGCTTGTGACGTCTTGCTCGGTGATAGGCCAGCATGACGTCACTCCTGTCGTTCTGGCAGCGGATTGGCTCTGGTGTCCTCCATCTTGGATGAGGCACAGAGTCTATATAAGACCCTGACACACGCCGCATGGTGCTCAGTCCTCTTGGTTCATGCATATGAGTAGACGCTCTGTGCGCGTTCCTCTAGGCATTCCTCTGTCTATGCTAGGTGAGCGCTACCGGCAGGGTAGCGTTCTTATACCTTACAGCTTCGGCTGCTGTCCGTATCCTTACCTCTTAGGGGAGCGGACATAGGCAGGTGCCTGAGGCACATGGTCTGGCTGGGCCTTGTGATTCTACTCGTAGGTGGACGTTGCCGCTAGGGTAACGTTCCTTATACTGCGTCTGGCAGTTGTTCGTATCCTCGCACACTAGGGGAGCGAACAGAGGTAGGAGCTTTGTGCGGCTTACGCTGCTGTTCGTCTCTTTTGCACCACTAGAAGAGCGGACCTAGGCAGGTGCCATATCTAGTGGTTCGTGTCCTCGCACACTAGTGGAGCGAACGCAGGTAGGAGCTTTGTGCGGCTTATGCTGCTGTTCGTCTCTTTTGCACCACTAGAAGAGCGGACCTAGGTAGGTGCCATTTCGCACACATTGCCTTTGTCTCTGTGATTATTAACAGAGATCATTCCACACACCCTCCAAGTAAGGGAGGAATTGCTTTACTTACTTATTATATACTTCTGTGAGTTAACAGAGGTATTGCACTCTGCCATAGTCTGCAGCAAAGTCTTTGCACGGTGGACCCTGACTGTCTGATACTCCTTTCGGTTATTATCAGACAGCCCCCCGTAACACCTTCAGTGGCAGCAGTTGTGCCCTAGTTGTACACTTCACAGCTACATTTGCATCAAGCACATTCAAAAATACGCCATTCTTATCCATCCCCAGGATGACACCGGGGTAGGTAGCAAAGTCTTTGCTGACCCATGACTTGTTCATCTTGGCTTCTTTTAAAAACAATGTAAGCAAGGGTTACTCCAAGCGGAGTCTCCCTTTTTTCCAAAAATTGGGCCCCACACACCCACCCATTCAGTGGCAGCAGTTGTGCCCCAGTTGTACACTTCACAGCTAGATTTGCATCAAGCACATTCAAAAATACGCCATTCTTATCCATCCCCAGGATGACACCGGGGTAGGTAGCAAAGTCTTTGCTGACCCATGACTTGTTCATCTTGGCTTCTTTTAAAAACAATGTAAGCAAGGGTTACTCCAAGCGGAGTCTCCCTTTTTTCCAAAAATTGGGCCCCACACACCCACCCATTCAGTGGCAGCAGTTGTGCCCCAGTTGTACACTTCACAGCTACATTTGCATCAAGCACATTCAAAAATACGCCATTCTTATCCGTCCCCAGGATGACACCGGGGTAGGTAGCAAAGTCTTTCCTGATCCCAGCTCTGTTCATCTTGGCTTCTTTTAAAAACACATCAAGCAAGGGTTACTCCAAGCGGAGTCTCCCTTTTTTTCCAAAAATTGGGCCCCACACACCCACCCATTCAGTGGCAGCAGTTGTGCCCTAGTTGTACACTTCACAGCTACATTTGCATCAAGCACATTCAAAAATACGCCATTCTTATCCGTCCCCAGGATGACACCGGGGTAGGTAGCAAAGTCTTTCCTGATCCCAGCTCTGTTCATCTTGGCTTCTTTTAAAAACACATCAAGCAAGGGTTACTCCAAGCGGAGTCTCCCTTTTTTTCCAAAAATTGGGCCCCACACACCCACCCATTCAGTGGCAGCAGTTGTGCCCTAGTTGTACACTTCACAGCTACATTTGCATCAAGCACATTCAAAAATACGCCATTCTTATCCATCCCCAGGATGACACCGGGGTAGGTAGCAAAGTCTTTCCTGATCCCAGCTCTGTTCATCTTGGCTTCTTTTAAAAACACATCAAGCAAGGGTTACTCCAAGCGGAGTCTCCCTTTTTTTCCAAAAATTGGGCCCCACACACCCACCCATTCAGTGGCAGCAGTTGTGCCCCAGTTGTACACTTCACAGCTACATTTGCATCAAGCACATTCAAAAATACGCCATTCTTATCCGTCCCCAGGATGACACCAGGGTAGGTAGCTAAGTCTTTCCTGATCCCAGCTCTGTTCATCTTGGCTTCTTTTAAAAACACATCAAGCAAGGGTTACTCCAAGCGGAGTCTCCCTTTTTTTCCAAAAATTGGGCCCCACACACCCACCCATTCAGTGGCAGCAGTTGTGCCCTAGTTGTACACTTCACAGCTACATTTGCATCAAGCACATTCAAAAATACGCCATTCTTATCCATCCCCAGGATGACACCGGGGTAGGTAGCAAAGTCTTTGCTGACCCATGACTTGTTCATCTTGGCTTCTTTTAAAAACAATGTAAGCAAGGGTTACTCCAAGCGGAGTCTCCCTTTTTTCCAAAAATTGGGCCCCACACACCCACCCATTCAGTGGCAGCAGTTGTGCCCCAGTTGTACACTTCACAGCTAGATTTGCATCAAGCACATTCAAAAATACGTCATTCTTATCCGTCCCCAGGATGACACCGGGGTAGGTAGCAAAGTCTTTGCTGACCCATGACTTGTTCATCTTGGCTTCTTTTAAAAACAATGTAAGCAAGGGTTACTCCAAGCGGAGTCTCCCTTTTTTCCAAAAATTGGGCCCCACACACCCACCCATTCAGTGGCAGCAGTTGTGCCCTAGTTGTACACTTCACAGCTACATTTGCATCAAGCACATTCAAAAATACGCCATTCTTATCCATCCCCAGGATGACACCGGGGTAGGTAGCAAAGTCTTTGCTGACCCATGACTTGTTCATCTTGGCTTCTTTTAAAAACAATGTAAGCAAGGGTTACTCCAAGCGGAGTCTCCCTTTTTTTCAAAAATTGGGCCCCACACACCCACCCATTCAGTGGCAGCAGTTGTGCCCCAGTTGTACACTTCACAGCTAGATTTGCATCAAGCACATTCAAAAATACGTCATTCTTATCCGTCCCCAGGATGACACCGGGGTAGGTAGCTAAGTCTTTCCTGATCCCAGCTCTGTTCATCTTGGCTTCTTTTAAAAACAATGTAAGCAAGGGTTACTCCAAGCGGAGTCTCCCTTTTTTTCAAAAAATTGTGCCCCACACACACCCACCCATTCAGTGGCAGCACTTGTGCCCTAGTTGTACACTTCACAGCTAGATTTGCATCAAGCACATTCAAAATCCACAAGCATTTACTCTCCCCAGGATGACACAGGGGTTGTAAATTCCTTCTGGATCCATGACTTGTTCATTTTGATGAACGTCAGTCTGTCCACATTGTCACTGGACAGACGCGTGCGCTTATCTGTCAGCACACACCCAGCAGCACTGAAGACACGTTCAGAGACAACGCTGGCAGCTGGACACGACAAAATCTCCAAGGCGTAAGTTGCGAGCTCTGGCCATTTTTCTAGGTTTGAAGCCCAAAAGGAGCAAGGCTCCAGTTGCACAGTCATGGCATCGATGTTCATTTGGAGATACTCCTGTATCATCCTCTCCAGCCGTTGACTATGTGTCAGACTTGTTGTCTCTGGTGGCCTTGCAAAGGAGGGTCTAAAAAAATTATGAAAAGATTCCATAAAATTGCTGTTACCAGCACCAGATACGGTCCTACTGGTACGTGTAGACTGTTGAAGATGACGAGACCGTCCCATGTTTGTCAAGTTACAACTGGGAGATTCACTCCCTGCACCTGCACGGTTGTTTGGTGGAAAAGCAGATCTAAGATCGAGTAACAGCTTCTGCTGATACTCCTGCATATGTGCGTCCCTTTCTATGGCTGGAATTATGTCACAAAATTTGGACTTGTACCGGAGATCTAATAGTGTGGCAAGCCAGTAGTCATCATCACTTCTAATTTTGACAATACGAGGGTCATGTTGGAGGTAGTGCAACAAGAAGGCACTCATGTGTCTTGCGCAGCCATGTGGACCAAGTCCACGCTGTGTTTGTGGCATAGAGGTGCTAACCGTTCTTTCTTCCTCTGACATCTCCCCCCAACCTCTTTCAACTGAAATTTGACCAAGGTCTCCCTCATCTGCTGAGTCTTCCATGTCCATGGACAGTTCGTCCTCCATTTCTTCATGTCCTCCTGCACCTTCCTCAACATCTCGCCTGCTACCATGCGCCCTTGTTGATCCCTGTACCCCATGCTCCCATGCCTGGCGCCTTGGTGATGATGAACGTCTGGACCTTGGTGATGTTGTTGTGTCTTGCGCATATGAATCCTCCTGTAGCTCATCCCCTTCCTGTTGTCCCACCCCCTGACTCCGAATAGTGTTTAGCGTGTGTTCCAGCATGTAAATGACTGGAATCGTCATGCTGATAATGGCATTGTCAGCGCTAAACATATTCGTCGCCATGTCGAAACTGTGCAGAAGGGTGCATAGGTCCTTGATCTGAGACCACTCCATCAGGGTGATCTGCCCCACCCCTGCATCTCGTTGGCCCAGGCTATACGTCATGACGTATTGCACCAGGGCACGGCGGTGCTGCCACAGTCGCTGTAACATGTGGAGAGTTGAATTCCAGCGTGTCGCCACATCGCATTTCAGGCGATGAACCGGCAGGCCGAAAGACTTCTGGAGCGATGCAAGTCGCTCAGCTGCGGCGCTTGAACGGCGGAAGTGAGCAGACAGTTTTCGTGCCCTGTTCAGAAGGCCATCTAGGCCGGGATACTGTGTTAAAAATTGCTGCACGACAAGGTTCAACACGTGAGCCATACAAGGTACGTGTGTCACCTTGCCCAGGCGAAGGGCCGCACCCAGGTTTGCAGCATTGTCGCACACGGCCTTACCAGGTTGCAGGTTGAGTGGAGACAACCATTTATTAAACTCGGACCGCAGAGCTGACCACAACTCCTCAGCTGTGTGACTCTTATTCCCAAGACATGTCAAGCTAAAGACCGCCTGATGCCGTTGCGCTCTGCTGCCAGCATAGTAATGAGGGGTGCGTGATTCCTTCTGCGCAGTGAGAACGCTGGTGGCCTGACCAGGCAGGCTTGGGGCGGAGGTGGAGGACCCAGATGAGGTGGAGGATGCAGAAGCAGTGGCGGAACTTGGACAGACAGAGGATTGACACACAAGTCGTGGGGACGGCAAGACTTGTGCAGCAGACCCTTCACCATCTATCACCATAGTTACCCAGTGCCCAGTCAGCGACATGTAACGTCCCTGTCCATGCTTACTGGTCCAAGTATCGGTGGTGAAATGCACCCGTTCACACACAGAGTTTCTCAAGGAAGCGGTGATGTTGTGTGCGACATGCTGGTGTAGCGCGGGCACACCTTTCTTAGAGAAGTAGTGGCGACTAGGCATCTGGTACTGGGGCACAGCGACAGACATAAGGTCTCTAAAATCCTGTGTGTCCACTAGGCGGAAAGGCAGCATTTCGGTAGCCAACAGCTTACAGAGGGATAGAGTCAACCTCTTAGCTTTGTCATGGGTCGGAGGAAGTGGCCTTTTATTTGACCACATCTGAGGGACAGAGATCTGGCTGCTGTGTGTAGACGGTGTTGAGTAGGGTGTCCCTGGAAAAATGCAGGTTTGTGAGGAAAGTGCAGGCGGAGACATGATGTTGCCTTCATCCAACGTTGGTGCTATCGATGTCTGAGAGAGCTGTACACACTCACTTGTTTCCCCTTCCAAACCAACTGACGACCTTACAAGCAAACTGCCTGTTGCGGTTACAGTGGTGGAAGTTTTGCGTGGAAAAACAGGTGTGACAGCTGTCCCCACAGTCCTAGAAGATGAAGAGCGCGCGGATGCACTGGAAGGGGCGGGCGGTGGATGGTTCGCTCCGCTAGGCCGCATTGCAGCACGGTGAGCTTCCCACCGGGACTTATGATATTTAGTCATGTGACGATTCATGGAAGAAGTTGTCAAACTGCTGAGGTTTTGACCTCTACTAACAGAATCATGACAAATGTTACATATCACATGAGTTGGGCGATCTTTTTCGATGTGAAAAAAGGACCAGGCTAGGCAAGGCTTAGAGGCCATGCGACCTGTTGATCCACCCCGAATAATGCTCATAGGCAGAGTGGTGGCTGAGGATGCAGTTGTAGACGTGCTACCAGTGCTCCGACTCTGTCCAGGAAGGCGCAAGGTAACTTCGTCGTCGGTTGCATCCTCCTCCACCGCCTCTGTTGACCTCCTCGAGTGCCTGACTGGGGGTTGACAGTAGGTGGGATCTAGAACGTCATCATCAATTGTTGTGTTTGCACTCCCCTCCCCCTCAGACCGAGCCTCTTCTTGCCCTGACCGAATATTTAAGTTGTCATCCCAATCGGGTATCTGCGTCTCATCTTCATCAGTATGTTCCTCATTGTCTATAACCACAGGTGTTACAGTTTGTGACAAAGGGTCAACATTATGCTCAGAAACTTGGTCCTCACGGCCTGAATCAGAGTCACAAAGGTTCTGGGCATCACTGCAGACCATTTCCTGTTCTGTACTCACTGTAGCTTGGGAGCAGACCTCTGATTCCCAGGCTATAGTGTGACTGAACAGCTCTGCAGACTCAGCCATCTCAGTTCCACCATACTGTGCAGGGCAGATGGAGACTTCAGAGCTGGGAGAAATCAAGTGTGATTGGGATGACAACTCAGAGGACTGGTGTTTTTTGGATGCGGTACTTGAAGTGGCTGAGAGGGCACTTGTTGGACCACTTGAGATCCATTCAAGCATTTTCCTTTTTTGCCCATCATCTACCTTTGTTCCTCTTGTTCGTGTCCGTAAAAAAGGGAGCACATCGGATTGTCCACAATAAGTAGTAGACATCTTACTTTTGCTAGTAGATGGTCTATCTGCAGCAGATGATAATGGAGCTTTGCCACCTTCCCCACTGACAAAACCTTTTTTGCCTTTTCCACCACGCCTCTTCCCCTTTCCACCAGCATCTGTCATTTTGCCACTCATGTTGATTGCGACAAGATTGTGGACTGAAAATGTGGTAGTAAAAATTGAGAGGTGGTGAAGATTGCAGTGTTGGTCTAGCTTTATTAACAGCAGAATAATAAAGAATAAATATCCCTGACAATGTAACTTAGTTATAATTAGTTGGAGTGTGCAACGCAGGCAGACGTGCTGCAAATGTCTTGGCACTAGTGGGACTAAAGCAAAGTCCAATAGCCACGTATAGGATGCCACTAGGTACACTGAGTGTTTGCTAGTATAATGGCTTAGTTATAATTAGTTGGAGTGTGCAACGAAGGCAGATGCGCTCTGCAAATGTCTTGGCACTAGTGGGACTATAGCAAAGTCCAATAGCCACGTATAGGATGCCACTAGGTACACTGAGTGTGTGCTAGTATAATGGCTTAGTTATAATTAGTTGGAGTGTGCAACGCAGGCAGATGCGTTCTGCAAATGTCTTGGCACTAGTGGGACTAAAGCAAAGTCCAATAGCCACGTATAGGATGCCACTAGGTACACTAAGTGTTTGCTAGTATAATGGCTTAGTTATAATTAGTTGGAGTGTGCAACGCAGGCAGATGCGCTCTGCAAATGTCTTGGCACTAGTGGGACTATAGCAAAGTCCAATAGCCACGTATAGGATGCCACTAGGTACACTGAGTGTGTGCTAGTATAAAGGCTTAGTTATAATTAGTTGGAGTGTGCAACGCAGGCAGATGCGTTCTGCAAATGTCTTGGCACTAGTGGGACTAAAGCAAAGTCCAATAGCCACGTATAGGATGCCACTAGGTACACTAAGTGTTTGCTAGTATAATGGCTTAGTTATAATTAGTTGGAGTGTGCAACGCAGGCAGATGCGCTCTGCAAATGTCTTGGCACTAGTGGGACTATAGCAAAGTCCAATAGCCACGTATAGGATGCCACTAGGTACACTGAGTGTTTGCTAGTATAATGGCTTAGTTATAATTAGTTGGAGTGTGCAACGCAGGCAGATGCGCTCTGCAAATGTCTTGGCACTAGTGGGACTATAGCAAAGTCCAATAGCCACGTATAGGATGCCACTAGGTACACTGAGTGTTTGCTAGTATAATGGCTTCGTTATAATTAGTTGGAGTGTGCAACGCAGGCAGATGCGCTCTGCAAATGTCTTGGCACTAGTGGGACTATAGCAAAGTCCAATAGCCACGTATAGGATGCCACTAGGTACACTGAGTGTGTGCTAGTATAATGGCTTAGTTATAATTAGTTGGAGTGTGCAACGCAGGCAGATGCGTTCTGCAAATGTCTTGGCACTAGTGGGACTAAAGCAAAGTCCAATAGCCACGTATAGGATGCCACTAGGTACACTAAGTGTTTGCTAGTATAATGGCTTAGTTATAATTAGTTGGAGTGTGCAACGCAGGCAGATGCGCTCTGCAAATGTCTTGGCACTAGTGGGACTATAGCAAAGTCCAATAGCCACGTATAGGATGCCACTAGGTACACTGAGTGTTTGCTAGTATAATGGCTTAGTTATAATTAGTTGGAGTGTGCAACGCAGGCAGATGCGCTCTGCAAATGTCTTGGCACTAGTGGGACTATAGCAAAGTCCAATAGCCACGTATAGGATGCCACTAGGTACACTGAGTGTGTGCTAGTATAATGGCTTAGTTATAATTAGTTGGAGTGTGCAACGCAGGCAGATGCGTTCTGCAAATGTCTTGGCACTAGTGGGACTAAAGCAAAGTCCAATAGCCACGTATAGGATGCCACTAGGTACACTAAGTGTTTGCTAGTATAATGGCTTAGTTATAATTAGTTGGAGTGTGCAACGCAGGCAGATGCGCTCTGCAAATGTCTTGGCACTAGTGGGACTATAGCAAAGTCCAATAGCCACGTATAGGATGCCACTAGGTACACTGAGTGTGTGCTAGTATAATGGCTTAGTTATAATTAGTTGGAGTGTGCAACGCAGGCAGATGCGTTCTGCAAATGTCTTGGCACTAGTGGGACTAAAGCAAAGTCCAATAGCCACGTATAGGATGCCACTAGGTACACTAAGTGTTTGCTAGTATAATGGCTTAGTTATAATTAGTTGGAGTGTGCAACGCAGGCAGATGCGTTCTGCAAATGTCTTGGCACTAGTGGGACTAAAGCAAAGTCCAATAGCCACGTATAGGATGCCACTAGGTACACTAAGTGTTTGCTAGTATAATGGCTTAGTTATAATTAGTTGGAGTGTGCAACGCAGGCAGATGCGCTCTGCAAATGTCTTGGCACTAGTGGGACTATAGCAAAGTCAAATAGCCACGTATAGGATGCCACTAGGTACACTGAGTGTGTGCTAGTATAATGGCTTAGTTATAATTAGTTGGAGTGTGCAACGCAGGCAGATGCGTTCTGCAAATGTCTTGGCACTAGTGGGACTAAAGCAAAGTCCAATAGCCACGTATAGGATGCCACTAGGTACACTAAGTGTTTGCTAGTATAATGGCTTAGTTATAATTAGTTGGAGTGTGCAACGCAGGCAGATGCGCTCTGCAAATGTCTTGGCACTAGTGGGACTATAGCAAAGTCCAATAGCCACGTATAGGATGCCACTAGGTACACTGAGTGTTTGCTAGTATAATGGCTTAGTTATAATTAGTTGGAGTGTGCAACGCAGGCAGATGCGTTCTGCAAATGTCTTGGCACTAGTGGGACTAAAGCAAAGTCCAATAGCCACGTATAGGATGCCACTAGGTACACTAAGTGTTTGCTAGTATAATGGCTTAGTTATAATTAGTTGGAGTGTGCAACGCAGGCAGATGCGCTCTGCAAATGTCTTGGCACTAGTGGGACTAAAGCAAAGTCCAATAGCCACGTATAGGATGCCACTAGGTACACTAAGTGTTTGCTAGTATAATGGCTTAGTTATAATTAGTTGGAGTGTGCAACGCAGGCAGATGCGTTCTGCAAATGTCTTGGCACTAGTGGGACTAAAGCAAAGTCCAATAGCCACGTATAGGATGCCACTAGGTACACTAAGTGTTTGCTAGTATAATGGCTTAGTTATAATTAGTTGGAGTGTGCAACGCAGGCAGATGCGCTCTGCAAATGTCTTGGCACTAGTGGGACTATAGCAAAGTCCAATAGCCACGTATAGGATGCCACTAGGTACACTGAGTGTGTGCTAGTATAATGGCTTAGTTATAATTAGTTGGAGTGTGCAACGCAGGCAGATACGTTCTGCAAATGTCTTGGCACTAGTGGGACTAAAGCAAAGTCCAATAGCCACGTATAGGATGCCACTAGGTACACTAAGTGTTTGCTAGTATAATGGCTTAGTTATAATTAGTTGGAGTGTGCAACGCAGGCAGATGCGCTCTGCAAATGTCTTGGCACTAGTGGGACTATAGCAAAGTCCAATAGCCACGTATAGGATGCCACTAGGTACACTGAGTGTGTGCTAGTATAATGGCTTAGTTATAATTAGTTGGAGTGTGCAACGCAGGCAGATGCGTTCTGCAAATGTCTTGGCACTAGTGGGACTAAAGCAAAGTCCAATAGCCACGTATAGGATGCCACTAGGTACACTGAGTGTATGCTAGTATAATGGCTTAGTTATAATTAGTTGGAGTGTGCAACGCAGGCAGATGCGTTCTGCAAATGTCTTGGCACTAGTGGGACTAAAGCAAAGTCCAATAGCCACGTATAGGATGCCACTAGGTACACTAAGTGTTTGCTAGTATAATGGCTTAGTTATAATTAGTTGGAGTGTGCAACGCAGGCAGATGCGTTCTGCAAATGTCTTGGCACTAGTGGGACTATAGCAAAGTCCAATAGCCACGTATAGGATGCCACTAGGTACACTGAGTGTTTGCTAGTATAATGGCTTAGTTATAATTAGTTGGAGTGTGCAACGCAGGCAGATGCGCTCTGCAAATGTCTTGGCACTAGTGGGACTATAGCAAAGTCCAATAGCCACGTATAGGATGCCACTAGGTACACTGAGTGTGTGCTAGTATAATGGCTTAGTTATAATTAGTTGGAGTGTGCAACGCAGGCAGATGCGTTCTGCAAATGTCTTGGCACTAGTGGGACTAAAGCAAAGTCCAATAGCCACGTATAGGATGCCACTAGGTACACTAAGTGTTTGCTAGTATAATGGCTTAGTTATAATTAGTTGGAGTGTGCAACGCAGGCAGATGCGCTCTGCAAATGTCTTGGCACTAGTGGGACTATAGCAAAGTCCAATAGCCACGTATAGGATGCCACTAGGTACACTGAGTGTGTGCTAGTATAATGGCTTAGTTATAATTAGTTGGAGTGTGCAACGCAGGCAGATGCGTTCTGCAAATGTCTTGGCACTAGTGGGACTAAAGCAAAGTCCAATAGCCACGTATAGGATGCCACTAGGTACACTAAGTGTTTGCTAGTATAATGGCTTAGTTATAATTAGTTGGAGTGTGCAACGCAGGCAGATGCGCTCTGCAAATGTCTTGGCACTAGTGGGACTATAGCAAAGTCCAATAGCCACGTATAGGATGCCACTAGGTACACTGAGTGTTTGCTAGTATAATGGCTTAGTTATAATTAGTTGGAGTGTGCAACGCAGGCAGATGCGCTCTGCAAATGTCTTGGCACTAGTGGGACTATAGCAAAGTCCAATAGCCACGTAAAGGATGCCACTAGGTACACTGAGTGTGTGCTAGTATAATGGCTTAGTTATAATTAGTTGGAGTGTGCAACGCAGGCAGATGCGTTCTGCAAATGTCTTGGCACTAGTGGGACTATAGCAAAGTCCAATAGCCACGTATAGGATGCCACTAGGTACACTGAGTGTGTGCTAGTATAATGGCTTAGTTATAATTAGTTGGAGTGTGCAACGCAGGCAGATGCGTTCTGCAAATGTCTTGGCACTAGTGGGACTAAAGCAAAGTCCAATAGCCACGTATAGGATGCCACTAGGTACACTGAGTGTGTGCTAGTATAATGGCTTAGTTATAATTAGTTGGAGTGTGCAACGCAGGCAGATGCGCTCTGCAAATGTCTTGGCACTAGTGGGACTATAGCAAAGTCCAATAGCCACGTATAGGATACCACTAGGTACACTAAGTGTTTGCTAGTATAATGGCTTAGTTATAATTAGTTGGAGTGTGCAACGCAGGCAGATGCGCTCTGCAAATGTCTTGGCACTAGTGGGACTATAGCAAAGTCCAATAGCCACGTATAGGATGCCACTAGGTACACTGAGTGTGTGCTAGTATAATGGCTTAGTTATAATTAGTTGGAGTGTGCAACGCAGGCAGATGCGCTCTGCAAATGTCTTGGCACTAGTGGGACTATAGCAAAGTCCAATAGCCACGTATAGGATGCCACTAGGTACACTGAGTGTGTGCTAGTATAATGGCTTAGTTATAATTAGTTGGAGTGTGCAACGCAGGCAGATGCGCTCTGCAAATGTCTTGGCACTAGTGGGACTATAGCAAAGTCCAATAGCCACGTATAGGATGCCACTAGGTACACTGAGTGTGTGCTAGTATAATGGCTTAGTTATAATTAGTTGGAGTGTGCAACGCAGGCAGATGCGTTCTGCAAATGTCTTGGCACTAGTGGGACTAAAGCAAAGTCCAATAGCCACGTATAGGATGCCACTAGGTACACTAAGTGTTTGCTAGTATAATGGCTTAGTTATAATTAGTTGGAGTGTGCAACGCAGGCAGATGCGTTCTGCAAATGTCTTGGCACTAGTGGGACTAAAGCAAAGTCCAATAGCCACGTATAGGATGCCACTAGGTACACTAAGTGTTTGCTAGTATAATGGCTTAGTTATAATTAGTTGGAGTGTGCAACGCAGGCAGATGCGTTCTGCAAATGTCTTGGCACTAGTGGGACTAAAGCAAAGTCCAATAGCCACTTATAGGATGCCACTAGGTACACTAAGTGTTTGCTAGTATAATGGCTTAGTTATAATTAGTTGGAGTGTGCAACGCAGGCAGAGGCGCTCTGCAAATGTCTTGGCACTAGTGGGACTATAGCAAAGTCCAATAGCCACGTATAGGATGCCACTAGGTACACTGAGTGTTTGCTAGTATAATGGCTTAGTTATAATTAGTTGTAGTGTGCAATGCAGGCAGACGTGCTCTGCAAATGTCTTTGCACTAGTGGGACTATAGCAAAGTCCAATAGCCACGTATAGGATGCCACTAGGTACACTGAGTGTTTGCTAGTATAATGGCTTAGTTATAATTAGTTGGAGTGTGCAACGCAGGCAGATGCGCTCTGCAAATGTCTTGGCACTAGTGGGACTATAGCAAAGTCCAATAGCCACGTATAGGATGCCACTAGGTACACTGAGTGTGTGCTAGTATAATGGCTTAGTTATAATTAGTTGGAGTGTGCAACGCAGGCAGATGCGTTCTGCAAATGTCTTGGCACTAGTGGGACTAAAGCAAAGTCCAATAGCCACGTATAGGATGCCACTAGGTACACTAAGTGTTTGCTAGTATAATGGCTTAGTTATAATTAGTTGGAGTGTGCAACGCAGGCAGATGCGCTCTGCAAATGTCTTGGCACTAGTGGGACTATAGCAAAGTCCAATAGCCACGTATAGGATGCCACTAGGTACACTGAGTGTTTGCTAGTATAATGGCTTAGTTATAATTAGTTGGAGTGTGCAACGCAGGCAGATGCGCTCTGCAAATGTCTTGGCACTAGTGGGACTATAGCAAAGTCCAATAGCCACGTATAGGATGCCACTAGGTACACTGAGTGTGTGCTAGTATAATGGCTTAGTTATAATTAGTTGGAGTGTGCAACGCAGGCAGATGCGTTCTGCAAATGTCTTGGCACTAGTGGGACTATAGCAAAGTCCAATAGCCACGTATAGGATGCCACTAGGTACACTGAGTGTGTGCTAGTATAATGGCTTAGTTATAATTAGTTGGAGTGTGCAACGCAGGCAGATGCGCTCTGCAAATGTCTTGGCACTAGTGGGACTATAGCAAAGTCCAATAGCCACGTATAGGATGCCACTAGGTACACTGAGTGTGTGCTAGTATAATGGCTTAGTTATAATTAGTTGGAGTGTGCAACGCAGGCAGATGCGTTCTGCAAATGTCTTGGCACTAGTGGGACTAAAGCAAAGTCCAATAGCCACGTATAGGATGCCACTAGGTACACTGAGTGTGTGCTAGTATAATGGCTTAGTTATAATTAGTTGGAGTGTGCAACGCAGGCAGATGCGCTCTGCAAATGTCTTGGCACTAGTGGGACTATAGCAAAGTCCAATAGCCACGTATAGGATACCACTAGGTACACTAAGTGTTTGCTAGTATAATGGCTTA
This sequence comes from Anomaloglossus baeobatrachus, assembly GCF_048569485.1. Lineage (NCBI taxonomy): Eukaryota > Metazoa > Chordata > Amphibia > Anura > Aromobatidae > Anomaloglossus > Anomaloglossus baeobatrachus. The sequence continues at coordinate 755,245,280 of NC_134354.1, forward strand.
GTTATAATTAGTTGGAGTGTGCAACGCAGGCAGATGCGCTCTGCAAATGTCTTGGCACTAGTGGGACTATAGCAAAGTCCAATAGCCACGTATAGGATGCCACTAGGTACACTGAGTGTGTGCTAGTATAATGGCTTAGTTATAATTAGTTGGAGTGTGCAACGCAGGCAGATGCGCTCTGCAAATGTCTTGGCACTAGTGGGACTATAGCAAAGTCCAATAGCCACGTATAGGATGCCACTAGGTACACTGAGTGTGTGCTAGTATAATGGCTTAGTTATAATTAGTTGGAGTGTGCAACGCAGGCAGATGCGCTCTGCAAATGTCTTGGCACTAGTGGGACTATAGCAAAGTCCAATAGCCACGTATAGGATGCCACTAGGTACACTGAGTGTGTGCTAGTATAATGGCTTAGTTATAATTAGTTGGAGTGTGCAACGCAGGCAGATGCGTTCTGCAAATGTCTTGGCACTAGTGGGACTAAAGCAAAGTCCAATAGCCACGTATAGGATGCCACTAGGTACACTAAGTGTTTGCTAGTATAATGGCTTAGTTATAATTAGTTGGAGTGTGCAACGCAGGCAGATGCGTTCTGCAAATGTCTTGGCACTAGTGGGACTAAAGCAAAGTCCAATAGCCACGTATAGGATGCCACTAGGTACACTAAGTGTTTGCTAGTATAATGGCTTAGTTATAATTAGTTGGAGTGTGCAACGCAGGCAGATGCGTTCTGCAAATGTCTTGGCACTAGTGGGACTAAAGCAAAGTCCAATAGCCACTTATAGGATGCCACTAGGTACACTAAGTGTTTGCTAGTATAATGGCTTAGTTATAATTAGTTGGAGTGTGCAACGCAGGCAGAGGCGCTCTGCAAATGTCTTGGCACTAGTGGGACTATAGCAAAGTCCAATAGCCACGTATAGGATGCCACTAGGTACACTGAGTGTTTGCTAGTATAATGGCTTAGTTATAATTAGTTGTAGTGTGCAATGCAGGCAGACGTGCTCTGCAAATGTCTTTGCACTAGTGGGACTATAGCAAAGTCCAATAGCCACGTATAGGATGCCACTAGGTACACTGAGTGTTTGCTAGTATAATGGCTTAGTTATAATTAGTTGGAGTGTGCAACGCAGGCAGATGCGCTCTGCAAATGTCTTGGCACTAGTGGGACTATAGCAAAGTCCAATAGCCACGTATAGGATGCCACTAGGTACACTGAGTGTGTGCTAGTATAATGGCTTAGTTATAATTAGTTGGAGTGTGCAACGCAGGCAGATGCGTTCTGCAAATGTCTTGGCACTAGTGGGACTAAAGCAAAGTCCAATAGCCACGTATAGGATGCCACTAGGTACACTAAGTGTTTGCTAGTATAATGGCTTAGTTATAATTAGTTGGAGTGTGCAACGCAGGCAGATGCGCTCTGCAAATGTCTTGGCACTAGTGGGACTATAGCAAAGTCCAATAGCCACGTATAGGATGACACTAGGTACACTGAGTGTGTGCTAGTATAATGGCTTAGTTATAATTAGTTGGAGTGTGCAACGCAGGCAGATGCGTTCTGCAAATGTCTTGGCACTAGTGGGACTAAAGCAAAGTCCAATAGCCACGTATAGGATGCCACTAGGTACACTAAGTGTTTGCTAGTATAATGGCTTAGTTATAATTAGTTGGAGTGTGCAACGCAGGCAGATGCGCTCTGCAAATGTCTTGGCACTAGTGGGACTATAGCAAAGTCAAATAGCCACGTATAGGATGCCACTAGGTACACTGAGTGTGTGCTAGTATAATGGCTTAGTTATAATTAGTTGGAGTGTGCAACGCAGGCAGATGCGTTCTGCAAATGTCTTGGCACTAGTGGGACTAAAGCAAAGTCCAATAGCCACGTATAGGATGCCACTAGGTACACTAAGTGTTTGCTAGTATAATGGCTTAGTTATAATTAGTTGGAGTGTGCAACGCAGGCAGATGCGCTCTGCAAATGTCTTGGCACTAGTGGGACTATAGCAAAGTCCAATAGCCACGTATAGGATGCCACTAGGTACACTGAGTGTGTGCTAGTATAATGGCTTAGTTATAATTAGTTGGAGTGTGCAACGCAGGCAGATGCGTTCTGCAAATGTCTTGGCACTAGTGGGACTAAAGCAAAGTCCAATAGCCACGTATAGGATGCCACTAGGTACACTAAGTGTTTGCTAGTATAATGGCTTAGTTATAATTAGTTGGAGTGTGCAACGCAGGCAGATGCGCTCTGCAAATGTCTTGGCACTAGTGGGACTAAAGCAAAGTCCAATAGCCACGTATAGGATGCCACTAGGTACACTAAGTGTTTGCTAGTATAATGGCTTAGTTATAATTAGTTGGAGTGTGCAACGCAGGCAGATGCGTTCTGCAAATGTCTTGGCACTAGTGGGACTAAAGCAAAGTCCAATAGCCACGTATAGGATGCCACTAGGTACACTAAGTGTTTGCTAGTATAATGGCTTAGTTATAATTAGTTGGAGTGTGCAACGCAGGCAGATGCGCTCTGCAAATGTCTTGGCACTAGTGGGACTATAGCAAAGTCCAATAGCCACGTATAGGATGCCACTAGGTACACTGAGTGTGTGCTAGTATAATGGCTTAGTTATAATTAGTTGGAGTGTGCAACGCAGGCAGATGCATTCTGCAAATGTCTTGGCACTAGTGGGACTAAAGCAAAGTCCAATAGCCACGTATAGGATGCCACTAGGTACACTAAGTGTTTGCTAGTATAATGGCTTAGTTATAATTAGTTGGAGTGTGCAACGCAGGCAGATGCGCTCTGCAAATGTCTTGGCACTAGTGGGACTATAGCAAAGTCCAATAGCCACGTATAGGATGCCACTAGGTACACTGAGTGTGTGCTAGTATAATGGCTTAGTTATAATTAGTTGGAGTGTGCAACGCAGGCAGATGCGTTCTGCAAATGTCTTGGCACTAGTGGGACTAAAGCAAAGTCCAATAGCCACGTATAGGATGCCACTAGGTACACTGAGTGTGTGCTAGTATAATGGCTTAGTTATAATTAGTTGGAGTGTGCAACGCAGGCAGATGCGTTCTGCAAATGTCTTGGCACTAGTGGGACTAAAGCAAAGTCCAATAGCCACGTATAGGATGCCACTAGGTACACTAAGTGTTTGCTAGTATAATGGCTTAGTTATAATTAGTTGGAGTGTGCAACGCAGGCAGATGCGTTCTGCAAATGTCTTGGCACTAGTGGGACTATAGCAAAGTCCAATAGCCACGTATAGGATGCCACTAGGTACACTGAGTGTTTGCTAGTATAATGGCTTAGTTATAATTAGTTGGAGTGTGCAACGCAGGCAGATGCGCTCTGCAAATGTCTTGGCACTAGTGGGACTATAGCAAAGTCCAATAGCCACGTATAGGATGCCAATAGGTACACTGAGTGTGTGCTAGTATAATGGCTTAGTTATAATTAGTTGGAGTGTGCAACGCAGGCAGATGCGTTCTGCAAATGTCTTGGCACTAGTGGGACTAAAGCAAAGTCCAATAGCCACGTATAGGATGCCACTAGGTACACTAAGTGTTTGCTAGTATAATGGCTTAGTTATAATTAGTTGGAGTGTGCAACGCAGGCAGATGCGCTCTGCAAATGTCTTGGCACTAGTGGGACTATAGCAAAGTCCAATAGCCACGTATAGGATGCCACTAGGTACACTGAGTGTGTGCTAGTATAATGGCTTAGTTATAATTAGTTGGAATGTGCAACGCAGGCAGATGCGTTCTGCAAATGTCTTGGCACTAGTGGGACTAAAGCAAAGTCCAATAGCCACGTATAGGATGCCACTAGGTACACTAAGTGTTTGCTAGTATAATGGCTTAGTTATAATTAGTTGGAGTGTGCAACGCAGGCAGATGCGCTCTGCAAATGTCTTGGCACTAGTGGGACTATAGCAAAGTCCAATAGCCACGTATAGGATGCCACTAGGTACACTGAGTGTTTGCTAGTATAATGGCTTAGTTATAATTAGTTGGAGTGTGCAACGCAGGCAGATGCGCTCTGCAAATGTCTTGGCACTAGTGGGACTATAGCAAAGTCCAATAGCCACGTATAGGATGCCACTAGGTACACTGAGTGTGTGCTAGTATAATGGCTTAGTTATAATTAGTTGGAGTGTGCAACGCAGGCAGATGCGCTCTGCAAATGTCTTGGCACTAGTGGGACTATAGCAAAGTCCAATAGCCACGTATAGGATGCCACTAGGTACACTGAGTGTGTGCTAGTATAATGGCTTAGTTATAATTAGTTGGAGTGTGCAACGCAGGCAGATGCGTTCTGCAAATGTCTTGGCACTAGTGGGACTAAAGCAAAGTCCAATAGCCACGTATAGGATGCCACTAGGTACACTGAGTGTGTGCTAGTATAATGGCTTAGTTATAATTAGTTGGAGTGTGCAACGCAGGCAGATGCGCTCTGCAAATGTCTTGGCACTAGTGGGACTATAGCAAAGTCCAATAGCCACGTATAGGATACCACTAGGTACACTAAGTGTTTGCTAGTATAATGGCTTAGTTATAATTAGTTGGAGTGTGCAACGCAGGCAGATGCGCTCTGCAAATGTCTTGGCACTAGTGGGACTATAGCAAAGTCCAATAGCCATGTATAGGATGCCACTAGGTACACTGAGTGTGTGCCAGTATAATGGCTTAGTTATAATTAGTTGGAGTGTGCAACGCAGGCAGATGCGCTCTGCAAATGTCTTGGCACTAGTGGGACTATAGCAAAGTCCAATAGCCACGTATAGGATGCCACTAGGTACACTGAGTGTGTGCTAGTATAATGGCTTAGTTATAATTAGTTGGAGTGTGCAACGCAGGCAGATGCGCTCTGCAAATGTCTTGGCACTAGTGGGACTATAGCAAAGTCCAATAGCCACGTATAGGATGCCACTAGGTACACTGAGTGTGTGCTAGTATAATGGCTTAGTTATAATTAGTTGGAGTGTGCAACGCAGGCAGATGCGTTCTGCAAATGTCTTGGCACTAGTGGGACTAAAGCAAAGTCCAATAGCCACGTATAGGATGCCACTAGGTACACTAAGTGTTTGCTAGTATAATGGCTTAGTTATAATTAGTTGGAGTGTGCAACGCAGGCAGATGCGTTCTGCAAATGTCTTGGCACTAGTGGGACTAAAGCAAAGTCCAATAGCCACGTATAGGATGCCACTAGGTACACTAAGTGTTTGCTAGTATAATGGCTTAGTTATAATTAGTTGGAGTGTGCAACGCAGGCAGATGCGCTCTGCAAATGTCTTGGCACTAGTGGGACTATAGCAAAGTCCAATAGCCACGTATAGGATGCCACTAGGTACACTGAGTGTTTGCTAGTATAATGGCTTAGTTATAATTAGTTGGAGTGTGCAACGCAGGCAGATGCGCTCTGCAAATGTCTTGGCACTAGTGGGACTATAGCAAAGTCCAATAGCCACGTATAGGATGCCACTAGGTACACTGAGTGTGTGCTAGTATAATGGCTTAGTTATAATTAGTTGGAGTGTGCAACGCAGGCAGATGCGTTCTGCAAATGTCTTGGCACTAGTGGGACTATAGCAAAGTCCAATAGCCACGTATAGGATGCCACTAGGTACACTGAGTGTGTGCTAGTATAATGGCTTAGTTATAATTAGTTGGAGTGTGCAACGCAGGCAGATGCGCTCTGCAAATGTCTTGGCACTAGTGGGACTATAGCAAAGTCCAATAGCCACGTATAGGATGCCACTAGGTACACTGAGTGTGTGCTAGTATAATGGCTTAGTTATAATTAGTTGGAGTGTGCAACGCAGGCAGATGCGTTCTGCAAATGTCTTGGCACTAGTGGGACTAAAGCAAAGTCCAATAGCCACGTATAGGATGCCACTAGGTACACTGAGTGTGTGCTAGTATAATGGCTTAGTTATAATTAGTTGGAGTGTGCAACGCAGGCAGATGCGCTCTGCAAATGTCTTGGCACTAGTGGGACTATAGCAAAGTCCAATAGCCACGTATAGGATACCACTAGGTACACTAAGTGTTTGCTAGTATAATGGCTTAGTTATAATTAGTTGGAGTGTGCAACGCAGGCAGATGCGCTCTGCAAATGTCTTGGCACTAGTGGGACTATAGCAAAGTCCAATAGCCACGTATAGGATGCCACTAGGTACACTGAGTGTGTGCTAGTATAATGGCTTAGTTATAATTAGTTGGAGTGTGCAACGCAGGCAGATGCGCTCTGCAAATGTCTTGGCACTAGTGGGACTATAGCAAAGTCCAATAGCCACGTATAGGATGCCACTAGGTACACTGAGTGTGTGCTAGTATAATGGCTTAGTTATAATTAGTTGGAGTGTGCAACGCAGGCAGATGCGCTCTGCAAATGTCTTGGCACTAGTGGGACTATAGCAAAGTCCAATAGCCACGTATAGGATGCCACTAGGTACACTGAGTGTGTGCTAGTATAATGGCTTAGTTATAATTAGTTGGAGTGTGCAACGCAGGCAGATGCGTTCTGCAAATGTCTTGGCACTAGTGGGACTAAAGCAAAGTCCAATAGCCACGTATAGGATGCCACTAGGTACACTAAGTGTTTGCTAGTATAATGGCTTAGTTATAATTAGTTGGAGTGTGCAACGCAGGCAGATGCGTTCTGCAAATGTCTTGGCACTAGTGGGACTAAAGCAAAGTCCAATAGCCACGTATAGGATGCCACTAGGTACACTAAGTGTTTGCTAGTATAATGGCTTAGTTATAATTAGTTGGAGTGTGCAACGCAGGCAGATGCGTTCTGCAAATGTCTTGGCACTAGTGGGACTAAAGCAAAGTCCAATAGCCACTTATAGGATGCCACTAGGTACACTAAGTGTTTGCTAGTATAATGGCTTAGTTATAATTAGTTGGAGTGTGCAACGCAGGCAGAGGCGCTCTGCAAATGTCTTGGCACTAGTGGGACTATAGCAAAGTCCAATAGCCACGTATAGGATGCCACTAGGTACACTGAGTGTTTGCTAGTATAATGGCTTAGTTATAATTAGTTGTAGTGTGCAATGCAGGCAGACGTGCTCTGCAAATGTCTTTGCACTAGTGGGACTATAGCAAAGTCCAATAGCCACAGATAGGATGCCACTAGGTACACTGAGTGTTTGCTAGTATAATGGCTTAGTTATGAGTTGGAGTGTGCAGAGGACAAGAGGGTACAGTGGCAGGATTGTGGTGCTCTGGGTAGAGGAATGGAAGCCTGCCTTTCTATTCCCTCCTAATGGTGAAATGCAGGGAGGAAATCCCTGACCTTGGCTGCACAGACGCTGGCGCTGTTTTCAGGACCTGTCACCTTAACTCTGACCCTGCCGGTTTGAGCCCTTAAAAGGACTGCTATAAAGTGCTCTCCCTATGCTGTCTAACGCTGTGTATGCAGCGCATACAGCTGTATCGGCTATAGGACTCAGGATGACGGAGCTGCGACAGTGATGTCTGACACCCAAGACGCAGAAGGCAGATAATGGCGTCCGTGAAGAAAATGTCCGGTTTTATAATGCAGGGACATGTGACATGCAGATCCTATCACACATGCCGTTGCTTCTCTGGCTCAAAGTCCACTTAGCTGTGTGTGTGTCTGTGATTGGCTGACATGCTGGCCCGCCCCACAAGACGCGCGCGCTTAGGGAAGGAAGACAAGAAAAAAAAAAAAAAAAATGGCGATCGCCATTATAGAAACAGCAGTGATCTGAAGGCGCTGTTCACGCACACTATACACTGAAATGTGATAATAGTTTGATTCACAGAGTGACTTACACTATTACAGCAGAAACCAAGCTATGATTTAGCTGTTTTTTGGCTGCTAGAACCGTTCTCGAACGTTTCTAGAACTATCGAGCTTTTGCAAAAAGCTCGAGTTCTAGTTCGATCTAGAACATGCCCCAAAATCACTCGAGCCTAGAACTGGAGAACCACGAACCACGAACCGCGCTCAACTCTACTCATTAATCTGACTTTTTTATGTTTCTTTTGGAGTAATGGCTTCTTCCTGGCCTTTCAGCCCATGTTGATACAGTACTCGTTTCGCTGTGGATAATGACATAATATTAACAGCTTCCACCAGCATCTTCACAAGGTCTTTTGCTTTTGTTCTTGGGTTCATATGCACATATCTTACCACTGCACGTTCCTCTCTGGTGCACAAAACCTGTCTCCTTCCTGAGTGGTATGATAGGTGGACATTCCCATCTTGTTTGTACTTGTGTATAATTATTTGTACAGATGAATGAGGACCTTTGAGTATCTGGAAATTGCACCCAAGAATGAACTAGACTTGTGCAAGTCCACAATTCTCTTCCTGAGATCTTGGCTGATTTCCTTTGACTTTCCCATGATGCTGCACAAAGAAGCAGTGTGTTTCAGGTGTGCATTAAAATATATCCACAGGTGTGTCTCTAATTAACTCAGATGTTGCCAATAAACCTATCAGAACCTTCCAAAGCCATGACATCATCATATGGGCGGTCCCATATTGTTTAAAGGCATATTACTCTTAGTGTATGTAAACTTTTGACTTTGCAGAACGTAATAAAATGTCTTAAAACATTCTCTCTCTCTCTTTGTTCTGGAATTTGGCAAATATAAATAATTTTGGTTCCTAATTGACCTAAAATGGGAAAGGATAATTCTGATTTCATGTCCGATAGTGAGAAAAACATGTATTTGTCTTTTTAAATAGTGTATGTAAACTTCTGGTGTTAACTGTATCTGTCTTTCTATCTGTATATCTTATATTAGACATGAGCAAATTAATTTGATGTAAAGCGAATTTGTGTTGAATTCTCAGAACTTTACTGAACCTGGTGAAATTAAACCATTTACAAATCAATTCACCCAAACCAGCAAATATGTGCACCATTATTTTACACAAGATTATGTCAGCCACTGAAGGCTCAAAACACCGGAGAAGGGGCCATGTGGGCCACAATAGAATGTTTTGCAGCTATTAAATCACGTGGTATAGCACAATCACTAGATTCTATCATAGCCTGTATAAAAGTAGAAGTAGGAAATGCAGCAGCCGTTTTGGGTTGAATCTGTATAGTGAAAAGATGTTACCGCTCAAAGCTTAGCAATAATGATAGGGAGAGAAAGACATGAAAGACTGAAGAAATAGTCAGTGTATGTGACAGCAGTGAAAAACAGTTACCATCCATTTTCTTCCAGCCATATATTAGGAGGTCAATTTGACATTGCTAAAGGTATGTTTTTACATTAAGTACCTTGATTTGCCACAATTTTTTTTGTTATTTTTTCTGGTTGATGAATTTCAAATTTCAACGGTTTTACTCATCTCCAATTCATGTCTATCTATAATCTTCTATCTGATATCTCTCTGTTATGCCATTTATGGGGGAGTACCAAGCGAAGTGCAAAAGGGAAAGGAATCCCTGCATCTAGGGAAGGGGGAGATGGTGACCCCTGACCAAATCTACTGCTGGCCCCTGGGGTCCCTCACCACACTAGATAGGTTCCGCAGCTATGTGCCGATCCGGACACCTGACCCTAGGATGACCCTATAAGTGGGCCATAGGTAATGAACAATTGGAATTAGCTCCTCATCAACCCCACTAAACACTAAAGAAGACACATGGAGCTCTGTCATGGGGAAAGCACATAAACAACTTATTTCCAGATGTATCAGGAAGAAATTTGGCAAGGAGCAGCAACGATCCAAAAGATGAGTGCTAGCCACCTGCTTGCATTCAGAGCTTGTGAAGGAACTGAATATCACCAGCACAAATCCAGGGCGGCACAGTGGCTCAGTGTTTAACACTGCAGTATTGCAGCGCTGGGGTCCTGGGTTCAAATCCAAGCAAGAACAACATCTGCAAGGAGTTTATATGTTCTCACCGTGCTTGCGTGGGTTTTCACTGTTTATTCTGGTTTCCTCCCACACTCCAAAGACAAACTGATTGCCCCAATGGGGACAGTGTTCCTGATGTATGTAAAGTGCTATATAAGTGATTAAGTAATATATATTATTATATTAAAATGACAGTCTTTCAGCCCAATGGGAAATACAGATGATTAGCAGCTGAAGGGAAGAAGAGCTATGCTAGGTCCTAAAGGAAAAAGGATCAAAACCCAGAAGAGGAGATACCTAGTATAATGAAGACTGATAGAAAGAATAATAGATTGTCAGGGAGCATTTTGCACAGCCAAATACTGTGACCTTCTATTGCTGGACACCACAGGACTGTTTGTCACCTGTGACATACTTATGCATCTATCTCATATTTATCTATCTCTATCTAAAAAAAAGTATGGAAAGCAGTACAGGAAAAAAAAAACAGGTACACGGCACAAACCGTCAACATTCAAGAATAAAAAAAAGTAGTAGACACTCCAGAAATTTTAGTGAAAAATTCTAGTTGTTTTTTTTTACCAATATTGCATTGATATGGATATATAAAAACCCTAAACTAATAATTAAATGGATTGCTGCCAACTTTTCATGTTTTATCAATTTATCTATCTAATCTATTTATACTATTTTTTTTATATATATATATATATATATATATATATATATATATATATATATATATATTAATCTCATATTTATCTATCCCTCTTTTGTATGTATCTATTTCATATCTTTCCATCTACAACAGAACAGATCTGAGCAGAAGCTCCTAAGTAAATAAAGTGTGAACAGTTTCAAGCTGCTGCGACTGCAATATTTACAAACCAAAGAATACAGCAACCTTGGTAAGATACAGTGTGTCCACCCATATCCTTTCCACCGCCATTAACTTGAGAACGGCGGCAGCTATAGGCATAGAAGTGGTGTCTAGGTATAGTAAAGTAGCCATGCGCTACGCAATGCAAGGTGTCGATTCATATTGAATTGATGATGCCCTACAACTTTGTAATTCACTTTTTTTCTCTATCTCGTTCTGTTTTCGAGATAAAAATGCTAACTCCGTTGTTTTCCACCAGGTGGCGCTATAGCTGGTTTCATTGTGTAGCGCATGGCTACTTTACTATACCTAGACACCACTTCTATGCCTATAGCTGCCGCCGTTCTCAAGTTAGTGGCGGTGGACAGAATATGGGTGGGCACACTGTATATGCAAGTATTGAGGTAATGAGATGTAACTACATTACTGATATGTAGAATATTTTTTATAAAATGTTTTTATTTAGCACAGAAATTCGCCAAGCCATGTGTGCCCAAGAGACACTGCAAGGCGTATATTCTTTTGTATGAGACTCTTACCTTTTCCATCACTGTGAAATAATAGCAGTGAGATTAAGCCTCTACATATTTGCATAAGTTCGTGTTGTGCTAACATTTTGCGACATTTTAATGCCAGGCAAAAGACGCTTGAATCAGCCTCCAAATGAAGGACTCAACAACGCATTTAGGAAAAAAAAGTCAGAACCTTTTTGCTATCTAGTCTAGTCTTGCTTAATTTTTGCATTCTTTATTTAAAGAGGACCAACCATCAGGATTTTCATATATAAAGTAAATCCAGTGCTATGCTGAATGTAACTACAGTGGTACCTTGCTTAATGAGAACAATCCGTTCTGGGACTTTGCTTGTTAATCAAGTTACTCGTTCAGCAGAGCAAGATTTCCCATAGGAATTCATTGCAATGCAGACGATCTGTTCCACAACTTCTAAAATGTCCCATCCTGGTCCCCTATTCTATCATTCCACACATGCACAAACACACACAAACACACACAAACAAACATGCACGCACGCACACGCACATATTATATGCTCACCTTACCTTCCGCTCCATCGCCGGTCTCCTGGGACTTGCTGTTCTCTGGTACGGGGCCGGGCTGTGTAACGCGTTACCATAACGACGCAGCAGGAACTTCCCGGCCAGAGCGCTGACGTCAAAGGCAGAGCCGCTTGCCTCTGATTGGCCAGCGCTCTGCCTTTCATTAGCGATGACAGGAAGTTCCTCCTTCGTCACTATGGATGCAGATACACAGCGTGGACTGGAGCGGAGCGGCGCACTACAGCACCCAGGAGGCCGGCGATGAAACGAAAGGTAAACATATTATGTTATATTATATGCTCACCTTACCTTCCGTTCCATCGCAGGCCTCCTGGGTCTTGTAGTTCGCCGCGAGGACGTCGCGATGTACCCAGGAACTACAAGAATCATGAGACCGGCGGTGGAACGGAAGGTAAGGTGAGCATAATACTGTATGTGTGTACGTGCGTGTGTGTTTGTGTGTGTTTGTGCGTGCTTGTGTGTGTTTGTGTGGACTGCAAGTGCGGGTCAGAGTGTGGTCGATGGACGAAACCGGAAGTGTGAGCGGTGAGAATTTCGCTCGTACAGCAAAGCTTTCTCGTAAAGCGGGTTACAAATTTACAGAAAGCTTTGCTTGTTAAGCGAAATTCTCGTTAAGAGGGTTACTCGTTATGCGAGGTACCACTGTATACCTTTTGTTCTGAACTTCGTTATTTTGCCTCAGAAATATGTTCAAGTAAAGTTACAGTAATGCGTCACTATTTGATTGACAGGTGCAACAGGGGTGGAATTATGTGTTTTGCGTTTTGCTATCTATTCCTGCCCCTGTCTGTGTTACCTCACCACCGGAGTCTGCTCCAGCGACTTCTGCTCCGATTGCCAGGTGACGCCGTGTTCCTACCATGGATGGTGCTGGTGATGGGAGAGGAGTCGATGCCAGCAGCACCGGTGGGCGCAGGCTCCAATCATCCACTGGGCTGGGTTATCTTGGGATCTGCAGTACCACTGGCTGACTGTGGGTGGCATGTGTCTTCCAGCTGAAGTTGCCAGCGTTCAGCTACAGCCAATAGGAAGACACCACACCCTTCTTAGTCCCCCTTCTGCCTGCTGACCTCTGCCAGAGATAGTTCTGATTTCATGGCTCCTGATCAGCCCTATTCTGTTTAGTGATTCCTGTGTGCTGACTTCTGCGTGTTTTCTGACTACCCTTCTGCCTGCTGTTTTTGTACCTCACTGCCCGATCCGGATTTGACCTCTGCTATGTTTTCTGATTACGTCCTTGTCTGCCGATTCTATCCCTGTTCTGCTATTCCTGGTTTGACCCTGCCTGACGACTACACTCATCGGGCTGCTGCCTTCCACAGGTAGTGATCTCCAGGGCCCTGTGTAATTCCAAATCCCTGTATAGGGGTTAAAGGGTTTCAGGGTTTCCCTCTAGGCTGTCCATTACATCCCACCTGAGTCTGTTGATCCAGGCAGGCGTTACAGTCTGCCTTTCTGGCATTCCTTCCCCCGTCGCCGTCATACAAGTTAAGTCCGGTGCCTGCGCACTATGATTTTGAAGTATCGGATAAAAGTCTTCACTAAGATGGCGTCAGAGTCGGCGCCTGGGCATAGCGCTTTCTTTGGTGCCATCTTTGAGAACACTGTCTTCTTTCAGTGTGCTGTCATATGAGGTATGCAAGGGCAGTATATGCGCCCCCACATCCTCTGCTCTTGTTGTGACCACTGAAACACGGTCACAACATAGCTGTAGACTGCCCCCAAAATTGGATCTTCGGCGCCATCTTTGGAAACACTATTTTCTTTCAGTGGACTGCCTTATGCGCTATGGGAGGGCAGACTGGCTTATGAGGTATGCGAGGGTGGAGCATGTGCTCCGGCATCCTCTGCACTCATTGTGATAGTGGGAGCGTGAGGGATCAACAGAACTGTAGACTGCCCACAAAATCACCTCGCCAAAGACTGCACCCGCACCCAGAAGAACACGAGTCGCACGCTTCTCAGGAGACTGGTGAGCTTATATTGTGGCTGTCTGCAGTTATGTTGGGACCGCATCATCCAGTGGTCACAAAGAGAGCAGAGGTTGTTGAGATACATGCACTGCCCTCACATACCTCATATGGCAGTCCGCTGAAAGAAGACTGTGTTTGCAATGATGGCACGGGAGAACACGCTATGCGCAAGCGCCGACTCCATCTTAGTGAAGTCTTTATGCAATACTATGAAATGATAGTGCACAGGAGAAGGAATTACCTTGTATGACGGCGATAAGGGAAGGAAGGCCAGGCAGGCAGACAGGGGCGGGAATAGATAGCAAAACATAACCCCCATATTTCTTTCCTGTTGCACCTGTCAATCAAATAACAGTGCATTGCTGTAACTTTACTTGCAAATATTTCTAAAATAAAACATCGAAATTTAGAATAGCATCCTAGCGCCAGAATAGCATTGGCTTTACTTTATAAATGAAAATCTTGCTGGTTGGTTCCCTTTAATTATCTATATGTCCATTATCCATCACATATTTGTGTCTACTTATCTATATTCTTCAATTAACAAACCTAAAGCAAATTGTCTTCGTTTTTGTTTGCACATTTGTACACATGGCTATGTATACCTCCATCTGTAAATTGAGCAAGAAGAGGTTAAATGTGAATTACTAGGGGAAAAAATATTTGCAACTTAACACATCTTATTTCCAGTGTTTTCAGGCAGAAATATTCATTGATATAATTATGAGCCAATATACAGCTCAAGTAGATATTACAAATGTTTTCCTAATTGATATTATACTGCCAAATATTAGGCATAATGCTGTATATGTGTCCATTTCATAAACTGGGATTGGGCACCAATAGCGGCAGTAAAGGCAATGATCCGTTGCTAGCATGAGAAACAAAACATAATTAGACGTTTAATAACATTGGAATTACAAAATGACAGAAGTGTAGAAAATTTTGCAAAACAGTAGAGATGAGTAAATTGATTCGATGCAAATCAAATTCATGTCCAATTTTATAGCATTTGCTGGTCCAGGTGAATACAAACTATTATGCTTCAGTTCACGCTACTCACCAAAAAATGCATGCCACTATTTTATTCCAGATCAAATGTAGAAGGTGCACATGACCCCATGATGCCTTGCAGTTGGCACATCATGGTATAGTGGTGCTAATCATGAGAGACAATCAAAGCCTGTATAAAAGTTGAGGCAGGGAAAGCAGCCATCTTAGGGTGATTCAGGACTGTTCAGGTATAGCTATAGGTTGAAAAAGCCCTAAAACATATGACAACTATACTAGATTGTATACATTTCTATGGTAGCACTGGAGAAGATGAGTGTAATGGTCTTAGGGGTACTTTGCACACTACGACATCGCAGCTGCGATGTCCGTGGGGTCAAATCGAAAGTGACACTGTCGATGTCGTAGTGTGTAAAGCATTTTTGATACGATTAATGAGCGCAAAAGCGTCGTAATCGTATCATCGGTGTAGTGTCCGAAATTTTCATAATTGCGCAGGAGCGACAGGTACGATGTTGTTCCTCGTTCCCCTGCGGCAGCACACATCGCTGTGTGAGAAGCCGCAGGAGCGAGGAACATCAGCTTACCTGCATCACCGCGGCTCACGCCGGCTATGCGGAAGGACGGAGGTGGGCGGGATGTTTACGTCCCACTCATCTCCGCCCCTCCACTTCTATTGTCCGCCTGCCATGTGACATCGCTGTGACACCGCACGACCCACCCCCTTAGGAAGGAGGCGGGTCGCCGGCCAGAGCGGCGTCGCAGGCCAGGTGAGCGCATGTGAAGCTACGGCAGCAATCACAAGATATCGTTGCTGCGACGGGGGCGGGTACTATCGTGCTCGTACTGTGCAAAGTACCCCTTAGAATATTATAGAGATTCAATTCATAGGGGAAAGAGAGAAGCAAATCCAAAATCCATATGGTTGATCAGTGATATTACTGGAATGTTCCGAAGACGACTAAAGTAAATTTTCCATCTTTCTTTCTTCGTGTAAGTTGTTATGACAGGTGTGTCACACTTGACAGACAGTCCTGTAGTTTCCAGCTATAGCAGGTGGCAGTGTTTGGCTACACAAGCTGCTCTCTGACTTTCCCTTTTTCCCTGCTTGGGGTGTATCCCTTTCTCTTTAGAACCTTGCGGATTTCCTCACCTTTTCAGCTGTTTATCTTCAGGACTTCTCTTTGTGTCTTTAAATACCCTCATTCCCCCTTACTCTGACGGGTGAAAAGTCTAATACCCCTAACAAGTTTCCAGTGCAAGCAGTCGGCTTGTATTCATCTGGAGATACTTTGTAGTTGTTGCAATTCCTCTTCCTGAGCCATCTGGAGATAAGATTCATTTACTTTCCCCTGTGTCTGTGTGTTCCCCTTCTTTAGAGCTTAGTGGGGTTGATTAAGGGCTCATGATATCCAATCCCTACCTAGGGCCTATTTCAGGGTCAGCCAGGGTCAGGTATCCAGCTTACCGCATAGGTGCGGAACCTATTTAGGGTGGTGAAGGAAGACAGGGGCCAGCGGTAGGTTTGGTCAGGGGTCACCATCTCCCCATTCTCTAGACACAGGTTTTCCCTTCACTTTCACTGTTTGCTTGGTACATCCCTATACCTAGCGTGACAGTTGAATTTTCATTTCCATCCTTCATCATCAAGAGGAGTCTACTTCTATTATTCGGTTGTTGCTTCATGGAGACCATCAAGCCTGGGCATTTTCTCTGCCTGAGGAGTCTCCCATTTTTTTCCTCAGTTGACACCTTTTTCTTTGCTCTGATCCTCATCTCTGATGATCCCTATAAAGTTGTTGTCACTGAATCAATGATTCGCAGGTTGATTCAGGGAAATCGTAAATTTCAGGACTACTGCTCTCAGCTCAGGTGCTGGGCAGTGGAAGCCCCATGTAGTGACAGAGCTCTCTGCAGTCAGTTATGCCTGGGGCATTGCAGCTATAAGTCCCCTTACCTGGCAGCCAGACTGGCTTGCAAAGTCTCCTTAAGGAGAATAGTGTTCCCCCGTGGTCCCCACATAGCTTTCTCATGAGCCAGATCAGACACCCCCATACTTTGCACTGACGAGGGGCAAGCACCCCGAAACACCGTGTCTGCAAATTGGGATTCTGATCTGGCTTATATATCCTGAGTCATATTGCAAAGGATTGTCAAAAATCCACTTGTGACTTTTAGGATCGCTACTTCCAATAGGTGGCGCTGTGCTAGAGTTTGTCTCCTTTACTGGAGAGACAATTTGGGTCTTTCTAGTCAGATATGAGTTATGATGGTTTATAGTCCCTCTCCATTGTACTTGGGAGAAGCTATGTCACTGGCAGTGCGTTTGGACAGACATCTTAGGGATAAGAGTACATTTGAGGGGGTTTCAGTGACTTCTCCCTCTCACCCCATTGAGGCAGGAGAACCCATGAATTTAGGACCTGCAGAGAGTCCAACAAGAGAGTTGAACCCAGAACACCTGCTTCTTTCTGTCTATATTGTGGTCTAACTGGCCGTGTAATGATTCAGTTTTTCAGATACAATAATGAATTTCTTAAGGGTAAAGAGAAAAATAAATCATTAATAAGCAAGGACACTACTTCTAAAGATTTAAAGTTATCTTTCATGCATGCTACTAGCTTCCTTTTACAAATGTCTTTGGTAACTAAATCTGAAGTGATTTTGCTATCGAGTGTGGATACACAGTTTCTACTCTTGGTCATCCTATTCGAGTATCCACAATTGGTAATTATCCCCTTACCTAAAGCCATATTACGTCTAAGGAAGAATGTGAGAGAGCGTTCCACACAGAATCTATTTCATTTGTGATATTTCCTTCCTTACCAGCTGAAATTGTGTTGAGAATGCCTTGGTTGGTGAAGCACAATCCCACCACCATCAATAAGGATACTTACGAGGTTGAGTCTTGGGGGAGTTTTTGTTTTTCCAGCTTTTTTTACTAAATCCTTGGCATCTATGAGATCTCTTAAGGATTTTGAGGATGTTTTTTTTCTGAGAATGTGAAGTTCTTCACCCGCATAGATCATATGATTGTGCTATCAAATTAATACCAGGGACTATCTTCCTCAATGAGATGCCTTGAAGGAGGACATGCAAAATAGTCTCACTAAGTATCACATAAGGCCTTCCACCTCTTCACCAGTCTCAGTGGGATTTGTTTGTTAAGAAAAAAGATGGAGAGTAGTGTCCTTGTTTGGATTTTAGAGAGAGTAATAACATTACTGTATGTTATCCATACCCACTATCTCTTATTCCTGATTTATTTCATCAATTAGCGAGGGCAAAGTGGCTTTCTAAACTGGATCTGAGAGGTGTATATAACTTCATATGTGTTTGCCAAGGTTATGAGTAGAGATGAGCGAACCGGTCGTGGTTCGGCTCGAGCTTGGTTTGCCGAACGGAGGTCTCGTTCGAGTTCGGTTCGGCGAAACACTCGAACCCATAGAAAACAATGGGAGGCAATCATAAACACATAAAAACACATTATAAATGTACACGTACAGTTAATAAACATTGCTATAACACTTACCGGTCCCTGCGACGCGTCCTGCACTCTGTCTCCTGCCGCTATTCCATCCAATGATCACTGAATCCTCCCGGTAACCAGCACTGCCAGCAGTGATGCAGGACCTATCGTGACGTCAAAATAGCCATGCGACCAGTCACGTGTCTGTTATCTCATTGGCTACAGACTGGTCACATGACTATGATGCGTCATGTAGGACCTGCGAGTGCATCTCTCCAGTACGCAATGATCGTTTGTGTATCGCAGTGTACCGGAGACATGCTCTGGCATGCGGTCGGGTTCCTGGTCTGCTTCCCCATTCCATTATAAACTGGCTGCCACAGCCGATTGATAACGGAGATCACCATTGCTATAGCAACGCGCTTGTCAGTGGTGACGTCACCGCTCACAAGCAGCAGCTCGGGGAATAGCACCGCCTTCTTCCTATGCAGCACTGATGTAGCAGAGCTGCATGTTTTGAAGGAGAAAGAAGACAGAAGAGCCGGATCGTGGAGGGATTCGAGGGAGTAATAAACATGGAGTCTCTAATGTGTCTGTGTATTTATTTCTATTAAAGTATTTTTTCTCTGTGTGGTGTCTTTTTTTTAACCCTTTATTGGAGATTCTTAATGGCTGGGTCAAACTTGCCTGACATTAGGAATCTCTGGCTTAATACTAGCTAGTAAAACAAAGCCAGTATTAACCCTTATTACCCAGCAAGCCACCGTCACCAGGGCTGTTGGAAGAGTTGGATACAGCGCCAGATGATGGCGCTTCTATGAATGCGCCATTTTCTGGGGCGGCTGTGGATTGCAATTCGCAGCAGAGGCGCCCAGAAACCTCGGGCTAACCTGTGCTGCGGATTCCAATCCCCAGCTGCCTAGTTGTACCGGGCTGTACACAAAAATATTGCGAAGCCTACGTCATTTGTTTTTTAATTATTTCATGAAATAATTAAAAAAAAACGGGCTTCCCTATATTTTTAGTTCCCAGTCGGGTACAAATAGGCAGCTGGGGGTTGGGGACAGCCCGTAGCTGCCTGCAGTACTTGGCTAGCATACAAAAGTATGGCGAAGCCCACGTCATTGTTTTGGTGGGCAAAAAACTCCTGCATACAGTCCTGGATAGAGTATGCTGAACCTTGTAGTTCTGCAGCTGCTGTCTACTCTCCTGCATATACTAGTGAATGGAGAATGCTGAGCCTTGCCGTTCTGCAGCTGTTGTCTGCTCTCCTCCATACAGACAGACAGCAGCTCCAGAACTACAAGGCTCAGCATACTCCATCCAGGACTGTATGGAGTACTTTTTGCCCCCCCCCAAAAAAATTATTTGGGCTTCACCATATTTTTGTATGCTAGCCAGGTAGAGCAGGCAGCTATGGGCTGCCCCCAACTCCCAGCTACCTATTTGTACCCAGCTGGGAACCAAAAATATAGGGAAGCCCTTTTTTTATTATTCCAGAGAGAGAGAAAGAGAAAGGAGAGAAAGAAAGGAGAGAAAGGACAGAGAGAGAAAAAAAGAGGAGAAAGAAAAGAAAGTAGAGAAAGAAGAGAAAGTAGAGAAAGAAGAGAAAGAAAGGAGAAAGAAAGAGAGAGAGAAAGGAGAGAAAGAAAGGAGAGAGAGATAGGAGAGAGGGAAAGGAGAGAAAGGAGAGAAAGAAAGGAGAGAAAGGAGAGAGAGAGGAGAAAGAAGAGAAAGTAGAGAAAGAAGAGAAAGTAGAGAAAGAAGAGAAAGAAAGGAGAGAGGGGAAGGAGAGGAAGAAAGGAGAGAGAGAAAGAGAGAGAGAAAGGAGAGAAAGAAAAGAGAGAGAGAGAAAGGAGAGAAAGAAAGGAGAGAGATAGGAGAGAGAAAGGAGAGAAAGAAAAGAGAGAGAGAGAAAGGAGAGAAAGAAAGGAGAGAGATAGGAGAGAGAGAAAGGAGAGAGAGAGAGAAAGAAAGGAGAGAGAGAAGGGAGAGAGAGAAAGAAAGGAGAGAGAAAGAAGAGAAAGAGAGAAGGAAGAGAGAGAAAGAGAGAAAGAATAGAGAGAAGAGAAAGAGGAGAAAGAAGAGAAAGAAGAGAAAGACAAGAGAGAGGGAAAGGAGAGAAAGAAAGGAGAGAGATAGGAGAGAGGGAAAGAAGAGAGAGAGGAGAAAGGAGAGAAAGAAAGGAGAGAGAGAAAGAGAGAGAGAAAGGAGAGAAAGAAAGGATAGAGAGAGATAGGAGAGAGGGAAAGGAGAGAGAGAAAGGAGAGAGAGAAAGAAAGGAGAGAAAGGAGAGAGAGAGAGAAAGAGAAGAAAGAAGAGAAAGTAGAGAAAGAAGAGAGGGAAAGGAGAGAAGGAAAGGAGAGAAAGAAACGAGAGAGAGAAAGAGAGAGAGAAAGGAGAGAAAGAAAGGAGAGAGAGAAAGGAGAGAAATAAAGGAGATAGAGATAGGAGAGAGAGAAAGGAGATCATTGTTTTGGTGGGCAAAAAACTCCTGCATACAGTCCTGGATGGAGTATGCTGAGCCTTGTAGTTCTGCAGCTGCTGTCTACTCTCCTGCATATACTAGTGAATGGAGCATGCTGAGCCTTGCCGTTCTGCAGCTGCTGTCTGCTCTTCTCCATACAGACAGACAGCAGCTGCAGAACTACAAGGCTCAGCATACTCCATCCAGGACTGTATGGAGTACTTTTTGCCCCCCCCCCAAAAAAATTATTTGGGCTTCACCATATTTTTGTATGCTAGCCAGGTAGAGCAGGCAGCTATGGGCTGCCCCCAACTCCCAGCTACCTATTTGTACCCAGCTGGGAACCAAAATTATAGGGAAGCCCTTTTTTTATTATTTCATGAAATAATTAAAAAACAAATGACGTGGGCTTTGCCATATTTTTGTGTCCAGCCAGGTACAACTAGGCAGCTGGGGATTGGAATCCACAGCACAGGTTGGCCTGAGCTTTCTGGGGCCCTCTGCTGCGAAGTGCAGTCCGCAGCCGCCCCAGAAAATGGCGCTTTCATAGAAGCGCCATCATCTGGCGCTGTTTCCAACTCTTCCAGCTGCCCTGGTGACGGGTGGCTTGCTGGGTAATAATGGGGTTAGGGCTAGCTGTATATTATCAACTGGCCCTAAGCCCGAAATTCATGGTGGCACGCCAATATTAGACATGGCCACTATGAATTTCTAGTACCGATAAAAAGAACCACAACACACAGAAAAATATTTTTATTATAAATAAAACACAATTAGTGACTCCACGTTTATTGAAATAAAGAACACCCCTCCGCAGTAATCCTGGGTCAAGGGTCCCGCGCCGTCCAATCCGGATCCAATATCATCTGATCGGTTTTCTGGAAGGCAAAGCGATCAGATGATGTGTCAGGTTCAAGGGCCTGATTCACATGACACAGCAGCTGATTGTATAAACGACTTTTATACAATCAGCTGATGCATCAGTGCAAAAAAACAAAAAAACAAACTACACACTTCAGTGCAGACTCCTGTCCGACAGCATCAGCTGATAGTTTAGCCGGCTGGGCGGTAAAAAGCTGGCCTCACCGCTCCACTTATAGTGTGAGCTGATTCCGTGAAGTGACCGCATCAGCTGATCATCGCCAGGTCTGAGAAAGAGAGAGAGAAAGAGAAAGAAGAGAGAGAAAGAAGCAAAAGAGGAGAAAGAAGAGAAAGAGAGAAGAAAGAGAGAGAAAGAAGAGAGAGAAGAAAAAGAGGAGAAAGAAGAGAAAGAAGAGAAAGTAGAGAAAGAAGAGAAAGAAAGGAGAGAGGGAAAGGAGAGAAAGAAAGGAGAGAGAGAAAGAGAGAGAGAAAGGAGAGAAAGAAAGGAGAGAGAGAAAGGAGAGAAAGAAAGGAGAGAGATAGGAGAGAGGGAAAGTAGAGAGAGAAAGGAGAGAAAGAAAGGAGAGAGAAAGAAAGAGAAAAAGGAGAGAAAGAAAGGAGAGAGAGAAAGAAGAGAAAGAGAGAAGGAAGAGAGAGAGAGAAAGAGAGAAAGAGGACAAAGAAGAGAAAGTAGAGAAAGAAGAGAAAGTACAGAAAGAAGAGAAAGAAAGGAGAGAGGGAAAGGAGAGAAAGAAAGGAGGGAGAGATAGGAGAGAGGGAAAGGGGAGGGAGAGAGAAAGGAGAGAAAGAAAGGAGAGAGAGAAAGAAAGAGAAAGGAGAGAAAGAAAGGAGAGAGCGATAGGAGAGAGGGAAAGGAGAGAGAGAGAGAAAGGAGAGAAAGAAAGGAGAGAAAGGAGAGAGAGAGAAAAAAAGAGGAGAAAGAAGAGAAAGTAGAGAAAGAAGAGAAAGAAAGGAGAGAGAAAGAGAGAGAGAAAGGAGAGAGAGATAGGAGAGAGGGAATGGAGAGAAAGGAGAGAAAGAAAGGAGAGAAAGAAAGGAGAGAAAGGAGAGAGAGAGGAGAAAGAAGAGAAAGTAGAGAAAGAAGAGAAAGAAAGGAGAGAGGGGAAGCAGAGGAAGAAAGGAGAGAGAGAAAGAGAGAGAAAGGAGAGAAAGAAAGGAGAGAGAGAGAGAAAGGAGAGAAAGAAAGGAGAGAGATAGGAGAGAGAGAAAGGAGAGAGAGAGAAAGGAAGGAGAGAGAGAAAGGAGAGAGAGAAAGAAAGGAGAGAAAGAGAGAAGGAAGAGAGAGAAAGAGAGAAAGAATAGAGAGAAGAGAGAGGAGAAAGAAGAGAAAGTAGAGAAAGAAGAGAAAGTAAAGAGAGAGGGAAAGGAGAGAGATAGGAGAGAGGTAAAGAAGAGAGAGAGAGAAGGAGAGAAAGAAAGGAGAGAGAGAAAGAGAGAGAGAAAGGAGAGAAAGAAATGAGAGAGAGAGATAGGAATCAATGGTGGAGATCGCCGCCCAATATGTCACCACATGTCATAAGCTGAGGGGAACCTAAGACCCCTAAATGGACTTTCAGAGCCCAAATTGTGCCCCCAACTCCCCATAACCCTGATCCCCTCCCACCACACTTACTGTATTTCTCCTGCTTTGGCAACACTAATTGTATTTTGGTCCTGCCAATAAAGCATATTTGAATTTGAATTTGATAGGAGAGAGGGAAAGGAGAGAGAAAGGAGAGAGAGAAAGAAAGGAGAGCAAGGAGAGAGAGAAAGAGAAGAAAAAAGAGAAAGAAGAGAAAGTAGAGAAAGAAGAGAAAGAAAGGAGAGAGGGAAAGGAGAGAAAGAAAGGAGAGAGAGAAAGGAGAGAAAGAAAGGAGAGAGAAAGGAGATAAATAAAGGAGATAGAAATAGGAGAGAGAGAAAGGAGAGAGAGAGAAAGAAAGAGAGAGAAATGAGAGAGAGAAAGAAAAGAGAGAGAGGAAGAAGAGAAAAAGAGAAGGAAGAGAGAGAAAGAGAGAAAGAGAGAAAGAAGAGAGAGAAGAGAAAGAGGAGAAAGAAGAGAAAGAAAAGAAAGTAGAGAAAGAAGAGAAAGAAAGGAGAGAGAGAAAGGAGAGAGAGAAAGAGAGAGAGAAAGAGAGATAGCAGAGAGAGAGAAAGGAGAGAAAGAAAGGAGAGAAAGGAGAGAGACAGAAAGGAGAGAGAGAAAGGAGAGAGAGAGAGCTCACAGCTGATGTCCGGCTCCTCCCCTCAGTGCATAATTAAATTATATTTATAAATATATTATAAATATAATTTATTAAAAATAAAAAAAATGAATACATTTACCGGATCTAGAACTCACAATCTTATACTCCCTAGGAGAGCACTCTATCCACTCAGCTATTGCTTCTAATTTGAATGATAGGCACATTTGGTAGTCTTGAAGTCTGGATTGCTGAAGTCTCAGCTGACCACGTGATTCATTTAAAGCTATGTGAAGCTCATGCCGAGCACTCGTGTTCTGTAGCAGAGATGACAGTGTCGTGTGGATTACGTCGGACCTGGAGGGGTATTGGAGGATTTTAATAAAATGGTGAAACTGTGTTTTTTTGTCTTTTATTCCAAATAAAGGATTTTTCACGGTGTGTGTTTATTTACTTTCACTTTATATATAGATAATTATAATTTGAAATTATAAATAAAAAAAAAAGATCTTTACTGGGACTAGAACTCCTGACATTATGCTTCTTAGGCGGGCGCTTTTTTCACTAGTCTATTGCTTCTTACGAAAGAGAGAGGCAGATTTTCTAGTCTTGAAGCCTGCTGTGCTGACTGAAGTCTCTACTTCATTGCTGCGGAGCCACTACATCCCGAGAGAGCAGAGCTGACCTTGTCGTGTGGATTACTTCAGACCTGGAGGGGTATTTTTGGGATTAATAAAGGGGTGAACCAGGGTTGTTTTTTTTGTCTTTTATTCCAAATAAAGGATTTTTCGCGGTGTGTGTTTCTTTACTTTCACTTACAGTTTAATCATGGAAGGTAACTCGGGGAGACGCCTGCCATGACTAAACTCATTATTACCCCAATTGCCACCGCACCAGGGCAATTCGGGATGAGCTGGGTAGAGTCTCAGGACTGTTGCACCTAATGGATGCGGCAATTCTGGGCGGCTGCAGGGTGATATTGTTATGGTGGTGGGCTCCCCATACCGTGGCGCTCTCCATCCTGACAATACCAGCCTCCAGCCATGCGGCTTTTTCCTGGCTGGTATCAAATATGGGGGAAACCGCATTTTTTTTTTTTTATTTATTTATTTTAATGCATGATATAGACCCGCCCACCGTCGGCTGTGATTGGTTGCAGTGAGACAGCTGTCACTCAGCTTGGGGACGTGTCTGACTGCAACCAATCATAACTGCCGGTGGGCGGGGAAAGCACGGAATAACTAATTGACTAATGAAGTGGCAGCCATTTTCTAAAGAGGAAAAGATGCCGCAGATTTGTGACAGCCGGGGAGCGAGACGCCCGTGATCCATGAGTAGGAAAGGGAGAGGGATTGTGCTGGGGATGCAGGACACATGCAGATAGCAACATGTGCACATACTTACTGTGAAAAGCCACATTTATAGTGATAGAACCGTTCTCGAACGTAACTCGAGCTACCGAACTTTTAGCAAAAAGCTCGAGTTCGAATTCTAACTTGAACACCCCCCAAAATCACTCGAACCACGAACTGGAGAACCGCGAACCACGAACCGCGCTCAAATCTAGTTATGAGTGGAAGACTGCCTTCAATACACCCAAGATTCACTTTGAAAATTTGGTGATGCCGTTTGGTTTGACCAATATTTCAGCAGTGTTTTATAAGTTCAAAAATGATATATTTTCTTCTTTAGTGGGTATATTTGTAGTGATATGGGTGATATGGGATGATGTGGGATGATATCTTGATTACTCAGGTTCTCGTGAGGAGCATTGGGAGCATGTTTGGCAGGTGCTTCAAGCTTTTTGTGATAACCATTTATTTGCCAAATTAGAGAAGTGTCAATTTGAGGTGCAGTAGATTCAATTTTTGCATCATTTGGTTTCTGCTAAAGGTTTTCAGAGAGATTCCGTGAAGGTACAGGCCATCCTTGATTGAGTACAATCTACTAATCTTAGGGTCACGTCGTAAGTGACGCACATCCGGCATCGTAAGGTATGTTGTAGCGTGTGACAGCGACGTGCAATTGCGATTGAGCGAAAAACCGTTCATCGCATGCACGTCGTTCATTCCTGACGAATTGAATGTCAGATTGTTCATCGTACCTGGGGTAGCGCACATCGCAGTGTGTGACACCCCGGGAACGATGAACAGACCTTACCTGCCTCCTGCGGCTTCCGGCCCACAATGCGGAAGGAAGGAGGTGGGCGGGATGTTTACGTCATCGCTCAGCTCCGCCCCTCCGCTTCTATTGGCCGGCTGCCGCATGACGTCGATGTGACGCCAAACGTCCCTCCCACTCCAGGAAGTGGACGTTCGCCGCCCACATCGAGGTCGTATGGGAGATAAGTATGTGTGATGGGGGTTAATCGTTTGTGTGGCACGTTCAACAAATTGAACGTGCTGCACATATGATGGGGGCGTTGCAAATCACATACGATATCGTATGCGAAATTGCAACGTGTAAAGCAGGCTTAAAAGCTTTACAGAGATTCTTAGGTTTTGCTAATTATTACTGTAAGTTTATTAAGAACTTCTCTGCCATTGTCAAACCTCTTACTGATATGACCAAGAAGGGGACTGACTTTTCTTTTTGGTCAACTGAGGCTTTTGATGCCTTTACAGCTCTCAAGACAACTTTTTCTAAAGCTCCAGTCCTCAATCAACTCTATGTTGATTTGCCTTTTGTAGTTGAGGTAGATACATCTTCTGCGGAGATTGGTCTCATTCTTTCACAGAAGAAGGACAGTTACTTTCATCCTTGTGCTTTTTTTATCTTAGAAATTTTCAGAAGCGGAGGACAATTATGATATACAGTAGGTGATCAGGAACTCTTGGCTGTTAATACAACTTTTGCAGAATTGAGGCATTGGATGGAAGGGGCTAGGCATAAAGTTATGGTCTTTATTAATCAGAAAAATGTACTGTATGTCAATGCCTCTAACTGCTTGAATACTAGATAGGTCCAGTGGGCCCTTTTTTTGGCTCAGTTTGATTTATCTGTGATATTCTTCCCTGAAACTAAATTTTGTTTCAGAGTTGAGGGACACAAATCGAATCAAAATTCTTGGTGAATGGGTGGTGGTGAGTACTCTGAGGATTAATCTCAAACAGCGCATTGTGTAGGTTCAAATTGATTCACCGGAGGGTTTGCAACCTGGCAAACTTTGTGCCGACTTCACATGCATGATTCTTTGTTTGCCAGGCATTCTGCTTCCTCTGTCACTTGAAGAGCTGTTTCCATGTCCGTAAGTGGAGAGTTTGCACCAGGCCTAAAGCCTCTCGTCAGGCCCTGGCAGGCTCTCTTTTGCCTAATGAGGTTCCCTCTCAACCTTGGACTTATTTGTCTATGGATTTCATCATGGATTTGCATCATTCTGGTGGTAATAAATACTGTGGTATGTGTGGTGGTGGATCACCAAGATGGTTCACTTGCTCCTCTACCAAAATTGCCTATGGCTAAGAGATTAGCTATATTGTTTATATCTCATGTCATTAAGTTACATGGTGTTACTATAAACATTATTTTGGAATAGAGGAGTTCAGTTTATGGCTAGCTTTTGGTGTAGCTTATGCTCCATTTTAGGCATCAAGCTTTTGTTCTCCTCACGTTAACATCCTGAGACTAATGGTCAGACAGAGCGTGAACAAAGAATTAGAATAATATCTGTAATATTTTGTTTCTTCTAATCAAAAGGGTGGATTTTCTTCTGGCTAAGTTTCCTCTCAATAACTGCACCTCTATTGCTACCGGTATATCGCCTTTTTTGTTGTGGGGATTTTTATCAAGTTTTTGGTATTTATCCTGTTTTGCAGTCAACAGTCCCAGAGGAGAAAAAAATATTCTTATTGGTTCACTAAGGTCTGGAGAGAAGTTGAAAAAGGCCTTTTGATTACTTGGGATTGGACCAAGGGAACTGCAAACTGCAGGTGTGGGAGGGCTCCTGACTTTGAGGTAGGAGATTTTGTGTGGCTATCCTCAAAAAATCTCCATCTAAAAGTTTCTTCAAGGAAATTTGCTTCTAAATTTATTGGCCTGTATAAGATAATTAAAATCATTAATCCTGTGATGGTCAAGCTCCAACTCCTGGTTGCATAAAAAATGAATAATTCCTTCCATTCCTCTCTTCTCAAGATGTTTGGGGGAACACCAGGTGCTCAGGATATCATTGAGGTTCACTTAAAGGAGGACATGGTTGAACATGTTTTTTGTTCTGGGCATGTCAGATGTCACCTATAGTATCTCGTTAAATGGAAGAGCTTTGGTCTGAAGGATAATTTCTGGGTGGGGGACTTATATGTAGATTACCTAGTAAGATAATTCTGACAGTGATATTCATGGTTTTGGGATCTCTGTAGGTCCTGTGACCCCCTCATAGAAGGGGGGAGTACTGTCATGCGTCAGGATACAACCATTGAGTATATGTTCTATGGCTGGCTTCTCTGTTTAGTTTGTGTTATCCATGCTTTATTTCTATTAGGGTAACAGGAGTATTCACTTACTTGTTTGCCTGACCAATTAACTTTTGGGTGGAGATTTAAATACTTTCCTCCTGCTGGTATTTTTTTACTGGTGATATTCTCATTTTGAAGTCTAGCCATATCGCTGTTAGTTTCTGACAGTCAGCGAAAACCCAGCTAAGATTACTATCTCTGCTGTTTTGGTTCTCCACTCTGCACCTATCTTATGTTGTTGTCAGTAAGAAGCTTTAGACATAAACTTTAGCAATATTCACCCTCTCTGGTATTTTGCATTTGTTTTTTTGTCTTACTCACTCTGAGATCTCTTTTTACTTCCGCACACCTTCCCTTCTGTAGGAAATTTGCACTTCTCCTCCAGTTCCTTATGAGGGGCATAAAGTGCTTAATGCCCGATCAGGCAGCATAGGCCCAAGTTGCTATTGTTTATTCTATGATCAAAGCTATTCCAACTCTTGCTGGAACCACTAGGGACTGCAGGGTTGAAATCTCTAGTCTGTACAGAAATTGGCAGGGTCAGTTGCAGTTTTATAGTTTCTTACCTTTACCCTTTGTTGCTGTACGAATATAACACACAACTTTCCTATGTCTATATGGCTGTTGAGTACAGGGTCAGGAGACCCACAAATGGTGTTGAAATTGCTGTAAAAACACCTTCCATGAAGCCCAGACATGTGAAGCCATCCTTAAACAAAGTGTCAGATGTAATATTCCACGGACTCTGACTACTAAAGGCAGGAGTCTCAGTTCTTGAGCTATCATACCAAGATGAGTGACCCCTTTGGCTGCAGCTCTCTACATACAGCTCTGGCAAAAATTAAGAGACCACTGCAAAATTGTCAGTTTTTCTGATTTTTCTCATTATAGGTATATTTTTGAGTAAAATGTAAATTGTTCTTTTATTCTATAAACTACTGACAAAATGTCTCCAAATTTCCAAGCAAAACATTTGGTATTTATTTTCTCAAAATGAGAAATGGTCAAAATAACAAAACAATGCATTGCTTTCACACCTCAAATAATGCAAAAAAAACAAGTTCATAATCATTTAAAAACAGCAATACTAATAATGTTTTACCTCAGGAAGTGTTCAGAAATCAATATTTTGTGGAATAACCATGATTGTTAATCCCAGCTTTCATGCGTCTTGGCTGCTTTCCACCAGTCTTTCACACTGGTTTTGTGTGACCTTATGCTTCTCATGGCGCAAAAATGTAAGCCATTCTTCTTTGATGGCTTGTGACTATCCATCTTCCTCTTGCTTACATTCCAGAGGTCTTCAATGGGGTTCAGGTCTGAGACTGGACTGACCATGACAGGGTTTTGATGTGGTGGTCCTTCATCCACACATTGATTGACCTAGCTGTGTTGCATGGTGCATTGTCATGCTGGAAAAAACAGTCCTCAGAGTTGGGGAACATTGCCTGAGCAGAAGAAAGCAACTGTTTTTCCAGGATAACCTTGTATGCGGCTTGATTCATACGTTCCGTTGTAATGTTTAACCTGCCCAGTTCTTGTCCAATTTCTAGAGTAAGGTAATCTTCTCTGATTAGTCTAATTTTCAGCTATGCCCAACACCTGGTTGTCTAATGGTTAGATGGAGACCTAGAGAGGCGTACAAGCCACAGTGTCTTGCACCCACTGTGAAATTTGGTGGACGATTGGTGATGATCTGGGGATGCTTCAGCAAGGCTGGAATTGGGCAGATTAAACTTTGGGGAGTGGGAACACAACTGTTGACACTCCTGGAGCTGTGAGGTCATGGGTGGTAAGCATAAGCTGTTTTGTGATAATGGGGCCAAACATGGGGAATGAAAAGGTGTTGTCCTAGTAGTGAGAAACCCCTTTGAGAAGGGATGAGCTTTCTGTATGGCATTATTTATTTAACCCATGAAATGTTTTGCCCAGGGGCTTCCATATCAATCACATCTTTAATAAAAATTTTAAAGTAAGTAAAAGGATTACACCACAAATATCAGTGAATCGGCAGTGAGATTAGGTGAGGTAAATACTGTACAAAGTTCTGAGACTTTTTGACTTGAAACAAAAACAAATGCCGATACTCTCTATAAACCTCTTAACGAAACTATTGAACATGACATCAATTAAAACAAGCTTATAAAATATTTAGAACATTTCCAAACTAAATCCATTTCAGCGAGCATCAGCCATTAAAGAAGGTAATGGAAAAGTACAAGATTGTCGAAATACGACAATAACTTAATGAAATTTGCTCTCTGTGAGCATTTCATTACAAAAGGAATAACCCTGAAGGTTAAAATGGTTGTTTGTGATAGAAGAATATTCTCAGGATGTTGTGTACCTAAATATCTTACGGTAGATAAAATGTTTTAACTGGAAAGTGCTTAGAAAATTGACTTTAAAGCTCAAATTAACAAGAATAAAAGAACTGAGGCCTATTTCACTGATTCCCCACTTCTTGTGTTCATGCTGCTGACAGACCTTTACAAAGGTTGGGGCTGTGGATACCGGTGGTCCCAAGCATTTAACGTCTAAGAACATGTGGCATCTAAGAGAGTAGACAAGAGGGAGGGTGCTTCTTCAATACCCTCATCAATCCCCTAGCCATGTGATAGTAATGGCCTTTTGTTTAGTCATGAAAGCTTGAGCTCTAACAATGCCCTTCAAAAGCATAACTGCCCTCTTACCACACCAAAACTGCCAAAGGTATGACCAATAGATTGCCTGTTAGTAGAGAAGAACAAATCTTTTGACATTCTAAATCACTGGTCTCTCCAAATTTTGCCAGGAGACTTGATTTTCTGCAAATCTGTCACACGGTGTTTGGCTCTAGACTTTCAAAGCGGCATGGTGGCACCTGACACTGTTCACACTGCAGAGTCAAACACTCCTCAATATGTCTCCTTTTGTGCTTTCGAGTTACACAGACAGGTTCAGTCGTCAACCAGCTGTTTTCTCATTGGTGATCAAGCTTGCAGGAGTTAATTTCTGTTAGCCTGCTAGTTACCCACTAGGATCACATGTTGTGGGAGACATATCACAGTTACTCCCCACCTTTTTAAGAAGGAGGAGTCTGTCTTCCCAAGCCAACTATAGCTTTAGCTACACCAGTCCGTGTGCTGTTGTATCCCAGTCCTGCTGGTGATTATATTGCTTTTTGCATGGAGTTGTTGTGGAGATCTCTTGTTGTGTTGTTGATTCCTCCCTGCTCTTATGTTCCTCCTTAACAATTATTGTCGAATACCTCTTTGTGAACGTGATGTGTGATCGAATTTCCCCTGTTTTTCCTTATCTACGGGCTCTAGCAATCCTGTTCTGGCCCTCCTCTGGGGTATTAGAACAGGGCTGTTTAGCAGCAGGGCAAGACATTATCACCATCAGATGTATCTCTGGTATCAGGGATAGTTAGGGCTCCCCTAGCCTGAGAGCCTGTTTAGGAGCCCTGGTCCCCGATATTTCCAACAGACCCTGTGATAAAATCAAATATACCTCAAAGCCACATATTACCCTGCAAAGACATGTATGACATTATTCTCTTTTCCTCACAAATTAATCTTCTTTACTACTGTGTTTTACTGTCACGCTAGGTACGGTGAAGTACCAATCAAACCACAAAAGGGAAGGGAAAACCTGTGTCTAGGAAGGGAAACTGGCTTCCCTCACCACCCTAAATAGGTTCCACACCTATGCACCAAGCCGGATACCTGATCCTTGGCTGATCCTGATCTGGGCCCTAGGTAGGGAACGGATGGGATGAACTCTTCATCAACTGCACTAGGCACTAAAGGACACACAGGGATAATAAACAAGGGAAAACAACAAACAACTTATCTCAAGTTGATTCAGGGAGAGAAAATGCAACAACCACCAAGATTCTCCAGATATATGCATACCGACTGCTAGTGTACCGCCCCGCGCTCGGCTGCAGCCGAGCCGCTCGGATCCGGGTTCGTCGGTGGGTGGCTTGAGCGCCTCCGGACGTGGGGTCACGTCGCTTTGAAAGGATGCTGACGCTACGTAGGGGGTTGGTAGGTAGGTTTACGGCCGGGGCCGTGGCTTGGGTTAAGTTCATGATGCCACCCACGGGTTGTGGTAAATGTAGACACCAACGTTACTGTGTACTAGGCCCCCGGGGACAGTGTGGTGCAGCTAGGTGTTGACCCCTCCGTGGGTAGGGGGTTGATGGTCCCAGGGCCTGGTTGTGAGGGTGCGGATGGATTGGTGTGGTGCGGGGCGGTGCGCGGCCCGAGGGCACAGTGGTACTCACTCTGACAGATACAACGGATTCTCTGGTAAACCAAAAAGATGCTGGTCGGTGCATGCAGCCGGCTGCGTCTGGTCCCCCACCCGGTTTGGTGGTCCCTTCCTTTCTCCTGCAGCTTGTTTCGTAGCTGTGAACTGCCTGCGCTTCAGCGACGGGAGTCTTCTCCCCGGCTGTGTGTGTGTCGGGAGAGCCCATCTACCCGCAGACGCTAGCCTCTCTGCCTGAGCGGTGGCTTTCTATTCCCCTCGTTGGGCTGTTGTCTTCAGTCGGGACTTGGTTGGGAAAGGACCTAAAGTCCAGACCTCAATCAGTGAATTAACTTAGTCCGGTAGATTCGGGACCTCATTTCAGGGTCTGTGTACCCCCCTCTGTGCTCCGTTTTCCAGCCGGTTCCAGGTTCGGTACCGGCGGGCCACTACCCTGTCCCGGTCCCTTACGGTTCCACTAGGCCGTCTTGCCGGCTCCTGCAGGCGGTGACCACCATCTGCCTCTTGGCAAAAGGGTGTCCAGGCTACAACCCAGACCCCGGACAGACGTTTACTCTCTCTTTCACCTCCAAAACTCCACTCTTCTCTCCTTCACCTCCAAAACTAATCTGCCCTGTCTTTCCCACCTCGGGCTATCCGACCTCCTCGGTGGGCGTGGCACACCACCTTGCTCCATCCCCTGGTGGGAACGTCAAGACCCGAGAGGGGTGACCAAGGTTTTTCGGTTGGCTGCTGTTACCTTTTTAGGGGGGATGGGTGTTTGTGCAAGGGCCTGTCTGTGACTACCTGGCTAGTCCAGGGTGTCACATTCCCCCTTGTTTAAATGCAGACCATCCACGGGCTGCCCAACCACCACCGGTTTATTTTTGTAACTGAAAAGATAAAACGGGAAAAACATTTACATTTATAATAACATTATTTACATTAAGCATTCTTTTTTGGATTCTTCCCTTGCGGGAGGCATATATCTTTAACACTGCAAACGGGTAAAACATTTTTATTAAACGGGAACGGGACCGGGTCCTTCCATTTGCCCACCCAAGCAAACCTAGCCTTGATGCTGCCTCTAAAAACAGGTCAGCACCCCTTTTCCCCAGTCCAGGAATCGGGTTCAGGTCCAGGTATGGCCCATACGGGCCGGGTAAAAAGTTCCTTACCCGGCAGTCTCTCAGAGGCCCCACGTCCAGGGGACCCCTGACCCAGAGGGTTGTCACCTGTTTGCATGGTGACGGGACCTCGGCCTCCTCTGCCGCAGGCCCTTCCTCCAACCAGCCTCTTCGGAGACTGTAGGACGGGAAAGGGTGGACCAGGATTATTTACAAGCCCAAAAGTTATTGGGTGGCCTGCAAGTTCTCAGCCATGGCTATGATAAACGGGGCAATAACGGGATTAAACAAAGTCCCAACGGGGACGGGCAGTATGGCAGCCGGGAACCGCTACCTTAACATTCCTCTTCGTATTTCTCTGGCTCAAACGGCGGGGGAGGGGACTGGAGCTGCTCCGGAACACCACGGCTCACCCTCCTTCTGACATCAAGGGCGAACCAACCCTCTCCCCGCAATGAGGGGTGTAGCTGACTCGCTCCCCGGGCTTCAGGTCACAATCCGGGTGACCCATCGGAAGGTGAGGGTACACGTCCCTCCGGGAGACAAAGATTTTGGCCTCCAGGCCCAGTTCAAAGATGAACCCCCATCCACGCCGGGGGTCAAACTACCGGACCTGGCCTTCCCGGGTCAGGCCCCGCACCCGATAGGTGGCGCTGCGGAGATTCTCTTTCTCCCGGATGGTTTGGGCCAGCACCTCGGCCTTCTGCTTTTCTCGGGCCACTATCTCCCGACCCAGCTGGCGTTGCTGCCGCTCCCAATACGGAGCGTCTACCTGATCTCGGTCTCTCTGTGCGGGGGTTGGGCCCAGCCGGAGCTCCCCCGTGTGGGCAACGACCGACACTCTCCTTGAGGAACCCCACTGTATCACGGCCGGCTCTGCTGCTTGGAAGTGGCAACCACGCGGGACCTCAGCCGAGGCCCGGGACCTGGGAGCGGCCAGCGTTACCTGCTGGGCCTTCCTCCGGTTGGCTTCCATCTCCGCCTTGGCCGGGTGGACTGCCGGGGCTTGGATCTCCTGGGGCGCAGTCACTTCCGGGACTGGCGGGTCCACTCCGGGAATGGGTGTCGCGGGCGGGGAGGGGACGCTGCGCTCACCCACTGCTCGGGTCCGGCTGCTGCTCGGTCGGTGGCTCGAGCGGTGAGCCGGATCCCGGGGACTCGAGCGCCGCTCCTCGCCCGTGAGTGAAAAGGGGAATTGGTATTGGGGGTTTATTGTCCGTGACGCCACCCACGGTTGTGGTGAGGTTGTGACACCACCGCTGCTCTGGACGGGGATCCCGGGAGCGATGACGGGGAGCAGCTTGGATGTTGTTTTCTCCCCTCCGTGGGAATGGGGTTTGGTTGTCCCGGGGCCCGGTGAGGGAGGGATGGCAGGCGGGTTACGGGGCCTGGTGAGGTGCAGGGTCGCGGGCGCAGCGCGGTGCCGCACGGCACGGTGGTACTCACTCAGCCAATGATGAATGCAAAGTCTCCGGTAAAACAAACGGCTGGATGGACGGGTCCCACAGACGGCTGTGGTGTTTCTCCTCCCGGTAGGTTGGTGGTGACTGCCTTTCCCTGCACCTGTACTATGTTCACGGTTCCAATGGCTTCCCACCGGTAACCCGCTCCCCAGCTTGGATGGATGCTGAGGGAGCCCCTTTTGCCCGCAGCCTCTGGCCCTGGGAACTGTAGCCTTGGCGGTGACTGTGTTTCCCTTCACGGTTTGAGCTGTTGCCTTCGCTAATGGATTTGACCGGTTTTACGGCAACTCCTAGCCTGGTCAGGGTCCGTAAGCCCTACTGAATGGTGCTGGCTTCTCTTCGCTCCCCGATCCGGTACCGGCGGGCCACCGCCTGTCCCCAGTCCTTACGGTTCCCGTCAATCAGCCTCTCCTGCAGACAGTCACCACTGTCTGCCAACCTTGCTGTATGTGCCCGGGCCACGCACCCGGACACGGTCAGTCTCCTCCACTGCCACTTCACTCCTCCACTCCTCAAACTCAAAACTGATCTGACCTCCTTTTCCCGCCTCCAGGACTGTGAACTCCTCGGTGGGTGGGGCCAACAGCCTGGCTCCACCCCCTGGTATGGACATCAGCCCCTGGAGGGAGGCAACAAGGATTTTTGTTTGACTTTGGTGTGCCTAGCCGGGGTGTGGGGTGTGTTGCTGTAGTACCTGTGATGTCCTGGCTTGTCCAGGGCGCCACACGGGCATCTTCCGAGGACTGATCTTCCACGAGAGGGGGATCGGTGCAGGCCGTACAATCGGCCGTCTGTAGGCTGCCTCCACAGGCGGATTCTCGCGGGCGGATGGGACGGACTCCGCTGCCGGTGTCGGGGGCAGCAGACCGAGCGGGGAAGCAGCGGCAACCGATACGGGTAGTGAGGGAAACAACATGGAGGGCAGGGGCAGACCGGGTCCCTTCAGCCACGTCAGCCGGTCCCTCGGGAACACAGGGCGTGGGTCGCTTACCCGCTCTCCAAAATTTGCCTCCACTTCACGCACTCGCACGGCCGCAGCTTTCTCCTCCATCTCGGCCACCCATCGTACCATCAGGAACCGCACCTGGGCTTGCAAGTGGCAGCACATTAGCGTCGTCCGGGCTTCCACCCACGCCGCTGTTCCAGGCGCGGGCTCCGGGATTGCGGGTGTGACGCCCTGGGCAAGCCAGGGGTCACAGGTCATAACACCACCACACCCTACACCCCGGATAGGTACACCGAAGCTACACCAAAAATCCTTGTTGCCTTCCTCCAGGGGCTGATGTTCACACCAGGGGGTGGGCCAGGCGGTTGGCTCCGCCCACCGAGGAGTTCACAGTCCTGGAGGCGGGAAAACCAGGCAGTCGAGTTGGGAGTTTAGTGAGAGTTGGAGAAGGAAGTGGTAGAGGAGCAAGTGAGAGGAGTAAAAGTGGAAGAGAAAGTGACAGTTGAGGAAGCCTGAAGTTGGTCCGGGTGTGTGCCCCGGACTGAGACAGCAAGGTCAGCAGACGGCGGTGACCGTCTGCAGGAGAGGCTGATTGGAGGTTGCAGAAAGGACCGTGGACGGGTGGTGGCCCGGCGGTACCGGAACGGTATACGAAGAGAAGCCAGCACCATTGGCAGGGGCCTTTCGAATCCCGGCAAGGCTAGGAGTCGCCGTGAATTTGCCAAATCCATCAGTGAAGGGGACCTCCTGGGTCTCCCAGCAACTAAGTCCCGATTGAAGGCAACAGTCCAACCGTAGGAGAGAGACACCGCCACCGCCAAGGCACCAGTTTCTCAGGGCCAGCGCCTGCGGGCAAAGAGGGGCTCCTCTGGCCCATAGCCAAGCCGGGGAGCGGGTTACCGGTGGGAACCCATCGCTACCAACATTTCACTAGGTGCAGGGACAGAGACCGTCACCGCCAACTACCGGAGAAAAGCAACAGCAGCCGTCCGTGGGAACCGTCTTTCCAGCCGTGTGTTTTACCGAGAACTGTGTCACCGTCTCAGGTTGAGTGAGTACCACCGTGCCGTGAGGCACAGCGCTGCCCCCGCGACCCTGCACCTCACCAGGCCCTGCACCGGCCCTGCCATCCCTCATCCCCCACCTCATCACTGGGCCCCGGGACAACCATCCCCTACCCACGGAGGGGAGAACTAACAACTTTGCTGCTCCCTGTCACCGCTCCCGGGATCCCCATACAGAGCAGCGGTGGTGTCCACACAATCACCACAACCGTGGGTGGCGTCACGGACAATAAACTATCCCAAAACCCAATCTCCTTTCACTCACGGGCGAGGAGCGCCGCTCGAGTCCCCGGGATCCGGCCCATCGCTCGAGCCACCGAGCAGCAGCAGGCCGCAGCAGCAGCGGCGGCCGGACCCGAGCAGTAGGGAGAGCGCAGCGTCCCCTCCTTCGCCCACGACAACTTGGCATCACGAACAGGATCTTACCACTCTGCTGTTGGGTAGAGGTGCGCCTTGTTACCGCCGGAGGTATCCGGCCAGAAAATTTCAGAAGCCGCCATCTTTGGCGCGAAAAGTTCCCGCTTGAGCGTCTTCTCGAGTAGTGGAGGCGCGAAGGCCAAAACCCCGCCCCGATAGAGGAGGGGCCGGAAAGAGGCTAAGGGAGACGAAATGGCGACTGGTCGCATGTAGCCGCGGCTATAAAAGCAGGGATGCCAGGACTCTGCAGCCTTCTTGTTGCTAGTTACTGGAAAGCGCGACTGCTAGGATGTCCGCTCCAACTAACAGCAGCGAAACCCCTGCGCCCGGCACAGCGGCGTGGGTGGAGGACCGGGCCGCCCCGCTGAATCAACGTCTGCAGGCCCGTATGCAGCTCCTACTGGAGGAGTGGAAGGCCGACATGGCGGATGTGGTGGCTACTATGCGGAGATGCGAGGTGGAGAAAGATTTGGAGGAATGGGTAAGAGACCCACGTCCCTGTATTCCCAAGGGATCGGCCGCTGCGGCTGTGAGACCTGGCCTACACCCATTCACCCTGCTGTCTTCCCCGCTACCCGCGTTGGACGCTGCCGCCCCGCCTCTAGGCCCGCTACCTGACCAACCGGTAGCGGTACCCAGCCCATCCGCCCAAGCGGACCGACCGGCTGCAGACGCTCAGCGCAGCCCTGAACTGCTTCACCAGATGCCACCGGAGCCGCAGCCCCTTAGTGAAAATGTGTTGGAGACCCCGGCAGTGATTGCATCGGGTTCCGTACCCGAGCTCGGGACTGTGGCGTGGATGAGGGCCAGAGTAGTTGAATTCAACCAACGTCAACAGAATCAGATCTTTCGAATGATGGAGCAGTGGACCCATGAGGTGGAGATGCTGATTGCAACTTCCCCAATGTACGGGAGGGGAACAGATGTGACGGAGCCGACTGGTGACCCACGTCCCTATGTCCTGCCAGGACCAGCCGCTGCGGCTGAGGGGCCCGGCCTAGTCTCGACCCAGGCATTACCCTTACCATTAGTTCTGGGTCGCCTCAGTGTAAACTCGCCTGACATGCTGCCCCGTGCTACTGCAGAAGGATCTGATGTGCTGGATACTGGAAGCCAGGAGGCTGCGGCAGCTGGCGGCAACCCGCCTGACGCAGACACAAGTGACAGTGACTCCAGCGACTCCAGCTCTGGTGCTGAGCCCACCCTTGAAGGTGAGGAGGCAAGTGAGCGTCTCCGCTATGTGGGGGAACCGGTAGTTTATTACGCCGCGTGCAATGGTGGGAATGGATACCGGGTGCCCATGTCACAGCAAGCCTGTCACTGCATGTTTGATATGCTGGTGGCAGAGGATCCAGCAGACACCGAAGAATCAGAGTGATGGCAGCGGAGCACCGTTGCACCGTCCCCGTTGGGACCACAAGTGTGTGTGTGTTTAAAAGTTTGAAAAGTTTAAAGAATGAAAAGAAATGAAATCGTGAAAAGTCACCTGATTTGAACCGTGATTGGAACCGGCCGTTGCCGGCATTGTTATCCCTGAGGGACCATCTAAGATGCATAGAAACTTCTATGAACAGGCCCGAGAACTTGCAGGGCAACCACAAACGTTAGTGGAATGTAAATAAATAAAAATGTTTTGTTGCAGCTACTGTTACCGCCTCCGGAGAGGCAGGTTGGAGGGAGGGCCCGCAGTGGAGCAGGCTGGGGCCCAGCCACCACCGGACCCGGTGGCTACCCTCTGGAGGGGAAGGACAGATCCCGCTCGGGTAACTTGGTTCAGGACTGGGGTCAAGGGGTGCTGCCTGTTTCTTAGAGGCAGCATCAGGGCCAAGTTACTTGGGTGGGAGAGAGCGGCAGCAGCAACCGTTTAAATGTTACCGTAACGTTTAAGAAAAAGTGCCTCCCGCTGTGGGATGATGTTCTTCTACTTGTATGTGTTTTTCATTCTTTTTTTTCCAGAAAAATAAAACCGGTGTTGGACGGGCAGCCCGCGGACGGTCTGCATTTTGCTAAGGGGGAATGTGTCGCCCTGGGCAAGCCAGGGGTTACAGGTCATAACACCCCCAACACCCTACACCCCGGATAGGTACACCGAAGCTACACCAAAAATCCTTGTTGCCTTCCTCCAGGGGCTGATGTTCACACCAGGGGGTGGGCCAGGCAGTTGGCTCGCCCACCGAAGAGTTCACAGTCCTGGAGGCGGGAAAACCAGGCAGTCAAGTTGGGAGTTTAATGAGAGTTGGAGAAGGAAGTGGTAGAGGAGCAAGTGAGAGGAGTAAAAGTGGAAGAGAAAGTGACAGTTGAGGAAGCCAGAAGTTGGTCCGGGTGTGTGCCCCGGACTGAGACAGCAAGGTCAGCAGACGGCGGTGACCGTCTGCAGGAGAGGCTGATCGGAGGTTGCCGAAAGGACCGTGGACAGGTGGTGGCCCGGCCTTACCGGAACGGTATACGAAGAGAAGCCAGCACCATTGGCAGGGGCCTTTCGGATCCCGGCAAGGCTAGGAGTCGCCGTGAATTTGCCAAATCCGTCAGTGAAGGGGACCTCCTGGGTCTCCCAACAACTAAGTCCCGATTGAAGGCAACAGTCCAACCGTAGGAGAGAGACACCGCCACCGCCAAGGCACCAGTTTCTCAGGGCCAGCGCCTGCGGGCAAAGAGGGGCTCCTCCGGCCCATATCCAAGTCGGGGAGCGGGTTACCGGTGGGAACCCATCGCTACCAACATTTCACTAGGTGCAGGGACAGAGACCGTCACCGTCAACTACCGGGGAAAAGCAACAGCAGCCGTCCGTGGGAACCGTCTTTCCAGCCGTGTGTTTTACCGAGAACTGTGTCACCGTCTCAGGCTGAGTGAGTACCACCGTGCCGTGAGGCACAGCGCTGCCCCCGCGACCCTGCACCTCACCAGGCCCTGCACCGGCCCTGCCATCCCTCATCCCCCACCTCATCACTGGGCCCCGGGACAACCATCCCCTACCCACGGAGGGGAGAACTAACAACTTTGCTGCTCCCTGTCACCGCTCCCGGGATCCCCATACAGAGCAGCGGTGGTGTCCACACAATCACCACAACCGTGGGTGGCGTCACGGACAATAAACTATCCCAAAACCCAATCTCCTTTCACTCACGGGCGAGGAGCGCCGCTCGAGTCCCCGGGATCCGGCCCATCGCTCGAGCCACCGAGCAGCAGCAGGCCGCAGCAGCAGCGGCGGCCGGACCCGAGCAGTAGGGAGAGCGCAGCGTCCCCTCCTCCGCCCGCGACACGGGCTTGCCAGACGGGGCGGTCATGGTGCACTCTTGGAGTCCAGGAACTAAACGGGTGGCAGAGTCCTGGAGTCCCTGTCTTTTATCTTCTCGGTCACATCACACTGTGTCTTCACCCGCCCCCCTTGGTTTTTTCGCGGCACTCGGTTCTTTTGCTGCTTAGTTTCATTTTTTGGCCGTGCACTTTCCTGCACAGCCGAGTTTCCAGGGGGGCGGGGATTTAACTCTCGCGCTCTTTTCGCGGGGAAGACAGCTTTGGAGGGAAACTTCACGCCAAAAGATGGCGGCAAGATGGCGGATTCTGAAATTTTTCAACGAATCACCGCTGACTTCAACTTCAAGGCACACTTCACTAGGTAAGTGAATAGGTAAGTATCCTGTTCGTGATGCCAGAAGAGTCGATGTGTACCGCCCCGCGCTCGGCTGCAGCCGAGCCGCTCGGATCCGGGCTCGTCGGTGGGTGGCTCGAGTGCCTCAGGACCTGGGGTCACGTCGCTCTGAAAGGATGCTGGCGCTACGTAGGGGGTTGGTAGGTAGGTTTACGGCCGGGGCCGTGGTTTGGGTTAAGTTCGTGATGCCACCCATGGGATGTGGTGAATGTAGACACCACCGCTACTGTTTACTAGGCCCCCGGGGACGGTGTTGCGTAGCCAGGTGTTGACCGCTCCGTGCGTAGGGGGTTGATGGTCCCGGGGCCCGGTTGTGAGGGTGCGGATGGATTGGTGTGGTGCGGGGCAGTTCGCGGCCCGAGGGTACAGTGGTACTCATTCTGACAGATACAACGGAGTCTCTGGTAAACCAAAAAGATGGTGGTCGGTGCGTGCAGCCGGCTGCGTCTGGTCCCCCACCCGGTTTGGTGGTCCCCGCCTTTCTCCTGCACCTTGTTTCATAGCTGTGAACTGCCTGCGCTTCAGTAACAGGAGTCCGCTCCCCGGCTGTGTGTGTGTCGGGAGAGCCTGTCTGCCCGCAGACGCTGGCCCGTGGGATCTCTCTGCCTGAGTGGTGGCTTTCTATCCTCCTCGTTAGGCTGTTGTCTTCAGTCGGGACTTGGTTGGGAAAGGACCTAACGTCCAGACCTCAATCAGTGAATTAACTTAGTCCGGTAGATTCGGGACCTCGTTTCAGGGTTTGAGTACCCCCCTCTGTGCTCCGGTTTCCAGCCGATTCTGTTGTGAATTTCAGTTATGCTTTGGCTGCTGGGAGGCTCCCTCTTGTGGCCAGGAATGGTTTGGACATAGACCAGGTGTGTTGAGCAATGGCCGTTTCCATTGCTAACTCTCTGCTTATTTAAATCCTGGTCTGATAGCAGGCTATGCCGGATGTCAGTTGTTCTTTGTTCACCAGCCTGCTTCATTCTGCTCCACACCACTTCTACCCCAGATAAGTGCTTTGCTCTTTATTAGTGATGAGCGAGCATGCTTGTAACTACTCGGTACTCGCACGAGTATCGCTGTACTCGGGCTGCTCGGCGGGGACCGAGTAATCTCGCGATACTCGTGCTGTACTCGTGGTCTTCATCCCTGCATGTTGGCGCTCTTTTGAGAGCCAGCCCTCATGCAGGGATTGGCTGGCAGACCACTGCAATGCCACAGCCCTGTTAGTTGTGGAATTGCAGTGATTGGCCGGCCTGCACAGCGTGACCGAGCCTTTATACCGGCCGGCGCGCTGTGCTCTGCTCACAGCTATCCAGACAGTGAGTGCAGGGAGAGTGTCGCTGATTCAGGGAAAGCTTTGCGGCCCTTTATAGCTTTTTCAGTTGCAGGGCTGCAAACAGTGTGACCAAAAGTCCTTCTCAGGACTATTCTAGTTGTATACAGGCAGGCAGGGTATAGCCAGGTCGGAGTACAGTAGCAGAGTCCTTCTCAGGACTATTGTTGCTATATACAGGCAGGGTATAGCCAGGTCTGAATACAGGCTAGTGACCAGAAGAGTCCTTGTCAGGACTATTGTACCAGTATACAGGCAGGCAGGCAGGGTATATATAGCCATTCCTAGTGGTGACCGTATACCAGCCTTCATCATATCTGGGGCTGGTGTACACAGTCTAAAACAGTCCAGATAGTGTCTGACTTGTCTGTAATTGTCGCTCCCCAAAAAAACCTGTTAGGTTCTTATTGCGTCCGTGCTTGGTTTTTAAAACCGCACGTGTGTGCCTGTCGGTGGCAGCGTACAGGTGCACTTGTGTGCAATTTCCACAAACTTTGATATAACGCACAAGTAGTGAATACACGTCAGCACAGCATTGCAAAATGCGCAAGGGCATTGGCAAGGAACAAGGAAGTGGACGTGATGGTGGTGCAGGCAGAGGCCGAGGTCGTGGGCAAGCTCTAATTTCGCCACAACAAAGGGCCACATCTAGTCGCTCGCACGTCCTGTCCCAAATTCTTGGGGACCGCAGCAGTACACCGCTCTTGAACCAAGACCAGTGTCAACAGGTTGTTAGTTGGATAGCAGATAATGCTTCCAGTCAGATTGGCACCACCACAAACACTCTGTCTTCCACACGGTCAAGTGTCAGTAGCCGTGATACTGCACCGCACATTTCTGAACCTGATCCTCCTTCCTACCACCAGGCTGAGTACACGTCCTCCTCGGACATTAATGATCCCACACTTGGACACTCGGAAGAGCTGTTCACGTTTCCATTCACACATTCTGGCCTCTCGCCAGCTCATATTGAAGTGGGTCATGAGGAGATCGTCTGTACAGATGGCCAAATATTTGAGCAGCCACGTTCTCACGAAGTTGGCAACGTGTCTCAACAAGTGGTGGACGATGATGAGACACAATTGTCAGGAAGTCAGGAGGAGGAGCAGGGTGCGGAAGAGGAAGACGACGTGGTGGATGATCCAGTAACTGACCCAACCTGGCAGGAGGATATGCAGAGCGAGGACAGCAGTGCACAGGGGGAGGGAGGCGTAGCATCACAACAGGCAGTAAGAAGCAGGGTGGTGGCCCCAGGCAGAAGTCAGGCAAC
This sequence comes from Anomaloglossus baeobatrachus, assembly GCF_048569485.1. NCBI lineage: Eukaryota > Metazoa > Chordata > Amphibia > Anura > Aromobatidae > Anomaloglossus > Anomaloglossus baeobatrachus. The sequence continues at coordinate 755,289,002 of NC_134354.1, forward strand.
CGTTCCCCGGAACAACACGACGACACAAGGTGCCTGTACAAATGTTAGGTCTTCCCGAGTCTGGCAGTTTTTTAAGTTGGATCCAGATGATTCTAAAAAGGCCATTTGCAACACCTGCCGTGCCAGCATCAGCAGGGGTACCAAAACTAGCAGCCTGACCACCACCAGCATGATCAGGCACATGTCAGCCAAGCACCCGACTTTGTGGGAAGTACAACAGAGTCGAGGAGCAGTGCTTGCTGATGTCACTGCTACGTCTTCGCTGGTTGTGCATGCGAGCCAATCCCCTGTCCATGCTGCCTGCGAACAAGCCTCCTCCACTCCTGCACCTGCAGTTGCCTACGCAGAAAGAACACCATCATCAAGCACGTCCTTGTCCCAGCGCAGCGTTCAGTTATCCATTCAGCAAACCTTTGAACGCAGGCGCAAATACACTGCCAACACCCCACATGCCACAGTTCTAAATGCTAACATTTCGCGACTGCTTGCGCTGGAAATGTTGCCTGTTAGGCTGGTGGAGACAGAAGCATTCCGTGACCTGATGGTGGCAGCTGTCCCACGTTACTCGGTCCCCAGCCGCCACTATTTCTCCCGGTGTGCCGTCCCCGCGTTGCATAACCACGTGTCACAAAACATCACACGTGCCCTGAACAACGCTGTTTCACCCAAGGTCCACCTAACCACAGACACGTGGACAAGTGCTTGTGGGCAAGGCCGCTACATCTCGTTGACGGCACACTGGGTTAATATTGTGGAAGCTGGGACCCAGTCTGAGCGAGGGACGGAACACGTCCTTCCCACACCAAGGTTTGCAGGCCCTACCTCAGTCAGTGTTTCACCCACACTCTACAGCTCCGGAATGTCATGCTCTTCAGCCTCCTCCTCCTCCTGCGCATCCTCATCCACTGTACCCTCCACACCAGTCCCAAGCTGGAAGCACTGCAGCACTGCCTCGGCGAAGCGGCAACAGGCTGTGCTGAAGCTAATCTGCATAGGTGACAAACCCCACAATGCAGAAGAGCTGTGGACAGCTCTGAAACAGCAGGCAGATCACTGGCTCACACCTCTCAACCTAAAGCCAGGAAAGGTCGTGTGTGACAATGGCAGGAACCTGGTGGCGGCTTTGAGGCGAGGCCAGCTGACACATGTTCCATGCGTGGCCCATGTGCTCAACCTCGTGGTTCAGCGGTTTCTAAAGTCATACCCAGAGCTGTCTGATCTGCTGGTAAAAGTTCGCCGCCTGTCTGCACATTTTCGAAAGTCACCTACTGCTTCAGTCGGCCTTGCCGGCTTTCAGCGCAGTTTGCATCTTCCGGCTCACAGACTGGTGTGTGATGTCCCCACGCGTTGGAATTCAACTCTGCACATGTTGGTCAGGATATGTGAGCAGAAGAGGGCAGTTGTTGAGTACCTGCATCACCTAAGCCGTCGGGAAATGGTTCAAATTCCACACATAACACCTGAGGAGTGGAGATGGATGTCAGACCTATGTACCATCCTCCAAAACTTTGAGGACTCCACCAAGATGGTGAGTGGTGATGACGCCATTATTAGCGTCACCATACCGCTACTCTGCCTTCTAAAACGGTCTCTGCTGAAAAACAAACATGATGCATTGCAGGCGGAGCGCGATGAGTTGCAGCAAGAAACAGTAGTGGGTGTGGGTGATAACACACAGCCCAGCCTCGTCTCATCACAACGTGCAGTGGAGGACTATGACGAGGAGGAGGATGAAGACATGGAGCAACTCTCCGGCCAAATTGAGGATATGACATGCACACCAGTCATATCCTCGGTTCAGCGTGGCTGGCCAGAGGACAGGGTAGATGAGGAGGAGGAGGAGGAGGAGGAGGACAGCATGTTCAGTCATCTTGTTGGTCAGGCTACTGAAGTCCTGGCTGTTAAGAGTCTGGCGCACATGGCTGACTTTATGGTAAGCTGCCTGTCTCGTGACCCTCGCGTTAAGAACATCTTGGCCGACAATCATTACTGGTTGGTAACACTGTTAGACCCACGCTACAAGGAGAACTTTTTGTCTCTTATTCCCGTGGAGGAGAGGTCAACCAAAATGCAGCAGTTCCGGAAGGCCATAGTCACGGAAGTAGGCAAAGCATTCCCCTCACAAAACGCTAGCGGCATAGGTCAGGAATCATTGGACAACCGAGGCATACAGCCGAGAGAGGCACAAGTCCAATCCGCCAGAGGTAGGGGAACAGTCTTTAAGATGTGGGACAGTTTTCTCAGCCCCTCACGTACCACAGCCCCTGAGGTGCGGGGTAGTGCCACAAGAAATCCTAAGTTTGCCCAGATGCTGAAGGAGTACCTTGCAGATCGAACAACTGTACTCCGACATTCCTCTGTGCCTTACAATTATTGGGTATCCAAGCTGGACACGTGGCATGAATTGGCTCTCTACGCCTTGGAAGTCCTGGCCTGCCCTGCCGCTAGCGTTTTGTCAGAGCGTGTTTTTAGTGCCGCAGGTGGAATCATTACAGATAAACGCACCCGCCTGTCAACTGAAAATGCTGACAGGCTGACTCTGATCAAGATGAACAAGGGTTGGATTGGGCCAGACTTCACCACACCACCAGCAAATGAGAGCGGAATTTAAAGTTTGCCATGTACCTCCACTCACCCATGGGTACACACTTCTGGACTTTGGATAATCGCTGGACTGCGCCACCATGATGACCGTTACAAATTGCAATACTTAGGCCTTTGTTTCAGGTATACCCCCAGTGGTAAATTTTTTCGCCCATTCTTTGCAGAATGGACATTACAACGACAGGAGACCCGCTCCTTTGCAATGGGAACAATGTTTTGAGGCCCTCATGCACGTCTCTACCCAGGGACAACGTGGAGCCTCCCAATTTTTGGCTGCCCTGCCAAAGGGCTATACTACAATAGACCCACTTCCTTCCAATGGGCACTTCAGGTTTACAGGCCGTCATGCACGTCTCTACCCAGGGACAACGTGGAGCCTCCCAATTTTTGGCTGCCCTGCCTAAGGGCTATACTATAATACACCCACTTCCTGACAATGGACACTTAATGTTTTGAGGCCCTCATGCACGTCTCTATCCAGGGACAACGTGGAGCCTCCCAATTTTTGGCTGCCCTGCCTAAGGGCTATACTACAATAGACCCACTTCCTTCCAATGGGCACTTCAGGTTTACAGGCCCTCATGCACGTCTGTATGCAGGGGCATTGGTGAACCTCACAATTTTGGACTGCCCTGGCAAAGGAAAATACTACAAAGACTCACTTCCTCAAAATGGGCACATTAGACTCAAGAGGCCTTCATGTACGTCTCTTCTCAGGGACATCGGAGTGCCACACAATGTTTTCACGTAAAATCTTTCATGTATTAATCTCAAAAAGTAACATACACCAGCTCTATCTCACTATTGGGTATGTGCCCTTAACATTTCCGCCATGAAAAATCATTTTGGGGTCATTTTGGAAGGTTTTCTGGTGAGTCCGTAAAAATGGCGTAAAACGCGGACAAAATTGTTCACAGCTGTGACTTTTCAGTGATAAATGCTTCAAGGGGTCTTCCCCATGCTGTTGCCATGTCATTTGAGCACTCTTCTGAGACTTTTGTGACATTTTTAGGGTTTCTCCATGCTGCCGGGGGGTCATTTCACAAAAATACTCGGGTCTCCCATAGGATAACATTGGGCTCGTTGCTCGGGCCGAGTACATGAGTATCTTGGGAGGCTCGGCCTGAGCTTCGAGCACCCGAGCTTTTTAGTACTCGCTCATCACTACTCTTTATTTGTTGTTTGGTTCTTTTACTCTTATCTGAGTTTGTCATTTGCTGTGTTTGCTTTCAGTTTATTTGCATGCAGGGATTTTTCCTATCAGTTGCTTAGCTGGGAAACTCCCTGCAGTTATGTTTGGAGTATAGGTCCTTTAAGTCCATGTGTTTGTAGCTTTTTGAATTTGTAATGATTCTTGTTTTCTGTTCATTGGTATGACAAGAGAGCCTCGTATAGGACGGAGTGCAGCTCGTGCGATCTGAGGGCCTTTTTGTGCTATCAGGAATTTGGAATTTTGCAGGGTTTTTCTATGGCCACCATCAGCCCCTTTCCTGTCCTTTCCTATTTTAGTCAGTGGGGGCCTCATCTTTTGCTAATCCTATCATCTTTCTGTGTATTGTGTTTTCCTATATCACCGCAGTCTTTGAATGTGGGGGGCTTGCTATTCTTTATCTATTTTCTGAGGCAGAGAGTTATTCATCTTTCCTTCCTTTAGGATAGCTAGTTCTCCGGCTGGGTTCGCGGTGCACAGGATGTTAGTTCACCCCTCGGCTACTTCTAGTGTTGATGGTTAGTAAGGGGATGGCGGCCAGATTAGTTGCCAATGCTCTTGTCACCTTTTACGAATGATTTGTGGTGGTCTTCCATGGTTCCGGATCATAACACGGTTCCCCATTTCGGTACCAGCGAGCCACTACCCTGTCCCGCGGTCCCTTACGGAACCACCAGGCCGTCTTCCCGGCTCCTGCAGGCAGTGACCACCGTCTGCCTCTTGGCCAAAGGGTGTCCAGGCTACGACCCAGACCCCTGACAGACATTTACTCCTCTCTCTTCCACCTCCAAAACTCCACTCTTCTCTCCTTCACCTCCAAAACTAATCTGCCCTGTCTTTCCCGCCTCGGGCTATCCGAACTCCTCGGTGGGTGTGGCCAACTGCCTGGCTCCGCCCCCTGGTGGGAACGTCAAGACCCGAGAGGGGTGACCAAGGTTTTTAGGTTGGCTGCTGTTACCTTTTTAGGGGGGACGGGTGTTTGTGCAAGGGCCTGTCTGTGACTACCTGGCTAGTCCAGGGCGTCACATTAGCACTGAAGAATTGATAAATATTTATGAAATATCACCAGCATCGAGTAATAGGAAGTGAAGGTATATAAAGACAAGGGAATTTCTGATGAACAGCAGCTGATAGGCTAAGGATATGTACAGGGTCCTAAAAAGAAAGTTATAAAAACCAAGCAGAAATAATAGAAGGTCATGGAGCAGTTTGCACAGCACAACTATTTGACCACAACCTACTCACATTCTCTTCCCTCTCTTCTCCAAATACACAAACCCCCTCCACAAACCCTTGTAGACATCTTAACCACCTTGATTTACACTGACTTTCTCAGTCCCTTCTCCCTCTTGCAGACATTGCTTCCATACATGATACAGATGCTGCTGCCACTTTATATAACACTACAATCTCTGCAGCTCTGAAATCAGCCGCCCCCGCCACGCATATCAAAACACGCACAATTAACAGGCAATCTTGGCACATGAGCCAAACTAACCAACTAAGACGGGCTTCCAGAATTGCTTAGCGCAGATGGAAGAGGTCTCATTCCACCAATCACTTCATTGCATATAAAGAGTCCCTCACCACTTTCAGGTCCGCACTCACTGCTGCAAAACAAACCTACTTTTCATCTCTCATATCCCCTTGTATCACATCCCTAAATAGCTATTCAACACTTTCAATTCTCTCCTCCATCCTCCAGTGCCACCTCCTCTCTTCTCATCTCAGCTAAAGTCTTTGCCTCTTTCTTCAAGCAGATTGACAACATCAGAGAAAGCTTTGGCCCACAATCCACACAGCCTCTCATCATAGCTACTGAGCCCATTTCCTCCAAATCCAGCTTCTCCACCATGACAGAAGATAATCTTTCCACTCTACTCTCAAGATCACATCTCACCACCGGTGCACTTGACTCGTTCCCGTCACACCTCATCCCCAACATCACCGCAGTCATTATCTCCAACCCTAATCCATCTCTTCAACCTATCACTCACAACTGGTGTATTCCCTTCATGCTTTAAACATGCTTCAATCACACCCATCCTCAAAAAGACCTCCCTTGACCCATTCTCTGTGTCTAGCTACTGCCCAATATCACTTCTCCCCTATGCCTCAAAACTACAGAAACAGCATGTCCATCTTGAACTGTCCTCCCACCTCTCCTCCTGCACCTCTTTTGACCGGCTACAATCTGGCTTCAGACCCCATCATTCCAGTGAAACTGTCCTAATTAAAGTCACCAATGACCTACTAACTGCCAAAGCCAAGCGACACTACTCTGTCCTCTTCCTCCTGGACCTGTCCTCTGCCTTCGACAGTGAACCACAGTGGACAGATTCTCTGATCTCTGAGCATCACAGACTTGGCCCTATGTTGGATCTCTTCATACCTAACCGACCCAACTTTCAGCGTCTCTCAATCTCACACCACCTCCTCATCTCAACCTCTATCTGTCGATGTCCCCCAAGGTTCAGTTCTTGGACCCCTCCTGTTCTCCATGTACACTTTTGGCTTGGGACAGCTAAGAGCTAATGACTGCTCAATCTCCCCAGTCTCACAAGCTTGTTGCCTCGGAGTAACCCTCGATTTTTCTCTATCCTTCAAGCCACACATCCAAGCCCTTTTCACCTCATGCCGACTGCAACTCAAAAATATCTCCTGGATTTGTGCTTTCCTTAACCAAGAATCAGCAAGCCGTCATCATCTCCCGCCTCGACTACTACAACCTCCTGCTCTGTGGCATCCCTTTTTACACTCTTGCACCCCTCCAATCTATCATAAACTCTGTGGCCCGATTAATCCACCTGTCCCCTTGCTATTTCCTGGCCTCGCCACTCTGCCTATACCCTCTTTGGCTTCCCATTGCCCAAAGTCTCCAGTTCAAAACACAAACCATATACGGATAAGGCTGCACATCAAACTTAGATAATAGTATAATGCCTCAAGCATATGGACAAATATTGGAATATACAATGAAAAAATGCTACTTGCTAATTTGAACATGTGAATAATGAATTGCATACCTGCCATGAATATTAGGAAAAAGGAGATATTTAGCAATCGCATTGATCAATGTAACTGAGCCCCAAGGCCTCGTCAAGGCATATCTCTATATTGGGGTCCCTAGCTCTGTGACCCTAACTGTGTGTCATGTCATTGCAATTAAAAACTGCTATGGGTGGAGAGGGGTAACTAAGGACTTTCTTATATAGGAGATGGAAAAAACATGGCCGAAAGGGGCGGAGCTGTGTTCACATTCAGAAAAAAACTACATATAACTGAATAGGATAACTGAAGTGAGCACTAATATATATATTATGAGTGCAAGCCAAAAATTACATACTATATACGGATAAGGCTGCACATCAAACTTAGATAATAGTATAATGCCTCAAGCATATGGACAAATATTGGAATATACAATGAAAAAATGCTACTTGCTAATTTGAACATGTGAATAATGAATTGCATACCTGCCATGAATATTAGGAAAAAGGAGATATTTAGCAATCGCATTGATCAATGTAACTGAGCCCCAAGGCCTCGTCAAGGCATATCTCTATATTGGGGTCCCTAGCTCTGTGACCCTAACTGTGTGTCATCTCATAGCAATTAAAAACTGCTATGGGTGGAGAGGGGTAACTAAGGACTTTCTTATATAGGAGATGGAAAAAACATGGCCGAAAGGGGCGGAGCTGTGTTCACATTCAGAAAAAAACTACATATAACTGAATAGGATAACTGAAGTGAGCACTAATATATATATTATGAGTGCAAGCCAAAAATTACATACTATATACGGATAAGGCTGCACATCAAACTTAGATAATAGTATAATGCCTCAAGCATATGGACAAATATTGGAATATACAATGAAAAAATGCTACTTGCTAATTTGAACATGTGAATAATGAATTGCATACCTGCCATGAATATTAGGAAAAAGGAGATATTTAGCAATCGCATTGATCAATGTAACTGAGCCCCAAGGCCTCGTCAAGGCATATCTCTATATTGGGGTCCCTAGCTCTGTGACCCTAACTGTGTGTCATCTCATTGCAATTAAAAACTGCTATGGGTGGAGAGGGGTAACTAAGGACTTTCTTATATAGGAGATGGAAAAAACATGGCCGAAAGGGTTGGAGCTGTGTTCACAGGGTAAGAAAGTCCTTAGTTACCCCTCTCCACCCATAGCAGTTTTTAATTGCAATGAGATGACACACAGTTAGGGTCACAGAGCTAGGGACCCCAATATAGAGATATGCCTTGACGAGGCCTTGGGGCTCAGTTACATTGATCAATGCGATTGCTAAATATCTCCTTTTTCCTAATATTCATGGCAGGTATGCAATTCATTATTCACATGTTCAAATTAGCAAGTAGCATTTTTTCATTGTATATTCCAATATTTGTCCATATGCTTGAGGCATTATACTATTATCTAAGTTTGATGTGCAGCCTTATCCGTATATAGTATGTAATTTTTGGCTTGCACTCATAATATATATATTAGTGCTCACTTCAGTTATCCTATTCAGTTATATGTAGTTTTTTTCTGAATGTGAACACAGCTCCGCCCCTTTCGGCCATGTTTTTTCCATCTCCTATATAAGAAAGTCCTTAGTTACCCCTCTCCACCCATAGCAGTTTTTAATTGCAATGAGATGACACACAGTTAGCGTCACAGAGCTAGGGACCCCAATATAGAGATATGCCTTGACGAGGCCTTGGGGCTCAGTTACATTGATCAATGCGATTGCTAAATATCTCCTTTTTCCTAATATTCATGGCAGGTATGCAATTCATTATTCACATGTTCAAATTAGCAAGTAGCATTTTTTCATTGTATATTCCAATATTTGTCCATATGCTTGAGGCATTATACTATTATCTAAGTTTGATGTGCAGCCTTATCCGTATATAGTATGTAATTTTTGGCTTGCACTCATAATATATATATTAGTGCTCACTTCAGTTATCCTATTCAGTTATATGTAGTTTTTTTCTGAATGTGAACCCAGCTCCGCCCCTTTCGGCCATGTTTTTTCCATCTCCTATATAAGAAAGTCCTTAGTTACTCCTCTCCACCCATAGCAGTTTTTAATTGCAATGACATGACACACAGTTAGGGTCACAGAGCTAGGGACCCCAATATAGAGATATGCCTTGACGAGGCCTTGGGGCTCAGTTACATTGATCAATGCGATTGCTAAATATCTCCTTTTTCCTAATATTCATGGCAGGTATGCAATTCATTATTCACATGTTCAAATTAGCAAGTAGGATTTTTTCATTGTATATTCCAATATTTGTCCATATGCTTGAGGCATTATACTATTATCTAAGTTTGATGTGCAGCCTTATCCGTATATAGTATGTAATTTTTGGCTTGCACTCATAATATATATATATTAGTGCTCACTTCAGTTATCCTATTCAGTCACAAAACACAAACCATGACATACAAAGTTACCCACAACCTGTCTCCTTCTTACATATGTGACCTAGTCTCCTACCTGCACGCAACCTCAGATCCTCACAAGATCTCCTTTTCTACTCCCCTCTTATCTCCTCTTCTCACAATAGCATACAAGACTTCTCCTGTGCCCCCCCCATACTCTCAAACGTTTTACCCCAGCATATTAGACTCTTGCCTACTGTGGAAAGCTTCAAAATGAACCTGAAGACACACCTCTTCCGACAAGCCTACAACCTACAATAGCCCTCAGACCAGTGCACCACTGTGCAACCAGCTCTTACCTCAACTATTGCACCCTCACCCATTCCCTGTTGACTGAGCCCTCGCGGGCAGGGTCCGCTCTCCTCCTGTACCAGTCTGTTTTTGTAATCTTCATGATTGTTGTACTTGTTTTTTATGTATACCCTTTTCACTTATAAAGCGCCATGGAATAAATGGTGCTATAATAATAAATAATAATAATAATAATCCGTCAGGGTAACCTAGCACTCATGCATGAATCCCGTGCACCAATTTTTTGCCAGGAGAATCAGGTTTCTTGGAGGATTATGGTGTATAAATTTCAGCACTAAATCTGCATCTCCTTACAAAAAAACCACGGTTTTCTGCCAGGAGATGCAGGTCTGTGAATTCAGTGACCTCACCTGAGGTGAGTTCATGGAGTTGAATGAGGTTACCTGAGGACAGTTTACCTACGGTCACAAGGGGCTACTGTGGGAACTTCCAATTTAACTGCAAATTAACTGTGAGTGACACCGCTCATCGCTCTGGCTCAGTCAGTCTCTACTGAAGCCACAGCATGTGGACATATTCTGTTCCCCCGTGCTGTCAGTTTAGTATGTATGTAGCAGAGCCGGAATCGTCGTGAGAGTTTGTGTGGATTACGTTGAACCTGGGTGTTTGGGGTTAATAAAGGGGTAAAAGAGGATGGGTTTTTGTGGATTTTATTTCAAATAAAGGATTTTTTCTGTATTTGTGTTTATTTCTTTTCACTTACAGATTAGTAAAGGGGGGTCTCATTGATGCCTTTTATTCTTTTAATCTAGGGCTTAATGGCATCTGTGAGCTGTCATTAAACTGTTATATTACCTGAATTGCCACTGGACCAGGGCGATCAGGATGAGCCGGGTAAAGTGCTGGGATTGTCACATCTAATGGATGCAACAATTCTGGGTTGCTGCAGGCTGCTTTTTTTTAGGCTGGGGGACCCAATAAGCAAGGACATCCCCAGCCTAAGAATACCAGCCCCCAGCTGTCTGCTTTATCTTGGCTGGGTATCAAAATTGGGGGGGACCGCACGCTAGTTTTTTAAATTATTTATTTTTATAATTTTTTTTTAAATCTGAATGGATTCCCTGCTCCATTCATTCTTCACCAAGCAGCTCAGGATTGGGAATGCCTGGTCTCGACATAATCATAGTTTCCAGACAGACAGATATGACGGGACTAGCATCTATCAGACATATACAGTATGATATTTTCTGAGGACATCGTAGGAATAATTTGCAGCAGTATGTTGTCCAAATAACCAAACTTGTTAAATAATTTAATCCTACCTGAAGGGATTTAAATGTAAAATTGTACAAGTACGACACAGAGCACACACAGAGAAGTTTTGTTATTAATGGTAGGTGTCGTATGTATTTTATATTTTATAATGATGCATTAGAAATCTGCAATATTGAGTTACATTGAACTGAACTACATTTTTATCTACCCTAGAAAGTAATATTCAACTATGAGCAAAATACTTTATAAGCGTCGTGCACGTGAACTCCTGTTGGCCACCCACTGATGAAGACACTTCTCAGTGCTTTCATCACCACATGATAGAACTAAGTTTTCATTGAAGCTGATCTTCTTTTATACCAATGTAGAAAAGCTTATTTACATATCAGAGAAGCTACAGGAAACTGTACAAAAAGTGCCTTGCCGGTCAGGACTTCAAAGTTTACATATTAGAGGACCATCTTGAGGGCAGTACAAGTGCTACTGTTGTCCAGGATTAAAGCACCTCTCCAGAGTTTGTTTTTTTGGGTTTTTTTTTTACTGCTATAGTGATGAATTAAATCTAAGCCCCCTAACGTATACTCACTTTCTCGCAGCTTCACCTTCTATAGCCACCAGTCTGGTTGGCATCAGTGAGTTGTGACATGCTCCAATGTTTCATTGAGCATGTCAGATGTTACAACTCAATGCAAGTCTACGAGAGCCTCTTTCTGGCCTTATTGTGGCCCTCAGAAATTCATTGGGACCTTGTGGTGTAAAGTCTGACTTCTGGCCAGTCTGAAGTTATGGGCACAAGATGGCGCCGCAGGACCAAACCGGAATTGGTAAAAGGTGAAGATGCCAGTAGGTGAGTATATGACAGGTGGCTCTCCAGTACTGAAAATAAAATGATGGAATGGTGCTTTAAAGCAGGTAAGGTAACAGGACAGAAGCATGTGTAAGCAGGTCTTGAAATTTAGAGGAAGAAGTTTAGATAATCAAGCCAGGGCTCCGATTATACACTGGGAGTGGGCTGCAGATGGAAAGAGAAATACTATCTGGAAAGATGGAGGGCAATTAACAGCAAATAAGTATGTTTTGGATACTATATAAGAAATGTGCTGTCATATGTCATATGCCACTAAGCCTCTGCCTTTGTACAGCACATGGTCATGTATCTGCTAGTCTCTGTATATACAGTTGAACCAAAAGTTTACACACTATCAAAAAAGAAAAATATGCAAGTTTTTCTCACAACCTGAAATAAATCAGAATAAACCAGCATCATGTTGTGGGGTTGTTTTGCTGCAGGAGGGACTGGTGCACTTCACAAAATAGATGGCATCATGAGGAAAGAAGATTATGTGGCAATACTGAAGCAACATCTCAAGACATCAGCCGGAAACTTAAAGCTTAGGTGAAAATGGGTCTTCCAAATGGACAATGACCTGAAGCTACTGCCAAACTGGTTACAAAGTGACTTAAGGATAACAAAGTCAATGTTTTGGAGTGGCCATCACAAACCCTGATCTCAATACTATTGAAGATTTATGGGCAAAGCTGAAAAGGCAGGTGCGAGCAAGACGACCTCCAAACATGGCTCAGTTACACCAGTTCTGTCAGGAGGAATGGGCGCAAATTCCTACCAACTATTGTGAGAAGCTTGTGGAAGGATAGCCAAAGCATTTGAAATACTAATGAAACACATGTTAACTTTTGACTTTGCAGAAAGTAATAAAAATGCCGTAACACATTCTGTCGCTCTCATTATTCTGGTATATAAATAATTTTGGTTCCCAATTCACCTAAAATGGGAAATGTTTGTTCTGTTTTCATGTCAGATAGTGAGAAAAACCTGCAGATGTGTCTTTATAGAGAGCGGAGGGAAAAACCTGCAGATGTGTCTTTATAGAGTGTGGAGGGAAAAACCTGCAGATGTGTCTTTATAGAGAGCGGAGGGAAATACCTGCAGATGTGTCTTTATAGAGAGTGGAGGGGAAAACCTGTAGATGTGTCTTTTTAGATAGTGGCTGTAAACTTCTGGTTTTAACTGTATGTTACAAGTTCATCGGGGTTGTTTTTAAGAAATGGACATTATACATTATATCTTGGGTTCCCCTGTCATCTGATAGTATGAGGCCATGGAGGGAAACATTTGTAGAAGTTGACATCACACACACCCTGAGGAGCCCTTTCACTGGTGTTTGGGGTCGCTCGCACAGCAAGACACTTTGGCAACCTTACAACCCTTATATAAAAGTCGCACAATTTTTTCACTGTTTTAAAGCAGATTTTTTTCTGTTCTTATGTTTGTCATTATACGATTTTACATTCAAAGACCATAAATTTATACTTTTGAGTTTGTTCTGTAGTGAAGTTTCCCTGTGTGACCTAGAATATTTTTATTGTAGGAATATAACATTTTCTTTCAAGGTTTTGCAATAAGTATTTTTATTCTTCCTTTCAACAATACATGATGAATGCAATAATAAAATACTTCAGCTTATGATAAAATTAATTTAAGACACAGTCATGTGCAATTAGTTCAGGTTCTATGAGGTTTGCTGAATCATTCTAAACGCTACATTATTGATTGGTCATAGATAAGTCTATAGGCTCTTTTAAGGGGGATAACTTTCAAGTCAACAGTGCAATTAAAAAGTGCGAGATAAAGAAAATATTAACACAACAATGTAAAGATAAAGTATATAGTGTCATATTATTTGTTCTCTCACTAGGAAGTAAAGAGTTAAATAATTGGAACTCTTGAACTATCTGAATACAATTTATGTGAAGCATTTTTTCGATTTTTGCCTAAAAACTTGGTAAATTCTTTCAATAAACTAATCTTGTTTTCTACATCTCACTCAACCTACCTAACCAGACCTATATATCCCTCTATCTATCTATCTATCTATCTATCTATCTATCTATCTATCTATCTATCTATCTATCTATCTATCTATCTCTCTATCACTCTATTTATCTATCTAAGCTAAACCCAAAAACCCTTGTTGCCTTCCTCCAGGGGCTGATGTTCACACCAGGGGGTGGGCCAGGCGGTTGGTCCCGCCCACCGAGGAGTTCACAGTCCTGGAGGCGGGAAAACAGAACAGATTAGTTTGAGAGGAGTTGAGGAGTGGACAGAGATCAGTGTGGACAGTGAAAAGTGTGAGGAGCAAAGTGGTAGGAGAGCAACTAACTGACTGCGTCCGGGTGTGTGCCCCGGACAGAGACAGCAAGGTTAGCAGACGGCGGTGACCGTCTGCAGGAGTGGCCTATCGGAGTTGCCATAAGGACCGTGGACGGGCGGTGGCCCGGCGGTACCAGACCAGTACACAAGGAGAAGCCAGCACCATTGGCAGGGGCCTTTCGGACCCCGGTAAGGCTTGGAGTCGCCGTGAATTTGCCAAATCCATCAGTGAAGGGGACCTCCTGGGTTTCCAAACAACTAAGTCCCGATTGAAGGCAACAGTCCGACCGAGTGAGAGGGACACCGCCACCGCCAAGGCATCAGTTCCTCAGGACCAGCGCCTGCGGGCAAAAAGGGAGCTCCTCCGGCCCATATCCAAGCCGGGGAGCGGGTTACCGGTGGGAACCTATCGGAATCAACAGCAGTACTTAGGTGGAGGGAAAGGACAGTCACCGTTAACCTACCGGGGAAAAGCATCAGCAGCCGTCCGTGGGACCCGTCTTTCCAGCCGTGTGTTTTACCGAGAACTGTGTCATCGTCTCAAGCTGAGTGAGTACCACCGTGCCGTGCGGCACAGCGCTGCCCCTGCGACCCTGCACCTCACAAGTCCCCGCAACCCGCCTGCCATCACCCATCCTCGCCCCATCACTGGGCCCCGGGACAACCAACCCCTACCCACGGAGGGGAGAACTAACAACTCAGCTGCTCCCTGTCACCGCTCCCGGGATCCCCCTACAGAGCAGCGGTGGTGTCACCAAAATCACCACAACCGTGGGTGGCGTCACGGACAATAAATCCCCACAATCCATCCCCTTTTCACTCACGGGCGAGGAGCGCCGCTCGAGTCCCCGGGATCCGGCCCACCGCTCGAGCCACCACCAAGCAGCAGCAGCCGCAGCAGCGGAGGCCGGACCCGAGCAGTGGGAGAGCGCGGCGTCCCTTCCTCCGCCCGTGACAACTTGGCGTCACGAACAGGATCTTACCGCTCTGCCGTTGGGTAGAGGTGCGCCTTGTGACTGCCGGAGGTGTCCGGCCGAAAAATTTCAGAAGCCGCCATCTTTGGCGCGAAAAGTTCCCGCTCGAGCGTCTCCTCGAGTAGTGGAGACGCGAAGGCCAAAACCCCGCCCCGATAGAGGAGGAGCCGGAAAGAGGCTAAGGGGGACGGAAACAAGATGTCTGCGCCCGACGAAGCCGCTGGAGGAGCAGCGGACGCAGCCGCAGGAGCACCCGTAAATGAGAATGGGCCTGCCCAGGTCCCGGCCGCGGTGGCGGGGGGCGCCGCGGCCCCAGCCCTCGCTCAGGTGATGCCGTTCTCTTTGCCCTATGTGCCCGGAGCTGCCTGGCTACCGCAGTACGATGGGAAACCTGATGCCTTGCAGGTTTTCCGGAAGAAGCTTAGTCCGCTACTGGAATTGTACCCCCTGACTGATAAGCAACGTGCAGCGCTAGTGCTGGGGCAGCTAACCGGCGCGGCTGAGCAGGAGACGGAGACCTGGGCCGAGGGGGACCGGTCCTCTATAGCCACCATCTTTGAGAAGCTGCAGACCGCGTTTGAGACCCGTACCGGGGCGAAGTTGCGGATGCAGTTCTATCAATGCCGGCAACGGCCCGCAGATAGCATTCGGGACTATGCCCTGCGCCTGCAAAACGCACTCCGCACACTGAAGCGGGTGGACACCATCAACAGTATGGACAGTATCAAAATGTTAAGTGAGCAGTTTGTGCAGGGGATGAGGTCCTCCGAGGACCGCAAACAGCTTCGGCTGCGGGCCCTAGAACACCCTGATGTGGACTTTGCTGTATTGAATGAACGGGCCATCAAAGCTTTGCAACCCCCCGCACTCGAAGCTCCTGAACCAGCCCCGTGGCCGGTGGAGACTGCTCCCGTTGTGGTGGCCCCTACCCCCTCAGCACCTCCAGTACCTGCCACCCCAAGCGGAATGATGGAAGAGCTTGCTGCTCAAGTTCGCCGCATGGATGGAGACCTCGCTAAGATCCTCGCCGCACTCCAGCCTCCCACCAGACCCCAGGCCCCGGTGAAGATGCAACTCGCCGACAGCCCTGAGGATGTTCCCTGGATGCAGCGGAGAAGGGCTAATGATTCGCGGAGCAGACCCCCGAACTTTTACAAGTGCAGCAAGCCCGGCCATTACTTCCGACAGTGCCCATTAAACGAGCAACCCCTGGGGCCACGGGCCAATCCTCAGGAGTAGAACCCCATGGCCCCCCAGACTGGCGGGACTGGTATATCGGGGCCCGGCCCATCATCCCCGTGGCTGTGGACGGCATACCGGTGATGGCTCTCTTAGACACTGGATCACAGGTAACCACCATACCATACACATTGTACCAACGGTATTGGGGGACCGACGAGCTGGCTCCCCCAGATACTAGTATAACACTGATTGCTGCTGATGGACTCCCATTGACTCAAGTGGGATACAAACAAGTGGCCATGAGGCGAGCTGAACTGCAACACCAGGGTATGATTGTGATAATGAATGAACCCAGTGATCATAACCCAAAGATAGTGCTAGGAACCAATGTGATGGAGCACTATATGAGTGATGTGTTGACCCTACTGCAGCAGCTGGCCGCCACGGCGGCGGGGAGCCGACAGAGACCTGTGCAGCGTGAGATCCGAGCCTTGATGTACCGCCAACATGTGAACTCGACAGGAGGAGAGGTTGGTGGGGTGAGAGTGATGGATGTTGCCCCGTTGATTGTGCCTCCCAGGAGCGAGATGATGATTTGGTGTAGAGCAGCAGTAGGGCCCCAGGGGCGTGACTACCCCGCCATGATAGAGCCCATGCCCTCTGAACACTGGCCCACAGTAATGGCCGCCCGAGGGGTGGTAAATGTAAAGATGGGGAGAGTGCCTGTGAGGGTGCTGAACTGTGGGGAGGAAGAAGTCAGGCTTCCCCGGTATGCTACACTTGCCAAGTTGCTCACTCAGGATCCCCACGCCATCCACAAGACAGTTTCCCCAACCTCCCCATCGACTGCCAGCACTCCCCCGCCCCAAGGGGAGTTAGATGAGTGGCACCGACAGTTACATGTAGGCACGGACGATACCCCTACACATCACAAAGAAGGGGTATACCGGGTGGTACGGGAGTATGAGCAAGTTTTTAGCAAACATCCCCTCGACTTTGGGCAGATTAAAGGGGTCCAACACCATATCCCCACCGGTGAACACCCCCCCTATCAAAGAGAGGTACAGGCCTATTCCCCCTGCACACTACCAATGTGCCAAGGACATGTTGAGGAACATGAAGGAGGCGGGGGTTATCAGGGACAGCTGTAGTCCCTGGGCCGCCCCGTTGGTACTGGTTAAGAAAAAGGACGGCACCATGCGGATGTGTGTGGATTACCGGAAGATTAACCAGATAACGCATAAAGATGCTTACCCACTGCCCCGTATTGAAGAGTCCTTGGCCGCCCTGAGAACCGCAAACTACTTCTCTACCCTCGACCTCACCAGCGGGTACTGGCAAGTGGCCGTGGCACCCGAGGACCGGGAGAAAACTGCCTTCACCACCCCAATGGGGCTCTGTGAAGTCAATAGTATGCCGATTGGGCTGTGCAACGCCCCTGCAACCTTCCAACGGCTGATGAAATGCTGTCTGGGGCATCTAAATTTCGAGACCGTCCTGTTATACGTGGATGATGTGATTGTGTACTCCCAGACATATGAAGCCCACTTGGAGCACCTGGCCGAGGTGTTCGCGTCCCTTGCCAAATACGGGATGAAGTTGAAGCCCTCCAAGTGTCATCTGCTGAAACCCAGAGTGCAGTACCTGGGGCATGTGGTGGGTGCAGAAGGTGTCGCTCCCGATCCCGAGAAGATCACTGCCATCCAAGACTGGCCGAGACCAACCACAGTGAGGGAAGTAAGGCAGTTTCTGGGTTTGGTGGGGTACTACCGTCGCTTCATCAAGGGGTACACGAAGATGGCTGCCCCCATGCAAGACCTCCTCGTGGGACAGACCAAAGGTGGTAGACCCCTCGGAGCCCCGCTGGTGTGGGAAGAGAGGCACGAGGAATCCTTCCGCCAGCTGAAAGCGGCCTTGACCGGAGAGGAGATCCTAGCGTATCCTGATTACAGCCACCCGTTCATCCTCTACACCGATGCCAGCAATGTGGGCTTGGGGGCAGTCTTATCCCAGGTCCAAGACGGGAAGGAAAAAGTGATTGCTTATGCTAGCCGAAGGCTCCGACCGACTGAAAGGAATCCTGAGAACTACAGCTCTTTCAAGCTTGAGCTCCTGGCGCTAGTTTGGGTTATCACCGAGCGGTTCCGCCATTACCTGGCCACAGCAAAATTCACCGCTTTCACGGATAACAATCCGCTGACCCACCTGGACACGGCTAAGTTGGGCGCGTTAGAACAGCTGTGGGTGGCCAGGCTAGCCAACTACGACTTCACCATCAAATACAGAGCCGGTCGTGCCAACGTTAATGCTGATGCACTCTCTCGGATGCCCCACTTGTCGGAAGAAGGGTGCAAGGATGACGACCTCGAAGAGATCGAGTTGCCTGCATTTCACCAGCCACCAACTGAGAAGGTGCATGTTCACCAACAACGGGTGAACCTGGACCCGCTGCCCAGTCAGGAGTGGCAGGAAGCTCAAAACCAAGCGTCCGCTGTCCGCCTAGTCAAGATCCTGGTGGAGCAAGGCGCTGCTGGAATAGACCCTGCCGCCCCAGCTGAAGCCCAACGCCTGTGGAAAGAACAGACCCGGCTGTATCTACACCAAGGGAAGTTGTACCGTGAGCTGATTAACCCAAAGACTCATGAGAAAATCCGCCAGTTGGTGATTCCCCAAGCTAATGTGCCCACCGTCCTACAAGCGTACCATGATGTTGCCGGACACTTCGGATGGAAGAAACTGGAAATGCTGTTGAGAGAGCGGTTCTATTGGAGCGGGATGCGGGAGTCTGTAGAGGCCTGGTGTCGAGAGTGCGGCCAATGCACGCTGAGAAGGAAGGACGAGGCCAGCCAGAAGGCGCCCCTACACCCGATCGTTACACATCAACCGCTAGAGCTGGTCTCCCTGGACAATGTAAAGCTCACCCCCGCCAAAGTGGGTACACCTACGCTCTCACCATAGAGGATCACTATTCAAGGTTTATGGTACTTGTTCCAGTCAAAGACCTAACTGGCCATACCGCCGCTAGGGCGTTCCAGGCTTATTTCTGCCGACCACATGGATACCCTGAGAAGGTGCTTACTGACCAAGGCCCGGCCTTTGAAGCGGAGGTGTTCCATGAGTTTTGTCAGCTGTACAGCTGCAAGAAGATTCGGACCACGCCTTACCATGACCAAACCAACGGCATGTGTGAGAAGATGAACCACTTGGTCCTTGGCCTCCTCAAGACGTTGCCGCTAGAAGAGCGGAACCTGTGGCCGGAGAAGATACCTGACCTGGTCGATATGTACAACAATATCCCTTCCAGCTCAACAAAGTGCACCCCAGCATACCTGATGAGGGCTCGCCCCGGCCGACTGCCAGTGGACCTGGAAATGGGGTTGGAAGCCCCAGAAGCACTCCCTTCGACAGCTGAATGGGACACCCGGCAGAGGGTGCAGTACCGACAGATTCAGGAATATGTGGAGAAGAACTTGAGTCGGAGTCGGGAACAACAGGAGCGGCGCTTCAACCAGAAGGCGTCTGCTGGCCCTTTCCAGCCTGGAGATATAGTGTTGAAGAGGAAGACCCACAAGCTGGATGATCAATGGGAGCAAACCCCATATGTCATACAGCCCACAGGATGGGAAGATGGGAAGGCTTACCAGATCAGTCGAGACCAAGGGGGCACGTTGGCCACGGTTTCCCGGGACCACCTAAAGAGGTGCCCACCAGCATTGAGGGCAGCGGCTGAAGTTCCGATTCCTAAACCGGCAAAGAAGGCAAAAGAGGTAATCCACACTGTGATGGGTGACTTCCCAGCGGACTGTCCTACACAGAACAGCGTGGTGATTCTTCCAGTGATACTGTTCCCACAACCCGTGGATGAAGAAGTGATGGAGGCGGTCAACCGTGAGCCAATGCCAGTGCCCAGGGATGAACCTGTACCCAGCTCCCCTATGCCTCCGCCTGCCCCACACGATGACAGGGAAGAGGAACTGATTGTTCCCTCTCCCCCGCTGCCTGTCACCACTGACACCGGACCCCGAAGGTCCACTCATCCCAACCTAGGTAGACCCCCACTTAGGTACAGGGAAGCTGTTCTTTAAAAGGGGGGGGGGAAGAGTGCGTGTGTGTTGTAAAGTTTGAAAGTTTTAAAGAATGGAAAAATGATAAGTGAATGAAGCCGTGATAGTTACCTGATTAAAAGCTGTGATTTGAAACCGGCCGTTGCCGGCACCGTTGTCCCCGTGGGGACCGTCTACAGTTTGCATAAGGAACTTCTTATGGACAAGCCTGAGAACTTGCAGGGCAACCACAAACATTAGTGGCATGTAAATAAGTGTGTTGTTGCAGCTTCCACCGTTGCCGCCTCCAGAGAGGCAGATTGGAGGAAGGGCCCGCAGTGGAGCAGGCTGGGGCCCAGCCACCACAGGAACCGGTGGCAATCCTCTGGGGGTTTCAGGGGCTCCCCATGGACGTGGGTCCCCTGAAAAGGACAGAACCCGCTCGGGCAGCTTGTGCAGGACTGGGGTCAAGGGGTGCTGCCTGTTTGCTTAGGGACAGCATCAGGGCCAGGTTGCTTGGGTGGGAGTGAGCGGAAGCCGTAACCGTTTGAAACCGTTGCAACCGTTTAAGTAAGAGTACCTCCCGATGTGGGAAGAAGTTATTATAAATGTATGTGTGTTACCGTTTTTCTATTTTTTTTTAAAGAAAAAAGTTAAAAGAAAAATAAAACCGGTGATGGACGGGCAGCCCGCGGACGGTCTGCATTTTGCTAAGGGGGAATGTGACACCCTGGACAAGCCAGGGGTCACAGGTAATTACATCACCACACCCTACACCCCGGTAAGGCACATCTAAGCTAAACCCAAAAACCCTTGTTGCCTTCCTCCAGGGGCTGATGTTCACACCAGGGGGTGGGCCAGGCGGTTGGTCCCGCCCACCGAGGAGTTCACAGTCCTGGAGGCGGGAAAACAGAACAGATTAGTTTGAGAGGAGTTGAGGAGTGGACAGAGATCAGTGTGGACAGTGAAAAGTGTGAGGAGTGATGTGGTAGGAGAGCAACTAACTGACTGCGTCCGGGTGTGTGCCCCGGACAGAGACAGCAAGGTTAGCAGATGGCGGTGACCGTCTGTAGGAGTGGCCTATCGGAGTTGCCGTAAGGACCATAGACGGGCGGTGGCCCGGCGGTACCGGACCGGTACAGAAGGAGAAGCCAGCACCATTGGCAGGGGCCTTTCGGACCCCGGCAAGGCTTGGAGTCGCCGTGAATTTGCCAAATCCGTCAGTGAAGGGGACCTCTTGGGTTTCCAAACAACTAAGTCCCGATTGAAGGCAACAGTCCGACCGAGTGAGAGGGACACCACCACCGCCAAGGCATCAGTTCCTCAGGGCCAGCGCCTGCGGGCAAAAAGGGGGCTCCTCCGGCCCATATCCAAGCCAGGGAGCGGGTTACCGGTGGGAACCCATCGGAACCAATAGCAGTACTTAGGTGCAAGGAAAGGACAGTCACCGTTAACCTACCGGGGAAAAGCATCAGCAGCCGTCCGTGGGACCCGTCTTTCCAGCCGTGTGTTTTACCGAGAACTGTGTCATCGTCTCAGGCTGAGTGAGTACCACCGTGCCGTGCGGCACAGCGCTGCCCCCGCGACCCTGCACCTCACCAGTCCCCGCAACCCGCCTGCCATCACCCATCTTCGCCCCATCACTTGTCCCCGGGACAACCAACCCCTACCCACGGAGGGGAGAACTAACAACTCAGCTGCTCCCTGTCACCGCTCCCGGGATCCCCCTACAGAGCAGCGGTGGTGTCACCAAAATCACCACAACCGTGGGTGGCGTCACGGACAATAAATCCCCACAATCAATCCCCTTTTCACTCACGGGCGAGGAGCGCCGCTCGAGTCCCCGGGATCCGGCCCACCGCTCGAGCCACCACCGAGCAGCAGCAGCCGCAGCAGCGGCGGCCGGACCCGAGCAGTGGGAGAGCGCGGCGTCCCCTCCTCCGCCCGCGACATATCCCTCTATCTATCTATCTATCTATCAATATCTATCCCTCTATCTATCTATCTATCTATCTATCTATCCCTCTATCTATCTATCTATCTATCCCTCTATCTATCTATCTATCTATCTATCTATCCCTCTATCTATCTATCTATCTATCTATATATCCATCTATCTATCAAATCAAATCAAATAGGCTTTATTGGCAGGACCAAAAAACTATTAGCATTGCCAAAGCAAAAAAAGAAGTGTGAAAGGGGAGTGGGTTATGGTTGTGGGGATGGGGTGTTGGGGCCACAATTTAGGGAGTGATGGCCCATTTGGAGGTCTTTAGTACCCCTCATCTTATGACAAGTGGAGACATATTGGGCGGCGATCTCCACCATTGATTCCTCTTCCCCAAGTAGGATGCGGAGTTTCCTCTCCTCGTCCATGGATGGAAAGTCCGGGGTATGGGTGGTACATTTCTGGAAGTGGGAGCCCCTCACTGCTGAGTATTTTTCACAGTGCAGTAGGAAATGCGCCTCGTCCTCCATAGCCTCCTGCTGGCAGTGCTGGCACAGTCTGTTCTCCCGCGGCTTGTATGTCTGTCGGTGCCACCCTGTTTCCACCTCTAGGCTGTGGGCACTCAGTCTGTACAGGCTAAGTGTCTGCCTGTCTTTGGGGTGGCGTAACCTTTCCAGATATGGGGCCAGAGTGTAGTCCCTCCGCAGTGACCGGTAGATGGTTAGTTTCTGGGAGTTCTCTAATTCACTCTTCCAGTCCTCTATGTATTGCATCTTGCAGCTCTCTGAGATCTCTTTTATTTGGGCTTTTGTCAGGGTGTGTTTCTAACTTTGGCTGGACTGGCTGCCGGGGTTCCTGGCTTGCTCTGGGCTCCGGCTCAGCAGGGCTTTATGATGGTAGGAGCTGGGGTCGCTGTTCTGTATGAGTGCCTGGTGTGATAGTGCCCGCTTGTGTATACTGAGCCATAAAGGGAATTGGCCCAGCTCTGCCCGACAGGCTATGTTTGAGGTGTTGCGATGGACTTGGAGGAGATATTTGCAGAACTCCAGATGGAAGACTTCAGTTGGACTGGAATCCCACTTTGTTTGGTCTGGATAGGTCACTGGGCCATATACCTCACTGCCATACAGCAGTATAAGGGTGATGACGCTGTCGAATATCTTGAGCCAGACTCTCACCGGTGGTTTGAGGTGGTACAGTTGTCTTCTGATGGCGTAGAAGGTTCTGCATGCTTTCCCTTTCAGGGTCTCTGCTGCTTGCTTAAGGCTCCCAGTTTGGCTTAGCTCCAGACCGAGGTAGGTATAGCTGCTGGTCTTCTCCAACGTGGTGCCATTTAGTGTGAGGGAGGGAGTAGAGGTTTCGTTATACTTCCTCTTCTGAAACACCATGACTTTGGTCTTCTTTTGGTTGATGGGCAAAGCCCATGTGGTGCTGAATGTTTCTTTGAGGCCTTTCTCGGATGGGGAAAGCAGCAGGAGGTCATCTGCGTATAGAAGGATCTTCACCTCTCGGTCATGCAAGCTGAGACATGGGGCGGGGGAGGACTCCAAGGCTGAGGCCAGTCCATTTATGTAGATATTGAATAGAGTTGGGCTCAGGCTGCAGCCCTGTCTTACTCCGCTGCACTGCCGGAAGAAGGCCGTCCTCTTACCATTAACCTTCACACTGCATCGGTTCTCAGAGTATGAGCTCTTGATCACGTCGTAGGTTTTGCCACCTATTCCACTCTCCAGGAGTTTAAAGAACAGGCCTGGGTGCCACACTGAGTCAAAGGCCTTCTTGAAGTCCACAAAACATGCAAATATTTGTTTTTTGTCGTGGACGTGGGTCTTGATTAGAGTTGAGCGCGGTTCGTGGTTCGTGGTTCTCCAGTTCTAGGCTCGAGTGATTTTGGGGCATGTTCTAGATCGAACTAGAACTCGAGCTTTTTGCAAAAGCTCGATAGTTCTAGAAACGTTCGAGAACGGTTCTAGCAGCCAAAAAACAGCTAAATCATAGCTTGGTTTCTGCTGTAATAGTGTAAGTCACTCTGTGAATCAAACTATTATCACATTTCAGTGTATAGTGTGCGTGAACAGCGCCTTCAGATCACTGCTGTTTCTATAATGGCGATCGCCATTTTTTTTTTTTTTTTCTTGTCTTCCTTCCCTAAGCGCGCGCGTCTTGTGGGGCGGGCCAGCATGTCAGCCAATCACAGACACACACACAGCTAAGTGGACTTTGAGCCAGAGAAGCAACGGCATGTGTGATAGGATCTGCATGTCACATGTCCCTGCATTATAAAACCGGACATTTTCTTCACGAACGCCATTATCTGCCTTCTGCGTCTTTGGTGTCAGACATCAGTGTCGCAGCTCCGTCCTCCTGAGTCCTATAGCCGATACAGCTGTATGCGCTGCATACACAGCGTTAGACAGCTTAGGGAGAGCACTTTCTAGCAGTCCTTTTAAGGGCTCAAAGCGGCAGGGTCAGAGAGCCATAGGTGACAGGTCCTGCAAACAGCAACAGCGTCTGTGTAGCCCAGGTCAGGGATTTCCTCCCTGCATTTCACCATTAGGAGGGAATAGAAAGGCAGGCTTCCATTCCTCTACCCAGAGCACCACAATCCTGCCACTGTACCCTCTTGTCCTCTGCACACTCCAACTCATTCTAACTAAGCCATTATACTAGCAAACACTCAGTGTACCTAGTGGCATCCTATACGTGGCTATTGGACTTTGCTATAGTCCCACTAGTGCAAAGACATTTGCAGAGCACGTCTGCCTGCATTGCACACTACAACTCATTGTTACTAAGCCATTATACTAGCAAACACTCAGTGTACCTAGTGGCATCCTAAACGTGGCTATTGGACTTTGCTATAGTCCCACTAGTGCAAAGACATTTGCAGAGCACGTCTGCCTGCATTGCACACTACAACTCATTGTTACTAAGCCATTATACTAGCAAACACTCAGTGTACCTAGTGGCATCCTAAACGTGGCTATTGGACTTTGCTATAGTCCCACTAGTGCAAAGACATTTGCAGAGCACGTCTGCCTGCATTGCACACTACAACTCATTGTTACTAAGCCATTATACTAGCAAACACTCAGTGTACCTAGTTGTATCCTAAACGTGGCTATTGGACTTTTGTCAATTCACAGTATTGGAACGTTATTTGCAGCACGTCTGCCTGCATTGCACACTCTAACTTTTTTAAACTCAGCCATTATACTAGCAAACACACAGTGTACCTAGTTGTATCGTAAACGTGGCTTTTGTACTTTTGTCTATTCACAGTATTGGAACGTTATTTGCAGCACGTCTGCCTGCATTGCACACTCAAACTTTTTTAAACTCAGCCATTATACTAGCAAACACACAGTGTACCTAGTTGTATCCTAAACGTGGCTTTTGTACTTTTGTCTATTCACAGTATTGGAACGTTATTTGCAGCACGTCTGCCTGCATTGCACACTCTAACTTTTTTAAACTCAGCCATTATACTAGCAAACACTCACTGTACCTAGTTGTATCCTAAACGTGGCTATTGTACTTTTGTCAATTCACAGTATTGGAACGTTATTTGCAGCACGTCTGCCTGCATTGCACACTCTAACTTTTTTAAACTCAGCCATTATACTAGCAAACACACAGTGTACCTAGTTGTATCGTAAACGTGGCTTTTGTACTTTTGTCTATTCACAGTATTGGAACGTTATTTGCAGCACGTCTGCCTGCATTGCACACTCAAACTTTTTTAAACTCAGCCATTATACTAGCAAACACTCACTGTACCTAGTTGTATCCTAAACGTGGCTATTGTACTTTTGTCTATTCACACTACTGCAAATCTATGTGCAGCACCTCTGCATGACAACCTCGTGCTCTGTTTTTAATAAGCTATAATGATAGCACAAAATACTGCCATTTTGTGGCATCATAGAACTGGCTGTTGTATTCCATTAGTGCCCCACTGATGACAAGCTATTTCTAGCACCTCTACATCACACCCTCATGCACATTTTGCTACGCTAATGTTATAGCAAACTCATGGAATTCATTGCTGCATTTCATAATTCGGAGGGATAGAAAGTGAGGCTTCCTTTAGCTTTTCCTTCTGTTCATAGACAGCATCTCCAAGACAAATTTCCCCTCCACGTCTAAGTGTGGAGAGGCAGCAAGTGCGCATGCGTGTGCCGATGTACCCCAGCTGCAGCATAATTACAGTGTTTCGCCTAGTGAGTATGCTCAGCCTGACTGTGCCATTCCTGACGCTAAGTCTTCATTTCGGGATACAGCGCATGCTCCCACACTAAGTGTGAAAAGCCTCTTTGCACAGGTGCTTGCATTCCGTGCCGGGTCTAAGTCCTGTTTTGTGCCTAGACACCATGCTAAAGCTGATAGTCTTTTTTCAGAGACTGTATTTCATGCTACTGAGCATGCTCAGGCACTTCCTGCATCAGAGACTAGGTCCGGTAATGAACTCTTTGGCCCTGGCCCTGATGTGGGGGTCCCATATAGACCACAGGGCATCAGGTGTCCTCCCAAATGGCTTGCAGAGGCCCACACCTATGACTTGTCATCGCATTATTGATGGTCAGACGATGACTGGTGAGGTGTTTGGGTCATGGCAGCCATGAGGTCATCATTGAAGTTGCGTTTCCAAATAGGACGCTAGTTATGCCACTCATGACGTGTCACTCTACTTTTGTCTATAGGAGGTGCATTGTGGTTCACCATGGTTTGGGGCGGACCCAGGTTATCAAAGGGGCTGGAGCCAACAAGGAGGTGCACAGTCTTCTATTATGCTCCGAAAGAGCACACCTCCATGTGTTGAACCCATTGCGGCTTTAGGCCAGAGGTAGGCAGGGATAGGGTGGTGGATGCAGGCCACCACCACAGTTGGTAACGCAGAACGGTTAAGACCAGCTCCTGTCCTAACAGTCCTGCTTGTGCAGCCCAGTGGCATTAACAGGCCTGCTGCTGCTGATGCGCCTGCTGTCCACAGGTGTGGCCCCTACGCACACGGTCAGCGTACTCAATGGCCCCTGTGTTGTTAACAGGGAGTTCCTGGGCTGGGTGGGCATGTGGACCCTGTGACGCTAACAGGGCTCACAGTCTCCAGATCCGAATGGCGTCTAACTCGGTTCAGGCTACTATTAGTTTCATAGCCACACAGCTCTGTATCCTCCACCAAACCTTCCAGTTGCCAACCTCTCCTTTTCCAACTGGGAGCACGGTGGACACTGACTGCTGATGGGGATATATACCTTTCTCTTTCTTTTCTTATTAATTTTCGTTATATAGCGGTCACAGATTATATACCACTTTATCCAAATCTGCCAGTCCCACTGTAACAGATGTTGTTTCTTCAGCAAATGTTACAGTTGCTTAACCACCAAATCCACGGACCAAAATTTTTTTCCCCTTTCCAACACACCTGTTCCCCTTTCCAACAGCATCTGTCCTTTTCCAACTCATTTTGGGATATGACCAAAAGTGCAACTGTGCAGGGACACCGTACTCAACGCCATCTCAGCACAGCAGCCATCCCTCGCTCCCTCCGATGTGGACAAGTAAAAGACCATTTCCTCCTATCCATGACAAAGCGTTGAGATTCACTCTGTGCAGCACTGGTGTTTAGTGGAAAAGTAGATCTAAGATTGCGTACCACATTCTGCAGATACTCCTGTATACGTGCGTCTATTTCTATGGCAGGAATTAGTTCGGCAAATTTTGTCTTGTACCGGGGATCTAACAGTGTGGCAACCCAGTATTCTGGATTACTTTGAATTCGTACAATCCGAGGGTCATGTTGTAGGTAGTGCAGCAAGAATCCGCTCATGTGTCTTGTGCATCCAGGAGGACCAAGTCCTTGGTGTGTTGGTGGCAGAGAGGTGAGAATCGTGCATACTTCCTCTGTCCTCTACCCACAACCTCGCACAACCGAAATGTGAGCAAGCTCTCACTCATCTGCTGAGTCTTCCATGCCGATCGCCAGTTCGTCCTCCATTTCTTCATGGGCTCCTGCACTTTCATCAACACTTTTTGCTGATACTATGCGCCCTTGTTAATCCCTCTCCCTCACCATGACTGCCGCATAGGTGCCGCTGACCATCTGGACCTCGTAGATCTTGTTATCCCTTCCGCATATGACTCCTCCTGTACTTCCTCCCCTTCCTCTTGTCCCAACACCTGACTCTGAATAATAATTACAGTGTGCTCCATCATGTAGATGACCAGAATTGTCACCCTGAGAATGACATTGCCAGTGCTAAACATCTTCGTCGACATTTCAAAACTGTGTAGCAGGGTGCATAGGTCCTTGATCTGACACCACTCCAGCAGCGTGATCTGCACCACCTCTGGATCAAGTTATCCCAGGCTATATGTCTTACCGTATTTCAGCAGGGCTCTGCGGTGCTGCCACACATGCTGCAACATGTGCAGATTCCAATTCCTGCGTGTCGGAACATCGCATTTCCGGCGTTTAACTGCCAGACCCTAAGACTTCCGGAGTGATGAAAGTTGTTGAGCTGCTGTGTGCGCACGATGGAAGTGAGCACATAGTGAGCGTGCCCGCTGCACAAGTCCATGTAGGCCGTTATGGTGTTTTAAAAATTGCTGGAGAATTCGGTTCAACACGTGAGCCATACAAGGCACGTGTGTCACATTGCCCTGACGATGGCCCACAGCCAGGTTTGCATCATTGCCGCACACGGCTGTTAAGTCACCAACGTAGTCCGCTCCGTCAATTTGTACTCCGGTTGCCAGGTGACAACGTGTTCCTTTCATGAATAGTGCTGATGATGGGAGAGTAGTCGATGCCAGCGGCGCAGGTGGACGCAGGTTATGCTCACCCACTGGGCTGCATTACCTTGACAGATGCAGAATCTCTGGCTGAATGTAGCTGGTGGGTATCTCACAGATGAAATATCATCATTCAGCTACAACCAATGGGAAGACACCACACCCTTTTTTATGCCCATCCTGTCTGCAGACCACTGCCAGACATAGCTATGAACCTCTGGTTAATTTTACCCCCAGTTCAGTTTTATGATTTTGTGTGCTTGTTACCTGACTACTTTTCCTGCTTGCTGTTTATGTACCTTGTTGGCCGATACGCATTTCACCTCTGCTTGTTTTCTGATTAAGTCCTGGCCGTCCCATTCTGTTCCTGTTCCTCAATTAATGTTTTGACCCTGCCTGACTACTATTCTCTGTAATAGCGGTGTGACTCACATTTCCCATACATTTCAAAGTAAAACTTTGACTGCCTGATGGCATTGAGCTCTGCTGCCAGCATAGTAAGGAGGTGTGTGGTAGTCCTTGTGCGCAGTTGCAAGGAAGGGTGGCCTGACCACACAGGGTTTGCGCCAAGGTAGAGGACCCACACGAGGTTGAAGAGGCAGAAGCAGTGTATTAACTTCTACATACAGAACAAGGATTGAAACAACTCGTGGGGACGGCAAGACTTGTACAGCAGACCCTTCTCCATCTCTCACCATAGTTTGCCAGTGCCCAGTCAGTGACATGTAATGACCCTGTCTATGCTTACTGGTCCAAGTATCTGTGTTGAAATGCACCCTGTCGCACACAGATTTTCTCAAGGAAGTGGTGATGATGTTGTGTACGACATGCTGGTGTAGCGCGGGCATGCTTTTCTTGGAGAAGCAGTGGTGATTGGGCATCTGGTACTGGGGCACAGCGACAGACATAAGGTCTGTAAAATCCTGTGTGTCCACTACGCGTAAAGGCAGCATTTCGGTAGCCAACAGCTTACAGAGGGATAGAGTCAACCACTTAGCTTTGTCATGGGTCGCAGTAAGTGGCCTTTTATTTGACCACATCTGAGGGACAGAGATCTGGCTGCTGTCTGTAGACGGTGTTGAGTAGGGTGTCCCTGGAAAAATGCAGGTTTGTGAGAAAAGTGCAGGCGGAGACATGATGTTGCCTTCATCTTGCCTTCAGATCTGTTCATCTTGTATCATTTTTAAAAAACACAGCAAGCAAGGGTTACTCCAAGCGGAGTCTACCTTTTTTCCCAAAATTGGGCACACAGACACCCCATCAGTGGCAGCACTTGTGCCCTAGTTGCAAACAGGATGTTTTGATTTGCATCAAGCACATTCCAAATCCACAAGCATTTACTCTCCCCAGGATGACACAGGGGTAGTAAATTCCTTCTGGATCCATGACTTGTTCATTTTGATGAACGTCAGTCTGTCCACATTGTCACTGGACAGACGCGTGCGCTTATCTGTCAGCACACACCCAGCAGCACTGAAGACACGTTCAGAGACAACGCTGGCAGCTGGACACGACAAAATCTCCAAGGCGTAACTGGAGAGCTCTGTCAATTTTTCTAGATTTGAAGCCCAAAAGGAGCAAGGCTCCATTTGCAAAGTCATTGCATCGATGTTCATTTGGAGATACTCCTGTATCATCCTCTCCATCCGTTGACTATGTGTCAGACTTGTTGTCTCTGGTGGCCTTGCAAAGGAGGGTCTAAAAAAATTATGAAAAGATTCCATAAAATTGCTGTTACCAGCACCAGATACGGTCCTACTGGTACGGGTAGACTGTTGAAGATGACGAGGCCGTCCCATGTTTGTCAAGTTACAACTGGGAGAATCACTCCCTTCACCTGCACGGTTGTTTGGTGGAAAAGCCGAGCTAAGATCGAGTAACAGCTTATGCTGATACTCCTGCATACGTGCGTCCCTTTCTATGGGTGGAATTATGTCACAAAATTTGGACTTGTCCCGGGGATCTAATAGTGTGGCAAGCCAGTAGTCATCATCACTTCTAATTTTGACAATCCGAGGGTCATGTTGGAGGTAGTGCAACAAGAAGGCACTCATGTGTCTTGCGCAGCCATGCGGACCAAGTCCACGCTGTGTTTGTGGCATAGAGGTGCTAACCGTTCTTTCTTCCTCTGTCATCTCCCCCCAACCTCTTTCAACTGAAATTTGACCAAGGTCCCCCTCATCTGCTGAGTCTTCCATGTCCATGGACAGTTCGTCCTCCATATCTTCATGTCCTCCTGCACCTTCCTCAACATGTCGCCTGCTACCATGCGCCCTTGTTGATCCCTGTCCCCCATGGTCCCATGCCTGCCGCGTTGGTGATGATGAACGTCTGGACCTTGGTGATGTTGTTGTGTCTTGCGCATATGAATCCTCCTGTAGTTCCTCCCCTTCCTGTTGTCCCACCCCCTGACTACGAATAGTGTTTAGCGTGTGCTCCAGCATGTAAATGACTGTAATCGTCATGCTGATAATGGCATTGTCAGCGCTAAACATATTCGTCGCCATGTCGAAACTGTGCAGAAGGGTGCATAGGTCCTTGATCTGAGATCACTCCATCAGGGTGATCTGCCCCACTTCTGCATCTCGTTGGCCCAGGCTATACATCATGACGTATTGCACCAGGGCTCGCCGGTGCTGCCACAGTCGCTGTAACATGTGGAGAGTTGAATTCCAGCGTGTCGCCACATCGCATTTCAGGCGATGAACCGGCAGGCCGAAAGACTTCTGGAGCGATGCAAGTCGCTCTGCTGCGGCGCTTGAACGGCGGAAGGGAGCTGACAGTTTTCGTGCCCTGTTCAGAAGGCCATCTAGGCCGGGATAGTGTGTTAAAAATTGCTGGACGACAAGGTTCAACACGTGAGCCATACAAGGTACGTGTGTCACCTTGCCCAGGCGAAGGGCCGCACCCAGGTTTGCAGCATTGTCGCACACGGCCTTACCAGGCTGCAGGTTGAGTGGAGACAACCATTTATTAAACTCGGACCGCAGAGCTGACCACAACTCCTCAGCTGTGTGACTCTTATTCCCAAGACATGTCAAGCTAAAGACCGCCTGATGCCGTTGCGCTCTGCTGCCAGCATAGTAATGAGGGGTGCGTGATTCCTTCTGCGCAGTGAGAACGCTGGTGGCCTGACCAGGCAGGCTTGGGGCGGAGGTGGAGGACACAGATGAGGTGGAGGATGCAGAAGCTGTGGCGGAACTTGGACAGACATAGAATTGACACACAAGTCGTGGGGACGGCAAGACTTGTGCAGCAGACCCTTCACCATCTATCACCATAGTTACCCAGTGCCCAGTCAGCGACATGTAACGTCCCTGTCCATGCTTACTGGTCCAAGTATCGGTGGTGAAATGCACCCGTTCACACACAGAGTTTCTCAAGGAAGCGGTGATGTTGTGTGCGACATGCTGGTGTAGCGCGGGCACACCTTTCTTAGAGAAGTAGTGGCGACTAGGCATCTGGTACTGGGGCACAGCGACAGACATAAGGTCTCTAAAATCCTGTGTGTCCACTAGGCGGAAAGGCAGCATTTCTGTAGCCAACAGCTTACAGAGGGATAGAGTCAACCTCTTCGCTTTGTCATGGGTCGCAGGAAGTGGCCTTTTATTTGACCACATCTGAGGGACAGAGATCTGGCTGCTGTGTGTAGACGGTGTTGAGTAGGGTGTCCCTGGAAAAATGCAGCTTTGTGAGGAAAGTGCAGGCGGAGACATGATGTTGCCTTCATCCAAAGTTGGTGCTATCGATGTCTGAGAGAGCTGTACACACTCACTTGTTTCCCCTTCCAAAACAACTGACGACCTACCAAGCAAACTGCCTGTTGCGGTTACAGTGGTGGAAGTTGTGGGTGGAAAAACAGGTGTGACAGCTGTCCCCACAGTCCTAGAAGATGACGAGCGCGCGGATGCCCTGGAAAGGGCAGGCGGTGGATGGTTGGCTCCACTAGGCCGCATTGCAGCACGGTGAGCTTCCCACCAGGCCATATGATATTTATTCATGTGACGATTCATGGAAGAAGTTGTCAAACTGCTGAGGTTTTGACCTCTACTAAGATAACCATGCCAAATGTTACAGATCACATAATTTGGCCGATCTTTTTTTATGTCAAAAAAGGACCAGGCTAGGCAAGGCTTAGAGGCCATGCGACCTGTTGATCCACCCCGAGTAATGCTCAGAGGCAGAGTGGTGGCTGAGGATGCAGTTGTAGACGTGCTACCAGTGCTCCGACTGTGTCCAGGAAGGCGCCAGGTTACTTCGACGTCGGTTGCATCCTCCTCCACCGCCTCTATTGACCTCCTCGAGTGTCTGACTGTGGGTTGACAGTAGGTGGGATCTAGAACTTCATCATCAATTGTTGTGTTTGCACTCCCCTCCCCCTCAGACCGAGTTTCTTCTTGCCCTGACCGAATATTTAAGTTGTCATCCCAATCGGGTATCTGCGTCTCATCTTCATCAGTATGTTCCTCATTGCCTATAACCACAGTTGTTGGAAAGGCAGCATTTTGGTAGCCAACAGTTTGCATATGATGAAAGTCAACCTCCAAGCCATGTCATGCCCTTCTAAAAGCATGTAAAACACAGCGAGGGGACTCCAACCACAGTCTCCCTCGTTGCCACTAACTGGGCCACACACACCCCACTTGACTGGCATCGGTTGAGCCCCCTTTTGAAAAAGAAAAAGATGCTTTGCATGAAGCACTCTCAAAAATACGCGTGCCTTTCCCGTCCCCTGGCTGACCCAGGGGAAGAAAAGTCCTCTGAGAGCCATGACTTGTTCATCTTGGTTCTTTTAGAAACACAGCGAGGGGACTCCAACCACAGTCTCCCTCGTTGCCACTAACTGGGCCACACACACCCCACTTGACTGGCATCGGTTGAGCCCCCTTTTGAAAAAGAAAAAGATGCTTTGCATGAAGCACTCTCAAAAATACGCGTGCCTTTCCCGTCCCCTGGCTGACCCAGGGGAAGAAAAGTCCTCTGAGAGCCATGACTTGTTCATCTTGGTTCTTTTAGAAACACAGCGAGGGGACTCCAACCACAGTCTCCCTCGTTGCCACTAACTGGGCCACACACACCCCACTTGACTGGCATCGGTTGAGCCCCCTTTTGAAAAAGAAAAAGATGCTTTGCATGAAGCACTCTCAAAAATACGCGTGCCTTTCCCGTCCCCTGGCTGACCCAGGGGAAGAAAAGTCCTCTGAGAGCCATGACTTGTTCATCTTGGTTCTTTTAGAAACACAGCGAGGGGACTCCAACCACAGTCTCCCTCGTTGCCACTAACTGGGCCACACACACCCCACTTGACTGGCATCGGTTGAGCCCCCTTTTGAAAAAGAAAAAGATGCTTTGCATGAAGCACTCTCAAAAATATGCGTGCCTTTCCCGTCCCCTGGCTGACCCAGGGGAAGAAAAGTCCTCTGAGAGCCATGACTTGTTCATCTTGGTTCTTTTAGAAACACAGCGAGGGGACTCCAACCACAGTCTCCCTCGTTGCCACTAACTGGGCCACACACACCCCACTTGACTGGCATCGGTTGAGCCCCCTTTTGAAAAAGAAAAAGATGCTTTGCATGAAGCACTCTCAAAAATACGCGTGCCTTTCCCGTCCCCTGGCTGACCCAGGGGAAGAAAAGTCCTCTGAGAGCCATGACTTGTTCATCTTGGTTCTTTTAGAAACACAGCGAGGGGACTCCAACCACAGTCTCCCTCGTTGCCACTAACTGGGCCACACACACCCCACTTGACTGGCATCGGTTGAGCCCCCTTTTGAAAAAGAAAAAGATGCTTTGCATGAAGCACTCTCAAAAATACGCGTGCCTTTCCCGTCCCCTGGCTGACCCAGGGGAAGAAAAGTCCTCTGAGAGCCATGACTTGTTCATCTTGGTTCTTTTAGAAACACAGCGAGGGGACTCCAACCACAGTCTCCCTCGTTGCCACTAACTGGGCCACACACACCCCACTTGACTGGCATCGGTTGAGCCCCCTTTTGAAAAAGAAAAAGATGCTTTGCATGAAGCACTCTCAAAAATACGCGTGCCTTTCCCGTCCCCTGGCTGACCCAGGGGAAGAAAAGTCCTCTGAGAGCCATGACTTGTTCATCTTGGTTCTTTTAGAAACACAGCGAGGGGACTCCAACCACAGTCTCCCTCGTTGCCACTAACTGGGCCACACACACCCCACTTGACTGGCATCGGTTGAGCCCCCTTTTGAAAAAGAAAAAGATGCTTTGCATGAAGCACTCTCAAAAATACGCGTGCCTTTCCCGTCCCCTGGCTGACCCAGGGGAAGAAAAGTCCTCTGAGAGCCATGACTTGTTCATCTTGGTTCTTTTAGAAACACAGCGAGGGGACTCCAACCACAGTCTCCCTCGTTGCCACTAACTGGGCCACACACACCCCACTTGACTGGCATCGGTTGAGCCCCCTTTTGAAAAAGAAAAAGATGCTTTGCATGAAGCACTCTCAAAAATACGCGTGCCTTTCCCGTCCCCTGGCTGACCCAGGGGAAGAAAAGTCCTCTGAGAGCCATGTCCACATTGTCAGTGGACAGACACGTGTGCTTATCTGCCAGCAGACCCACAGCAGCACTGAAGACAGGTTCCGAGAGAACGCTGGCTGCAGGACACGACAAGATCCCCAAGACGTACGTGGCGAGCTCAGGCAATTTATCAACATTGGAAGCCTAAAATGAGCAGGGCTCAAGTTGCACAATAATGGAATCGATGTTTCCTTGCATATACTCATATATCTGTGTGTCCTACTCTTTTTCCTTGTCCAGCTCTTTTGTTTTCGCATGAGTATATGTCCTTGTCACTTTCCCATGTGTTGTGAGTTGTTTGTGACCTTTTGGACACCTTTGAGGGTGTTTTCTAGGTGTTTTTCTGTGTTTGTGATTGCCTGCCATTGTTTCCTATGCAGTTCGAGTTCGGTTCGTCGAACGTTCGACGAACCGAACTCGAACGGGAGGTCCGTTCGGCGAACCAACCTCGAGCCGAACCGCGACCGGTTCGCTCATCTCTAGTCTTGATGAGGCTTTGCAGGGTGTAAATGTGGTCCGTGGTGCGATGGTTTGGCATGAACCCAGCTTGGCTTCTGCTGAGGGTGTCCCGCTGGGTGAGGAAGGTGATGATCCTTTTATTAATAATGCTGTTAAACAGTTTTCCCAGAATGCTGTTAACTAGAGATGAGCGAACCGGTCCCGGTTCGGCTCGAGGTCGGTTCGCCGAACGGAGGTCCCGCTCAAGTTCGGCTCGTCGAACGTTCGACGAACCGAACTCGAACTGCATAGGAAACAATGGCAGGCAATCACAAACACATAAAAACACCTAGAAAACACCCTCAAAGGTGTCCAAAAGGTCACAAACAACTCACAACACAACGCAAACACATGGGAAAGTGACAAGGACATATACTTATGCAAAAACAAAAGAGCTGGACAAGGAAAAAGAGGAGGAGACACAGATATAGGCATGGCACGCCCTTCTAAAGTCATGTAAAACACCGCAAGGTGACTCCAAGCGGAGTCTCCCTTTTTTCCAAAAATTGGGCCCCACACACACCCACCCATTCAGTGGCAGCACTTGTGCTCCAGTTGTACACTTCACAGCTAGATTTGCATCAAGCACATTCAAAAATACGCCATAATTAACCGTCCCCAGCATGACACCGGGGTAGGTAGATAAAGTCTTTGCTGAACCATGACTTGTTCATCTTGGCTTCTTTTAAAAACAATGTAAGCAAGGGTTACTCCAAGCGGAGTTTCCCTTTTTTTTCCAAAAATGGTGCCCCACACACACCCACCCATTCAGTGGCAGCACTTGTGCCCTAGTTGTACACTTCACAGCTAGATTTGCATCAAGCACTTTCAAAAATACGCCATAATTAACCGTCCCCAGGATGACACCAGGGTAGGTAGCAAAGTCTTTCCTGATCCCAGCTCTGTTCATCTTGGCTTCTTTTAAAAACACAGCAAGCAAGGGTTACTCCAAGCGGAGTCTCCCTTTTTTCCAAAAATTGGGCCACACAGACATCCACCCCATCAGTGGCAGCACTTGGGCCCTAGTTGCAAACAGGATGTTTTGATTTGCATCAAGCACATTCAAAAATACGCCATAATTAACCGTCCCCAGCATGACACCGGGGTAGGTAGATAAAGTCTTTGCTGAACCATGACTTGTTCATCTTGGCTTCTTTTAAAAACAATGTAAGCAAGGGTTACTCCAAGCGGAGTCTCGCTTTTTTTCCAAAAATTGTGCCCCACACACACCCACCCATTCATTGGCAGCACTTGTGCCCTAGTTGTACACTTCACAGCTAGATTTGCATCACGCACATTCCAAATCCACAAGCATTTACTCTCCCCAGGATGACACAGGGGTTGTAAATTCCTTCTGGATCCATGACTTGTTCATTTTGATGAACGTTAGTCTGTCCACATTGTCACTGGACAGACGCGTGCGCTTATCTGTCAGCACACACCCAGCAGCACTGAAGACACGTTCAGAGACAACGCTGGCAGCTGGACACGACAAAATCTCCAAGGCGTAACTGGAGAGCTCTGGCCATTTTTCTAGGTTTGAAGCCCAAAAGGAGCAAGGCTCCATTTGCAAAGTCATGGCATCGATGTTCATTTGGAGATACTCCTGTATCATCCTCTCCAGCCGTTGACTATGTGTCAGACTTGTTGTCTCTGGTGGCCTTGCAAAGGAGGGTCTAAAAAAATTATGAAAAGATTCCATAAAATTGCTGTTACCAGCACCAGATACGGTCCTACTGGTGCGTGTAGACTGTTGAAGATGACGAGACCGTCCCATGTTTGTCAAGTTACAACTGGGAGATTCACTCCCTGCACCTGCACGGTTGTTTGGTGGAAAAGCGGATCTAAGATCGAGTAACAGCTTCTGCTGATACTCCTGCATACGTGCGTCCCTTTCTATGGCTGGAATTATGTCACAAAATTTGGACTTGTACCGGGGATCTAATAGTGTGGCAAGCCAGTAGTCATCATCACTTCTAATTTTGACAATACGAGGGTCATGTTGGAGGTAGTGCAACAAGAAGGCACTCATGTGTCTTGCGCAGCCATGCGGACCAAGTCCACGCTGTGTTTGTGGCATAGAGGTGCTAACCGTTCTTTCTTCCTCTGACATCTCCCCCCAACCTCTTTCAACTGAAATTTGACCAAGGTCTCCCTCATCTGCTGAGTCTTCCATGTCCATGGACAGTTCATCCTCCATTTCCTCATATCCTCCTGCACCTTCCTCAACATCTCGCCTGCTACCATGCGCCCTTGTTGATCCCTGTCCCCCATGCTCCCATGCCTGGCGCCTTGGTGATGATGAACGTCTGGACCTTGGTGATGTTGTTGTGTCTTGCGCATATGAATCCTCCTGTAGTTCATCCCCTTCCTGTTGTCCCACCCCCTGACTCCGAATAGTGTTTAGCGTGTGTTCCAGCATGTAAATGACTGGAATCGTCATGCTGATAATGGCATTGTCAGCGCTAAACATATTCGTCGCCATGTCGAAACTGTGCAGAAGGGTGCATAGGTCCTTGATCTGAGACCACTCCATCAGGGTGATCTGCCCCACCTCTGCATCTCGTTGGCCCAGGCTATACGTCATGACGTATTGCACCAGGGCACGGCGGTGCTGCCACAGTCGCTGTAACATGTGGAGAGTTGAATTCCAGCGTGTCGCCACATCGCATTTCAGGCGGTGAACCGGCAGGCCGAAAGACTTCTGGAGCGATGCAAGTCGCTCAGCTGCGGCGCTTGAACGGCGGAAGTGAGCAGACAGTTTTCGTGCCCTGTTCAGAAGGCCATCTAGGCCGGGATACTGTGTTAAAAATTGCTGCACGACAAGGTTCAACACGTGAGCCATACAAGGTACGTGTGTCACCTTGCCCAGGCGAAGGGCCGCACCCAGGTTTGCAGCATTGTCGCACACGGCCTTACCAGGCTGCAGGTTGAGACAACCATTTATTAAACTCGGACCGCAGAGCTGACCACAACTCCTCAGCTGTGTGACTCTTATTCCCAAGACATGTCAAGCTAAAGACCGCCTGATGCCGTTGCGCTCTGCTGCCAGCATAGTAATGAGGGGTGCGTGATTCCTTCTGCGCAGTGAGAACGCTGGTGGCCTGACCAGGCAGGCTTGGGGCGGAGGTGGAGGACCCAGATGAGGTGGAGGATGCAGAAGCTGTGGCGGAACTTGGACAGACAGAGGATTGACAC
The DNA here is from genome assembly GCF_048569485.1 of Anomaloglossus baeobatrachus. Taxonomy (NCBI): domain Eukaryota; kingdom Metazoa; phylum Chordata; class Amphibia; order Anura; family Aromobatidae; genus Anomaloglossus; species Anomaloglossus baeobatrachus. The sequence continues at coordinate 755,328,157 of NC_134354.1, forward strand.
ACAAGTCGTGGGGACGGCAAGACTTGTGCAGCAAACCCTTCACCATCTATCACCATAGTTACCCAGTGCCCAGTCAGCGACATGTAACGTCCCTGTCCATGCTTACTGGTCCAAGTATCGGTGGTGAAATGCACCCGTTCACACACAGAGTTTCTCAATGAAGCGGTGATGTTGTGTGCGACATGCTGGTGTAGCGCGGGCACACCTTTCTTAGAAAAGTAGTGGCGACTAGGCATCTGGTACTGGGGCACAGCGACAGACATAAGGTCTCTAAAATCCTGTGTGTCCACTAGGCGGAAAGGCAGCATTTCTGTAGCCAACAGCTTACAGAGGGATAGAGTCAACCTCTTAGCTTTGTCATGGGTCGCAGGAAATGGCCTTTTATTTGTCCACATCTGAGGGACAGAGATCTGGCTGCTGTGTGTAGACGGTGTTGAGTAGGGTGTCCCTGGAAAAATGCAGGTTTGTGAGGAAAGTGCAGGCAGAGACATGATGTTGCCTTCATCCAAAGTTGGTGCTATCGATGTCTGAGAGAGCTGTACACACTCACTTGTTTCCCCTTCCAAAACAACTGACGACCTACCAAGCAAACTGCCTGTTGCGGTTACAGTGGTGGAAGTTGTGGGTGGAAAAACAGGTGTGACAGCTGTCCCCACAGTCCTAGAAGATGACGAGCGCGCGGATGCACTGGAAGGGGCAGGCGGTGGATGGTTCGCTCCGCTAGGCCGCATTGCAGCACGGTGAGCTTCCCACCGGGCCATATGATATTTATTCATGTGACGATTCATGGAAGAAGTTGTCAAACTGCTGAGGTTTTGACCTCTACTAAGAGAACCATGACAAATTTTACAGATCACATAATTTGGGCGATCTTTTTCTATGTCAAAAAAGGACCAGGCTAGGCAAGGCTTAGAGGCCATGCGACCTGTTGATCCACCCCGAATAATGCTCAGAGGCAGAGTGGTGGCTGAGGATACAGTTGTAGACGTGCTACCAGTACTCCGACTCTGTCCAGGAAGGCGCAAGGTAACTTCGTCATCAGTTGCATCCTCCTCCACCAGCTCTGTTGACCTCCTCGAGTGCCTGACTGTGGGTTGACAGTAGGTGGGATCTAGAACTTCATCATCAATTGTTGTGTTTGCACTCCCCTCCCCCTCAGACCGAGCCTCTTCTTGCCCTGACCGAATATTTAAGTTGTCATCCCAATCGGGTATCTGAGTCTCATCTTCATCAGTATGTTCCTCATTGTCTATAACCACAGGTGTTACAGTTTGTGACAAAGGGTCAACATTATGCTCCAAAACTTGGTCCTCACGGCCTGAATCAGAGTCACAAAGGTTCTGGGCATCACTGCAGACCATTTCCTGTTCTGTACTCACTGTAGCTTGGGAGCAGACCTCTGATTCCCAGGCTATAGTGTGACTGAACAGCTCTGCAGACTCAGCCATCTCAGTTCCACCATACTGTGCAGGGCTGATGGAGACTTCAGAGCTGGGAGAAATCAAGTTTGATTGGGATGACAACTCAGAGGACTGGTGTTTTTTGGATGCGGTACTTGAAGTGGCTGACAGGGCACTTGTTGGACCACTTGAGATCCATTCAAGCATTTTCCTTTTTTGCCCATCATCTACCTTTGTTCCTGTTGTTCGTGTCCGTAAAAAAGGGAGCACATCGGATTGTCCACAGTAAGTAGTAGACATCTTACTTTTGCTGGTAGATGGTCTATCTTCAGCAGATGATAATGAAGCTTTGCCACCTTCCCCACGGACAAAACCTTTTTTGCCTTTTCCACCACGCTTCTTCCCCTTTCCACCAGCATCTGTCATTTTGCCACTCATGTTGATTGCGACAAGATTGTGGACTGAAAATGTGGTAGTAAAAATTGAGAGGTGGTGTAGATTACAGTGGTGGTCTAGCTTTATTAACAGCAGAATAATAAAGAATAAATATCCCTGACAATGCAACTACGGCCCTTAAACTGGCAGCAAAAATTGCTAGTATAATGGCTTAGTTATAATGAGTTGGAGTGTGCAATGCAGGCAGAGGTGCTGCAAATGTCTTTGCACTAGTGGGACTATAGCAAAGTCCAATAGCCACGTTTAGGATGCCACTAGGTACACTGAGTATTTGCTAGTATAATGGCTTAGTTATAATGAGTTGGAGTGTGCAACGCAGGCAGACGTGCTGCAAATGTCTTTGCACTAGTGGGACTATAGCAAAGTCCAATAGCCACGTTTAGGGTGCCACTAGGTACACTGAGTGTTTGCTAGTATAATGGCTTAGTTATAATGAGTTGGAGTGTGCAATGCAGGCAGACGCGCTCTGCAAATGTCTTTGCACTAGTGTGACTATAGCAAAGTCCAATAGCCACGTTTAGGATGCCACTAGGTACACTGAGTGTTTGCTAGTATAATGGCTTAGTTATAATGAGTTGGAGTGTGCAATGCAGGCAGACGTGCTGCAAATATCTTTGCACTAGTGTGACTATAGCAAAGTCAAATAGCCACGTTTAGGATGCCACTAGGTACACTGAGTGTTTTCTAGTATAATGGCTTAGTTATAATGAGTTGGAGTGTGCAATGCAGGCAGACGTGCTGCAAATGTCTTTGCACTAGTGTGACTATAGCAAAGTCCAATAGCCACGTTTAGGATGCCACTAGGTACACTGAGTGTTTGCTAGTATAATGGCTTAGTTATAATGAGTTGGAGTGTGCAATGCAGGCAGACGTGCTCTGCAAATGTCTTTGCACTAGTGTGACTATAGCAAAGTCCAATAGCCACGTTTAGGATGCCACTAGGTACACTGAGTGTTTGCTAGTATAATGGCTTAGTTATAATGAGTTGGAGTGTGCAATGCAGGTAGAGGTGCTGCAAATGTCTTTGCACTAGTGTGACTAGACAAAAGTCCAATAGCCACGTTTAGGATGCCACTAGGTACACTGAGTGTTTGCTAGTATAATGGCTTAGTTATAATGAGTTGGAGTGTGCAATGCAGGTAGAGGTGCTGCAAATGTCTTTGCACTAGTGTGACTAGACAAAAGTCCAATAGCCACGTTTAGGATGCCACTAGGTACACTGAGTGTTTGCTAGTATAATGGCTTAGTTATAATGAGTTGGAGTGTGCAATGCAGGCAGACGCGCTCTGCAAATGTCTTTGCACTAGTGGGACTATAGCAAAGTTCAATAGCCACGTTTAGGATGCCACTAGGTACACTGAGTGTTTGCTAGTATAATGGCTTAGTTATAATGAGTTGGAGTGTGCAATGCAGGCATAGGTGCTGCAAATGTCTTTGCACTAGTGTGACTAGACAAAAGTCCAATAGCCACGTTTAGGATGCCACTAGGTACACTGAGTGTTTGCTAGTATAATGGCTTAGTTATAATGAGTTGGAGTGTGCAATGCAGGCAGAGGTGCTGCAAATGTCTTTGCACTAGTGTGACTAGACAAAAGTCCAATAGCCACGTTTAGGATGCCACTAGGTACACTGAGTGTTTGCTAGTATAATGGCTTAGTTATAATGAGTTGGAGTGTGCAATGCAGGCAGACGTGCTCTGCAAATGTCTTTGCACTAGTGGGACTATAGCAAAGTCCAATAGCCACGTTTAGGATGCCACTAGGTACACTGAGTGTTTGCTAGTATAATGGCTTAGTTATAATGAGTTTGAGTGTGCAGAGGACAGGAGGGTACAGTGCCAGGATTGTGGGGCTCTGGGTAGAGGAATGGAAGCCTGCCTTTCTATTCCCTCCTAATAGGGAAATGCAGGGAGGAAATCACTGACCTTGGCTACACAGACGCTGTCGCTGTTTTCAGGACCTGTCACCTTAACTCTGACCCTGCCGGTTTGAGCCCTTAAAAGGACTGCTAGAAAGTGCTCTTCCTAAGCTGTCCAGCGCTGTGTATGGAGCGCATACAGCTGTATCAGCGATAGGACAAAGGACGGAGCTGCGACAGTGATGTCTGACACCAAAGACGCAGAAGAGATAATGGCGTCCTGGAGGAAAATGTCCGGTTTTATAATGCAGGGACATGTGACATGGACATCCTATCACACATGCCGTTGCTTCTCTGGCTAAAAGTCCACTTAGCTGTGTGTGTGTCTGGGATTGGCTGACATGCTGGCCCGCCCCACTACACGCGCGCGCTTAGGGAAGGAAGACAAGGAAAAAAAAAAAAAATGGCGATCGCCATTATAGAAACAGCAGTGATCTGAAGGCGCTGTTCACGCACACTATACACTGAAATGTCATAATAGTGTGAGTCACAGAGTGACTTACACTATTACAGCGGAAACCAAGCTAGGATTTAGCTGGTTTTTTGCTGCTAGAACCGTTCTCGAACGTTTCTAGAACTATCGAGCTTTTGCAAAAAGCTCGAGTTCTAGTTCGATCTAGAACAGGGCCCAAAATCACTTGAGCCTAGAACTGGAGAACCTCGAACCACGAACCGCGCTCAACTCTACTGTTAACACAGATCCCTCTGTAGTTTGCTGGATCATATCGGTCTCCATTCTTGTAGATGGGTGTTATGAGACCTTGATTCCAGCTCTTTGGGAAGTAGCCGGCACTCAGGACGTGGGTAAATAGTTTAGCCACTGCTGCATGAATGTCTGGGGAACTGTATTTGATCATCTCTGGCAGGATGCCATCACTGCCCGCGGCCTTCTTGCATTTCATATATTTGATTCTGTCTTTTATTTCCAGCACACTGATTGGTATGTCCAGAGGATTTTGGAAGTCTTTGATTGTCTCCTCCATGTCCCTGAGTTTAGTGGTTAGGTGCTCCTGTTCTGAAGTTAGGTCTTCTTCTGGTATATTCTTGTAGAGGCCTTTAAAGTAGATGTGCCAGATGTTGCCATTTTGGATGTGGAGGGTGCTATGCTTGGACTTCGTGCCAATATGACTCCAGGTTTTCCAGAATGAGTTGTCCTTGAGGGAGTCCTCAAGCTTCTGTAGTTCTTGGGAGATGTGCCTCTTTTTTTTCTCCTTGAGAATGCACTTGTATTGCCTCTGTAGGGTGTCATGAGCTGCTCTTAGGTCCCTGTTTTTGAGGTCTCTGTGTTTTTGGTTTGAGGCTACCCTTAGGGAGTTGCGCAGTGTCTTGCATTTTTTGTCGAACCATTTTTGGCCTTGTTTGTTTGAAGGTTTCTTGGGGTTGGTCTTTCTGACGCCTGCTAACTCTGCCTTGATATATAGGATGTTGTTAAAGTCATTCACTGCCCGGTTGACTCCTTGCTGGTTTGATGTATAGCGTCTTGTGTTGAAATTTACAAGTAGCTCTTGCATCTCGGTTCTGTTGCTCATGTTGGTGTATTCAGTGGATAACTGTTTAGGCCATTTGTAGGATGGTGTCAGGTTGTGGAGACCGGTCAGGTGGGGCTTATCTGTGTATTGCTTGTCCGTGGATCTCATGTACAGTAGTGTCTGGTTGTGGTCTGACAGGTGAGTTTCGGGGGTGACTATGAAGGCATTTATTTTTGCTGGGTCCATGTCTGTTATTGCATAATCCACCACACTGCTGCCAATGTGGGAGTTTAGTGTAAATCTCCCTAATGAGTCCCCCTTGATGCGCCCGTTCACTATATATAACCCCAAGCTCCGACACAGGTTCAACAGGGTTCTGCCGCTTTTATTCACCACTCTGTCAAAGCTGTTTCTTGCTGTCTGTACTGAGTCACTGTAGAAGGGCCCCTCTCTCATTACATATGTATTTCCGTCAGGTGACAGGTAGTCCTTCTCTGTACCCGTCCTGGCATTGAGGTCTCCGCAGATGAGAACTCTGCCCTTGGACTGGAATTGGGCTACCTCCCTCCATAGGTCCTCATAGATGTCCGGCTTATAGTATGGGGATTCTGATGGAGGGATGTAGGTTGCGCAGAGGTAGATGTCCTCCTGAGAGGTGAGGATGGAGCTGCCTATCCTCATCCAGATATGGCTTTCTCCTCTTTTTACTGCCTTGATGTGATCTTTAATATCCTCCTTGTACCATATTAGTATTCCCCCTGAGCAGCGGCCCTGTTTGGTGTTTTTGTTTTTCTGGGCAGAGACAGAAAATTCCCTATATCCTATGGGTGCCAGGGATTCCTCCTCTGTCCGTACCCATGTCTCCAGAAGGATCTGGATGTCAATGTTTCTTTAGCCTTTGTTTAAAGTCTGGGTCATTTGTCTTGGACCCAAAAGATGAGGCATTCAATCCTTGAATGTTCCAGCTACTGATAACTAAGGATGTCATATTTGGTCGATATACCTTATAATGAAGAAAGATTTTCATAGGACATAACAGGTTCTTGTGGTAGAGGGTTTGGGTGGCATGTGTTAAGGTCTCATGAGTTGGCCGCACAATGTTTTGAGCAATGTCCTTATTTCTGCCATGTCACTGTTCACTGTTGTTTTGTAATGCCATTGTGGGGCATGTGGTCTCCTGTGCGCTCTCTGTGGACTCTCTCTAGGGTTTGCTGTGTGTTGCCATTGTGGGGCATGTAGTCCCCTGTAGAGTTGAGCGCGGTTCGCGGTTCGTGGTTCTCCAGTTCTAGGCTCGAGTGATTTTGGGGGCTGTTCTAGATCGAACTAGAACTCGAGCTTTTTGCAAAAGCTCGATAGTTCTAGCTACGTTCGAGAACGGTTCTAGCAGCAAAAAGCAGGGCTTTTTACAGCTACAGTGTGCAGGAGCCATCGCTGGCAGCCTGCCAGAAGCTGGTAACCAAGATAAACATCGGGTATCCAAGCAAAGCGCTTTGGTTAGTAACCCGATGTTTATCCTAGTTACGTGCACGAAGCCCACACTTCTCCGCTCAGCTCGCTCCGCCCCCTCCTGCCCGCGGCATGTACACACGTACACACACACACACACACACACACACACACACACACACTGCACACATGGTCCCGCTCGGCTTACCTGCGGTGATGAAGTCCCGCCATCCCGACCTCAGCGCTGTCATTGTCCTCCATGGCCGCCGCTTGTCACATCACCTTCTCTCGCTTCCGACCCGAGACTGACTAGCGGTGACGTCACGGGCCTCTCGCGATACTTGGCTGTGAAGGCGGCGGTCATTGAACTCAGTGACAGGTGCTGTCAGTGTGCTGGAGATCAGCTGTCTGCTTTACCTTGGCTGGTGATCCAATTTTGGGGGGACCCCTACGTGTTTTTTTTTTTTTTTTAATTATTTATTTAATTTAAAATAACAGCGTGGGGTGCCCTCAGTTTTGGATTACCAGCCAAGGTGAGGTTGCCAGCTGTGGTCTGCAGGCTGCAGCCGTCTGCTTTACCCTAGCTGGCTACAAAACTAGGGGGAACCCTACGTCTTTTTTTTTTTTCATTTTTTTGGCTAAATACAAAGCTAAGCACCCCTTAGTGCCACATGAAAGGCACCAAAGGGTGCAAAATTACAAAATGCAGGAGAGTGGAACATTATGTGTCTTTCTGCCATTATAATGACAGAAAAGACTGATATGAAGTGTACAAGCACAAGAAAATCACCAGAGCGCTCTACGCCGTGAAAAGCAGTAGAAAATGGCACTGGAGTGAACATGTGACCGCCTCATGTAGGATGAAGCTATGGATCCTGGGTAAATTTATGCATTTACCCTCCTTCAGTTTTTTTGAAGTACAGAAAAAAAACGGAAGGCACACGGATGACAAACAGATGACATACGGACCGTCTACGGAATGGAAACGGATGCCACACGGATGCACCCGTGAAAAAAAACGGACTGTTTTTTGCAGACCGCAAAAATGGATCGGTCGTGTTAATATAGCCTTATTCTGATCTGCCGTTTATAAACAGCAGGCAGAAATAAGTGAATAGCGCCCCCCAGCGTCATAAAATCTCCGGGGTTTCAGGGCTAGCTGAGACCCTGGAGATCATGATTCAGGACGGTTTTTCCGGTCCCCGCTCACGTGATCACAGGTATACACCGTACACCGATGATCACGTTACAGTAAATGACAGCGCCGGTAAAAATTTATTTATCTCCCATCTGGCATGAACAAACACTTCTTCTCCACTTCTTCTCCACTTCTCCACTTTTTCTCCACCTTTTCTCCACCTTTTCTCCACCTTTTCTCCACTTTTTCTACATTTTTTTCTCCACTTTTTCTCCACTTCTTCTCCACTTTTTCTCCACTTTTTCTACATTTTTTCTCCACTTCTTCTCCACTTCTTCTCCACTTTTTCTCCACTTTTTCTCCACCTTTTCTCCACTTTATCTCCATTTTTTTCTCCACTTTTTCTACATTTTTTCTCCACTTTTTCTCCACTTTTTCTCCACCTTTTCTCCACCTTTTCTCCACTTTTTCTCCATTTTTTCTCCACTTTTCTACATTTTTTCTCCACTTTTTCTCCACTTCTTCTGCACTTTTTCTCCATTTTTTCTCCACTTCTTCTCCACCTTTTCTCCACCTTTTCTCCACTTTTCTCCATTTTTTCTCCACTTTTTCTACATTTTTTCTCCACTTTTTCTCCACTTTTTCTCCACTTTTTCTCCACTTCTTCTCCACTTCTTCTCCACTTTTTCTCCACCTTTTCTCCACTTTTTCTCCATTTTTTTCTCCACTTTTTCTACATTTTTTTTCCACTTTTTCTCCACTGTTTCTCCACTTTTTCTCCACTTTTTATCCACTGTTTCTCCACTTTTTCTCCACTTTTTCTCCACTTTTTCTCCACTTTTTCTCCACTTTTTATCCACTTTTTCTCCACTTTTTCTCTACTTTTTCTCCACTTTTTCTCCACTTTTTCTCCACTTTTTCTCTACTTTTTCTCCACTTTTTCTCCACTTTTTCTCCATTTTTTCTCCTCTTTTTCTCTACTTTTTCTCCACTTTTTCTCCACTTTTTCTCCATTTTTTCTCCACTTTTTCTACATTTTTTCTCCACTTTTTCTCCACCTTTTCTCCACTTTTTCTCCACTTTTTCTCCACTTTTTCTCCACCTTTTCTCCACTTTTTCTCCACTTTTTCTCCATTTTTTCTCCACTTTTTCTACATTTTTTCTCCACTTTTTCTCCACTTTTTCTCCACTTTTTCTCCATTTTTTCTCCACTTTTTCTACATTTTTTCTCCACTTTTTCTCCACCTTTTCTCCACTTTTTCTCCACTTTTTCTCCACTTTTTCTCCACCTTTTCTCCACTTTTTCTCCACTTTTTCTCCATTTTTTCTCCACTTTTTCTACATTTTTTCTCCAGTTTTTCTCCACTTTTTCTCCACTTTTTCTCCACTTCTTCTCCACTTTTTCTCCACTTTTTCTCCATTTTTTCTCCACTTTTTCTACATTTTTTCTCCACTTTTTCTCCACTTTTTCTCCATTTTTTCTCCACTTTTTCTCCACTTTTTCTTCAATTTTTCTCCACTTTTTCTCCACTTTTTCTCCACTTTTTCTCCATTTTTTCTCCACTTTTTCTCCACTTTTTCTCCACTTTTTCTCCATTTTTTTCTCCACTTTTTCTCCACTTTTTCTCCACTTTTTCTCCATTTTTTCTCCATTTTTTCTCCACTTTTTCTCCACTTTTTCTCCATTTTTTCTCCACTTTTTCTCCACTTTTTCTCTGTTCTTTTTCTATGGTCGGTCTACCCATTAGCTCTGCCATGCATAGTGTAGCTCTACACCTACTGCACATGTTACTTTATGATTGACATCTCTTTCGTACCAGAGCTGTCTAAGCCTACTCTGACCCCATATTTGTCATTACTATATTGTCCTTGTACTGTATTATGACATTTGTATCATGTGTTTCATTTCTTGCTGTGTTGCAATTTTTTTGCTGCATCCCAATTGTACCTCTACATTGTTCGAGTTTATGTTATTGTTCTCTCACTCTTATGTGATACTGATTTTTGGCATTTTTCATGATTACATGCAGATAAGTCCAATCTGACGAAGGCTCAGGCCGAAACGTCATTTGTAACTTGTTTTGGACAAAAACATATATGCTTATGAAAAAAAAAATTTTCTTAATACGGACCAATAAAGAGTGATTTTGCATTACTATCCATTGTGACTTACTGACTTAGTCTAGGAGATTTAGAGTGCCGAGGTTACTCACTAATTTTATCTATTATTACCTCTGAGCACCTATATACCAGTGAGCAGAGCTTCCTCTACAGTAGTTCTCCTGATTAGGCATGTCCTTACCTCATGAGCAGGGCATTGCAGCTTTGGTAGCAACCATTACGACATGGACTCTGCTGCTGTGGACCCGGGGAGAGTGAGTGCAGATTCATTGCACCCACACTCCTCACATGAAGAGTCTGCACTCCTAGAAAATGGGGGATATGTTCCCTGAGTGTCTCCCCCCCATATTCTAGACGGTCCAGAGTCGTCGTGGGACCCCTTTAGTTTTTTTTCTTACAATAAATTGGTGAAAGAGGAAATGTTTTGGGGACTGTTTTTTCAAATAAATTTCTTTTGTCGATTTTTTTTTTTTTGTTAGTACTGACAGTTTATGATGTTGGGTATCTAATAGACGCCATGACATCACAAACTGCTGGGCTTGATCTCAGGTGACTTTACAGCTAGTATCAACCCGATTTATTACCCCGTTTGCCACTGCACCAGGGCACGGGATGAGCTGGGGTGAAGCGCCAGGATTGGCGCATCTAGTGGATGCGCCACGTCTGGGGTGCCTGCGGCCTGCTATTTTTAGGCTGTGAAGGCTCAATAACTATGGACCTTCCCACCCTGAAAACACCAGACCACAGCTGTCCGCTTTACCTTGGCTGGTGATCCAATTTGGGGGGGACCCTACTTTTATTGTGTAATTATTAATATTTATAAAATAATTATAAAAAAGAGCCTGAGGGGACCTCCACATTGGATCCCCAACCACGGTAAAGCTGCCAGCTGTGGTTTTCAGGCTACAGCCATCTGCTTTACCCTAGCTGGCTATCAAAAATGGGGGGACCCAACGTCATTTTTTTTTTTAACTATTTTTTAAATAGAAAAAATTAATGGGCTTCCCTGTATTTTGATTGCCAACCAAGGTAACGGCAGGCAGATGGGGGTGGCATGGTTTTCTCCACCTTTTCTCCACTTTTTCTACATTTTTTTCTCCACTTTTTCTCCACTTTTTCTTCACTTTTTCTCCACTTTTTCTCCACTTTTTCTCCACTTCTTCTCCACTTCTTCTCCACTTTTTCTCCACCTTTTCTCCACTTTTTCTCCATTTTTTTCTCCACTTTTTCTACATTTTTTCTCCACTTTTTCTCCACTTTTTCTCCACTTTTTCTCCACTTTTTCTCCACTTTTTCTCCATTTTTTCTCCACTTTTTCTCCACCTTTTCTCCACTTTTTCTCCATTTTTTTCTCCACTTTTTCTCCACTTTTTCTCCACTTTTTCCCCATTTTGTCTCCATTTTTTTCTCCACTTTTTCTCCACTTTTTCTCCATTTTTTTCTCCACTTTTTCTTCACTTTTTCTCCATTTTTTCTCCACTTCTTCTCCACTTCTTCTCCACTTCTCCACTTTTTCTCCACTTTTTCTCCACTTTTTCTCCACTTTTTCTCCACTTCTTCTCCACTTCTTCTCCACTTTTTCTCCATTTTTTTCTCCACTTTTTCTACATTTTTTCTCCACTTTTTCTCCACTTTTTCTCCACTTTTTCTCCACTTTTTCTCCATTTTTTCTCCACTTCTTCTCCACTTCTTCTCCACTTTTTCTCCACCTTTTCTCCACTTCTCCATTTTTTTCTCCACTTTTTCTCCATTTTTTCTCCACTTTTTCTACATTTTTTCTCCACTTTTTCTCCACTTTTTCTCCACTTTTTCTCCACCTTTTCTCCACCTTTTCTCCACTTTTTCTCCATTTTTTCTCTACTTTTTCTACATTTTTTCTCCACCTTTTCTCCACTTTTTCTCCATTTTTTCTCCACTTTTTCTACATTTTTTCTCCACTTTTTCTCCACTTTTTCTCCACTTCTTCTCCACTTCTTCTCCACTTCTTCTCCACTTCTTCTCCACTTTTTCTCCACCTTTTCTCCACTTTTTCTCCATTTTTTTCTCCACTGTTTCTACATTTTTTCTCCACTTTTTCTAGTCTACCCTAGTCATCTAGTGGATGTGCCACGTCTGGGGTGCCTGCGGCGTGCTATTTTTAGGCTGTGAAGGCTCAATAACTATGGACCTTCCCACCCTGAAAACACCAGACCACAGCTGTCCGCTTTACCTTGGCTGGTGATCCAATTTGAAAACAAATGACGTAGGCTTCGCCCCATTTTTGTGTCCAGCCAGGTACAACTAGGCAGCTGGGGATTGGAATCCGCAGCACAGGTTAGCCCGAGGTTTCTGGGCGCCTCTGCTGCGAATTTCAGTCCGCAGCCGTCCCAGAAAATGGCGCTCTCATAGAAGCGCCATCATCTGGCGCTGTATCCAACTCTTCCAACAGCCCTGGAGCCGGGTGGCTTGTTGGGTAATCATGAGTTAATACTGGCTTTGTTTTACTAGCCAGTATTAAGCCAGAGATTCTTAATGTCAGGCACGTTTGACCCGGCCATTAAGAATCTCCAATAAAGGGTTAAAAAAAAGACACCACACAGAGAAAAAATACTTTAATAGAAATAAATACACAGACACATTAGAGACTCCATCTTTATTACCCCCTGTCAGCCCAATAAATCCTCAATAAACCAGCGCTGATAAGAGGTTTTTAATAGAGGCTTAAATTATAAGCAGCAATTTCAGCGTTCCAAGTGCCTTTAAATGAATTTGAAGAAACTGCACTTCAGGATTGTAGTGAGGATTGTAGTGAGGATGAGGTGCCCCAGCCCATCACTTGATGAGCTGGGGCACCTCATCCTCACTACAATCCTCACTAGTGTAGTAGTAGTGACGATTGTAGTGAGGATGAGGTGCCCCAGCCCATCACTTGATGAGCTGGGGCACCTCATCCTCACTACAATCCTCACTAGTGTAGTAGTAGTGACGATTGTAGTGAGGATGAGGTGCCCCAGCCCATCACTTGATGAGCTGGGGCACCTCATCCTCACTACAATCCTCACTAGTGTAGTAGTAGTGACGATTGTAGTGAGGATGAGGTGCCCCAGCCCATCACTTGATGAGCTGGGGCACCTCATCCTCACTACAATCCTCACTAGTGTAGTAGTAGTGACGGTTGTAGTGAGGATGAGGTGCCCCAGCCCATCAAGTGATGGGCTGGGGCACCTCATCCTCACTACAATCCTCACTAGTGTAGTAGTAGTGACGATTGTAGTGAGGATGAGGTGCCCCAGCCCATCACTTGATGAGCTGGGGCACCTCATCCTCACTACAATCCTCACTAGTGTAGTAGTAGTGACGATTGTAGTGAGGATGAGGTGCCCCAGCCCATCACTTGATGAGCTGGGGCACCTCATCCTCACTACAATCCTCACTAGTGTAGTAGTAGTGACGATTGTAGTGAGGATGAGGTGCCCCAGCCCATCACTTGATGAGCTGGGGCACCTCATCCTCACTACAATCCTCACTACAATCGGGAAGCAGCGTGCAGCCTTCACTCCGTGAGTGATCAGTGCTGCTAGCGGTAACAGCGGTAACGCTGACAGACGCGTTACCATAGCAACGGTGCTCCCGGAGCCGCTGTTAGCGGTGATGTCACCGCTAACTGTGTTGCTATGGCAACTGTGATCTCCGTTAATGACCGGCTGTGTCAGCCGGTCCCTAACGGAACGGGGAGTCGACCGTGTGCTAGAGCATATCGCCGGTACACGGCGATACACAAATGTGCACCATGTATCGGAGAGATGCACTCGCAGGTCCTACATGACGCGTCATAGTCATGTGACCAGTCTGTAGCCAATGAGATAATAGCCACGTGACTGGTCACATGGCTAATTTGACGTCACGATAGGTCCTGCATCGCTGCTGGCAGTGCTGGTCACCGGGAGGATTCAGCGATCATCGGATGGAATAGCGGCAGGAGACAGAGTGCAGGAGGGATCGCGGGGACCGGTAAGTGTTATGGCAATGTTTATTAACTGTTTGTGTACATTTATCATGCATTTTTATGTGTTTGTGATTGCCTCCCATTATAGCCTATTGGTTCGAGTTCGGTTCGTCGAACGTTCGACGAACTGAACTCGAACGAGACCTCCGTTCGGCGAACCACCTCGAGCCGAACCGCGACAGGTTCGCTCATCTCTAGTCCCCTGTGCCCTCTCTGTGGACTCTCTCTGGGGTTTGCTGTGTGTTGCCATTGTGGGGCATGTGGTCTCCTGTGCACGCTCTGTGGACTCTCACTATGGGTTGCTGTGTGTTGCCATTGTGGGGCATGTGGTCTCCTGTGCCCTCTCTGTGGACTCTCTCTGGGGATTGCTATGTGTTGCCATTGTGGGGCATGTGGTCTCCTGTGCACTCTCTGTGGATTCTCTCTGGGGATTGCTATGTGTTGCCATTGTGGGGCATGTGGTCTCCTGTGCACTCTCTGTGGACTCTCACTATGGGTTACTGTGTGTTGCCATTGTGGGGCATGTGGTCTCCTGTGCCCTCTCTGTGGATTCTCTCTAGGGATTCCTGTGGGCTGCCATCTGTTTGGTGGGTGTCTTGGAGGTCTGTTTAGAACTATATCCTTGAGCTCTTTTGCTAGATGGCTAACCCCTTGTTTATTGAGGTGTTTATCGTCATATAGGTGATGGAGCGTAATTTCGGGGTGGATTGCCAGCTGTATATTTGGTGTTAAGGCGATACTGGCGGCCAGCTCTGAGTTGATTTGCTGGGTTACCTCTTGGCTTATTTCTTTCCTAGGAAGCAGGGCAGACAGGATTATTTTGGTTCTGGGGAATTTTTGCTGGGCTGCTATAGCGAGTTTTGATAGGTCCTGAGTGACTGTCTCTTGATGGATATTGTTTGTGCCGCTGTGTAGTATGAGGTGTGTGGGCTCTGTGAAGTATGGGTTACTGATCATGTCGCGGGCGGAGGAGGGGACGCTGCGCTCTCCCACTGCTCGGGTCCGGCTGCCGCTGCTGCCGCGACCGCTGCTGCTCGGTGGCTCGAGCGATGGGCCGGATCCCGGGGACTCGAGCGGCGCTCCTCGCCCGTGAGTGAAAAGGGGATTGATTTTGGGGATTTATTGTCCGTGACGCCACCCACGGTTGTGGTGATTGTGTGGACACCACCGCTGCTCTGTATGGGGATCCCGGGAGTGGTGGTATGGAGCAGCTAGATGTTGGCCCTCCCCTCCGTGGGTAGGGGGGTTGGTGGTCCCGGGGCCCGATGATGGGGAGTTAGGATGGTTGACAGGCGGGTTATGGGGCCTGTGAAGGTGCAGGGACGCAGGGGCAGCGCTGTGCCGCACGGCACAGAGGTACTCACTCAGCCCAAGGATGATGACACAGTTCACGGTAAACAAGCGGCTGGTTGGACGGGTCCCTCGGACGGCTGCGGTGTTGATGTTCACTGAAAGTTAGCGGTGACTGTCTCTTCCCTGCACCTAAATACGGTTGTTGGTAGCGATGGATTCCCACCGGTAACCCGCTCCCCAGCTTGGATATGAGCCGGAGGAGCCCCTCTTTTGCCCGCAGGCGCTGGCCCTGAGAAACTGGTGCCTTGGCGGTGTCTCTCCAATATGGTTGGACGGTTGCCTTCAATCGGTACTTTGGCTGTTGGGAGACCCGGAGGTCCCCTTCACTGACGGATTTGGCAAATTATACGGCGACTCCAAGCCTTGCCGGGATCCGAAAGGCCCCTGCCAATGGTGCTGGCTTCTCTTTGTGTACCGGTCCGGTACCGCCGGGCCACCACCCGTCCACAGTCCTTACGGTAGACTCCAATAGGCCACTCCTGCAGATGGTCACCGCCGTCTGCCAACCTTGCTGTCTCAGTCCGGGGCACACACCCGGACCAACTTCAGGCTCTGTTGCTGTCACTTTCTCCTTCACTTCACCTCCTTTCACTTGCTCCTCTACCACTTCCCTCTCACTTCCTTCCACTCTCCAACTCAACTCTCAACTAACTGTTTGGTTTTCCCGCCTCCAGGACTGTGAACTCCTCGGTGGGCAGAGCCAACCGCCTGGCCCACCCCTGGTGTGGACATCAGCCCCTGGAGGAGGGCAACAAGGATTTTGTGTTCTGACCTTGGTGTGCCTGCAGGGAATGTGGAGTGCGTGGTGGTGTCATGACCTGTGACCCCTAGCTTGCCCAGGGCGTCACATTCCCCCTTAGCAAAACGCAGACCGTCCTTGGGCTGCCCGTCCAACACCGGTTTTATTTTCCATTTTTTTTTTTTTCTGAAAAGATAAGAAAAACAGTAACACATACAATTATAGTAACATCATCCCACAACAACAACAAAGAGGCACTTTTCTTAAACGTTACGGTAACGGTTGCGGCTGCCGCTCTCTCCCACCCAAGTAACCTGGCCCTGATGCTGCCCCTAAGAAACAGGCAGCACCCCTTGACCCCAGTCCTGAACCAAGTTACCCGAGCGGGATCTGTCCTTCCCCTCCAGAGGGTAGCCACCGGTTCCTGTGGTGGCTGGGCCCCAGCCTGCTCCACTGCGGGCCTTCCCTCCAATCTGCCTCTCCGGAGGTGGCAATGGTGGTAGCTGCAACAAACATTTTATTTACAAGCCACTAACGTTTGTGGTTGCCCTGCAAGTTCACGGGCTTGTCCGTAAGGAGTCCCTTACGCAACTTTGAGCGGTCCCCACGGGGACAACGGTGCCGGCAACGGCCGGTTCAATCATGGTTGCAGACAATCAGATGAGACTTCGGTGATCATTTTCATTTTCTCAAACTTTCAACTCAAAACTTTCCAATACAAACACAGTGCTGGTCCCAACGGGGACTGTGACAATGGTGCTCCGCTGCCCTACTCAGATTCCTCGGCATCACCTTGGGGAAGGGGTGCGGCGCTCGCACGGGCCTCCTGGCTGCCCCTCAGCTTTGCATCTAGCGCAAACCACCCCCTCTCCCCACAGTGCCGGGTGTACTGAACCAAGTCGCCTGGCATCAGGTTACGACCTGGGTGCTCCTCCGGGAGATGGGCATTCACATCCCGCCGGGCTATGAACACTTCGGCCTCCAGGCCTGGTTCATAAATGAATCCATAGCCCCGGCGGACATCAAACCGCCTCACCTCGCCTTCATACAACGGGCCCCGGACACGGAAAGTTGCCTGATTGAGATTCTCTTTTTCCCGGATTCCACGGGCCACCAACTCCGCCTTCTTCCTTTCCCTCTCCTCGATTTCCAGGCCCAACGGTACCGGCTCCCTGTCCCAGTACGGCGCTACTGCGGGCTCCGGCGCATGGGTCGGGCCCCGCGGGACATTTTGGATGCTGCCCACTGTTAGGGATCTGGGCGGCAGGTACCGCGGTGTCTTGGCCTTGGACGCCGCCTTGCAGCGGCAACCCGGTGCAACCTCAGCCGAGGTGTGGGGGATGGGCACAGGGGCTTTCCTCTGCTGGGCCTTCGGCACGGAGCGGGCTATCGGCTCCGGCTTGGGGAATTTCTCGGGGGACGCCTCCGGTTCGGGCTTCGGGGTTTTCCACGGCAGCACCTCCGGGCGGCTACCGGCTCCGGCTGCAGGTCGGCCCGCCGGGGCAGGCATGCTGGGTATCGCTACCGGTTGCGGTGGCAGCGGGCCTAGTGGCGGGGTCACAGCTTCCGGGACGGGTGGCAAGGGAGGCAGCAGGGTGAGAGGGTTTAGACCGGGTCCCGCAGCCGCGATGACCAGCCCTTCAAGGGCATCGGGGCGTGGGTCACTCACCCTCCCTTCCGCAGCTTCCTCCTCGCGTCTCCGCACGGTCGCTATGACATCCGCCATGTCGGTCTCCCACTCCTCCATGAGGAGCTGCATCTTGACCTGCAGCCTTTGGTAGAGCTGCGCGGTCCGGATCTCCACCCACGCCACGGTTCCCGGCGCGGGGGCTATGGTGCTTCGGGACGGCATCCACATGTTGCTGGCGGCCTCTCCCAGGAACAAGATGGCTGCAGAGTCCTGGCGTCCCTGCTTTTATAGCCGCGGCTACATGCGACCAGTCGCCATTTCGTCCCCCTTAGCCTTTTTCTGGCTCCTCCTCTATCGGGGCGGGGTCTTGGCCTTCGCGCCTCCACTACTCGAGAAGACGCTCGAGCGGGAACTTTTCGCGCCAAAGATGGCGGCTTCTGAAATTTTCTGGCCGGACACCTCCGGCGGTAACAAGGCGCACCTCTACCAGACGGCAGAGCGGTAAGATCCTGTTCGTGACGCCAAGTTGTCGCGGGTGGAGGAGGGGACGCCGCGCTCTCCCACTGCTCGGGTCCGGCTGCCGCTGCTGCCGCGGCCGCTGCTGCTCGGTGGCTCGAGCGATGGGCCGGATCCCGAGGACTCAAGCGGCGCTCCTCGCCCGTGAGTGAAAAGGGGATTGATTTTGGGGATTTATTGTCCGTGACGCCACCCACGGTTGTGGTGATTGTGTGGACACCACCGCTGCTCTGTATGGGGATCCCGGGAGCGGTGGTATGGAGAAGCTAGATGTTGGCCCTCCCCTCCGTGGGTAGGGGGGTTGGTGGTCCCGGGGCCCGATGATGGGGAGTTAGGATGGTTGACAGGCGGGTTATGGGGCCTGTGGAGGTGCAGGGATGCAGGGGTAGCGCTGTGCCGCACGGCACGGAGGTACTCACTCAGCCCAAGTATGATGACATAGTTCACGGTAAACAAGCGGCTGGTTGGACGGGTCCCTCGGACGGCTGCGGTGTTGATGTTCCCTGCAAGTTAGCAGTTGGCGGTGTCTCTCCAATATGGTTGGACGGTTGCCTTCAATCAGGAATTTGGCTGTTGGGAGACCCGGAGGTCCCCTTCACTGACGGATTTGGCAAATTATACGGCGACTCCAAGCCTTGCCGGGAAAGGCCACTGCCAATGGTGCTGGCTTCTCTTTGTGTACTGGTCCGGTACCGCCGGGCCACCACCCGTCCACGGTCCTTACGGTAAACTCCAATAGGCCACTCCTGCAGACGGTCACCGCCGTCTGCCAACCTTGCTGTCTCAGTCCGGAGCACACACCAACTTCAGGCTCTGTTGCTGTCACTTTCTCCTTCACTTCACCTCCTTTCACTTGCTCCTCTACCACTTCCCTCTCACTTCCTTCCACTCTCCAACTCAACTCTCAACTAACTGCTTGGTTTTCCCGCCTCCAGGACTGTGAACTCCTCGGTGGGCGGAGCAAACCACCTGGCCCACCCCCTGGTGTGGACATCAGCCCCTGGAGGAGGGCAACAAGGATTTTGTGTTCTGACCTTGGTGTGCCTGCAGGGAATGTGGGGTGCGTGGTGGTGTCATGACCTGTGACCCCTGGCTTGCCCAGGGCGTCACAATCACCTTCTGTGCTTGTGGGATTGTTGAACAGCGGATTTTTGTGACTCGTGCTCCTGGGAACAGTCTCTGAGTGTCCAGGTATTTTCCGTTTGAGTCTATTATTAGGACGATGTCAGGGCCTGATGTTCTATTTGGGCCATTTGCTTTTTGTGTGCCGTTGGGTCCTTGAGGGATGTTGCCCTGGGCGGCTGTAGTGATGGGGCCATATTTTTGTTTCTGGGAGTGAGGATAGAGTTTTCCTTTGTAGGGTTGTTGGTTTCCCTGTTTTGCTGTATGGGAGTTTGCTGTATTTTTATTGCTGGGATTGTTTCAGTCTGGTTGGGGCTGTTCCTGGTCTGTGGTATGTCAGGCATTAGGGTAGTTGGTGCATGCATCGGTTTTGGGCTATTATTTATATTTTGAGATCCTGTGTCCATGCTTTGTTGCAGATTTAATGATTTTAACTGGGATATTTCTTCTTTGAGGATTGAGTTTTCTTCCTGCAGCCTTTTTAGTGACATTTGCATTACACAAAAGTCTGTCTTCAGCTTTGATATTTCCACTTTCAGGTGGTCATTTGCATTTTTCTCACCTTGGCTTATTTGAAAATCCTCTTTGAATTGGGTAAACTCACTTTCTAATTGGGACAGGCAGTCTCTGAGTATATCCATGGGGGGTTGTGATGTAGACGTTGCTGGTGCATAGCTTGGGACCCTGGCTGCTGTGGTCTGGACAGGAGTGGTTATGCCACCTCTCAGGGTTTGTACTTCGGTCCTAATATGCCTAAATTGTTGTAGAAAATAGAAATTCTTCCAGTTTTTGATTTGTTCCTTGTACCATGATAGTTCCATTATTATAAATGTTTATGGAGAGATTAAAAGTCTCAGGGTCCTCTTAGTCCTGTACTCTAATTTGTTTACCCCTGTTAATGCCCCGTGTTTTCACATTCTTGTAATGTTTTCTGAGAGTCTGGTCCCAGGCTTCATGATGTCCTGAGTAAAATAACACATTTGTTTTTTCCCCCTGTTCGTTGAAGTCTATTAGTAGTGTCTCTGGTTTCTTCTTTATGCTGTCCAGTTTTATTGCTTTTCTGGCTTTTTTGGATCTGGCATTCTCAGGGAAGCTTATCAGTAATGTGTCAGGCCCCTTGTTGGCTCCAGCTGCTGGCTCTGGGTCACTCTCCTTACTTACAGTGCAATCCCCATGTTTTTTCATTTTAAAAGACTTTCTTTTATATTCTCCAATATATTGTCTAATGTGTAATAAACAGTCTATTGTTATCTCAGCAGTATGTTGACGTGAAGCCCTTAGGGGTTGCTTCACACATAGCGAGCTCGCTGCCGAGATCGCTGCTGAGTCACGCTTTTTGTGACGCAGCAGTGACCTCATTAGCGATCTCGCTGTGTGTGACACTGAGCAGCGATCTGGCCCCTGCTGCGAGATCGCTGCTCGTTACACACAGCCCTGGCTCGTTTTCTTCAAAGGCGCTCTCCCGCTGTGACACACAGATCGCTGTGTGTGACAGCGAGAGAGCGACAAATGAAGCGAGCAGGGAGCAGGAGCCGGTGTCTGGCAGCTGCGGAGGCTGGTAACTAAGATAAACATCGGGTAACCAAGGTGGTTACCCAATATTTACCTTAGTTACCAGCCTCCGCAGCTCTCACGCTGCCTGTGCTGCCGGCTCCGGCTCTCTGCACATGTAGCTGCTGTACACATCGGGTTAATTAACCCGATGTGTACTGTAGCTAGGAGAGCAAGGAGCCAGCTCTAAGCAGTGTGCGCGGCTCCCTGCTCTCTGCACATGTAGCTGCATTACACATCGGGTTAATTAACCCGATGTGTACTGTAGCTAGGAGAGCAAGGAGCCAGCGCTCAGTGTGCGCGGCTCCCTGCTCCCTGCACACACAGCTAAGCGGTGTGCGCTGGTAACTAATGTAAACATCGGGTAACCATACCCGATGTTTACCTTAGTTACCAGTGTCCGCAGCTTCCAGACGCCGGCTCCGTGCAAGCGCAGCGTCGCTTCCACATCGCTGCTGGCTGGGGGCTGTTCACTGGTCGCTGGTGAGATCTGCCTGTTTGACAGCTCACCAGCGACCATGTAGCGATGCAGCAGCGATCCTGACCAGGTCAGATCGCTGGTCGGATCGCTGCTGCATCGCTAAAGTGTGAAGGTACCCTTACCTTGGGGATGCGCTGTGCTAGGTTAGGGTTTGGTCGTTTTCAGTTGGTTTGATTTCCACTAGGTGATCTGTTCCTGCTTTGTATCTTGATTTTACTTGTCTTGTCTTGGCTTAAAATCCTTAAAATCCTTTCCGACGTGCTTAGTATGCCATCATGTCTGTGAATTTCTGGGATATGTCCTCTAATCTGTTCATTATAAGGTATAAACTTAGATTTGATCAGGAGCTCATGTTTACAGTGTCCTGCTATCTATCTATCTATCCCTCTGTCTATCTATCCCTCTGTATATCTATCTATCTATCCCTCTATCTATCTATCCCTCTATCTATCTATCTATCTATCTATCTATCTATCTATCCCTCTATCTATCTATCTATCTATCCCTCTATCTATCTATCTATCTATCTATCCCTCTGTCTATCTATCTATCTATCCCTCTATCTATCTATCTATCTATCCCTCTATCTATCTATCTATCTATCTATCTATCTATCCCTCTGTCTATCTATCTATCTATCCCTCTATCTATCTATCTATCTATCCCTCTATCTATCTATCTATCCCTCTATCTATCTATCTATCCCTCTATCTATCTATCTTTCTATCTATCTATCTATCCCTCTGTCTATCTATCCCTCTGTATATCTATCTATCTATCCCTCTATCTATCTATCTATCTATCTATCTATCTATCTATCTATCTATCTATCTATCCCTCTATCTATCTATCTATCTATCTATCCCTCTATCTATCTATCTATCTCTCTATCTATCTATCTTTCTATCTATCTATCTATCTATCTATCTATCCCTCTGTCTATCTATCCCTCTGTATATCTATCTATCTATCCCTCTATCTATCTATCTATCTATCTATCTATCCCTCTATCTATCTATCCCTCTATCTATCCCTCTATCTATCTATCTATCTATCTATCTATCTATCTATCCCTCTATCTATCCCTCTATCTATCCCTCTATCTATCTATCTATCCCTCTATCTATCTATCTATCTATCCCTCTATCCATCTATCTATCTATCTATCCCTCTATCTATCTATCTATCTATCCCTCTATCTATCTATCTATCCCTCTATCTATCTATCTATCCCTCTATCTATCTATCTATCTATCTATCTATCTATCTATCCCTCTATCTATCTATCTATCTTTCTATCTACCTATCTATCTATCTATCTATCTATCCCTCTGTCTATCTATCCCTCTGTATATCTATCTATCTATCTATCAAATCAAATCAAATCAAATCAAATAAGCTTTATTGGCAGGACCAAATACAAATTAGTTTTGCCAAAGCAAGTGTACATTAGGGGCTGGGGCTGTGGGGATGGTGGGTGGGGACTGTAGGAAGGATGGATGGGGCTCATCCAGGGTGGGGACTGTGGGGGCACTTCTAGGATGGGGGCTATGGAAGTCCATGGCTTATGATGGGGCATATCCACGGTGGGACTGTGGTAACGGTGGATGGGACATATCCAGGGTGGGGATTGGGGGGGCCACATCTGGGATGGGGGGCTATGGAAGTCCATGACTTATCATAGTTCTCTTTCTCGAAGTCTATGGCATTCGCTCACATACTGCGCTGCTATCTCCACTGCGCTCTCTTCTTCCCCCAGCAGGATATATATTTTCTCTTCCTCCTTCATGGAGCTGAAATCCGGGAAGAGATGGGAGAGTCTCCTGAAGTGAGTGTCCCTCACTGCTGAGTACTTGGTGCAGTGTAGCAGGAAGTGGGTTTCATCCTCCACGGCCTCCAGGTCACAGTGTTGGCACAGTCTGTCCTCCCTGGGCTTGTAGCTCTGCTTGTGACGTCCGGATTCGATGGCTAGACTGTGGGCACTGAGTCTATATCGGCTCAGGGTCCTGCGGTCTCTGGGGTCCGGGATTTTCTCCAGATACGGGGCCAGTCTGTAGTCTCTCTGTAGTCTCTGGTACGTGGTCAGTTTCTGTGAGGTGTTGATGTCGGTCCTCCAGTCACTGACATACCTCTCCTGGCCCTCGTCTACCATCTTCCTGATTCTGGTTCTTGTCAGGCTGCTGTGATTGGTTATTTTGTCCAGTTGGGTTTGGGAGAGCTGTGCCCGGGGTCCTGGTTCATCTGGCCCACGTATATAGATCAGAGCTTTGTGGTGATGGGAGCTTGGATTGCTGCTCTGTAGGTGAGCCTGAAATGATAGTGACCTCTTCAGAGCTGCTAGGTGTAGAGGGAATCTGCCCAGCTCAGCTCGACAGGCACTGTTGGAGGTGCTTCGATGGACCTGGAGAAGGTGCTTACAGAATTCCAGGTGGAATATTTCTGTTGGGCTGGAATCCCACCTTGACCAATCTGGGTAAGTGTGAGGGCCCCAGACTTCGCTGCCGTACAGGAGGATTGGGGCAATGATGGAATCGAAGATTTTTAGCCAGACCCTCACTGGTGGCTTCAGATGATACAATGTCCTTCGGATGGCATAAAAGGTTTTGCAGGCCTTGTTTTTCAGGGTCTCTATGGCTTGTTTGAAGCTCCCTGACTGGTGAATTTCCAGGCCCAAGTAGGTGTATTTGTCTGTTCCTGTTAGAGTGTAGCCGTTTAGGACAAATGAAGGATGCTGGTCAAATCTTCTTTTTCTCTTCTGGAACACCATGATGTTGGTTTTCTTTAGATTGATCGGTAGTGCCCATGTGGAGCTGAATTTCTTCAAGATTTGTAGGTTGTCTTGGAGACCTTTCTCGGTTGGTGACACCAGCAGTAGGTCATCTGCATAGAGCAAGAATTTCACCTGGGCATCATGGAGTGTGAGACCTGGAGCAGGTGAAGATTCTAGAGCAGTAGCCAGCTCATTGATGTAAATATTGAAGAGCGTTGGACTTAGGCTGCAGCCCTGTCTGACTCCTCGGCTCTGCTGGAAATAAGCCGTTCTTCTACCGTTCACACTCACGCTGCAGAGGTTCTCGGTGTAGGAGCTTTTGATGACATCATAGGTCTTTCCTCCTATTCCGCTTTCCAGCATTTTTAAGAACAAGCCCGGGTGCCACACTGAGTCAAAGGCCTTTTTAAAGTCTACAAAGCAGGCGTATATCTTCCCATGCTTTGTATTGTGGACGTGGCTCTGAATGAGACTGTGCAGGGTGTAGATGTGGTCCGTGGTGCGGTGGTTTGGCACGAACCCTGCTTGGCTTTTGCTCAAGACATTGTGCTCGGTAAGGAAACTGATGATCCTTTTGTTTAGGATGCTGTTGAACAGTTTTCCCAAGTTACTGCTGACACATATGCCTCTGTAGTTGGCAGGGTCATACCTGTCCCCACTCTTGTGGATCGGTGTAATGAGTCCTTGGTTCCAGGTACGAGGGAAGTAACCAGCACTCAGCACAATGTTGAACAGTTTAACCATTGCAGCTTGAATTTCTGGTGGGCTGTACTTCAACATCTCTGGGGGGATTCCATCCAGACCACTAGATTTTTTACACTTTATGGAAGTGATTTTCTCTGCAACTTCCTGTAATGTAATTGGTGTGTCCAGTGGGTTTTGGAAGTTTTTGATTTTCTCTTCCATTGCCTTTAGTTTTGATGTTATGTTTTCCTGCTCTTGGCTTAGTCCTTCTTTTGGGATGTCTTTGTAGAGGTCTCTGAAGTACTGGAGCCAGATGTTGCCATTTTGGATATGGGTGTCATTCTTTTTCTTGCTCTTTGTGTCCATGTGGTTCCATATTTCCCAGAAGGAGTTGTCTTGGAGGGCGTCTTGGAGTTGGCTAAGTTTGGTAGAGATGTAGCTCTGCTTCTTCCTCCTGAGGATGGTTTTGTACTGCTTTTGTATGGTGTCATAGGCTTCCCTCAGGTCTGGGTTGTTGGGGTCTCTGTGTTTATTGTTTGAGGCTGTTCTCAGGGTCTTTCGGACGGCTTTACACTCTTTGTCAAACCAACCATTGATCTGCTTTTCTTTTGGCCTCTTGTAGTTGACTTGTTTGAGGTCGGACAATTTGGCCATGGTGTGGAATATTTTGTTGAGGTCTTTTGCAGCTTGATTCACTCCTTCTGGGTTTGACTTATACTTGTAGCTGTAGAAGTTGTGGAGCATCTCCTGTAATTCCGGTCTGTTGGGAGCCTCTTTATATTTTATTTCTGACGTCTTGGACCATTTATAGGATGGAGGTCGCTTGTAGAGGCTGCTCTGCTGTGGCTTTTGTGTGGATGGTTTCTCTGTAGATTTCATGTACAGGAGAAGTTGGCTGTGGTCTGACAGGTGCGTTTGTGGGGTGACTATGAAGGCGCTAATATTTGCCGGGTCCATATCTGTAATGGCGTAGTCTACTACACTCCTTCCTACATGGGAGTTTAGTGTGTATCTTCCCAGTGAGTCTCCCTTTGTACGTCCATTAAGAATATGAAGACCTAAACTTTTACATAAGTTCAGGAGCTTTTTGCCACTTTTGTTGACTGTACTGTCATAGCTGTTTCTCTCTGAGTGTTCTGAGTCGTGACTGTCATTCTCTGCCCCAAATATGTAGATGTTTCCATCTGTGGTCAGAAAGTCTTTTTCTCTCCCTGTTCTTGCATTGAGGTCTCCAAAGATGAGAACTTTGCCCAGGACCTGATAATGGGTGGCTTCTTCTTGTAAGATCTCAAAGCTGTCTGGATTGAAGTAGGGGGACTCTGGCGGTGGTATATAGGTGGTGCAGAGGTAGACATCGGACTGAGAGGTGAGGATGGAGCTGCTGATTCTGATCCATATGTGGCTGCCTCCTCTCTTCACTGGTGTGATGTACTGGTGGAGCTCTTCTTTATACCAGATCAGTATTCCTCCTGAGCAGCGGCCCTGTTTGGTGTTTTTATTTTTAAGGGCAGGGACAGAGATTTCCCTGTATCCGATTGGCACCGGAGATTCGTTTTCAGCTCTGGTCCATGTTTCCAGGAGGATCTGAATGTCTATATTTTTCAGTCTTTGAATAAAGTCGGGGTCACTTGTTTTACATCCAAAGGCCGAGGTGCTCAGGCCTTGGATGTTCCAGCTGCTGATTGTGAATGAGGTCATTTTTTTTTTTTTTTTTCTATTATACCTCATGTGTATATACCTTGTAATGAGTGCGGCTGTGTAAGACACTCTGGATTTACGACTGGTTTATAGGTGTGTTAGTTTCCTGCACAATGTGCTGAGCAGGGTTCTAATCTCTTCCATATCTCTGCCCTG
Organism: Anomaloglossus baeobatrachus; assembly: GCF_048569485.1. Classification (NCBI taxonomy): domain Eukaryota; kingdom Metazoa; phylum Chordata; class Amphibia; order Anura; family Aromobatidae; genus Anomaloglossus; species Anomaloglossus baeobatrachus. Next base: position 755,354,789 of record NC_134354.1, read on the forward strand.
CATGTCTCTGTGTGGGGCTGATGGTCCCCTCCATGGTGGTCTCCTCCTCTGATGGCCCGATGTTGGGTGAAGGGCTTTGTTTCTGGCCTCCTGTGATGAAATTGGGGTTTCCTGTCTTTTTATTGTTGGGGGTCTTTCCATGGGTTTGTTGTTGTTGTTGAGTCCAGGCATGGGGTCTCTGTTTAGTATAATGTCCTTCAGCTCTTTGGCCAGTAGGCTGACCCCTTGTTTGTTTAGGTGCTTGTAGTCATAGAGGTGTTGGTGATTTATGGAGGGGTGTTGTGCCAGGATCACGTCGGGCACAGCCTTGATTCTGGTGGTCAGGTCCGTGTTGATGTTCTGGATAGTTTGGCTTGATACATCATTTCTTGGGAGCAGAGATGATAGAATTATTTTGCTGTCCGGGAATTTTAGTTTTGCCGTCTTTGCTAGTTGGGTCAGTTGTCCTGCGATCTGCTGGTGTTGGTCTGGCAGATTGTTTGTTCCTGTGTGTATAAAAATATGATTTGGGCTTGTAAACCGTGGGGTATTGATGACGGCTGTCACCTGCTCAATAGTTGCACAGCGGATTTGTTTGACCCTTTTGCCTGGGAATAGTCGCAGTGTATTCAGGTATTTCCCATTTGAGTCCATTATTAGGATGGTATCAAAACTTTGTGAGGTCACGGGTGGGGTACGTGGGTGAAGCTGGGGGTCTGTGCTGGAGATTTTGCTGGTGGCTGGTTCTCTTCTCTTTTCTGTTTTTCTGGTTTGTAGTTCACTTATGTTATTTTCAGGAGCATTCATATTGTTGGAGTTATTTGGTATCTCAGTGTCCTGGCCAGTGGAGGCCATGGTGTCTGTACTGGTGTTAGTTACCATAGCTCCCTCCTGGCCAGTGGGGGCCATGTTGTCTTCACTCCTCTGTGTTTCTATGGCGTCCTCCTGTTTCAGGCGTCCAGGAGTCTTCAGCTCTGTTATCTCCAGTCTCAGTCGGGCATTTTCTTGCTGCAGTTCACACATTTTGCTTCTTATTTCCTGCAGGGCCACCCTGTATTCACATCTCAGTTCGTTTATCTCTTTCATTACTTGGTCATTTGCATTTCTGTCACCAAGGTTTCTTTGAAGTTCTTCTTTAAATTGTATAAAGTCTCTTTCTAGTTGAGATAAACAGTCTCTGAGGGTCTCGGGTGAGGGGTGTGAAGTGTTGGGGGCTGCAGTTCTGTCTCTGGAGGTCTCTGTAGAGGTGATGGTGGCTGCTGGGGTTTGTTGTTCTTTGCAATTTTGTGCCTGGAGTTTAATTTGAGAAAAGCGGTCTTTAAATTTCTGTAAGTTTTCCTCAGTCCCTTGTACCATGATTGTGCCATTATTATACACGTTTATGGTCAGTGAGTTGGTCTCGTCTTCTTTTTGGTTTCTAGTTCTGATCTGCCGGCCCCTATTAATGCCGTTCTTGTATGTATGCTTATATTGTTTGCACAGAGCGGTGTGCCAGGCTAAGGGTTGGTCTGTGAAAAATAATAAATTGGTTTTTCTTTTATCTTTCTCTTTAGAGGTAAAATCAGTAAAGAGGGTCTCTGGCTCTTCTCTAATCTTTGCATGTTTCATGGCTTTTTGGGCATGAATGCTTTTCTGCCCTTCAGAGTATGTGATTTCCAGAGTTTGTGACCCCCTGGTGTCCCGTGTCTCCAGCTCTGCTCTCTGCCCAGTTACTTGTATTACATTTATATCTTCCATTTTTATAGTAATCCTTATTTATCAGAGATGTAATTACAGCACTGTCTGTAGGTTGTGGTATGGATGGAGGATGGTCCTACCTTTTGGATGTGCAGATCTCTGGGAGTCAGTCTGGAGTCCTCCTGTTGTATGTGATCTGTCCTTCAACAGGTTTTTTCTTATGTCCTTTAAATCCTCTATTTCCTCTTTTTTCATAAAAATCTTTAGTCCAGCTCACTCCAGCTCACTTTCCTCTTCCACGGAGTCCAATTTTTCCAGGTTTTGTCTTACTGTTTGCTCATTACAAGGTATAAATGATGAAAAACTCAGGAGCTCATCTTCGATGCTGCTTACTCCTAGGAATCTATCCCTCTATCTATCTATCTATCTATCCCTCTATCTATCTATCTATCTATCTATCTATCCCTCTATCTATCTATCTTTCTATCTATCTATCTATCTATCTATCTATCTATCTATCTATCTATCCCTCTGTCTATCTATCCCTCTGTATATCTATCTATCTATCCCTCTATCTATCTATCTATCTATCTATCTATCTATCTATCTATCTATCTATCTATCTATCCCTCTATCTATCTATCCCTCTATCTATCCCTCTATCTATCCCTCTATCTATCTATCTATCTATCTATCTATCTATCTATCTATCTATCCCTCTATCTATCCCTCTATCTATCTATCTATCCCTCTATCTATCTATCTATCTATCTATCTATCTATCTATCCCTCTATCTATCTATCTATCTATCTATCTATCTATCTATCTATCTATCTATATATCTATCTATCTATCTATCCCTCTGTCTATCTATCCCTCTGTATATCTATCTATCCCTCTATCTATCTATCTATCTATCTATCTATCTATCTATCTATCTATCTATCCCTCTATCTATCTATCCCTCTATCTATCCCTCTATCTATCTATCTATCTATCCCTCTATCTATCCCTCTATCTATCTATCCCTCTATCTATCTATCTATCTATCTATCTATCTATCTATCTATCTATCCCTCTATCTATCTATCTATCTATCTATCTATCTATCTATCTATCTATCTATCCCTCTATCTATCTATCTATCTATCTATCTATCTATCTATCTATCCCTCTGTCTATCTATCCCTCTGTATATCTATCTATCTATCCCTCTATCTATATATCTATCTATCTATCTATCCCTCTGTCTATCTATCCCTCTGTATATCTATCTATCCCTCTATCTATCTATCTATCTATCTATCTATCTATCCCTCTATCTATCTATCCCTCTATCTATCCCTCTATCTATCTATCTATCTATCTATCCCTCTATCTATCCCTCTATCTATCTATCCCTCTATCTATCTATCTATCTATCTATCTATCTATCTATCTATCTATCTATCTATCTATCTATCCCTCTATCTATCTATCTATCTATCTATCTATCTATCCCTCTATCTATCTATCTATCTATCTATCTATCTATCTATCTATCCCTCTATCTATCTATCTATCTATCTATCTATCTATCTATCCCTCTATCTATCTATCTATCTATCTATCTATCTATCTATCTATCTATCTATCCCTCTATCTATCTATCTATCTATCCCTCTATCTATCCCTCTATCTATCTATCTATCTATCTATCTATCTATCTATCTATCTATCCCTCTATCTATCTATCTATCTATCTATCCCTCTGTATATCTATCTATCTATCCCTCTATCTCTCTATCTATCTATCTATCTATCTATCTATCTATCTATCTATCTACCCATCCCTCTATGTATCCCTCTATCTATCTCTCTATCTGTCTATCACTATAACTATCACTTTGCTTTCCTGTCTCACAGATCTGTAACTTTTGACTTCGTTTTGTCCTAAAAATCATATGTCCTAGTCCTCACCACTCCCGGCCACCTTTAACTCAAAAACATTTTCCAAATTTGCTTTTCTCCAAAACCAATGCTTCTTTGACTACTGCAACATCCTCATCTCTGGCCTCCCATCTAACACTCTCAAATCTCTTCAATAAATCCTTAACCCCTTAATGGGAATCTGTCAGTAGATGTTTGCTACTTCATCTGAGAGCTGCATGATGTTGGCAAAGAGATCCTGAAACTAACCATGTTTCCCTTAGATTACTTGGTGAAACCATTATCAAAGAATTGAGTTTAGCTGGGAAGTGTCCCAACCCACATGAGGCTCTCAATAGAGATGGTGCATAGACTTTTAGGTGTCAATCATAGCAGGGGGCGTGATTTCCTAGTCCTCTAATGCTAATCACAGGGTAAGAAACCCTTTAGTTTACTTAAACAATTGCTCACAGATTAGAGAAGCACAATTGTTCTTTTTTTTCTTTTTTAACCCTTGTAGCATGCTGTTCTCAGCTTACATTGGACCATGTGATTGTTAATTTTTCCACATTCATTTTTTCTTCCCCTTATTCCAAGACCATAACTTTTTTAAATTTTCCATCAATATAGCCGTGTGAGGGCTTCTTTTTTTCAGGATGAGTTGTACTTTTGAATGACAGCAGCAATTTTATCAGATAATGTAATAGTAAGCAAGAAATTCCAAGTGTGGCAAAATGGCAAAAAAAATTCTGCAACTTTTAGTGGGTTTTTTATTTACAGTGCTCATTTTACAATAAAACAGACTTGGCAGGATGATTCTCCAGGTCAGTATGCTTATGTAGATACCGAACATGTATAGTTTGTGTTTTATTTAGGTGGTGAAAAAAATTCAGACTTTTTTTTTTTTTTAAATCTTGCTTCTATAACGGCCTTTCAAGAATGTTTTCCATTTTTGGGATATGGGACCGTGTGAGAGGTGTTTTTTTGCACCCAAATTTGATATTTCTAATGATCTTATTTTGGGGTATATGTGTTGTTTTGATCACCTGTTATTACATTTTCTTCTGTTGTTGATGTTTTTTTCTCATTACTACTGATGAGTGAAATCGTGGATATTTGGGTTCGCCAAACCAGCACGGACTGTAAAAAAAAATTGGGTTCGGCAGCCAAACTTGACCCAAGATGCCGAACTCCAAATAAGTCTAAGGAACTTATAAAATGGTGTTAGTAAATGCTAGGGGTGCTGCAAAAGAAAGAATATAAGGAACAAAGCAGTACAGGTATACTTGCTGACCTACCCTGCGGCTTTAACACTGCTTCCGGGTTCAATCATTGCTTGACCCTGACCATCAGTCCCATTGGGACTGCGTCGCTCTCGACATCGTAGTGTGTAAATCCTAGATGATACGATTAACGAGCGCAAAAGCGTCGTAATCGTATCATCGGTGCAGCGTCGGCGAATTCCATAATTATGCTGAAGCGACGGTCCGATGTTGTTCCTCCCTCCTGCGGCAGCACACATCGCTGTGTGTGAAGTCGCAGGAGCGAGGAACATCTCCTACCGCGGCTCCCGTCGCTATGCGGAAGGAAGGAGGTGGGCGGGATGTTTACGTCCCGCTCATCTCCGCCCCTCCACTCCTATTGGCCGCCTGCTGTGTGACGTCGCAGTGACGCCGCACGACCCGCCCCCTTAGGAAGGAGGCGGTTCACCGGCCAGAGCGACGTCGCAGGGCAGGTGAGTGCATGTGAAGCTGGCGTAGCGATAATGTTCGCTACGGCAGCTATCGCAATGATATCGCAGCTGTGACGGGGGCGGGGACTATCGCGCTCAGCATCGCAGCATCGGCTTGCAATGTCGTAGTGTGCAAAGTGCCTCTAAGTGACATTTTTAGTAATACCATATAATTTTTTCTATACACCATAGGATCACTGTTTTTTATTTTTGGCCCTTTTTTTATTAAATTTCATTTATCATATGGCTTAAGTGTTTCTCAACTCCAGTCCTCAAGACCCACCAACAGATCATGTTTTCAGGTTTTCCTCAATCAGGTTTTCAGGATTTCCTTAATATTGCACAGGTGATGGAATTATTCCCTGTCTAATATTGAGGAAAACCTGAAAACATGATCTGTTGGTGGGTCTTGAGGACTGGAGTTGAGAAACACTGGGTACGGTTTTATAGCTTGAATTGTTACAGATGTGGCGATAACATGCAATTGTTTATTTTAGTTAGTATATAAAAAGCATTTTTAAACATAAAAATTAATTTCCATACTTTATTTAGAATTTATTTTTTTTTTTACATTTTATCCCCTTTTTGTAAGAAATATTGTTTTACAATTGGCACCATGTAGTAATTTTGGCCAACATCTTTGTGATAATTTTCCCATGGGGTCCTCATCTTATAGTAATGTGCCCCATCTTTGTTCCCATCCTGCAGTAATATACCCATCCTGGTCCCTTTCTAGTAGTAATATGCCCTATCCTAGTCCTCTTCTTGTAGTAATGTGCCCCATCCTGGTCACCATCCTATAGTACTGTGTCCAAACTTGTCCCCTCTAAAATTGTTCCCATCCTTGTCCCCCTCCTGTAGTAAGATACCCATCCTGGTCCCCTTCTTGTAGTAATGTGCCCCATCCTTGTCCCCATCCTGTAGTAATGTGCCCATCTTGGTCTCCTTGTAGTAATGTCCCCATTCTTTAGTATTGTGCTCATCCTGGTACCCTTCTTGTAGTAATGTGCCCCATCCTTGTCCCCATCCTGTAGTAATGTGCCCCAAACTTGTGCCCATCCTGTGGTATTGTGCCCATTCTGGTCTCCTTGTAGCAATGTCCCATCTTGTGGTAATTTCCCCTTTTATGCCACTCTTCATATACACATTAAAATTAAGATTCTTCTCACCTGTCCTCCGTTCCCTCGGTGTTCTATTCCCTGCTTCTTGTGGCCCGTGGACCCCGTGACAATCGCGGGCAGAGTCCGCAGTAGTCAGTGCTTTATTTCATTTGAATAAACTGCTGGCGCCGTGCTGAGCTCTCTGCAGTCCCAAACCAATGGCAGCTGCCGGCCAGTGTCCTCCACGTCACGTCATATCACTACATCAGCTGCTGTCCTGCTGTGATTGGCCAACGGCTGCCTTAGGTATAGCTGCAAAAAGTTCAGCGTGGCGCCAGCAGTTCATTCAAATGAAATAAAGCACTGACTATTGCGGCATCCGGCACCGATCGTCACAAGGTTCACAGGCCTGCGGGCCGCAAGAAAAAGCCCATGGGGCCGCATGTTTAAGACCTCTGCTATAGATACAAATGCGCCAATAAAATGTTAAAAAAGTTTAATTTCTCTTTTTTTTTTAAAAAGAAAAAAAAAACCCTTCATGAAGTCAGATTTGAAGACATAATGAATGATATGCAATAAAACCGTGATGAAAAATTAATGGCCATTGTGTACATATATTAAACCGTACATCCGTCTATTAAATGGTTCCATAATGGCATTTTCTCACTTGTAAAATCCTCCCTTCTCTTCATATCCTCTGCCAACTCCATCATAGTCTCTGTGTTAGAAAATAAATTTTTCTCCATCTCTAATTTTATTCTTATTTCCGTCTGCTTTAGCAGATTGGCTCAGCAATTTTATATGCACTGTGTTATTCCCTGTCAAATTCAACTCTATTTCAGAATTAGTTTATATGGTGAAAATCTCCCCAGAGGTTCAAAATTGCAAAAATAGCATTATGAATATTCATGAATGGCTATAATGCCCATATTTTAAATATATCCAACAATTGAATATATTACAAGTCACACCAGGAATACTGGCGGAGTAAAGTACCGGAGCTGATTACACACAGCAAAGTCTAACTTTTTACCAGCAGGGAAATAACAGAACTGCTGCTAACAGTCCAAGAGCAAAAAACAGCCTCTGGGCACATACACATAGATGAGACCCATCACCGAGAACACATGGCATTGCCCTGAGGCTATATGGCTACTTAATTTGGAGGCGTGCAGCTTCCATGTGCTGCCGTCCATGCATAGTTGGACATTGTATGTACGGAGATATTTTCCTCCTAGACGTTTGATGAACCCCACCACGATTGCCAGAGTCCAACAGAAAAAATAATCCTTCGTATGTTTCCATAAGAATTCGGGGGCATTCTGAGTTAGGATTTGTGCACACACAGAATTTTTGCTTTATTTTTAGATTTTGGTGATTTGGTGTAAGATTTGGTGAGCTTCCGCTCAGTCTCTGTTCCAAAAACTCATTTAGAACTCTGTGTACACATAGCCTTAATATAATACTCCAAATTCTAGCATGAGCGTCACAATGTTTTATTAATTAGGGTAGGGATGAGTGATAAGAGCCATTACTAATCTAATTCTCTAGAAAATTTCCAGAAATGTCAGATTCAATTTGAATTTTTTAGGGAATCGACTCAAAGCGAGCTGATCACCTTTGTGTAATCTTCTTTTAAGGAACAGGGCATCTCCTATCATTGCTTTATGCTGGTCCTTATTCCTTCCAGCATTCCTGAGTAGAGATGAGTGGATCCTTTGAAGTTCAGTTCGGTGGAGTCATCCGGACTTTAGATAAAGTTTGGTTTGGGACCCGTAGTTGACTTGAACCCCAATGGAAGTCACTACTTGGACAGTTCAGGTCAACGCCTACATGCAGCCAGCCATAAACAGAACGCACCAGGAGCGGGTGGGTGAGGTTTTTCTGTGAGGCCCTGGCAAAACCAGGTAGTCACACATAGGCCCCCGCATAACACTATCCCTCACAGGGGTACATACAGCCGACCTGAAACCCTAGTCACCCCTCTCAGGGCAAGACAGGCACACCAGTGGGCGGGACCAAGCGGTTAGGGAACGCCCACCTAGGGGTCTAGACAGCCCGAGGCGGGAAAACAAGCAGATTAAGTTTGGAGTTCAAGTTGAGAGGAGTGGAGGCTGGGGCTATGTGTAGCTCCAGCAGAGGAGAAGTTCAAGTTGAGCGGTGTCAGGGTTGGAGCCCTGGTACCTTGGCTAGGTAACAGACGGTGGTCTCCGTCGGCAGGCGACGGGAAGACGGCAGCCGGAGATCCGAGGTGGACCAGGACAGGGTTGGAGCCTGCCGGTACCGACACCAAAGACCCGACCCGGAAACCGTGCACAGAGGGGGTACTCGGACCCCGAAGCCAGGACCGGAACCAACGGCCTAGCTAATCAACCGATTGAGGGCAGGATTATAGGTCCTATCCCAACCAAAGTCCCAAAAGCAGACAAACACCCACAGAGAGGGATAAGGCAACCGCCAGGGCCCATAGATCCCACGGGTCAGCGTCAGCGGGCACGGCTCCTCAGGTACACAAAAGCCGGGAGCGGACTCCCGTGTTCCATACCGGAAAGTCAAGACAACCAGCCCGGATGGGGGACCAGAGTACAACTGGCCGCGGCGGCCGGCCACCAGCACCTTGGTTTACCAAAAGACTCGTGTGATTCATTTAATTGTGAGTAACCAAACATCCCCGGGTATGTCCGGGCATGCAAGCCCTTATCCTCGCCATACCCTGCACAGAGACACTGGGTCCCGGGGCAGCCATCCCTACCCACGGAGGGGTTAACATCCAGCTGCCACTACATCTCCCCCGGGTGCCCCACAACAGCAGCGGTGGTGTCCCATTTCACCACACACCGTGGGTGGCGTCACAAACTAAATACGGCCAATGCCGTACAACTAAGTCCCCCTTTTTATTCGGCGTGTCTGTGTGACCCCCGGGTCCGGAGGATACCTTGAGCCACACAGCGGGTCCGGATCCGAGCAGCCCGGCTGCTTCAGGCGTGGGGGCGGTACATTTCTATTTTGTTCTTTTGTGCGCACTACATCCGATCACGCTGTTTTTACCTGTAGTGCGATCCATTTTAAACACTGCAAGCGGCTTGCACTGGGTTGAGCACCGAGTGTATGCTCGTGTGAGTGGTTCTCATAAGTAAAGCACCCGAACAAGCACCCGAACTGTTTTTTTTTGTAAAATCTATGCTTGGTATTGCTGCGCCCTATGGGGAGGGTGGTTAACCTACTCGTTGCCGGGCCGTTGCAGGTCGCGTCAGGCGGTGTCACGGGTTGCCTTCCCCGATTCCGTTGCACCGAGGCTTGCAGTAAAAGGAAGGAAAAGCGGGGTGATTGGGAAAGTCTGTTGTGATGCCACCTGTGGTATGTGGCCAAGGAATAGCCGCCGCTGCAAAATTCCGCTCCAGGGCAGGTGTTACGGCAGCCGGGATGGTGTCGCTCCCCTCAGGCGGAGCAGGCCTCAGGTGTGATGACAAGGGTTGGCAGTCCTTGGAAGCACCGGAGCGCTGGGGCGACGGCGTCGCTAAACAGAGTCTGAGTCAGCAACTGCTGTTCCAGGTTCTTTTTACTCACTGATTTAAAACTGCACCCAGGTGCTGGTCTCTGCCGTCGTGGGTTCCGGTCAATGCCAAGCAAGTAAGGGGCCACTACCGGTGTTTGAAGAGACAAAGAGAGAGAGTGTCCTTTTCCTAGGATGTCCCCCTCAGCTGTTAGGATCCTGGGTTGAGCTCCTACTATGGTCCCAACTTGTCTGAGTGTCCGAGTGTGTTGCGCCTACCTCTACCCCCAATGGTGCCTGCCCCCTGGCGGTTGCCCTAGCGACTAGAAAGTCCCATGATCTATATTGCCACCCCCCGTTTGCCCCAAGACAGCTCCTCAGTGGGAAGCACCTGACTGTATGTGAGACGAAATGTGGTGACACCGATGGTTAACCCCCCTTTACCTGAGATGGATACCACACCTTAACTGAGTTGCAGTACCCTGTGCCGACCAGAACCTCAGTAGTGCCACATTCCCCCACGGCAAATGGCAGCACTCCTGGGCTGCGACAAAACACAGTTAACAACGCAATTTTCTTATATGCATGTAAGAGGTTACCAAATAATGCTATTATCTTTATGGGAGGCAGCAATAACTTCAAACGTTTCAAAGAATTTTCAACAATACTCGTCACTGGTCATCAAAAACATTGAAGGCAAACAATTATCAGCAATTAGAAAACATTCTGCATATAAAACACATTAACAATTATTCTTTCTGGGCTGTTGGTGGTTCCAGAGGGCCGGTCCCGACCCCCTGGTTTGGCATGATCATTGGACATCCTCTGGCATAATGTCCTGGCTTGCCGCAATGGCGGCAAATGAGCGGCACCATCAGCATCGTAACGATCAGTCACGGGAGGTGGTGGGTTCTTTTCGTGTTGCCGCCAGGGGACATCTTTGGCACTGGAAGCTAGGTCAATGATCACCAGTTGCTGGATCCCTTGCTTGGTCTGCATTACCTTAATCAGAGTAGTCATACTTTTACTCAGTTCCACGATCTGGAGCCTTAATTCATTGAGGCAGTCCTTGCCCAAAGTTTGTTTCTTGGCCTCCACCACCACCAGGGTCGCTGGTATCATCCTAGGTTGGTGAAGTACGGCGTTATCATGAGCTGGCTCACACAACACCCGTATAGCCTTGTCAAACTCTGCAAAGTTGAGGTCAGAATGTTGCATAGCCAGGATGCATAGCTGGGTATAATGATTATCAGACAATAGTCCCTCAATAAACTGGCCAATTAACAGGCGACTTTCATCTGTTACCTCTCCTGGTTCCACCTCTTGCACCGCTTACATTGCTTCTTGAAGGTTGAGAGCATAGTCCCGGATACTGTCCCATACCCTTTGCTTGCATCCATAAAATTGCATCTTAATCTCGGAGGCTGTGCGAGTCTCAAAAGTTTCCTTGAGTTTAACTACAATGGCTTTCAAGACCCTCTTATCGCTCTCTGGCCAGGACTTAAGGCCACTTTACACACAGAGATAAATCTTTGGCAGATCTGTGGTTGCAGTGAAATCATGGATATATTGTTACATTTGTACACAGCCACAAACCTGGCACTGATTGTCCACAATTTCACTGCAACCACAGATCTGCCGCAGATTTATCTTTGTGTGTAAAGAGGCCTTTAGCCGAGCCACCCTGGTTAGTTGGCCAATAAGGATGCTGGTCTTTTGGTCCTCCATCATTGGGTATACTCAAAATAAACTGTAAAGTCTCTCCTTGAAATCGGTAAGAGTATTAAGGTGGCTTTACACACTGCAACATCGCAAACGACATCGCTGTAACGTCACCGGTTTTGTGACGTTACAGCGACCTCCCCAGCGACATTGCAGTGTGTGAAACACATCAGCGACCTGGCCCCTGCTGTGAAGTTGTGATCGCTACAAATAGTTCAGGACCATTCTTTGGTCCTTTGTTTCCCGCTGTGCAGCATGATCGCTAGAAAGTCTCAGTGTGTAAAGGGGACTTTACAGCGACTTCCCTTTCAAATAGCTGCTTTGACACGTCCCCAACAACCAGCTAGGTCGCTCTGCAGGTCCGGATCGCTGTTGCGTTGTTGGCCAGGACTGCCTGTTTGACAGCTCACCAGAGACTTTGTAGCGATCCCGGCCAGGTTGTAATCGCTGGTGGGATCGCTAGAAAGTTTCAGTGTGTAAACCCAGCTTAAGCCTCCCCCGAATACTAGCTATGTTGCTCCTGGGAGGTACGGCATGGAAAATGGTATCACCGGAGCCACTACTGGTGCTGCAGCTTTAGCAGCGGGAGCAGCTTGATCCTCTTCCTCAGACTTATTTCAAGCAGCAGGACACTCTTTTGCGCTCTTACCTAGGCTTCTCCCACGCTTTTGCTCTCTTTTTACGGGTTCCCCCCCACGAAGCACACCCTGTTATGATTCAGTGATCGAGGAGGATCCAAAAATGGACAAAAAACTAGGAAACCCAGAATGTTACCAGAGTGGTTGGAATCTCAGCGACCTGCAGACCTAACACTAACACACAACTAGAGGTAGCCGTGGGACGTGTCTACGATGACCAGGTCACCTCAACACAGCCGAAGAACTAATTATTCCTACAGAGAGAAATACAGGAAAGGCTAATCTGCCTCAGAGCAGTCCACAAAGATATAGATAGCCCCCCATATATAAAGATAATGGTGATTTAGGAAAATACAATACACAGATAGAAAACAGATTCAGCAAAGATGAGGCCAAAACTATCTAAATAGGAAAGGACAGAAAAGCGCATTGTCTGCAGCCGTGCAATACCCTAGAAAAAGAACTAACACGCCTGATATGGAAAAATACTGAGCCCACATGGACTCTCCCCCGCTATATCAGTACTCTGGTGTTACTGGGATCTAAACAAAACACTAATATAGTGGAGAGACTTAAATTAGTACCAAGCATGACAAAACAAAATAAATAGCAGAATATGGAGCAAGGTACACAGACATTCCCAACAGGGACTGATGCAACTCCACCCAGAACTCCACACAAGCAAAATTGGAAATAAGCCTTAGTACCTAAACAGAAAAACAACAAGAAGGTGGAAACCACCAGCAGAGGTACAAAGACCAAACTTATTTGAAAGGAGTTCTGGTAGACACAGAAGGAAGGGCTGGCTTCAGAATGTCCTTAGCACACAGAAAACAACATTGAGCACCGGCCAGGAACAAGAGAAAACTACTCAGTTATATAGGCCCAGTCAGAAGAATCTAATTGCCAATCATCCCCAGCTGTCTGGTTTCTATTCAGCAGGCAAACTTCACTACCAGCACTGACCACAAGAGGGAGCCCCAAACTGGAACCTAGTCCAAATGTATTCACAACAACACCCCTTCTTTTCCCGCACGGAATGATAAATGGCGACTGTCGTTTTTCATCAGCACCAAATTAACTGGTTTAACACAGTTTTGTAGGTGCACAGTACCTGTTTGGATGGGCTCGATATCCTAGCCGTGACGCCAAATACAGAGCACCACAAGGCAGGTGGTTAACGTACTTGTTTCCGGGCTGTTCCAGGTCGGGTCAGGTAGTGTCACAGGTGGCTTTGCCTGGTTCCGTTGCCCTGAGGTGTTCAGTAAAAGGAAGGAAAAGCGGGGTGATTGGGAAAGTTTTTCGTGATGCCACCTGTGGTATGCAGCTAAGGAATAGCTGCGGCTGCAAAATTCCACACCGGGGCAGGTGTTACGGCAGCCGACATGGTGTTGCTCCCCACAGGCGAAGCGGGCCCCGGGTGGGATGACAAGGGTTGGCAGTCTCTTGGAAGCGCCGGAGTGTGTGGCTCCGGTCAATCCCAAGCAAGTAAAGGACCACTACCCGTATTTGAAGAGAGAAAGAGAGAGAGTGTCCTTTTCCTAGGATGTCCCCCTTAGCAGTTAGCTCCTGCTCCAAGCCCCGGGCCTAGTGAAGTCCAAGAGTTCCAGAAGTGTGAGTGTCTTGTCAGAACTATGGTCGAGACTTGTCTGAGTGTGTTGCGCCTACCTCGCCTACCTATACCCCCAATGGTACCCTCCCCCTGGCGGTTGCCCTAGTGAGTAAAAAGTTCCATGATTTACAGTCATATGAAAAAGTTTGGGCACCCCTATTAATGTTAACCTTTTTTCTTTATATCAATTTGGGTTTTTGCAACAGCTATTTCAGTTTCATAAATCTAATAACTGATGGATTCAGTAATATTTCTGGATTGAAATGAGGTTTATTGTACTAACAGAAAATGTGCAATCCGCATTTAAACAAAATTTGACCGGAGAACACACGTGTGCCATAAAAACGGCACATGGAGGGATATTAGCACCTTTGACACGTCCGTGAAAAATGTGCATGATTTTCATGGACGTGTGAAGGGGGCCTAAAACAGAGATTCGCTCATCTCCAATTTTGAGTCTATCCATACAATGAAGAAATAATAAGCATCAATGCTTCTGTAGCACCTGGTCCTGGTGCGGCACACCCTCACGCTCCCACTATGAGGCTGTGTCAGGGACGCCATTCTCCTCACCTACCTGCCGTTTCCAAACACCTTGTTCCTGCCCCGGGGTCTGTCACAGCCTCCTCTTGCTTCCAGGCCCCACGCAGGCTTTCTGGGAGTGCCCATAGGGTGCGCACGCGCCACAACCCCATTCTTAAAGGGCCAGCGTCCCATTACCCGGACGTTATCCCTGAGGTCAGCCATTACCCTGAAGGTATTTATGTCTGCCTCCTCTTTGGGGAGGCGCTTGAGCAATGCTGCCTATCTTTGTGCGTTGTTAGTTGTCAGGTCCCATATGTGTTAATGTGTCTGACCCTGCGCCCTTGTGTTTGTACCAGTGACTTGTTCCTGCTAACTTGTGTATCATTCCAGAGCTTGTTACCATTACTATCTCTGTGCCTGCCCCGTCCGAGCCTCCACCTCCGTCTGCCACGTCCCAGCCTACACCTTTGTCCTGCCACGTCCCAGCCTCTACCTCCATGCTGCCACACCTGAGCACCCCTGTAACGGACATCAGAGACTCACTAATCCATCAGAGACAACTCTACTGGTCCTGGCTGTGATGCATTTAGGCCCCCCGGGGCTGTGCTTGTCAATCCCTGTATAGGTGTTAGTTCAAGGTTAGCTCCTACAGGGGAGTCCGGTGTACGGTCCAAGTGGGAACACTCCAGGACACTCGCTGCCCCTCGGCGATCGTAACAGCTTCTGTGAATGTGCGTATGGGTTTTTTTACTCTATTAAACTCATGGCTTCTTCATTGTGCTGACTAGTGGTGTTCCTAAAGGTCAGGCATATGCTATTTGTAGGAATTCATATAAAGTCCAGGAGAATACTTCACTTGATTCATCCACTTTGGATAATCTTTTGTTAGATGCTTTTTCTGGAAATCAGTTGCTTGCAATCAGCTCTAATCTCTGGAATGCAAGTGTTGAATTCCCCTGCAGCACTTCCGCAGGAGAAATTGAGTATTACACAATTGTCATTGAAATTCCATAGAACAATAAAAAAAACTTTTGCAGTTGTTGCCTGATGAGGATCCTGAATGGGGACATCACCATAATTATCCCCTTCATGATAAAGTAAAAATGGATCTCAAAAAGGTAAATATGAATAATTTCTAATTGATATGTTCATATGTGCAATGTAATAATATGTTGAGAACAGAAATACAAACTTGTTTATCACAATAATGGCACCACTCGTGGGTTATTTTCAAGCTACCTTCTCAAGTACATTATTTATGTTGTATTTCAGACCTCTCATCCTCATTAATTGAATATTATGCGGTACCACAATATTACAATTAACAAGGTTTGGCTCATATCAGGTCCTTCACACCAAGGCTTCCTTCTGTCATCGGGGAGATATGATTTCCTGACAGTAAACACTAATGCACAATGCATTAGCAACACTTACTAACATGAGAATTATCACGGCTGGAGCCAATGAGGCAATAATTTTAAAGCACCAAGTGATATGGTTTTTCTTTCACCATATTGTGTGAAAAATAAAGTGTTGAGTCAATACGGATCAATATATTAAAGGGATCTCTCTTTTGGGATCTCTACTATATAATTGGAGAAAAATGCATTTCTGACTCTCAGGAGGACCATCCATGCCATACACAGACAGCCCATTGATTTTAACAGGCACCATGCAATGCTTTATTTCCCCTGTGGAGGCACTGCAGGGAATCCTCACACTTGCTGCCAGGCTCTCTTGCTGATTACGGGTAATTGCTGGGAGTCTCTAAAGAGGGAAATTTTGTGATCAGTTTATATTTAGGAGACCCTTTTACAAAGCAAAATAAAATAATGTCAACAAAAATGCAACATGTTCTCCAGCATCTTTCAGAAATGAAGGGACCAATTCATTATTGCATTTGCGCCAGCCCAGTACTCAATGGTGTGAATACCTCTCAATTAGTGACTTTGTAATTTGCGACGAATTCATCGGATAAGGCTACTTTCACACTTCAGTCTTTTTCCATCAGTCACAATCCGTTGCCTTGAGAAAATACGGTGTCCTGCAAAATAATTTGCAAGATTCATTTTTTCCCCATAAACTTGTATTAATGATGGATTGCGACTGATGGCCTTGCGTTGCATCTGCCGCGCAACGGATCAGTTGTGGAATGACTGACCGTTGAGCGGAAGCAACTGACACTGTAACGTTTTTTGGAGCGTCAAAAAAACGCACTGCGCAGGATTCTGTCGCAATCCGTCCCACGACGGAATCCAGTGCTGGATTCCGTCATGCTCTACTGAGCATGCCCAGCATGTCTGGGACTCCTATTGGGCTGTCCCAAAAACAAACGGATCACGATGAATTCGTCAAAAAAGGATGCACAACGGACGCGACAGATCAGTTAATTCACAGGATTCCTGTGAACGGAATCCTGTGAAATAATACATCTGTTGCGTCCGTTAACAGCTAAAAAACAACGGATCCGTCATTCCGTTGCAATGACGGACCTGGCGGATTTGAAACGACAAAAGTGTGAAAATAGCCTAATTTGAAACTTTTCTCAAATGGCCTTTTGTAGTTTAGTTAGATAGTTATCTGATTTCTTTACATCAATGTGATGTTTTAGACTGATTCAAGAAATTCAACTTTTTCAAAAATTTGGAGCAAGTCTACTTAAATAGACACCATCCTTCCCTACGTGGAGTAATTTTACACTTTTTTGTGACATTTCGTAACACATCTTTTTCCCACTAAAAATTTGCACAGAAGGTTAAAGGTAATCCATCATGTAAAGAAACGCTATTAACTTGCCGATATTGGGTTAATGTGAAGGTTAATAGCGTTCTGAAGCTGCCCTACACCTGTAAAATGCCAGGGAAGGGCAGTCATCGGCAAGGTTTGTGGTCCTCAACCCACCCCGATGCAGTACAGACATGGGGGGCAGAGTGGAGGGTGTAGTGGGTGTGGAGGTGGTGTTTGCCTGCAGCTGTGCTTCTGTGTCTCCAACCAGCTTCTCAGGATCCCGTTCACTACAATCGGCCTTGCACACCGCACCGTCACTAACAAGTCCACCACCTGTTAAAACCGTAACAACTTTACTGAACATTCTTTTGGCACACAGCTTTCACTTCTTAAAGTCAGTTTTTACATCAAGGTCTTTTACAGGCAATTCTTTCTTTACAGAACCCGTCATGGGGCTGTGACGCCCTAGAGAATCCAGGTAGTCACAATTAAGCCACGCACTACACCGTTCCCACACTTAGGAACAACAGTCAACCATTTAAGCCTAGTCACCGCCTTAGGGACAGATAGATACACCAGTGGGTGTGGCCAGGTGGTTGGTGCACACCCACCCAGGGGTTTAGACAGCCCAGGGCGGGAAAGTAGACAGTTGAATCAGATCAGTGTTGAAGTTCAAGTTGAGAGGAGCTGGGGCTAGGTGTAATCCAGGCAGGAGGAGAAAGAGTTCAATTTGAAGGTGCTAGGGTTGGAGCCCTGGTACTGCTGGCTAGGAGGCAGACGGTGGCCTCCGTCAGCAGGAGACGGGAAGATGGCTCGGTGGAACCGAGTCGTGCTGGAACAGCGTTCTAGCCCGCCGGTACCGACACAGGGAACCGACCCGGAAACCGTAGCACAAAGGGGGGTACTCGGACCCTGAAGCCAAAAACCAGATTCGACCGAAGCTGGTTAATTAACCGATTGAGGCCAGGACTAGAGGTTCTGTCCCACCCATAGTCCCTCATAGAAGAAAACAGCCCACCGATTGGGAATAAGCGGTCACCGCCAGGGCCCATAGATCCCACGGGCTGCAGGCACGGCTCCTTAGGCCACATCCAGCCGGGAGTTGACTCCTACGTTATATACGGGGAAGTCATTTACTCAGGAAACAGTGCAGGAGAAGGATAAAGATCACCAGCCGGGTGGGGGACCTGGATACAGCCGGCCATGGCACCGGCCACCACCACCTTGGTTTACCAGAGACTCGTGTGTTTGTTTCCAACAGTGAGTACAACAGCACCCTCTGCGGTCGCTATTCCCCCCTGTACTACAGCTGCCGGGTCCCGGGGCCACCATCCGTGCCCACGGAGGGGTTAACAACTTGCTGCACAACATCTCCCCCGGGTGCCCCGTCACAGCAGCGGTGGTATCACACTTCACCACACACCGTGGGTGGTGTCACAAACTTAACACGGCTCCGGCCGTACATATACGTCCCCAATTCACAAACCCCCTTTTAGTTGAAGTGACCGCAAGACCCCCGGGTCCAGAGACCCTTGAGCCACCCACAGAAGGTCCGGATCCGAGCAGCGCCGGCTGCTGGCACGGGGGCAGCACAGGACAATTTATCCTTTCCTTCCTGACCCAATCACTGAGCATGATGGCTGGTCTGACGGCTTGGCTTTCTAACAATGGAAGGACTCCTTATGGCTGTGCTCACACTGTGCTAGTGACCCCGCAGATACTTACGGCTGTCGGCCTTAGAAAGGGACGCTCTCCTCCTTTACGCCTTCTTACTGGAATTATGCACAATAGCCGAGGGGCTCACACTCCACTTCAGTCTCCTTTACTCCTTCTTCCTTCTGTGCCTGTCTTTTCCACACCACCCGACTCCACTCTGCTACATCTGACCCTGCAGGTCCGTTCTCTTCCTCTTCTTGTCACTTCTCTCTCTCTCTCTAACTGCCTGGTATGAGGACGCTTCTTCCCTATATATCCTCTGTGCTGTGGACTATCCTCCCCTTTTAACCCATGCCATCCTGTCACTCCCTCTACATTTCCTTACGCGGAGGATCCAGGGATCCAGTGACACCCGGTGGTGGCCGGCCAAATAACACAGGGGAATACACATCGCATAGAATACATTACTATCACATTTCACTAAAATACATCAATTTTTCATCACATTCTATAACATTCTTCGAGGGTGGCAGGGAACTGGACACCCTCTTACACACCCACACTGGGAGATCTGCTGCTGGGGAGATATAAATCTCAATTTTGTTTTATAAGTTACCTCTAACTTTATTTAGTGATACCCTGTGATTCATACTTTAATGAATAATTTAATGCTGAGCCAGCTGTCATTGCGGATGCTGTGCTTACAACTACGATCACTATGAACTGAGCGGTGATTGAAGCCATGCAAGCCCTAAGGGGTACTTTGCACGCTGCGACATTGCTAGCTGATTGTAGCGATGCCGAGCGTGATAGCCCCCGACCCCGTGGCAGATGAGATATCTTGTGATAGCTGCCGTACCGAACATTATCGCTACGGCAGCTTCACACGCACTTACCTGCCCTGCGACGTTGCTCTGGCCGGCGACCCACCACCTTCCTAAGGGGGCAGGTCGTGCGGCATCACAGCGACGTCACACGGCAGGCGGCCAATAGAAGCGATGTAAACATCCCGCCCACCTCCTTCCTTCCTCATTGCCGGCGGGACACAGGTAAGGAGATGTTCCTCGCTCCTGCGGCTTAATACACAGCGATGCGTGCTGCCGCAGGAATGAGGAACAACATCGTACCTGTCGCTGCAGCGAAATTATGGAAATGACCGACACTACACAGATCACCGATTTACGACGCTTTTGTGATCATTTATCGGTGCATCTAGGCCTTACACGTTGCGACGTCATTACTGGCGCCAGATGTGCGTCACTTTCGATTTGACCCCGACGAGATCGCAGTAGCGATGTCGCAACGTGCAAAGTACCCCTAAGACTGAGAACCCGTGACTGCCAGAAGGAATAAAATTCATTAACGCCCAGCAGTGGAGCTCTCCGTGTGGGTAACAGTCGGATTCAGAACGCTATTACCCTGCAGATTAACCCCTGCAGTTTAATAATATATTTTTGCAAAACAGGCAAAAAAAAAGACAATTTGGTCTTTGGGCAAAATTTACAAAAATTTACGAATTGGTGAGTTTCATGCAAAAAAGTCAGCGAAAAGCAGGAGTTAAAAAAGCATAATGACTTAAAAAATGCAAATGATGAATCAGGGCCTACAGTTGAAACCAGATGTTTACATACTCTACTGTATATAAAAAAAAAATACTGTCCATCTGACATGAAATCAGAATAAACTTTTCCCGTTTTAGGTCAATTAGGAACCAAAATAATATAGATTTGCCAAATGCCAGAAAAATGAGAGAGAAAATGTTTTAAGGGATTTTTATTACTTTCTGCAAAGTCAAAAGTTTATATACACTAAGAGTGCTATGCCTTTAAGCAATATGGGACAGCCCATATGATGATGTCATGTCTTTGGAAGCTTCTGATAGGTTTACTGGTAACATCTGAGTTAACTAGAGACACACCTGTGGAGCTATTTTAATGCACACCTAAAACACACTGCTTCTTTGTGTAGCATCATGGGAAAGTCAAAAGAAACCAAGATCTCAAGAAGATGCCTCGTTCATCTGTACAAACAATTATGCGTAAGTACATACAAGATGGGAGTGTCCAACCATCAAACGCTCAGAAAGTAGACAGGTTCTGTGTACCAGACATGAACGTACGTTTGTCAGACATGTGCATATCAACCCAAGAACAAAAGCAAAAGACCTTGTGAAGATGCTGGCGGAGGCTTGTAAGATTGTGTCATTTTCCACAGTAAAATGAGTACTGTATCAACATGGACTGAAAGATCTCTCTGCCATGACGAATCCATTACTCCAAAAGAAACGTAAAAAAGCCAGATTAATGTTTGCAAATGCACAGAAGAATAAAGACCTTCATTTTTGGAAACGTCCTGTGGTCTGATGAAACTAAAATCAAACTGTTAGGCTGTAATGACCATTGTTACTTTTGGAGGAAAAAGGGAGACGCTTTGAAGCCTAAGCACACCATCCCAACTGTGAAACATGTGAGTGGCAGCATCATGTTGTGGGGTTGTTTTGCTGCAGGAGGGACTGGGGCACTCCACAAAAAAGATGTCATCATGAGGAAAGAAGATTATGTGGCAATACTGAAGCAACATCTCAAGAATCAGCCAGGAACTTAAAGCTTGGGCGGAAATGGGTCTTCCAAAGGACAATGACCGAAAGGATACAGCCAAACTGGTGACAAAGTGGCTTAAGGATAACAAAGTCAATGTTTTAGAGTGGCCATCACAAAGCCCTGATCTCAATCTAATTGAAAATTAATGGGCAAAGCTGAGAAGGCCAAGGCAACCTCTAACCTGGATCAGTTACACCAGTTCTGTCAGAAGGAATGGGCCCAAATTCCTACCAACTATTGTGAGAAGCTTGTGGAAGGGGATTCAAAAAGTTTCACACAAGTCATACAGTTTAGGGGCGATAGTACCAAATGCTAATGAAATGTATGTAAACTTTTGAGTTTGCAGAAAGTAATAAAAATGTCTTAAAACATTCTCTCTCTCATTATTATTCTGGCATTTCGGAAATATAAATAAATTTGGTTCCTAATTGACCTAAAATGGGAAACGTTTATTCTCATTTCACTGCAGATGTGTCTTTATAGAGAGTGGAGGGAATAACCTGCAGATGTGTCTTTATAGAGAGTGGAAGGAAAAACCTGCAGATGTGTCTTTTTAGAGAGCAGAGGGAAAAACCTGCAGATGTGTCTGTATAGAGAGCGGAGGGAAAAACCTGCAAATGTGTCTGTATAGAGAGTGGAGGGAAAAACCTGCAGATGTGTCTTTATAGAGAGTGGAGGGAACAACCTGCAAATGTGCCTTTTTTCTAGATAGTGTATGTAAACCTCTAGTTTTAACTGTATGTGTTTATTGAAATGCCATGAAGAAAATCCTGTGTTCAAGCTGATATATTCTGTATTATTCATTAAAATATGAGTCACAGAATATTTCTAAATAAACTTATAAAGTTGTATATCCCAAAAATGATAAATTGATAAAAAAAAAATATATATATATATATATATATATATATATATATATCAATCATTTTTTATATACAGTATAGTACCAAAGTGAGTACACCCCTTATATTTTGATAAATATTTTATTATACCTTTTCATAGGACAGCACTAAAGATCTGACACTGTGATACAATGTACAGTGTCAGTGTACGGCTTGTATAACTGGGTAAATTTAGTGCCCCCTTTTAAAACCTCAACACACAGCCATTAATGTCTAAACCGCTGGCAACGTAAGTGATTACACCCCTAAGTGAATATACAAAAATTATTTTTGCATCACAATATTTTGAATGCTGTCATAGAGAAAAATTTAAAATCCATCAAGACATCTCCAGAGAGAGGAGCATATCACCCCCCATATTAAACATACTAGAAGGTGGCCCGATTCTACGCATCGGGTATTCTAGAATTTACGTATTGTGTAGTTAATGTATGATTTTTGTTATATATATATATATATATATATATATACATATATGTATGTTTTGTGCAATGTATGTGTTGTGCGGTATGTGCGTATATTTGTGCGTGCCGCGGTGTTTGTGTGTTGGGTGTTGTGTGTGTGCGGCGTTGTCTGTGTGTGTGGGTGTCTGTGTAGGGCAGTGTTTGTGGTTCCCAGTGTGTGTGTGGTGTGTTGTGCGGTGCGTGTGTGGCGGTGTGTGTGTGTATGTTTTGGGGGGAGGTGTGCGCCCCCCATCGTTGTGCGCCCCCCATCGTGGTCCACCCCCCATGCTGCACCCACCATCGTGCTCCATCCCCCATGCTGCGCACTCCCCATCGTGCTCCATCCCCCATGCTGCGCACCCCCCATCGCGCTCCATCCCCCATGCTGCGCACCCCCCATCGTGCTCCATCCCCATGCTGCGCACCCCCCATCGTGCACCATCCCCCATGCTGCGCACCCCCCATCGTGCTCCATCCCCCACGCTGCACCCCCCATCGTGCTCCATCCCCCATGCTGCACCCCCCCATCGTGCTCCATCCTCCATGCTGCACTCCCCATCATGCTCCATCCCCCATGCTGCGCACCCCCCATCGTGCTCCATCCCCCATGCTGCGCACCCCCTATCGTGCTCCATCCCCCATGCTGCACCCACATCGTGCTCCATCCCCCACGCTGCACACCCCCCATTGTGTTTCATCCCCCCATTCTGGGCACCCCCCATCGTGGTCCAACCCCTATGCTGCACCCCCCATCGTGCTCCATCCCCCATTCTGCACACCCCCCATCGTGTTTCATTCCCCCATTCTGAATGGGCATCGCGTGCGGTGGGCGTGGCCTAGTGGGCATCACGTGCGGGGGCGTAGCCTAGCGGGCATCACGTGCGGGGGCGTGGCCTAGCGGGCATCGCGTGCGGGGGACGTGGCCTAGCGGGCATCGCGTGCGGGGGCGGGCCTGGCCAAACGGTTAATCCATGCATGGGGCGGGGCCAGGCCGAGCCGAGCGGCCAATCCGTGAGAGGGGGCCGGGCCAGGTCGAACCCAGCGGCCAATCCGACGTTTGTCACTGTAAGGACACAATTTTGGAGCAAGACAAACAGACAGAATAAGGCAATTATATATATAGACGGTATTAATTACGGTATAACTGGGGAAGAGAGAGAAAGCTAATGCTTCAGCCTTCATTGAAGCAGGACCCTGTGGTGTGGACAGGTAATTGAAATTGGTTATCTCCTGGGAAGCCAACACAAAGTCTGTGCAAGAAGCTGTTAGGTGAGAAAATTCATCCCTCTGTAGAGTACTGTTTTCCCCTTCAAAAGAAGTACAGTAGAGAAACAGGCACTGCATTTTTCAGCTATGAATATTTTTTTCTGTAGAAAGTGTAGATTCTACAGTTACGGAAGGCACATTTTCAGCATCGTGATCCCAAGTGGCATAACATGCATATTTTTACATAACTATGAACATGCCTATGAACTCCAGATTAATATCGGGCAGACGGGTGACAATATATAGACTGTCTTTCCTGTCTATAAACAAAGGAAAGCGAGATATGGTCTAAAATAATGAATTTTATTGACACTGGATAACATAGACAGAACTGAAACAGTAGAAAAACAGCAAAACAGAAAAAACAAAGGGCGTGCGTGGAAAGATTTTTGTTTAAATGTAATTACAGTAAAGTGTTCAAGAAATAACTATGCAAAGTCAGATGGAAAAACATAATTATATAGCATAAAGCGCAATTGTATAGAAACGCTAGAGCTGAGAATCAGTTATAAATACATAAATACATAATTTATGTGCACAAGATGAATTGGTCAAAATTAGACAAAAGTGCAAGTGCAAAGAATTAAATATTAATAAGTATATTGACCTATAAAGTGCAAGTACACTAATAGAATATCAGAGCTTATCGCGCATAGCAGTGCAACACAAATCAGAGCCTATTGCACATAAATAAGTGCTATAGAATACTGCAATGAAACACAAATCAGGTCTTATTGCACATATATAAGTTCTATAAAATAGCACAAAGCCACATAAATCAGGACCTATTGTACATACAAAAATGGTGTACAATAGCACAATGTAGCAAGAACAGGGCATTTGCATGAAAAAGACAAAATGTATGTTGAGCATAAATGACTATACCAGCACATGAGTCCACGCTGAATGCCTACATCGACGCGCGTTTCAGCGTACCTTCATTGGACCCCCTGAAGTCATCTCAGGGTGGGACCGCATTTGGTTGGGATATAAAGGTAATTGAATATAAGTTTGCCAACCATTGTGATGCAGTGTGGCGAGCCCGTATTTTGCACACATATAATTGTTCCAGATGCAAGGGGGTTAATAGGTAACTGGAGACTGCTATATGTAAATGCATAATATATATAGGTGGCGCACACTGTTGGGGCGCACAACTGTACAGCACCAGGGTCTCGGCCTCCCGTCTGAGTATTTATAAAGTATCTTGAGTGTTTACTGGGCACGTACATTCATGTAACTCAAGTAAAGTATATTTAGTGAGTGAGGTGGTGAGTTGGTTTTCTCATTTGTGACTTTGCTGTATCCTGAAGAACCTCCCCCCGGTATACAGCTTACATATACAAAGCTCAGCATTCATAACACTGCCACATGTTACAGCAGAAAAAACAGGGATTCTATTAAAACTGCACCAAGATGTCCAATAAGTGATACATCATTGGGATCAGGGACTCTTCTCCTACAAATGTTGCTCTCAGTAAAATCATGCTGAAAGATTCCCTTTAAGTCATGTTTCAAGGCCCTTTAATCCAACCTGAATCATGATTGGACTTCAGGAAACATAGTTATAATACAGAAGCATTCTTTCTTTCTTTTTTTTTCCTTTTTGGCATGACAGGGCAAAAAGGAGCAAAGTGAGATGATCAAGTTTAAAAAAAAATATGACTTTAATATATTTTGCTAGGAGATGGTTATGCTATATGTGTCTGAGGGTTTTGCTAGCACCTCAAGATGATGAATTGAATTTGTGTAATAAGAAACTAAAATTCTTAAAAAGAACTAGACATCTGATACGGGTGCATCTCAATAAATTGGAATATCCTCAAAAATTTAATATATTTCCTTTCTGTAATTCAATACAAAAAGGGAAATTCATATATTATATAGAGTCATTACACACAGAGGGATCTATTTCTATATATTATATAGAGTCATTACACACAGAGGGATCTATTTCAATTGTTTATTTATGTTAATGTTGATGATTATGGCTTACAGCCAATGAAAACCCAAAAGTCATTATCTCAGAAAATTACAATAATTAACACAAAACACCTGCATAGGCTTCCTAAGGATTTAAAATGGTCCCTTAAGGCCCCGTCACACTAAGCAACATCGCTGCTAACGAACAACTTTTGTGACGTTGCTAGCGATGTTGCTGTGTGTGACATCCAGCAACAACCTGGCCCCTGCTGTGAGGTCGTTGGTTGTTGCTGAATGTCCTGGGCCATTTTTTAGTTGTTGCTGTCCCGCTGTGAAGCACAGATCGCTGTGTGTGACAGCGAGACAGCAACAACTAAATGTGCAGGCAGCAGGAGCCGGCTTCTGCGGAGGCTGGTAACCAATGTAAACATCGGGTAACCAAGAAGCCCTGTCCTTGGTTACCCGATATTTACCTTTGATACCAGCCTCGGCCGCTCTCACTGCCTGTGCTGCCGGCTCCTGCTGTGTGCACATGTAGCTGCAGGACACATCGGGTTAATTAACCCGATGTGTGCTGTAAAGGTCCAGTCACACTAAGCAACTTACCAGCGATCCCAACAACGATAGGGATCGCTGGTAAGTTGCTAGGAGGTTGCTGGTGAGATGTCACACTGCGACGCTCCAGCGATCCCACCAGCAACCTGACCTGGCAGGGATCGCTGGAGCGTGGCTACACAAGTTGCTGGTGAGCTCACCAGCAACCAGTGACAAGCCCCCAGCGCCGCGTGGAAGCTGCTGCGCTTGGTAACTAAGGTAAATATCGGGTAACCAACCCGATATTTACCTTGGTTACCACCGCATGGAGCTACACGTGCAGAGAGCAGGGAGCAGCGCACACTGAGCGCTGGCTCCTTGCTCTCCTAGTTACAGCACACATCAGGTTAATTACACGATGTGTGCTGTAGCTACATGTGCAGAGAGCAGGGAGCAGCGCACAATGCTTAGCGCTGGCTCCTTGCTCTCCTAGTTACAGCACACATCGGGTTAATTAACCCGATGTGTCCTGCAGCTACATGTGCACAGAGCAGGGAGCAGCGCACAATGCTTAGCGCTGGCTCCCTGCTCTCCTAGTTACAGCACGCATGGGGTTAATTTCCCAATGTGTGCTGCAGCTAAATGTGCACAGAGCAGGGAGCAGCGCACAATGCTTAGCGCTGGCTCCTTGCTCTCCTAGTTACAGCACACATCGGGTTAATTAACCCGATGTGTCCTGCAGCTAAATGTGCACAGAGCAGGGAGCAGCGCACAATGCTTAGCGCTGGCTCCTTGCTCTCCTAGTTACAGCACACATCGGGTTAATTAACCCGATGTGTCCTGCAGCTACATGTGCACACAGCAGGAGCCGGCAGCACAGGCAGTGAGAGCGGCCGAGGCTGGTATCAAAGGTAAATATCGGGTAACCAAGGACAGGGCTTCTTGGTTACCCGATGTTTACATTGGTTACCAGCCTCCGCAGAAGCCGGCTCCTGCTGCCTGCACATTTAGTTGTTGCTGTCTCGCTGTCACACACAGCGATGTGTGCTTCACAGCAGGACAGCAACAACTAAAAAATGGCCCAGGACATTCAGCAACAACCAACGACCTCACAGCAGGGGCCAGGTTGTTGCTGGATGTCACACACAGCAACATCGCTAGCAACGTCACAAAAGTTGTTCGTTAGCACGCAGCGATGTTGCTAGCGATGTTGCTTAGTGTGACGGGGCCTTAACTAGGAGAGCAAGGAGCCAGCGCTAAGCATTGTGCGCTGCTCCCTGCTCTGTGCACATGTAGCTGCAGGACACATCGGGTTAATTAACCCGATGTGTGCTGTAACTAGGAGAGCAAGGAGCCAGCGCTAAGCATTGTGCACTGCTCCCTGCTCTCTGCACATGTAGCTACAGCACACATCGTGTAATTAACCTGATGTGTGCTGTAACTAGGAGAGCAAGGAGCCAGCGCTCAGTGTGCGCTGCTCCCTGCTCTCTGCACGTGTACCTCCATGCGGTGGTAACCAAGGTAAATATCGGGTTGGTTACCCGATATTTACCTTAGTTACCAAGCGCAGCAGCTTCCACGCGGCGCTGGGGGCTTGTCACTGGTTGCTGGTGAGCTCAC
Source organism: Anomaloglossus baeobatrachus (assembly GCF_048569485.1). NCBI lineage: Eukaryota > Metazoa > Chordata > Amphibia > Anura > Aromobatidae > Anomaloglossus > Anomaloglossus baeobatrachus. The sequence continues at coordinate 755,382,847 of NC_134354.1, forward strand.
CAGCAACTTGTGTAGCCACGCTCCAGCGATCCCTGCCAGGTCAGGTTGCTGGTGGGATCGCTGGAGCGTCGCAGTGTGACATCTCACCAGCAACCTCCTAGCAACTTACCAGCGATCCCTATCGTTGTTGGGATCGCTGGTAAGTTGCTTAGTGTGACTGGACCTTTAGTCTAGTTCAGTAGGCTACACAATCATGGCGATGACTGCTGACTTGACAGATGTCCAGGAAGCAGTCACTTAAACACTCCACAAGGAGGGTAAAGGCCGCGTCACACTAAGCAACATCGCTAGCAACATCGCTGGTAACGAACAACTTTTGTGAAGTTGCTAGCGATGTTGCTGTGTGTGACATCCAGCAACAACCTGGCCCCTGCTGTGAGGTCGTTGGTTGTTGCTGAATGTCCTGGGCCATTTTTTAGTTGTTGCTGTCCCGCTGTGAAGCACAGATCGCTGTGTGTGACAGCGAGACAGCAACAACTAAATGTGCAGGCAGCAGGAGCCGGCTTCTGCGGAGGCTGGTAACCACAGTAAACATCGGGTAACCAAGAAGCCTTGTCCTATATTATATATATATATATATATATATATATATATATATATATATATATATATTTACCTTTGTTACCAGCCTCCGCAGCTCTCAGTCAGTGCCGGCTCCTGCTCTGTGCACATGTAGCTGCAGCACACATCGGGTTAATTAACCCGATGTGTGCTGTAGCTTGGAGAGCAGGGAGCCAGCGCTAAGCAGTGTGCGCTGCTCCCTGCTCTGTGCACATGTAGCTGCAGGACACATCGGGTTAATTAACCCGATGTGTGCTGTAGCTTGGAGAGCAGGGAGCCAGCGCTAAGCAGTGTGCGCTGCTCCCTGCTCTGTGCACATGTAGCTGCAGCACACATCGGGTAATTAACCCGATGTGTGCTGTAACTAGGAGAGCAGGGAGCCAGCGCTCAGTGTGCGCTGCTCCCTGCTCTCTGCACGTGCGGTGGTAACCAAGGTAAATATCGGGTTATTTACCTTAGTTACCAAGCGCAGCATCTTCCACGCGGCGCTGGGGGCTGGTCACTGGTTGCTGGTGAGCTCACCAGCAACTCGTGTAGCCACGCTCCAGCGATCCCTGCCAGGTCAGGTTGTTGGTGGGATCGCTGGAGCGTCGCTAGTGTGACATCTCACCAGCAACCTCCTAGCAACTTACCAGCGATCCCTATCGTTGTTGGGATCGCTGGTAAGTTGCTTAGTGTGACGGTACCTTAAGCCACAAAAGGTCATTGCTAAAAGAGCTGGCTTTTCACAAAGTGCAAGTCCAAGCATATTAATGGAAAGTTGAGTGGAAGGGAAAAGTGTGGTAAAAAAAGGTGCACAAGCAACCGGGATAACCGCAGCCTTGATAGGATTGCTAAGAAAAGGCCATTCAAAAATTTGGGGGAGATTCACAAGGAGTGGACGCTGCTGGAGTCAGTGCTTCAGGTGATGTATCCAGAACATGGGCTACAACTGTCGCATCCCTTGTGTCAAGCGACTCATGACCAATAGACAACGCCAGAAATGTCTTACCTCGGCCAAGGAGAAAAAGAACTGGACTGTTCTCAGTGGTCCAAGGTGTTGTTTTCAGATGAAAGTAAGTTTTCCATTTCATTTGGAAATCGCGGTCTCAGAGTCTGGAGGAAGAGTGGAGAGGACACAATCCAAGTTGCTGAAGTCTAGTCTGAAGTCTCCACAATCAGTGATGGTTTGGGGAGCCATGTCATCTGCTGGTGTAGCTCCACTGTGTTTTATCGAGACCAAAGTCAGCGCAGCCGTCTACCAGGAAATTTAGAGCACTTCATGCTTCCCTCTGCTGACAAGCTTTTTGGAGATGGAAATGTCCTTTTCCAGCAGGACATGTCACCTATCTTCACTGTCAAAACTACCAATACCTTGTTTAATAACCACAGTATCACTGTGCTTGATTGGCCAGCAAACTCGCCTGACCTAAACCCCATAGAGAACCTATGAGAGACACCAGATCCAACAATGCAGACGAGCTGAAGGTGGCTACCAAAGCACCTGGGCTTCCATAACACCTCAGCAGTGCCACAGGCTGATCACCTCCATGCCACACCGGATTGATGCAGTAATTCATGCAAAAGGAGCCCCGACAAAATATTGAGGCATTTACTGTACAGACTTTTCAGTAGGCGCCAACATATCTGAGTTTATAATCATTTTTTCAGTCAGTCTTATATAATATTCTAATTTTCTGAGATAATGACTTTTGGATTTTCATTGGCTGTAAGTCATAATCATCAACATTAATAGAAAGAAACACGTGAAATAGATCCCTCTGTGTGTAATGACTCTATATAATGTATAGGAATAGATCCCTCTCTGTGTACTCTATATAATATATAGGAATAGATCCCTCTGTGTGTAATGACTCTATATAATATATTAGAATAGACCCCTATGTGTGTATTGACTCTATATAATATATAGGAATAGATCCCTCTGTGTAATGACTCTATATAATATGTAGAAATAGATCCCTCTCTGTGTAATGACTCTATATAATATATACAGTAGGAATAGATGACTGTGTAATGCCAAATATATAGGAATAAATCCCTTTGTGTGTAATGACTATATAATATATAGGAATAGATCCCTCTGTGTGTAATGACTAGAGATGAGCGAGCCTCTAGAGGCTCGAGTTCGGTTCGGTTCGTCGAACGGAGGCCGCGTTCGAGTTCGGTTCGGCGAACGGCTCGACGAACCTCTCGAGCCCCATTGAAACCAAAGGGAGGCAAACACAAACACATAAAAACACATTAGAAATGTACACATACAGTTAATAAACATTGCCATAATACTTACCTGTCCCCGCGACGAGTCCTGCACTCTGTCTCCCGCCGCTTTTCCTTCCGATAATCGCTGCGTCCTCCCGGTAACCAGCACTGATGATAGAACCTTCCGTGTGATGTCAAAAAATCATGTGACCAGTCATGTGTCCATTATCTCATTGGCTACAGACTGGTCACATGGCTAGACGTCATTGCTAGGTCCTGTCAGTGCCTCTCTCCGGTATGCATTGGTCGTTTGTGCATCCCCGTGTACCGGCGAGATGCTCTGGCAAATGGTCGGCTCCCCGTTCTGCTTCCCCGTTCCGTTATTCACCGGCTGTCACGTGAATAACTGAGATCACCGTTGCTATAGCAACCCGCTTGTCAGCGGTGACGTCACCGCTTGCAGCACGCAGCTTCTAATCACTCATGGAGCAGCAGCGTCTTCCTCCCATGCTGTGCTGTCTGATGTAGCGGAGCTATGAGTTGATTCTCCTTCAACCCATACAGCACTGCTACATCAGACAGCACAGCATGGGAGGAAGAACGCTGCTGCTCCGTGCAGTCTATTCACTTAGTGAGCGTCTTTCTCCCACAGAGTGCTGTCTAATGTAGCAGAGCTGCGTGGGTTGAAGGAGAAAGAAAACAGAAGACCATGGATCGTGGAGGGATAAGAGGGAGTAATAAACATTGAGTCTCTAAGTGTGTCTGTGTATTTATTTCTATTAAAGTATTTTTTCTCTGTGTGGTGTCTTTTTTTAACCCTTTATTGGAGATTCTTAATGGCTGGGTCAAACTTGCCTGACATTAAGAATCTCTGGCTTAATACTAGCTAGTAAAACAAAGCTATTATTACCTCATTATTACCCAGCGAGCCACCGTCACCAGGGCAGCTGGAAGAGTTGGATACAGCGCCAGATGATGTCACTTCTATGAAAGCGCCATTTTCTGGGGCGGCTGCGGACTGCAATTCACAGCAGAGGGGCCCATAAAGCTCAGGCCAACCTGTGCTGCGGATTACAATCCCCAGCTGCCTAATTGCACCTGGCTGGACACAAAAGTGGGGCAAAGCTCATGTCGATTTTTTTTTAATTATTTCATGAAATTTATGAAATAATTAAAAAAGGGCTTCCCTATTTTTTTTTTCCCCAGCCGGGTACAAATAGACAGCTGGGGGTTGGGGACAGCCGTACCTGCCTGCTGTACCTGGCTAGCATACAAAAATATGCCCACGTCATTTGTTTTTTAATTATTTCATGAAATCCGTGAAATAATTTAAAAAACGGTCTTCCCTATATTTTTGGTTCCCAGTCGGGTACAAATAGGCAGCTGAGGGTTGGGGACAGCCGTACATACCTGCTGTACCTGGCTAGCATACAAAAATATGGCGAAGCCCACATCATTTGTTTTTTAATTATTTCATGAAATCTGTGAAATAATTTAAAAAAAACGGGCTTCCCTATATTTTTGATTCCCAGCCGGGTACAAATAGGCAGCTGGGGGTTGGGGGCAGCCCGAAGGTGCCTGCTGTACCTGGCTAGCATACAAAAATATTGCGAAGCCCACGTCATTTTTTGGTGGGCAAAAAACTCCTGCATACAGTCCTGGATGGAGCATGCTGAGCCTTGTCGTTCTGCAGCTGCTGTCTGCTATCTTCCATACAGACAGGCAGCAGATGCAGAACTACAACGATGTGGGCTTCGACCAATTTTTGTGTCCAGCCAGGTACAACTAGGCAGCTGGGGATTGTAATCCGCAGCACAGGTTGGCCTGAGCTTTCTGGGCCCCTCTGCTGTGAATTGCAGTCCGCAGCCGACCCAGAAAATGGCGCTTTCATAGAAGCGCCATCTTCTGCCGCTGTATCCAACTCTTCCAGCCGCCCTGGTGACAGGTGGCTCGCTGGGTAATAATGGGATTAGGGTTAGCTGTATATTATCAACTGGCCCTAAGCCCGAAATTCATGGTGTCATGCCAATATTAGACATGGCCACCATGAATTTCTAGTACAGATAAAAAAAACACAACACACAGAAAAATACTTTTATTACAAATAAAACACAACACAATTAGTGACTCCATCTTTATTGAAATAAAGAACCCCCCTCCACAGTAATCCTGGGTCAAGGGTCCCGCGCCATCCAATCCGGATCCAATATCATCTGATCGGTTTGCTGGAAGATGATGTGTCAGGTTCAAGGGCCTGAATCACATGACACAGCAGCTGATTGTATAAACGGCTTTTATACAATCAGCTAAATCAGTGCAAAAAAAAAACAAACTACACACTTCAGTGCAGATTCCTGTCCGACAGCATCAGCTGATAGTTTAGCCAGGCGGTAAAAAGCCGGCCACACCGCTCGACTTATAGTGTCAGCTGATTCCATCAGCTGACCGCATCAGCTGATCATGGTCAGGTCTGAGACAGAGAGAGAAAGAAGAGAGAGAGAAGATAGAGAAACGAGAGAGAGGAGAGAGAAAAGAGAGAGATTAGAGAGAGAAGAGAGAAAGAGGAGAGAAAAGAGAGAGAGGGAGAGAGAAGAGAGAGAGGAGAGAAAAGAGAGAGAGGAGAGAGAAGAGAGGGGGAGAGAGAAGAGAGAAAGGAGAGATGTGAGAGACTAGAGAGAAGAGAGAGGAGAGAGAGAGGGAAAAAGAGAAAAAGAGAGACTGAGAAAAAGAGAGAGAGAGAAAAAGAGAGAGAGGAGAGAGAGGAGAGAGAGAGGGAGGAGAGAGAGAGTAGAGAGAGGAGAGAGAGAGAGAGGGAAAAAGAGATAAAGAGAGACTGAGAAAAAGAGACAGAGAGAAAAAGAGAGAAAAAGAGAGAGAGGAGAGAGAGAGAAAGAGAGAGAAAGAGAGAGAGGGAAAGGAAGAGAGAGAGAAAGAGAGAGAGAAAAAGAGAGAGAGAAGAGAGAGAAGAGAGAGATGAGAGAGCAATGCAGCCTCATTCCGTGAACTGCTCCGATTTTAGAGGTGTGTCCCGTGGCTCACAGCTGATGTCTGGCTCCTCCCCTCAGTGCATAATTAAATTAAATTAGAATTATAAATATCTAAGAATTGTAGTTTAAAATTAAAAAAAAAAAAAAATTAAATTCTTTACCAGGACCAGGATTAGAACTCGCTACCTAATGCTTCTGAGGCAAGCGCTCTATCCACTGAGCTACTGACTCTATTGATAACATGGAGCTAATACGGAGTACTCGTGTTCTGTAGCAGAGCTGACAGTGTCGTGTGGATTACATCGGACCTGGAGGGGTATTTGGGGATTAATAAAGGGGTGAAACAGGGTGTTTTTTTGTCTTTTATTCCAAATAAAGGATTTTTCGCTGTGTGTTTATTTACTTTCACTTTCAGTTTAATCATGGAAGGTATCTCTGGGAGACACCTGGCATGATTAACTCATTATTACCTCGATTGCCACCGCACCAGGTCAATTCGGGATTAGCTGGGTAGAGTCCCCCGGGACTGTCGCATCTAATGGATGCGGCAGTTCTGGGCGGCTGCTGGGTGACATTGTTAGGGTGGTGGGCTCCCGATAACGTGGTGCTCTCCATCCTGACAATACCAGCCTCCAGCCGTGTGGCTTTATCCTGGCTGGTATCAAATATGGGGGGAACCACATTTTTTTTTTTATTATTTATTTATTTTACTGCACGATATAGACCCGCCCGTCAGCGGCTGTGATTGGTTGCAGTGAGACAACTGTCACTCAGCTTGGGGACGTGTCTGACTGCAACCAATCATGGGCGCTGGTGGGCGGGGAAAGCACGGAATAACTAATTGACTAATGAAGCGGCAGCCATTTTCTAAAGAGGAAAAGAACGCAGATTTGTGACAGACGTGGAGCGAGGCGCCCGTGATCGGTGAGTAGCAAAGAGAGAGGGATTGTGCTGGGGACGCAGGACGCATGCAGATAGCAACATGTGCACATAGCCTTACTGTGAAAAGCCACATTTATGGTGATCGAACCTAACTCGAACTGTCGAGCTTTTAGCAAAAAGCTCGAGTTCAAGTTCGATCTCGAACACCCCCCAAAATCACTCAAACATGAAATTGGCGAACCTCAAACCTTGAACATCGCTCAACTTAAGTAATGATGATATAATATATAGGAATAGATCCCTCTGTGTGTAATGACTCTATATAATATATCGGAATAGATCCTTCTGTGTGTAATGACTATATAATATATAGGAATAGATCCCTCTGTGTGTCATGACTCTATATAATATATAGGAATAGATCCCTCTGTGTTTAATGACTATATAATATATATAAATAAATCATTCTGTGTGTAATGACTCTATATAATATATAGGAATAGATCCCTCTGTGTGTAATGACTCTATATAATATATGCGTTTCACTATTTGTATTGAATTACTGAAATAAATTAACTTTTTGAGGATATTCTAATTTATTGAGATGCACTTGTACAAGTATAGTGTCATGATTCGCCTCACCGTCCACATGGCTAGGGGTAAAGCCTTCACCCGGGCTTCACTTCCAGAGCCTGGATGCCTTAAAAGCTGACATTTCCAGTGAACCAGCGCCAGCTATAAGCTTAGCACTGCTTTGCCTGTGATTTCTGGTCCTGTGAGTGATTTCCTGATTCGTCTGTTCCTGTGCCCCCGTGCCCTTGTCTGTGTTCCGTCCCCTAGTCGTCCCTCCAGTCCTCTGTCCCCTCTCTTACATCCCCACTCGGTTGCTTCCTCGGGTACTGACCTCGGCCTGACCTCGACTCCGCTTCTGCTCTTTTCTCCGGTCCTCCTTCTACCCATACCGTGCTTGACCCGGCTCGCCTGACTATTCCTCGCATGCCCCGCAGCTCTGCTCCCCAGCTGTGCTTTGAGGCAGTGTACAAGCACACACTGTTTATTTACTTCCTCTTTCTTGTTGCTCCGTTTAGTTTCTTCAGCTGCAGAACTGCGGCTCCCCCTGGTGGCAGCTTGACATATATGGTCTTTATTCCACAGGTAGCTTGTATCGGGCTCTGGCTGTATGAACTCAGCCAGACATGTTTGACTCTGAAATTCTGCCACTTTTCAGAGACTAATATACATTTAGTAGCTACCAAGGATCAAGTTGTGCTGTAAACTAAATATACAGGCAGGTCTCCCCTGCTGCTGGCCTGGATTGACAGGTTGCACGGTAGCAAATGTTCGATTTTTCTGCAGCTCCAACACAGGACAACTATGGCATTAGAAAATTACCACTGAAATCCTTTATCTATCTAATATGTACTGTAGAAGTACGACGTGGTCCAGGGCTGGAAATATTCTCATTAATTTTCCTTGGAATTTTGTAATAAGGTATTGAAAAATTAAGGTTTTAAACTAAACAATAGCTTTAACTTTGAAATGTTATATAACTATGTCCATCTGGAAAGAATATAAGTATCTATGTCCCTTAAGCAGGCTTTACACGCAACGAAATTGCTAACGAGATGTCGTTGGGTTCACGGAATTCGTGATGCACATCCGGCCTTGTTAGCAATGTCGTTGTGCGTGAAACGCACGAACGACCGTTAACGATCAAAATTACTCACCTAATCGTTGACACGTCGTTCTAATTCCGATTATCGTTGCTGTTGCAGGACGCAGATTGTTCGTTGTTCCTGCGGCAGCACACATCGCTATGTGTGACACCGCAGGAACGAGGAACATCACTGTCCTTGCGGCCGCCCGCAATAAGGAAGGAAGGAAGTGGCCGCTCATCTCCACCCCTCCGCCTCTATTGGGCGGCTGCTTAGTGACGCTGCTGTGATGCCGAACAAACCGCCCCCTTAGAAAGGAGGCGTTTCGCCGGCCACAGCGACATCGCTAGGCAGGTAATTATGTGTGACGGGTGTTAGCGATGTTGTGCGCCACGGGCAGCGATTTGCCCGTGCCGCACAACCGCCGCGGGCGCTAGCGATATCGCTGTGTGTAAAGCCCGCTTTAGCCTTATTATAAGAACCACATCAATACCTCCCCTGAACAATGCTTTGTTAAATATGATCACTCCAATAAGATACTATCCATCAGTGTTTATTTTAAGACCTATCACCACTTCTAAGGGAAAAGACACATAATAGAAGATCACTTGAGGAAGCCTTTAGTTGAGAAGGTCTACAGAATAATAGATATGCTACTTGCTTCCAGGAATTGTAGTTATTGTTCATCCATCATAGCAGGGGATGTACTTAAATACAGAACCACGAGCAATGCTGTAAAAACCAAGTCGTTCTTTCCAATGTGACTCCTCATTAGTTATAAATCTTTCTGAATGTTCGCGATGGTGCGCTTTATCGTTTTGACCACAAGAACATTTAAATGCAGGATACAGCGGCAAAAAAAAAAAAAATTGATGGAGAATTTCTCAGTATACAACCCCGGAGGTGGCACGCTGTTGACTATGAGCTTTCATGCCTGTAAGCAAAAAATTGGCCATTTATGATGGCAGGTCATTGATGAGGTTAAATTCCCTCTCTGTGGTGGAGATGGGCAGTTCCTCTTAATTTAAGAAAAGCAAAATGTATCAAGCTGTTAGTAGGGTTTAAAACCTCAAGGTATAAATGATAAATTATCACACAATGTTCTCTGGGAGAGTGTAATGGGTTTCTGCTATATAACGTCTCCATTTTTCTGTAACAATGTGAATTTTGAAAGATAAGCGTGTCAGTCAATGGAACCTCAAGAGACCCGAGCGTCAAGATCAATATCAGATACAATTGGTTACTCCCTATGTACATGTGTTAATACATCGGAGTGAGTACACAGGTCAATATACAGATGACAGATATCAAATTGACATTCCTATGTTGAATAAGCTGGATGAATTGGAGATTTTCAAAGGTTGTTGGGATTCTTTTTTATTTCCGTGATGCTTACACAAATTGCTTGAGAAATAGCTTGCTTTCTTTGGATGATTTAGGTTTTGTAAAGCAGAGATTTTAACTCAAATATTTTACTTTATTGCACATGGGAGAACACTGCTTATAATTTTAAATTCTTCATTTGGCACTATATCATGTCACGAGATTCAGACAGTCATGTGGTTTCTGGCCATCGAAGGTCACAGCGTTTGGCTGTGCTGAATGCTCCCTGACTTTCCATTGTTCCTGCTGTCAGTATTCATTGGTATAGGTAGCTTTCTTGCTACCTCTCTTGCTACATCTCTCCCCCTTTTGAACCCAGCAGGAGCTTATCTTCACCCAACTGCTGATCATCAGTATTCTCTTGGTGCTTTTATACCCCTTCCTTCTTTGGACTGGTGCTGGTGATATTTTCAGTTCATTCAAGCCTTGGTTGAATGCAGGAGGCTTGTACTCCTCTGAGGTATTGTTGATGAAAACTTTGCTGACCTTATAATAATATAATATTAATATAATATTTATTAATTTATGTAGTGCTATTAATCCCGTAGCACTTTACATACATTGGCAACACTGTCTCCATTGGGGATCACAATCTAAATTCCCTTTCTGTATGTATTTGGAGTGTAGGAGGAAACCAGAGAACCCAGAGGAAACCCACGCAAACACAGAGAGAACATACAAACTCCTTGCAGATATTGTCCTTGGAGGGATTTGAACCCAGGACCCCAGCGCTGCAAGACTGCAGTGCTAACCACTGAGTCACCGTGCCGCTTTCTACCTGGTTCATGCTTTTTCCCCCCCGTGTGTCCCTCTTATGTCATCTATTGTGTTTAGAGGGGTTGACAAAGAGTTCATCCCTATGGGGAGATAAGGTATGCACACCAGTGACTATGTAAGGGGAATACATGAAATAGCAGAAACTGCTGTGTGAATACTGACTTGAAAAATCCAATAGCTATATGCAAGAGTGAATATGTGAAAAATGGAATCTGCATTACTGCCATGAACATATGAATCAAGAGAAATTTAGCTACTGAATTGATCAATGCAATAGAGCCCCAACACTACGCCAAAGTATTTCTCTACGTTGGGGTCCCTAGCTTGTGTGTGTCCTCTCATGCAGTTAAAAAACCTACCGTGTATGGGAAGCTGAGACCCAGGCTATTTATGCGTATGATATGGATTGGCAATAGGTGTGGTTGGGGAGGGTTCACAAACGAAAAAATACTAACAAATAGGAATAACGTTTGGAACACCATTCTAAGTCTGAACTGGGTGCAAAAACCTAAAAAAACATCACTATGGGGAGATAAGGTATGCACACCAGTGACTATGTACTTGATCAATTCAGTAGCTAAATTTCTCTTTATTCATATGTTCATGGCAGTAATGCAGATTCCATTTTTCACATATTCACTCTTGCATATAGCTATTGGATTTTTCAAGTCAGTATTCACACAGCAATTTCTGCTATTTCATGTATTCCCCTTACATAGTCACTGGTGTGCATACCTTATCTCCCCATAGTGATGTTTTTTTAGGTTTTTGCACCCAGTTCAGACTTAGAATGGTGTTCCAAACGTTATTCCTATTTGTTAGTATTTTTTCGTTTGTGAACCCTCCCCAACCACACCTATTGCCAATCCATATCATACGCATAAATAGCCTGGGTCTCAGCTTCCCATACACGGTAGGTTTTTTAACTGCATGAGAGGACACACACAAGCTAGGGACCCCAACGTAGAGAAATACTTTGGCGTAGTGTTGGGGCTCTATTGCATTGATCAATTCAGTAGCTAAATTTCTCTTGATTCATATGTTCATGGCAGTAATGCAGATTCCATTTTTCACATATTCACTCTTGCATATAGCTATTGGATTTTTCAAGTCAGTATTCACACAGCAGTTTCTGCTATTTCATGTATTCCCCTTACATAGTCACTGGTGTGCATACCTTATCTCCCCATAGTGATGTTTTTTTAGGTTTTTGCACCCAGTTCAGACTTAGAATGGTGTTCCAAACGTTATTCCTATTTTAAAGAGTTCATCCCATCTGTTCCCTATTTAGGGCCCAGCACTAGGGATACCTCAAGTTAGATGTCCGGCTCAGCACATAGGTTCCGTACCTATCCAGGGTGGTGAGGGACCCCAAAAATCAGAAGTAGGTTTGGTCAAGGGTCACCATCTTCCCTTTCCCTAGACACAGGGTTTCCCTTTCATTTGTTTGGTACTTCCCAGTACCTAGGTTGACATATCTAGAGGTCATTGGTGCAATAGGTTGAACAACTCTCCAATGGTTGAAATTACAAGGCCAGTGTGCAAACAAAAGTAACACCTAAAAGAAATTAAAATGGTGGCACTCATCAATACAGATAAGATCTTTTTATGAGTTCACATCACATTACAAACACAGGAGGGTAGGTGAGGATCACATGAGGACGACGGTCGTTTCACGCAAAAACTGCACTTCTATATGTTAGGTTTCTTTTTGGACTTTACGTTCCTGAGCTTCATGTTGCGCAATGCCGTGATCAGCGAGTCTTCACAGGGAGTCCCCCGATTTTACTTTATTTACTCAATTAAAGCTCAGTGGTTTCTGGTTGAATGTCCTAAACAAATATAATACAAAAAGATCTGAACCAATATCCGTCCAGTATTTCTCATCAATAGTCTGCATAGCTGAGAGGGTGGCTATATCCAAGATATCAAAATGACGTACCCACCGAGTAGTGCTTCCCTTTCTATGACCTCGACCAGTTCTTCAAATTTGTTTGCTAGCCATGCAACTTCTCAGGATTGGGGTGGGGGGGGTCTTACTAATTTTTGCCAATTAGCAGTGAGGGGTTCCTCATAGGCAAAATATCAAAATGAAACAGCCATGCAATACCAAGTAAAAAGTTAGTTTGTTTCTTGTTCCACCACCTTATTCATGGAGTAGTTTAGCAATTCTGTTTTTGTGGATAAGGGAGAGTGCAACAGATAGCAAGAGCGATTGAACCAATCAGGATTTGATCCTCTCTCTCTAATGCACCCATATAAAAATGACTCCTCTACCAAGGAAAGTAAATTTCAGTTTATTCTTTGTTCCACTTTCTGTGTCTTTTGGACAAAGTCTCTACCAAACTAAAGCCCTTTTTCTGGAATGCAACTTCAACAAATTTTTCATAAATTTTCTTTCTCCATTTATGAGCCACTTCTTCTATTACACATGCCTCCTGAACTCGCCATCCATTATGAAATAAGCAGCTCAACTCCATTTCGATTAAAGCACATCCTTTTATACACCACAGCGTGGGGGGAGAAAAGGAGTGAAGAGAACTCAGCACAGCAGAAATGGAGCTGCAGTTTCAAGCAACTGTTTTACATTACTCCAGTGCTGGATTCACAGCCACTCAGCTCAGTATGGCTGTATAGTGTCTTTTTAACTCATGCTACTTATTGTGTCTGTGTGCTACAGAGAAAGAAGAGCAGTAATCCCTCATATCTGTGTGTGCTGGGTATGGGAGACATCATGATAGCTAATCTCTATCCACTAGGTAAGAAAGAACTAAAATAAAAGATGGAGTCTACAAAGGTATAAACTGGTCAAAAGTACTGTATACAAGTCATATAATGGCCATGAATAATGTTACTGTTTATGTGTACACACACACTTTACGGTACTGTAATGCGTAGGCAAGGGGAAAGGTCAAAGAACTCAAGCACATGCAGGCAGCAATACTTTGATCTGCCCTCAGCAGGGCAGAGAGAAGTACACATGCGCAAGAGCGCAATGGATGACTCTGTGTGGATGACTTAGGATGCGTTATCCCCACGGAGCAGTGAAGGAGGACATCGATTGCAAGAAGACAGAAGGCGCCAGACCAAGACCAGAGACACCCATTGGCTCAGGTGGGTATAATAAAAGCTGTTTTTTATGTTATACAGAGTGGCCTGGGCACTTATATAGAGTATTCTAGAATGCTGTATATAAGAGCTTACTGGTGTCATGGATGTGTCACAGCCTGTCAAAGAGGTGTCACAGTTAGCTGACAATCCAGTGGCAGCAAGTGGTAGAAAATCCCATAGATTGGCAGCACGTGTTGTTATCTGACAGTTCCCTGTTTTTTTGCATCAGTGGACTCTATGACCCTGGGAAACTGTCAGTTTTTCCTCTCAGTTGCCAGCCTCTGACTTCCTTTATAAACCTCATATTCTGGGGTGTTTTGGGTGTGGTTTATGGTTGTTACTGGCTGTGTTCTGCAGTGGTCTGTGTTCTGCAGTGGTCATCTCCTCTTGTTGTTCCAGAGACTTCTGTGGTAGCTGCTCCTAAGATAAGTGTTTGACTTTTGCTATCTACCTGGACCCAAGTGGTAGCATTGGTATTTCCCCTGTATTGTTTCCTTTTGTCTCCCTTAGCATTAGTGGTGTTGAGAAGTGCTCATACGCACTATTCTAACTTAGGGCTCAGTTCAGGGTTTGCCTAGGGTGAGTTATTCCTGTTCGGGAACAGGTGCCGAACCTGTATAGGGCTGGTGAGGGCAGTGAGGGTAAACTGCAGATTTTTGTCACCACTTCCTCCTTTCCCTAGAGATAGGGCATTCCTTTACCCTTCCCTTTGTATTGTACTATATGGCTGGTATAGTTTCTATCCTTGGCCGTGACAACTGGTGTTGGCAGCTTATAGCGAACAACACTGGTGACAGGTTCCCTTTAACAAATATTTGATAGTCAGCAGCAAAGAAGATGCCACATAGCCAGCCTACATCACCTCTACCAAAGCAAAAAAGATTTAGAACTTGATTCTTCTTATCTTTCACTCCAGAATTCTTGCATAAAAGCTTTGAAAAGTTACAAAATATAGATGCAACTCTGAGTTGCACCTACATTTTGCTCCTTTTGGCCAATTTTGTCCCAGTTTCTCTAAACTCCAACAAAATGAGCAAAAATGGAGCAGGACAGGGGGGCATGGCACCAAATCTTAGCTATTTCCTGATGAGTACCTGAGTCTAATGAGATTTCTGGTACAGCGTATGGAGGTGCACACCAGACATCAGGGGTTAGTGATTTATGAAGAGACAGGTTATGAATCAGGAGTGTCTGACTCCAACATGCCTCCTAAGCAAGACCGGCATACACAACAGGCTCATAGTATTTGTTTACTCTTCCCTTTCTTTTCCATTCCTCTTGGACCAACTGTCCATCAAAAAGTTTGCTAACCATGCAAATCCTATGGAGAGGGAAATCAATAAAATATTATTGCAAATCATTTCCAAATGAGATGAGATCAACATGAGCTCCTTCTCTCAGGGCTCAACAAAAGCAGTTAGGCCAGCTTATAAGTTACTGTATGTATACACTTGGCTCGCATACTACACATTAACTTACACCTTACTACTACTTTTACAGTCTTCTGACCAATTTCTCAGCTTTCTAAACCACAATCATGTTCAAAAATCTGATTATGAACCTTTCTGGTCCTGTAATTTTTTACCCTATGCTCATTCCTCTATTTCCATCCATGCTGTCATGGTTCTGATTTGTGGTGCTCTTCACTCTTGCAGAGCCGAAGCTCTTGTGTTGTATTGAACTCCTGGGGACGGGTTGTTTCCCGGCCTCGGGTCCTGCTTTGGTGCTGGGAGGGGCTGTTCACAGGCACCTCGTTTCGGGTGATTGCTCTGCTTCATTAGGTAGCAATCTCACCCAGAACGCTGCCAATTGTAGTTCCTGTTCTGCAGTAAGTGATTCTGGCTTCTGTAGGTGTACTGTTCAGATCTTGTCTCTCAACTGCAGACCTTAGGTTCTCTTCTCCGCCTTTCTCCCCTGACTCTGACGTTACCTCCTGACTCCAGACCTCCAGATTATACCCCGACCTTGTCTCCGCTTTCTCCCTCTGTTCCTTACATGACCTCCTGGCTCCTGACCTCCGGCTTGTAACCCGACCATGTCTCCGCTTTCTCTATGTGTTCCATACATGACCTCCTGGCTCCTGACCTTCAACTTGTACCCTGACCTTGACTCTGCCAGCTCTCTGTATACAGTCATGTCCTCCCACTTTCTGATCCTGGCTTGTTTGACTACTCCTCTATTCACTACTGACTAGTTGTATCTAGTGACACCTAGTGATTTAGCATCACACATGCCCTCTTTTTTTTAATAGTCCACAACTATTGTTTTACCTTATAAAAATATCCTGTTCCTACTTTCTTGACTTCTCTTGTGCTACACCTGTTCTTTAGAATGTACTTCCTTCAGTCACACTAACATTAAATGTTAATTATTGCAAATGTTTATTGAAATTACATTTTTCTTTCAGTGGCTCAGTACAGCCGATCTTAACTTAGCGACGACTATAACTCTATTACGGTATCACTCTGATTTTTATTACATGTTTTAGAACAAGAGGGACCTGGTAACAATGTAGTTTTGAAACATAAACTATGACAAAGTTAAATATTTTCTGCTCTGTTGCCTCCTTCTACGTAACCCAATTCTCCAGGTCCATTGCTTTTCTTATAATTGGGTCTGCCTTCCCATGAGAGAGTAAAATAAGTTTCCCAAAGAAAAACTATCTGTCACTTTTTTGCCATAAATCGCTGTGCAGAAAATTTTAAAAAAAAGTTAAGGAATCTACATTAAGCTTCGTTAATTGGACAGCAGAACTACCAATTTCATTGCATCAATGACATAAATTACTAATGAGAATGTTCAGTGGTGTCTTCATTGCTGGGTCTTATATTAAATTTACTGGAATGTACTTTAATCACTACTAAATCTTATTATTTTCTGTATCTTCCTACATATGGACAGGCAGGGTTGTCATGTTGTCAGTGTTAATCGTATCTTTTAGGACATTTGTAATTATATGGGCAGTGGAGAGGACTACATTCTGCGGTTAAAAATATCTAAAAGTAGCATCAAAAGTATTATAAATATAGAACATTTATGGTCATTTGTTTGAAAGTGGAGAAAAAATAATTTTAAATGTTAATTAGTAGGGATGATCGAATACCTCAAATATTCGGCTTCGCGAATATTTGCCCAATAGATCGCCACTATTCGACTAATGGCGAATATTCGATGCCCAATGTAAGTCTCTGGGAAACCCGAATAACAACTATTTGGAACTATTCGAGCTTCCCATAGGCTTCCATTGTGCATTGAATATTTGCATAGCGGCGACCTATTCGTCAGATATTCGCGAAGCCGAATATTTGACATATTCGATCATCCCTATTAATTAGTAAAAAAGAGAAAAATTTAAAAATCAAATGATTAGCGAGTTTTTGATTAACAAAAATCCAATTTTAAGAAAAAAAGTTAGAATCATAGAATGGTAGAGTTGGAAGGGACCTCAAGGTCCATCGGGTCCACCCCCCGCGAGTGCAGGCTTTCCTAAAATATCCCAGCTACATGTTTATCCAGTTTCCGCTTGAAGATTTCCATTGAGGAAGAGCTCACCACCTCATATGTTTTCCATATAGGAGAATAGTCAATGCATATTTAAGTTTTTATTATTAAGGATATTTCTGAAATAAAAATTTGTAGTCAAGTTTTAGCATAATTCATCACCAGAGGCAAACAGAAGAGGGTCTCTGTGCAAAAATATAGGGGGTCCCTCACTCTCCAGTAGGAGAGATTTGTGGAATTCATTAGCGCCTAACAGACAGCAACATGCTTTTTATAGGGTGTTAATCGTGCTCTTACTTGCTGAACCCCTTAGAGTTGCAGAGTTTACCTATATGGCGAGTCCACCGCTAACTATTCAAAAATAAGGAGTAGAGATGAGCAGATCTGACGAGATTCAAATTCACCAAGTTGCATGGATGTTACTTTGAAATTTGGTTTGCAGCGGATTAATTCTCCCTGATTTGAATATCCCTTATTATGTTCTGGGGTCTGAAAAGACCCCAGAGCATAATAAACATAAGATATAGAAAAAAAACCCATAAACTAGTACCTAATCACTGTCACCTGTAGGGTCATTAGTGCTTCTTGTTACTGCTACTACATGCTCAAAACCCAGGCTTTATCATGCTAGGTGGAGAGGTCAAGCTGCGAACAGACCCATAATGTCACTGTACATGTCTGTGCTTAGTCAGCAATGAAGACTATGCCTAAAATATCACAGTGTTGCAGCGACTCTAAATCACGCAGAAATCCTGGGCTTAGTCCCACACTCTAAGCTGGAACATCTCCTCACATTTTCATTGCAAAGACTTCTGGCTACAACTAGGCCTAGACATGATCAGTTGTAGAACCATTACTGGTGTCCCTGCACTGTCCTGCCCACTTCCCCCAGCAGGGATGCCAGAACATTCACTCTCTTGGTTACTCAGCAGTAGCTTCTGTATCTCTGGTCCCTGACATAGGCTCACAGGGCCTGCGCACGCCACCCAGGTCTCCTGGGAGCGCTCTTAGAGTGTGCGCGCACTTAGTCCTAAGGGGCCTGCGCACTCTAACTAGGGAGTGCATCTCTTAGCTTATGGCTGAGAGGCATTAGGCATTTATGGCATCCTCCCTTTATGGAAGGTGCCTGGTCAACATGATCTTACCTTTGAGATGCGTTGCTAATTGTCAGGTCCCTTCCCATTGATCAAGTCCTATGCTTTGTGTGTTAAAACTTGTTTGTACCAGCAGTGCCCACTGTACCTGCCGTATCCACTGAACCTGTTGCAGCCACTGTACCATCTGTGCTTGCTGCACTGTCTGAACCCACTACCTCCGCCATTACCTGCCGTCGCTGCTGAATCTGCTACACCTGCATTGTCAGCCATACATGCTGCACCAATCTGTGAGAGCCATCCGGTCTGCACCTGACCACACCAGAGACTGTCTGTGTCCTATTCCATCTCCTTGGGTCAGGTTGCAGAGCCAGGACTCCTTGGAATAGCACCTGGTAGCTAGAGGCAGCCAAGCCCAGCCTCACCATCAGAGGCTCTAATGAATATCCTGTAGTCACTTAGTTACACCCCTCCAGGTTGAGTTAGTACTGCAGCCCACGGGTTCCCCTCATGCGCGCACCTACAAAGCATTACATCTGTAACATCCTGGGCCTAATCAAAGCTGGATTTTTAGCATGCCAAAATGTTGGCGAGGGCTGTAAAGCAGGGAAGGTTTCAGAGAGGTTGGCAATGAGGTATTAGTTTTTTAACCTTTTGCCAATACTCTATGGTCCAGAAAACTGGCAACCAGCTCGCCGACATATGGATGAATTTGTGTGAACCAAGTTGCAAAATCAAAACATTCAGAAGATAAATGGTTTGTAAAATTCCAGTACAATTCAATGCCACTTAAATAAAGTCACCCAACTCCACTACGAGGCTAAATCATAGCTTACAAGTTGACTTCATACACAATCTCAAAAAATTAGCACTAGTTTGTCATGAACAGCCAGGGGAGTCACTCAGATATCCCACCCACTATTCACTAATTTGTCACGATCAGACTGCTCTCTAGCGCCCCTCCTGTCAGCAGGTCACTTTTGGTACTGCTGGACAATAAGTGAATGAGGCTGCTGAGTTACTAATGTCAAATATTGAAGGTCTGCCAGCATAGGTAATGTATATATCACCGATTCCCGCTAATAGAATATATGTATTATATGTATATATATATATATATATATATATATATATATATATATATATACCTCGTTACCCCTTGCTGATAGCACCACAATAATTCTACACAACAATAATACCGCTGCCTTCACTGAAACTTTCTATAGGTTGTTCGGATACCTGTTACAGATAGCAAAAGGCTCTTCGGACAGGTTTGAATTCGTATATAGAGCAGGAGGAAACAAACTACTACATTTTATATATGTAACCCGAAAATAGGCAGTGTTTATAAAATTTACAAGATTTTACAAAAGGGAACAATACAAATACAGTGTAGACAATTACATAAAAATAAAAGGGATAAACATGAAACTTACTAAACTCGTGCCATAAATGTGACGTCCGAATTTATGGAGGGAAGGTCCCCAGAGAAAGATGCAAAGGGGCAGCACCACAGTCTAGCTGTGCCTTCAAGAGCTGACCATCTCTAAAAATGAGCTTCGGACTTTTATGACCTAAGTTCTCCCTTCCACCTGTGACCTTATTTTATGATACCTTGTGGGCTGTGCCGAGGGGTCAGATAAATGAGCCAATTCTAGTTTTTCATATATCTTTGCCCCTGGGCCACACAGGTGAAAGATATTAGCGTCATATTTTATATCTTGATCTTACATTTGCATATATACCAAACACAACCCATCTAGCATGATTTTATTGGCCAATACCCATTTATCGCGATACCAGCAATCTCCTAGTAAAGCCAAACGGTGCGCTGGATTCAGTGCTCCGCAGAGATTCTGGCTATATGTTTTTCATTTTTCTAGCATTAACGTGGCATCTAAAAAAACTGAGTTCATAGCTTTTCCCTCTAAAAGAACAAAGAGATGTTTCTGTGTGTATGGATTTGGTTGTAGCTACCATCACCCGAGTCGTTAATACCTTGCTCTCAGCCAGATCAGATAGTCATCATGGCAATCTCCATCTCTGTGCTAGCTGATGGTGGGGAGGGGTATAGGGACCTTAACAATTAACATGACAACCATTGTAAAGCATTCAAAGAAATCAAATAAATATATGTTTTTACCATTTTCATAATTTTAATGTAGTAATTTAATACTTTAGCACAAGTCATTTCTTAAAAAAGGCCATAGGCTAAATTATTTATCAGATTAGTTTAAGTGAAAAAGTTAAACTATTGTCAATTTCTGAATATTGAAACTGGGGCTCTATGAGTTTCAAAGTAAATATGCCACATTACTGCAATTCAAGGCTGACTTCAATGTTTCCCTATGGTCCGAGATTTATGTAAAGCCGAGGGCATACCTAGGCCTTCAGGTACATGGAGAATACCTTTTTATACATACCATAACTGTTTTCTATTATTTAGGCAATAAGTATTCCAACGCATTCAATTCTAAAAGTTAAAATCAAAATGAAAAGTCCTCCCGTGGGACAAAAATGGTCATTAAATAAAGTAACAATGGCATAAGAAAAAGAAGAATTATGATTCAAGACTTTTCGATAAATAAATGTCATAAAAACATTAAAAGCATAAACTTAATAATATATTTCTATAATAGTAATGACCTGTACAATAAAGTATATATATGTATGTATATTTCATAGTGACCAGTATAGGAATAAACAATGCAGAATTACGATATGTTTGAGTTCTTACCCCACAAAATGTTAAGCTCTACATAGCATTAAATAGAAAAGAAGATAACATTTCTAACAATAATTCCACCAATGTTTCTAATATGAATACCCCATGTGACAATTTACTCACAACGTGATGGGGTACTTGCATTTTTTGCTTCAGCGAGGTTGCACAGGAACACAAACCCTTTAAAAGTTCAACCGGTTCATTAAGGGACACATATACCTCTTCCTCAGGAACACAATACACACAATATGACTGTCCATTACATTCGCGGTGTGCCTGTTCAGCTTCCACTGACCTTGGCCAGAAATCACACCTGGATTTCAAGTCCATGCTATTCAGGAGGTTTAATAATAGGAAAGAAGACTATTGACATAAGAGTATTGTGCTCGAGGAAAGGAACAAGTGCCTCTTTGTGGAGAAAAGACCTCAACATTAATAAGTATCAAGCACGCTTTACACACAGCGACATCGCTAGCGATGTCACTGGTGAAAGCACCCACCCCCGTCAGTTATGCGTCACGGGCAAATTGCTGCCCGTGGCGCACAACATTGCTAGGACCGTCACACATACTTACCTGCCTAGTAACGTCACTGTGGTCGGCGAACCGCCTCATTTCTAAGAAGCGGAGGGGCGGAGATGAGGGGGGCTGAACATCCCACCCACCTCCTTCCTTCCTCATTGCGGGCGGCCACAGGTGTGGTGATGTTCCTCGTTCCTGCTGTGTCATATATAGTGATGTGTGCTGCCGCAGGAACGACGAACAACCTGTGTCCTGCAACAGCAACGACATTTGGGATTAGAACGACGTGTCAACGATCAACGATTAGGTGAGTAATTTTGATCGTTAACGGTCGTTCCTGCATTTTACACTCAACGACGTCGCTAACGAGGCCAGATGTGTGTCACGAATTCCGTGACCCCAACGACATCTCGTTAGCGATGTTGTTGCGTGTAAAGCCCCCTTTAAGGAGATGGAGTTGCTGCAATATCAAAATTTTATTGCAGACTGTCAACACAGTAAAATCCAAATAATTCAACATTTTGACTTCAGCGAGGTCTTTTTCAAGGTTATCTGTATGGATGAGGCCACAGGTGTAGGTGAAGGTGGTGAAGGCGCAAGGTGGGGTACGCATCTTGTACTGCCAGGTGCTCTCACACATGCGGTGGTCCTCTGGCAGTACAAGCTGTCATCCACCACCTGGTGCCTCTACCTCCTTCACCTAGAACTGTGGCACCATCCATAAAGATATCCTTGAAAAAGACCTCACCGAGGTCGAAACATTGGAATATTTGGATTTGACTGTGGTGCCGGCCTGGAATAAAATTTTGACATTGCAGCAACTCCATCTCCTTTAGTCTTATTGGTGCTGAGGTCTTCTCTCCATATTCAGGCGGTTTGGTAGACCACCAAACACACTGACAGATTTCACTGACCTCAGTCAGTATTCACACATGGCTTTCATGACTTTCCAGGGTATCACAGCCCTCCCATACACTGACCCAAGTCAGATGAAGTGAACCCTCTCTTCTCCCAGGGGTCCCTTCAGAGAGGCTTCTATACTTTTTTCCATTATGCCACTCAGAACTCGCAAATCCTCTCTTCAGACAGAGGATTCTTCCTAGAGGCTTCATAGACAGCCTCCTCACACTGACAGCCAAGTGCCCAACTTAGGCTATGTGCGCACACTGCGTTTTTGCGCGTTTTTTTGGGTGCAGTTTTGGTCTCAAAACTGCATGAATTTCATTCCCCAGCAAAGTCTATGAGATTTATTTTTTTTCTGTCCGCACAGTGCAGGTTTTTTGCTGTGTTTTTGTGGTGACCTCAAAGATGCAGCATGTCAATTCTTTTTGCGTTTTTCACCCATTGAATGTAAAAAAGAAAAACACATAAAAAAACTCATCAAAACGCATGCGTTTTTGTGGGGTTTTTTAGGGGGCCAAAAAAGCTGCATCTTTGTGGTCAGAAAAAAACGCAGCGTGTGGACATAGCCAAAGTCTCATTAAGACATATAAAACACACCCATGGGTGGTGGTATGTGGATAGCCAGACCCACCCATCTTTCCCGCTACCCATACACCTGTCCCTGTGATACTTTAACAAAACACATGACACTACAAATACCAGAGGGGACCTCCAGGTTTACACCACTTATGTGGTACGTACCTGCCATTTACAATGTATCCAGTTATCATGTTACAGCCTTTAAAGAGCATCTCCAGAAATATAAAAAACACCTTTTTTCTTAGCATTTAGACTTAATCTGTAAATTTATTGATTTCTTTTACATGCAGTTTAATTCCTTCCCTGCTGTCCAGCTTACTACTCCCCATTTATTGACTTCTACATATCTCCCTGCTTTCTTTGTGCTATGCTTTCAGTACATAATGCCCCGGCACAGTATCCCATAAATGAGTGTAAACAATTATTACTACTATTATTATTATTTATTATTATAGCACAATTTATTCCATGGCGCTTTACATGTGAAAGGGGTATATATAGTTGGGACAAGTACAATAAGCATGAACAATACAAGGCACAGACTGGTACAGGAGGAGAGAGGTCCCTGCCCACGAGGGCTCACAGTCTACAAGTGATGGGTGAGGATACAGTAGGTGAGGGTAGAGATGGTCGTGCGGTGCTATATCAGACTGAGGGTTACAGCAGGTTGTAATCTTGTCAGAAGAGGTGGATCTTCAGGTTCCTTTTGAAGCTTGTCAAGGTAGGCGAGAGTCTAATATGTTGTGGTAGAGCATTCCAGAGTATGGGGGAGGCACGGGAGAAATCTTGAATGCGATGGTGGGAAGAGGAGATGAGAGAGGAATAGAGAAGGAGATCTTGTGCGGATCGAAGGTTATGTGCAGGTAAGTACCGGGAGACTAGGTCACAGATGTAGGGAGGAGACAGGTTGTGAATGGCTTTCTAGGTCATGGTTAGGGTTTTGAACTGAATTCGTTGGGCTATGGGAAGCCAGTGAAGAGATTGGCAGAGAGGAGAGGTCGAGGAGTAGCGGGGGAAAAGGTGGATTAGTCGAGCAGCATAGTTGAGAATAGATTGTAGGGGTGCAAGACTGTTAGAAGGGAGGCCGCAGAGCAGGAGGTTGCAATAATCCAGGCGGGAGATAATAAGAGTATGCACTAGGGTTTTTGCAGCTTCTTAAGAAAGGAATGTACAGATCCGGGAAATATTTTTGAGTTGGAGGTGGGAAGTGGATTGTCTCTGTTTTTGGAGACTAGTGGCAACTTGAGGTCTGGAGTCCCTTATATCTATCTAGGGCTCTGCATTTAAATGTCATTTTGTTTCCTTTAGCACTGAATGTCAGTTTTTCTGTTTGCAGCTATGCTGAAGTTGAGGTCAGCTGCACCTGCTTTGTAGCCACACTCCCTTTGTGCTTCAATAGCCAGGTATCCTCCAAACAAGCTTTGCTGACTATACTAGCCAGTTGACTATACAAGCCAGTTGTTTGTCTCCCTACCCTTTTATCTCTTTAGTGTAGTGGTGGATCTAGTGAACCTCACTTGCCTCTCACTAGTCAGGGCTTCTATAGGGTTTCTTAGGGACCCAGGGTGCTGCTCAGTGACAGTTGCGGAAACTGTATAGGAACTGGCTAGGAGAGCAGGGACAGCTCAGGTGAGGTTAGGAAGTGTCCATCTTTCCTCTCACTAGTGCCATGTCCCACCATTGTTATTGTGTCCCCGGTGTTCACACTTGTCTGTGGTGAACAGTGTGATTAGCCTCTTCAAATTTTTCTGAATTTTCCAACAGCTGAGAAGTAGAGGGCAAAAGAGTTAAAGATATGTCCAACTATCCTTAACCTAGTGAAAACAGTTTTTGATGATGTAACGTTAAAAATATTTTTTTTGTTTTTTGTTAACTGTTTCAATTTATTACTAGAATCAAAGTAATACAAATATAAAAATTCAGGTGAGGAATAAACAGGGAGGAGGAGAGTCAATTCGCAATACAACAGCTTCAATTGACTTCCTAATTAGATAGGCTTGCCTTGTTGAATCAAGGCTTCAACAGATGCTTCCAAAAGTAATACCCAAAACTATGACAACATCTCGGGAAAATAAAGTATTTATTCAAACATAATAAAAAAGAATACAAAATTTATCATATGAACAATAAAAAGGGAAGGGATGAAGACAAAAAGACTGAATGCACTAAGCAATATATTATAGAACATCATCAACATACCAATTGTGAATAGGAAAAGGAAAAAACATAATTATAGTTTTTCTTATTTTCCTTTCCTATGATGTAATCATAAGCAAATATGACCACTACACATTAAATAGAAATGTGTGACATAATAGGGTGTAAATCGCATGCATTCCCAGAACCCACATGGAGCCCCGACTCCCAGGTGACTGCTGCACCCACGGAAGCCTACACCAGCAAGACAAAGTGGAGAAAAGGCCGAATGTGTGAAACCACTAGCTTACGCCGGCTCCCGGCACACGTATGCCGGAGTCGGCGTAGGCTGGTAACCATGGTACACATCGTGTAACTATAGAAACTGCTTTCCTTAGTTACCTGATGTGTAACATGGTTACTAGCTTACCCCGGCTCCCAGCACACATCAGCCCTGTCACTTTGAATAGTTACTTACCTTTTCTCCACTTTCTCAGATCCGGCGCGTTCCCGTGCACTGTGTACAGTACAGTGGCCGCGCGACAAGCTCCGATCACGTGTTGTCATGTGACCAGAGCATATGACCAGGAAGTTGCAGCATGGCCACTGTACTGTACACAGTGTACGGGAGCACGCCGGATGTGTGAAACCACTAGCTTACCCTGGTTCCCGGCACACGTGTGCCGGAGCCGTCGTAGGCTGGTAACCATGGTATACATCGGGTAACTATAGAAACCGCTTTCCTTAGTTACCCGATGTGTAAGATGGTTACTAGCTTACCCCAGCTCCCGGCACATGTGTGCCGGAGCCGGCGTACGCTGTTAACCAGTGTACACATCGGGTAACTATGGAAACCGCTTTGCATAGTTACCCGAGCCCCGCTCCAGCACGGATTAGCCGCTCGGCCAGGCCCCGCCCCCGCACGCATTAGACGCTCGGCCTGGCGCCGCCCCCCTCACGCATTCCCTGAACCCACACGGAGCCCCGACTCCCAGGTGACTGCTGCACTCCCGGAAGCCCACACCGGCAACCCAGCCGAGACATACTGTTGCGTTGCTGGGATCGTGCCGGAGCCGGCGTACGCTGGTAAACATGGTACACATCGGGTAACCATGGAAACCACTTTGCTTAGTTACCCGATTGTGTACCTTGGTTACTAGCGTATGCCGGCTCCCTGCCCATTATGATCGTTGCTCTCCCGCTGTCAAACACGCCGATGCGTGCTTCACAGCAGGAGACCTACAAACAAAAAATGAGCCAGCACTGTCGCTTTTAATACTTACCCGATGTGTACCATGGTTAATAGCTTACCCCGGCTCCCGGCACACATGTGCCGGAGCCGGCGTATGCTGTTAACCAGTATTCACATCGGGTAACTATGGAAACCGCTTTGCATAGTTACCTGATGTGTACCATGGTTACTAGCTTACCCCGGCTCCCTGCCCATTCAGATCGTTGGTCTCCCGCTGTCAATCACGCTGATGCGCGCTGCACAGCAGGAGACCAACAAGCACAAAATTAACCAGCACTGTCGCTTTGCATAGTTACCCGATGTGTACCATAGTTACCAGCTTACCGACGTACGCTGGTAGCCTTGGTACACAATCCTGTAACTATGGAAAGTGCTTTGCTTACTTACCCGAATGTGTACCATGGTTACCAGCTTACCCCGGCACACGTGTAACCTACATACACATTCTAGACTACCCGTTACGTTAGAATCGGGCCACCTTCTAGTATATATATATTTATATACTGTATATAGGTTTACAGATGCTTATAAAAGGTAGAAAATCCAGCGAATTAAAATATTATTAAAACTTCATATTTATTGTAAAAATTAAAAACCAATTTCATCATATATAACGACTGATCCTCATAAGGAAAGCTGACCTACGCGTTTCATCATATGGCTTTAATCATAGTACTGTCCACTATCCATATCTCCCTTTATATACTTTAATCAATGGCAATTGCAGATGAAACAGCCAATGAGACAATCAATATGCAAATCACAATTTAAAAACATGAGCATACAATAAACAACAACTACTAAAATTAACACATTATGTCAATATTGTAGAATCAAATCCTGTAATTTATTCATACCCGCAGAGTCTCTTGTTTCTTAAGTAAAAATCTACTTTGATTCCCTATTTCAATGATGCCTTCGGTAATCTTCCCCTTGAATCGGCTTCTATACAGTCTCTATATCTGCAAATTTAAAACCAGTGGTGTCCCCTTTGTGTATTAACGCAAAATGCCTCGAAACTGCTGAAATGTTGACTCTCGTTCGATTGATGGCATCTGACAGATGCCTTCTGATGCCGACCTTCAGAGGTCACAGTGTGCATCCATCATATTGTATTTTATAACAAAACAAAAGTAATAAAGATGTTATCCTTTTAATAAGCATCTTTATCCCTCATCAACTCCAAATTCTCTCCTCCATTGTGTGATCAACACTTCCCTATGTCTATTGAAAATTAATTTAAGGGGCGAATATGCAATAACTGCCCAACTGAAGCAAGTCCCACCATTGCAGCCCACACCTAACTTGATAACGCCCCCCTCTTGGACACCACTGTTTTCCTTTAGGTTCAGAAAATTTGTAAATATTCTTGTTCATCAATTTTCAGAAATTTTCATCTGAATATCTAAGCCCATACTTAAAATGGATATGCATCCTAAATGTGGGAACCAAATATAGCAGAGATATACATCCTGTAGATATTCTAAAAATGGAATCCCTTTAACATCTGATTGTAGAAGTGTCAGCAAACTAAATGGCTGTACACATAATGGTCCAACTTCCAAATATTTGTACATGTATACTACAGTGTTTTTTAAAAAATAAGACGCTGTCTTATACTTTTTTCTGCCCCGAAAAAAGTGCTAGGGCTTATTTTCGGGTAGGTTTTATTCTTGGGGCGACATGGTGGGGGGGTAAGTTTTCCCCCCACAAAAAAAGCAGACCCCCTTCCCAGGAGAATTATACTTGCCTGACCCTGGATGTCTGAGTGGCTCCCAGGTCCTCCTGCAATCTTCAGCAGGCATTCCCAGGAGGTATGCTTCACGTGGTCCTCCCCTGCTTCTGGCCAACACACTCCCATATAGCAGATTGTACACACACTCATACACACACACACACATCAGATCACACACACTCACCACATCCGGTAATATGGATTGCTTCCGGCCAGCAGAGGAAGATGGGACACAGTGAAGTGGAACGCAAGGACCTGCGGTGGAATGATCGGAAAAGTTGGAAAGTTGGAAAAGTCGGTGGTGGAATGCATCGGTGCGTTCCACTGCAGGTCCTCAATGCATTACACTGCAGGTCCTCGCGCACCACTGCACTGCATCCCAGGTTTCTCTGACAGCCAGATGCAATTGGTATCGCCCAGTGTGGTGAGTGTGTGTGATCTGATGTGTGATTGTGTATGTGATCTGATGTATATGTGTGGGTGTGCGATCTGATGTGTGTGGGTGTGCGATCTGATGTATATGTGTGGGTGTGCGATCTGATGTGTGTGGGTGTGCGATCTGATGTGTGTGGGTGTGCGATCTGTGCGTGTGTGATCTGATTGTTTGTTTGTGCGATCTGATGTTTGTGTGTGGGTGTGCGATCTACTGTGTGTTGGTGTGTGACCAGATGATTGTGTGTGTGTGTGTGTGTGTCATCTGATGTGTGGGTGTGTGTGATCTGATTGTGTGGTCTGCTCGATCTAATGTGTGTGTGTGTGTGTGTGCACGATCTGATGTTTGTGTGTGCGATCTGATGTTTGTGTGTGCGATCTGATGTTTGTGTGTATGATCTGCTGTGTGTGTGGGTGTGTGACCTGATGATTGTGTGTGTGTGCAATCGGATGTGTGGGTATGTGTGATCTGAGTGTGTGCTCGATCTGATGTAGGTGGGTGTGTGTTCCACTGCAGGTCCTCCTGTTTTGAATCTGGTGAGTATAATTGCGGGGACTTCTTTCTTCTCTCTTTTGGGGGTGTCTTCTTTCTATAATGAAGTGTCCTGCTGTATCTTTAACATTTTTAGCTGCACGGACACTTCAATATTGATCCGGGACTAGGGCTTATTTTTGGGGTAGGGCTTATATTTAAGCCTTGTGCCGAAAATGCTGAAAATTCCTGCTAGGGCTTATTTTGGGGGAGGTCTTATTTTTTAAAAAAAAGGGTAGTATTGGTTATTGTGTAATATTCAGCATTTGTCATGTTTAGTATACTGTGTACTTGATTGTGAAGAGGTAATGTGATTTGTAAAAGGATGTCTGTCATGGTAGATGATTTTGTTTTGAGGCGATGTAATTTTAAATTGCTGTTTAAAAGGGGTAGGAGCCATTGTACATAAATAAAGATGTTCTTTTCCTGTGGGCTGACCTAAGGACGTGGTGATTGCCCTTGTCATTTGAAAAAGGTTAAAGACTATACCACATAGGATTTCTTATTGTTGGAATTTTATGACAAGGAGTTTTGCCGACGGTCATTGCGACGTTGGGCTCAGTTCAGATTGCAGATTTTGACACTCCGCCGGATAGTTTCTCTAGTGTCTGGGATCAACACAGACAGAATCAGACGTCAATCTGCTGTGTGCTGATTCATAAGCAAGCTAGCAACAGTTAATCTCTGCTGGTCTGCTTGCTCCTTTGATCACATGTTGTGGGGAGACCTATCATATCCTTCCACCCATGCCAGCAATAGTTTGTCTATGTTGGTCTGTGAGGTATGGTGTCCCATACTTTCTGGAGATTGTTGTGCTTATTGTTTAATGTGGTTGTTGTGTTTTCCCCTGTTGTTTAGTAGCTTCCCTCCTGCTTTTGAGTTTCCTTTTGAATCTCTTCTTGTCTTAACCTTTACATTTGCATACAGTGTGACAGAGTTTAGGTTTTCCCTTGTCTGTCTTTTTCTGTAGTTTTCATCATACTCCTCTCCCATCAATCCCTGGGGGGAGGGGGAGATGGAATCAGATCAGGACTGGTCAGGAGCAGGGCAATGAAAGAGTCTCAGGCATCTGCACCTTCAGGAGTATCCCTGAGATTACAGATAGCATAGAGCCACCAAGATTATGGGAGTTCAGGAGTATCCTTGATATTAGGGATAGCATAGAGCCAGCTAGATTAAGGGACAGCTTAGGCTACGAACACACATCCAGCTTTTCTGCCATTTGTCGGATCTGGCGCGCTCCCGTACACTGTGTACAGTAAAGTGGCTGCGCAACATGCTCCGGTCACGTGCTGTCATGTGACCGGACCATGTGACCTGCAAGTTGCAGCGTAGCCACTGTACTGTATAGACTGTACGGGAGCGCGCCGGATCCGACAAATGGCAGAAAAGCCGGATGTGTGTTCATAGCCTTAGGAGCCCCAGTTCCCCATTATCCCATAGTCTTCATAACAAATAGTTGGTGTTTTCTCCTTTTTTTTGGTATCAAATTTTTTGCACATTTTATCTTTGTCCATTATTATTTATACAAATTTTAAGTACTACACTTTCATATACTAAGGATTAGAACTTGCCTTTTTGTCTATAAAGAGGAAATTGTAGCTTTTGCATGTTCCCGTTGACTAGTGACGATGTATCTGTCACGGCCGGGCGGTCGGGCAGACCCAGGAGGTGGATCCACTGGACCGAACTCTCTGAGATGGTGGTAGGGAGTCCGGCAGCTGAAGCACTGATGGGCAGTAGAACAGTCCGTGCAAGTGAAGGCAGCGGAGGAGTCCCAGGGACCACGGAGTCACAGAAGGTGGTCTTGGTGACGTAGCTCAGGTTCGGAGGCCGAGGTGATATCAGGCGGGGTCCGGAACCTCTGGAGCAAGATGACGGGTCACCGCAGGGATCCGGGATGGTACGGACTGTCAGATGGCAGACGGACAGCGTGCGGGGATCAGGACACGGCAGACTGGATGGCGAGGCAGGTACGGCTCTACAAAGACAGATAGGTGAGTACAGGCACATAAACACCAAGAGACCTGACTCCTAGCTCAGGGAACACGAAGATCAGGCCCCGCCCCCTTGGACAATGACCCCCTATATACCCTGTACCTGTGCAACCTCATTTCCTGTTAATGGACGCTGGCCCTTTAAGAAAGGGTCAGTGACCGCGCGCGCGCCCTAATGCGCATGCGCGCCGCCCGGGTGCCAGAAGCCAGGGAAGGAGGCTGCGAGGAGGACGCAGGGGAGCCGGCCAGGTCCAGGGAAGCTGTCGGGCGCCGGGATCGGGGGCCCGGAGCCCTGGGACGGACGGAATCCGGTGACTGGGAAGCGGAGAGCGTGGCAGGTGAGCCGGGGAACGGGGGTGAGGACCCGGGGAGCGTGACAGTACCCCCCCCCCCACGCCCCCCTCCCCGCAACCGGGACATGAAGGCACGGATAAGAGGAGTGCCCACGTTCTCCCTGGGCTCCCAGGACCTATCCTCAGGACCATACCCTTCCCAGTCCACCAGGAAGAACTGTCGACCTCGTACGGTCCTCATGGCCACGATATCCCTTACCGCATAGATGTCGTCATCGGCAATAGGTGGAGGAGCCGGACTGGCAGCAGCGGAGAAGGGACCAAGGACAACCGGCTTGAGCAGGGAGACGTGGAATGAGTTGGGTATCCTCATCGTGGCCGGGAGCTGTAGCTTGTAGGAGACCTCATTGATCTTGTTGAGGACTTTAAACGGCCCGATGTAGCGAGGACCCAGCTTGTAGGATGGTATCTTCAGGCGGACGTACTGGGAAGCAAGCCAGACGAGATCTCCAGGAGAGAAACACGGAGGATCCAGACGTCTCTTGTCAGCGTGTTTCTTCATTCGCTGGGAAGCGCGCCCAAGGGACGCCTTGACAGAGTCCCAAATGGTAGCAAAGTCACGAACTGCAGTATCAGCAGCCGGGACATCCGATGAAGGGGATATAGGCAATGGGACGGCGGGCTGGAGTCCGTAAACAACATGGAAGGGAGATTCGGAGGATGACTCACTGACGTGGTGGTTATGGGAGAATTCAGCCCAAGGCAGAAGCGAGGACCAGTCGTCGTGATGGGCGTTGACATAGTGACGTAGGTATGAGGTCACGATTTGATTGACCCTCTCCACTTGGCCGTTAGACTGAGGATGGTAAGAAGAAGAAAAGTCCAGAGTCACTCCCAGATGTTTGCATAGAGCCCTCCAGAAGCGGGAGGTGAACTGAGTTCCTCTGTCGGACACTATGTGGGATGGAAAGCCATGCAAGCGGAAGATGTGATGTATATAGGCTTCCGCGAGTTCCTGAGCAGAGGGCAGTCCGGCCATAGGAACGAAGTGGGCCATTTTGGAGAATCGATCAACCACGACCCATATGACTGTGTGCCCGGAGGATAATGGCAAGTCCGTAATAAAGTCCATTGCTATGTGTTGCCACGGGACTGAGGGTATCGGTAAAGGCAGAAGACGGCCATGGGGCAAGTGTTTGGGCGTCTTGTTCCTGGCACAGGAGGAGCAGGCAGAGACAAAAGCAGCGACGTCCGTGCGAAGGGATGGCCACCAGTAATGGCGTACAATCGCACCCCATGTTCTCTTCTGACCAGCATGCCCGGCTGTTTTTGAGGCATGACCCCAGTGTAACACTTTTTGCCTGTCGGTATCGGAGACATAGGTCTTCCCGGGCGGTATCTGGGCTAGGGTGACAGGGGCCACCGGAATGATGTTGCTAGGACAGATGATGGGTTGGGTAGTCTCTTCCTCCTGCTCCATGGGCATGAAAGACCTGGACAAGGCATCAGCGCGTACATTCTTGTCCGCGGGTCGGAAGTGAAGCTGAAAGTCGAACCTGGCAAAGAATAAGGACCACCTGGCTTGCCGTGGGTTCAGTCGCTGAGCGGACCGCAGGTATTCTAGGTTCTTGTGGTCCGTGTAGATGATCACGGGATACACTGCACCTTCCAGGAGGTAGCGCCATTCCTCCAGTGCCAGTTTGACTGCCAAGAGCTCTCGGTCCCCGATGGTATAGTTGCGTTCAGGCGCTGAGAAGCCCTTGGAGAAGAATCCGCAAGTCACCATCTTCCCGGAGGAGGACTTCTGCATGAGCACTGCTCCGGCTCCTGAGGAGGAGGCATCCACCTCCAAGGTGAACTGGCGGTTTAACTCCGGACGGTGAAGTACAGGCGAGGAAGCAAAAGCCCGCTTCAAAGAGCCAAACGCGGCGTCGGCCGCAGGCGACCAGTCCTTTGGATTTGCCTCTTTCTTAGTCAAAGCGGAAAGTGGAGCAGTCAGAGCAGAGAAGTGAGGGACGAATTGGCGGTAGTAGTTGGCGAATCCCAGGAAGCGTTGGATTGCCTTCAGTCCAGAAGGGGGAGGCCAGTTGAGAATGGCGGAGACCTTCTTGGGATCCATCTGCAGTCCAGTCTCAGAGATGATGTACCCCAGAAAGGGGAGAGAAGACTGCTCAAAGACACACTTCTCATACTTTGCGTACAGACGGTTCTCTCTTAGTCGTCGTAGAACCAGCTGTACGTGCTCTCTGTGGGTTGGGAGGTCCGGAGAGAAGACAAGGATGTCATCTAGATATACTACCACACAGGTGTAGAGGAGGTCTCGGAACACGTCGTTCACCAGTTCTTGGAAGACGGCAGGAGCGTTACACAGGCCGAAGGGCATCACGCAGTACTCATAATGTCCATCGCGCGTATTAAACGCGGTCTTCCATTCGTCACCAGAGCGGATGCGCACCAGATTGTAAGCACCCCGAAGATCCAGCTTGGTGAACAGACGAGCTCCTCTAAGCCGGTCAAACAATTCGGGGATGAGCGGCAGAGGGTACTTGTTCTTAACAGTGATCTGATTCAGACCCCGGTAGTCGATGCAGGGACGTAAATCGCCCTCTTTTTTCTTGACAAAGAAGAAACCTGCTCCAGCAGGAGAGGAGGATCTCCGAATGAATCCCCTAGCCAGGCTCTCTGAGATGTAAGTAGACATAGCCCTTGTTTCGGCTGGAGACAAAGGATATATCCGTCCTCGTGGTGGCGTTGTTCCAGGGAGCAGGTCGATGGCACAATCGTAGGGGCGATGTGGCGGCAGTACCTCGGATTCTTTTTTATCAAAGACATCAGCAAAGGACCAATAAGCCGAGGGCAGCCCCGGTAGGTTCTCAGGAACCGGAGGTCGTCGGATGGGTTGTGTGGATTTTAGGCATCTCTCATGACACGAAGCACCCCAGCGGGTGATTTCGCCAGTGCCCCAGCTGACTGATGGTTCGTGAGTCCGTAACCATGGAAGGCCCAGCAGGATCTGATGGGACATGTGCGGAAGGACGTAGAAGGCGATGTTCTCGGTGTGAAGAGCACCGATGCGCAGTTCAACCGGCCTGGTGGTCCAGGAGATGGTGTCAGAAAGGGGTCTCCCATCCACAGAGGCAATCACCAGGGGCTTGTTGAGTGGGATAACAGGCACCTGGTATTTGTCCACGGTGGCTTGCTGGATGAAATTGCCTGCTGCCCCGGAATCAAGATAGGCCTCAGCCGTGAACCGCGTCTCTCCCGTTGTCACTTGCACGGTCCATGTGACCGGATCAGAGAGAGTCCCAGCACCTAGGGTGGCCTCTCCTACCAACCCTAGGCTTTGGAGTTTCCCGGCCTTTCCGGACAGGAACGGAGGAGGTGTGTGCCCTCACCGCAGTAAAAGCAGAGACCCTTGGCAAGCCGCTCTGCTCTACGCTGTGCAGACTGACGCACTCGGTCAATCTGCATGGGCTCGTGGACGGGACTCCCAGCTGTTGATGACTGAGGTACGGAGGGCTTCTGAGGAGGAGATGAATGCCGTAACGGGCGTCTCTCACGAGATAGCTCTTTGGAGCGCTCCTGAAAACGTATGTCCACACGAGTTGCTAGGGCAATCAGGGCATCTAGGGTGGAGGGCACGTCCCGACCCGCCAACTCATCCTTGATGCGACTCGAGAGTCCCTCCCAGAAGGCGGCTGTTAGGGCCTCATTATTCCACCCGAGTTCTGAAGCCAAAGTGCGAAAACGGATGGCGTATTGGCCCACCGTCAGTGTTCCTTGACGTAGGCGGAGGAGTGATGAAGCAGAGGCAGAAGCGCGTCCCGGCTCGTCAAAGGTGCTGCAGAATGCCTGCAGGAACTGTTGAAGATCCTTGGTCATGGGGTCCTCCTTCTCCCACAAGGGGTTCATCCACGCCAGCGCCTCGCCCTCTAGGTGGGACATTATAAAGGCGACCTTGGCTTGGTCGGAGGCGAACAGATGTGGCAGCTGCGTGAAATGAAGGGAACATTGATTTATGAAGCCCCTGCAGGTCTTGGGATCTCCAGCATAACGAGGAGGTGACGCCAAACGGAGTCGGGAAGCATCTGACGAGGTTGCCACTGGTGCGGGGGCCATGGCTTGCCTGGCGGGGGACCTGGGTGCCGCAGGCGTCATTGATGCTTGTAATGTGTACAGGCGGGTGTCCACGGAGGTCATGAATTGCAGCATGCGGGTCTGGACTTCATGCTGACGCTGGAGTTCCTCTTGCAGGACCGATAGTGCTGCAGCGGGATCCATGGCCTGATCTTACTGTCACGGCCGGGCGGTCGGGCAGACCCAGGAGGTGGATCCACTGGACCGAACTCTCTGAGATGGTGGTAGGGAGTCCGGCAGCTGAAGCACTGATGGGCAGTAGAACAGTCCGTGCAAGTGAAGGCAGCGGAGGAGTCCCAGGGACCACGGAGTCACAGAAGGTGGTCTTGGTGACGTAGCTCAGGTTCGGAGGCCGAGGTGATATCAGGCGGGGTCCGGAACCTCTGGAGCAAGATGACGGGTCACCGCAGGGATCCGGGATGGTACGGACTGTCAGATGGCAGACGGACAGCGTGCGGGGATCAGGACACGGCAGACTGGATGGCGAGGCAGGTACGGCTCTACAAAGACAGATAGGTGAGTACAGGCACATAAACACCAAGAGACCTGACTCCTAGCTCAGGGAACACGAAGATCAGGCCCCGCCCCCTTGGACAATGACCCCCTATATACCCTGTACCTGTGCAACCTCATTTCCTGTTAATGGACGCTGGCCCTTTAAGAAAGGGTCAGTGACCGCGCGCGCGCCCTAATGCGCATGCGCGCCGCCCGGGTGCCAGAAGCCAGGGAAGGAGGCTGCGAGGAGGACGCAGGGGAGCCGGCCAGGTCCAGGGAAGCTGTCGGGCGCCGGGATCGGGGGCCCGGAGCCCTGGGACGGACGGAATCCGGTGACTGGGAAGCGGAGAGCGTGGCAGGTGAGCCGGGGAACGGGGGTGAGGACCCGGGGAGCGTGACAGTATCTATGGTATTAGGGCATACCAATGGCAGCTGGAGTGAGGGGCATGTGTTAGAATGAGCTATGGAATTAAGTGACCAGGATCACAGTTTGTGTTCTCCTGTAGAGAGCAATTGTAGAACAGTCCGTGCAGTTTCATCATACTGGTGGGGATTTGTACACTGGTTCATTCTCATTGATTAAGAATAAAAAGTGCATCTCTAATTCAACATATTGCTATAAAATGTTTGCATTATAATATGTAGGGACAGAATTAATAGCAAAAAACCCTCGAAATTAAGAGAAGAACATAAAGTTTCATTTTAACAAGCTAAACAACTAATTTGGTATGATCAACAGTTATCAACAATCTGGGAAATAAAATGTATTCAAAGGGGTATTTCACTGGATAGATTCTAAATGTTAAAGAAGTGAAGGGCTGACCATTGGGAACAGCACCAATTACCAGAACGGGGATCCGTTCTCCCCCATTTTCTTTAGCAATAGGATTGAGAGGAGTAAGAGCGAAATAATGGTCAGACGGAGCATAAACCATACTGCACCATCAAAGTCTATGACAATGATTAAGATATACATTTGCTGTATAGTGCAGAACTGCCCCTGTTCTGACAGTGGTTCCAGTGATTAGACCCCCACAAAGCTAAGGCTATGTGCCCACATTGCATTTTTATGTGCAGAAAATCTGCACATAAAAACATTTTTTGGCAGGAAAAAGGCAGCTTAAAAAGCTCACATTATTTATTGCATTTGCGCATTTTTTCACATGCTGTTTTCCATGCTTTTTTGTGCACTTTTTAAACATGGCGACTGCCGAGGTTCCTGCACTGTACAACCACAATCAACGCCCGGTCACCTGCTGATTTTACAGCTAGGACCTGGCTCTCACTGGCAGGAGTGAAGGTCACGCCGCTCCCTGTAATTTAACACCCTGAAAGCTGTGATCAATGCAATTGCAGCATTCAGGAGGCAGGGAGAGGAATCGCTTACCTCTCCCTGGCAATCGGGTCCCTATAATTCAATCACAGGGACCTGATCTCTGCCATGGTAACCCTGGGTCATCACCATGATGACCCCTGGTTACGGAGGTATGGATTACCTCACAGACCAGTGCACCTACAGTACATCGCCGGAGTTCCATGCAGCAAGGTCCCGCGGTAAAGACCAGGAGATGAGAAAATGTCTGCTGACACTGCCTATCCCGGTGACCTCACAAGGTGAACAGAGTTAATTCCGGCAGATCTGCAGGAAACCCCGGTGATCCACCAGCATGAACTCGATTCACCCTGTGATGTCACCAGAGTTCCCTCCAGCTAGGTCCTGCGGTAAAGACCGCAAGATGAGAAAATGTCTGCTGATACTGGCTACATGGCCTAGGTGCAGGGAACGCTGGTGACGTCACAAGGTCAACCAAGTTCATACCGGCAGATCTGCAGGAAACCCCAGTGATACGCCGATATGAACTCAATCCACTTTGTGACGGCACCGGAGTTCCCTGCAGCAAGGTCCCATGGTAAGATGAGGAAATGGCTACAGGGAACCGTCAGTGATGTCAAAAAAGCAGATAAAAGCGTACAAAAAAAGCAAGGTGGGCATTACACATGCGATTTTTCCTGTGTTTTTCACTGACTCTGCTGAAGTCAATTGGTGAAATAAAGCAGGAAAAAACGAAAAAAAGACTTACATTGTTTTTTTCAGCAATAAAAACTAAAAGTAAAAAAGAAGAAACGTGGGTACAGCAAGTCACGATTCTCATAGACTGAAAAGAAGCAAGGAAAAAAGCATGAAAAAAGCATGAAAAAAGCAATGTGGGCACAGGGCCTAAAAGTTATCAGCTTTTCTGTTTGTAGGTGATAATTTATAAAAAGTGAACAAAATAAGCAAATACAAGCACCAGAAAAACCTATGAAACTATACCCATGCTTCCAGGGGGTGCCCTATTTATAATTTGGCACCATCTGGTTCGCATTGCACATATCTGTTCTCTCGCATTTCTAGATCTCAACTTGGAACATTTGTTCTTTTGCTTTGTAGTTCCTTACAGTAATTGTCCTTACAATTGTGCACTTCTTAGTTTTTCTTCCTGACATCTTCACTAGAACAGATTGTAAATATATAGAAAAAGTAAATTTTCTCATGAAGGACAGTTTTCCTCCCGTGTTTTTTGTCTCGGATTACCGTGGCCCTAAACTGCCATATGCCAATCTTCATAAAAGTGTATTCATTTTAATGAACCTATGAATAATAAAACTATGCATTGTGCCAGCTTGCTGACCCAGTGGGTACACCCCATCTGGATAGTGGGGCAGAAGAGTGAGTATCATTTGCAAGTATCGCTTAAATATATTAGTCATTATTTTATATTTCCATTTTTAAATTGCTTTCTGATGTTCGGTTACTGTACATATCTTCAGTGTTCCCTGGGTGATTTGAAGAAATTAGATAAGTAGACGTGTCCAGATGTGGCCCGCTCTGCCTTCAGGATCCGGCCAGATGACAACTTCTGGGTCCATCTTAAATGCATATAACTTGCTAAGCGTAAAAAATAAATTAGTTCTGTAGAATTAATGACTGGTCATTTTAATATGTTCTCCTGAAATTGCCTTTCTCTCAATTAGAAAACATGCCAGAATGCAACAGAACTTCCCATGGTGTTGCACTGTGCAGACTAAAAACTTCTAATTGTGAATTGTGCTATACAGTATTTGCACCCATAAGCAAGAGCATGTCTACATATAATGTAATTCACAGTCTAATATATACCGTATTTTCCAGATTGTAAGATGCACTATTTTCCTCCCAAAAACTGGGGGTAAATTGGAGGTGCATGTTACAAAATGGATTTGGCT
Source organism: Anomaloglossus baeobatrachus (assembly GCF_048569485.1). Classification (NCBI taxonomy): domain Eukaryota; kingdom Metazoa; phylum Chordata; class Amphibia; order Anura; family Aromobatidae; genus Anomaloglossus; species Anomaloglossus baeobatrachus. Next base: position 755,421,983 of record NC_134354.1, read on the forward strand.
TACCGAGGTGGCGGTGGTGGAGCGGGGTCATAGGAGACAGGGTCACAGGGCAAGCTCAGGGGTGCTGCTGCTGACGCCATTGATCTGGCGGCGGCTGTAGAAGTGTCAAGGTGGCGATGAGAGCCACTGATCTGCCAGCAGGCTGCGGGAGTGTCACTACAGTGGAGTGACTCAGGAGGGTCACAGGACGGGGTGTCCCGGCAGCGGGTGTATTGAGCTGACTGCGGGTTCCATTGAATCGCCTGTGGTTGGCACGATGGACTTCAAGAAAAGGGCCATGGAGGCGGCACGTGCGCAGATTGACACGATGGACGTCAAGAAATTGACCACGGAGTCCTATCTGTGCATGAGCCACCTCCACACCCATTTTCTTGAAGTCCATTTTGTCTACTGCAGACGATTCAATGGGGGCCGCAATCAGATCAATGACACCTGCCACTGAAACATCCCCTCCTGTGACTATCCTGAGTCCGCACTGAGTGTCACACCCTCAGCCCACTGGCAGATCAATGGCACCCACCGCCGTGACACCCCCGCAGCCCGCCGGCAGATCAATGGCACCCATCACCGCCGCAACACCACCAAGCCTGCAGTATCACCGACCCTCCTGAGCCGCACACCCCCTTCTCTGAGCCTGCAGCATTGCCCTGCCTCCTGTGACTTTCCTGAGCCGCTCACCCACCGCTGCTCCCCCTGATGAGAATTAAGATTAAGATGCACTAGGATTATAAGACGGACCCTCATTTTAACATTAAAAATATTTTTTTGGTGCATCTTATAATCTGGTGCGTCTTATAAAATGAAAAATATAGTAAATGTAGAAAGCGTAAAGCTAACTGCTGTATCACGCACATGGCTGGATTCACACATTTCTACGCCCTATTCCAAAGCACATTATTCTGCACCCCTTTCCCCTGGAACTGAGGTCACTCACTGTTACTAACTTTGCCCCCTTATGACATCTTCTGTTACAGAAGCTACGTGGCTGCGGAGTTAGAAGCAGAAATCCAGCGCTGCACTCACATCTCCCACAGCATCTATCACCTATAACCAGAACATCTTGAGAGGGTACAGTGATGCAAGAAACTGTAGTAATGGGACAAATTGCTTAAAAGTGGAAATAGAAGCAGATTTATTGAAAAGGATATATTAAAGTTTTTTTTATATTGGCTTACACTACGGTACTATTTATACACAATTTGTAGAAATCACCATGACCAATTAATGCCATTTTATTAATGCTACAACTTGAAAAGCCTGCCTAGTGCTGCTGCCATTCTATGGGCAGGCTCCAGTTGATCTCCCAAACTATAAAAATGATTCATGGCAAATGATTGTTACTTTTGAACATTATTGCTATGATTATATTACTATTATGATTGACCTTCTTTCAGAGGGCAGCACGGTGGCACAATGTGTCTGGGTTCTAATCCCATAACGGACAACATCTGCAAGGAGTTTGTATGTTCTCCCGTGTTCTCGTGGGTGTCCTCCAGGTTTTCCTGTTTCCTCCCACACTACAAAGACTAATAGGGAATTTACATTATGATCCACAAAGGGGGCAGTGATGATAATGTCTGTAAAAAGCTGTGTAATATTATAGCGCTATATAAGAAAACTATAATTAATGTAATATATAAAGCTGAGTGTATGTATGTGTGTATGTATGTGTGTATGACCGCTAAAGGAATCCGCACCGTCGCATTTACAATCACAATATTTTGCACAGACGCCTCATGTGACTCAGGGAACGTCATAGACTATGTTTGGACAGGAAAATTTAATCCTGCGCTTTACAATTACTCTCCAAAATAGGCCTCCATTAAACTGAATGGAGGTGGTAGCTGTGAGGCAAATCCCGGGATATGAAGATGAATTATGACTTCCAGTCATAATCGCTCATCACTCCCTGGCAGTGCCCCCTCCCTTCTTGTCCTCAATGTCCAGCATCTGTGAAGGTGTTACACCTCCATGGCCATCTCCTGTGATATGGAGATGAGGTGATGTGGGAACAATGGACACAGGATGACTCCCTGCCGTGACCCTGTGGTAGGAGCTGCTATCTAATTAGCAAGCTTGGAAGTATCCAGACAGAACGACTCCAGTAAAAAATGGTTCATATCTCGCAAGCCATATTTCCGATAAATATGGCAACCATAAAAATGGTGTCTCCGCATGCGGACGATGCTGGCACACCCTTTTTATGGGAGCGGGAGCTTGGGAAATACCCCAGGCGTGATATCAGCCAATGTGGAACTAGTAGACAAGTCACGAGTCCTCTCATTCTGTAGCTAAATTCATAACTGTCACAATGAGAGCATTGGCGTCCGCCTACGACGCTCCCAGGCAAAGTTATGGCCATATTCCATGTTGTGGATTTTGTCCATAACTCCAGCCAGGGGTGGAGCAGTGCTCCCTCTGAGGTCACGAAGGTAGGAGGGGACCTGGATTTGCCCAGGTTGATAACCCTACTTCGGCCATTTTCCAGTGTTCTTTCGCTGGGGGTCACGTGTAGGAAACATCTGTGGGAGTTCCTAGAAACCTGGTCTACAGCGCCCCCCTGTGGCCAGACGCACAAGGTAACTGATTGAATTGCATACCTGTTTGTAAACCATGCTTTATCTGTAACTGTACTCTGACATATGTATATTCTGTAGAGTCCCTATTGTATATATTGTAGTTTCTAGTGTGCTTTAGGCTGATTAAATTATATAATTAATCTTGGGCTGTTCTGTTATCTCGATCTTGAATCCCACGTCTGTGTGTTCGGCTAATAGTTACCGTGAAGCGGTTGGTGGCAGCGAGTTGTGCCAAGGATTATTGTGGGGAGGCCAGTGAGATTCGGGGAGGTTTTATATATTCCGCCCGCGGAGGTCGGGGGAATATATACCCTACTCTCACTGGGGACCCTTCAATAATCGGCATAAGTAGTATAGCGGCCTCCTTGCTTATTGTCGGGCAATTCCATAATTGGCCTGACTATAAGAGGGGCGCTAGAGAGCGCGTCACGTGCTCTGTCTGTCGGTCGGGAGGTATAAAGGAGGGGTGACCCCCACTTGTTACCCCCCGATTGTGACGTACTGGTAGCCAGCGCGGGGGATTTCTGAGTGACCCCCCCGGTGGTTCGTGACATATTGGTGGCATAGCGGTGAGATCGAGATAATAGTGTGTGTGAGTGTGAGACCCATACTCCCAGACACTAAAGACTGCCTGCAGCAGCTGTGGCTGCTGGGGTCTTCAGACCAGACCAACACTAGAGTGTCAGAGTGCAGATACTGTAAGGTGTGTGGAGGCATCAGGTGTCAGTTCTGTGTCAGTGACCAAAGTCTGCAACAATGGCTGAGAGCACCAGGAGCAAAGCCAAAGGAATGGCCGATGCTCAGGCCAGAGACGATGAGGAGGTTGTCCACGAGCCCTCCAGGAGCTCGACGCCAGAAAACCGTTCTGCAGAGGACAGCGCCCAACCTGGCAATTATGGACAAGATAAGGAGCAGCTCACCCAAGGGTCCTCAACGAGCCAGATGCCAGCCCTCCGCTCTGCAATGGACAGTGAAGCACCAGGCTCCGCAGCGGGCCGCAGATCACCACGTGCCATTCCACCGAGCCTGGGAGGCTCGGATAGCCTTCTTCAAATGGCTATGGCCCTTCTCCAGGCTGGAGACCGGGATACCTACGAGATACTCATGGCCGAGCGTGAGCGACAGGCAGCGCGTGACGCTGAGGCTGCGGAGCGGCAAGCAGTGCGTGAGGCTGCGGAGCGGCAAGCAGCACGTGAAGAGCGCCAGGCAGAGCGTGACTACCAGCTGCAGCTAGCTCAGCTCCGGCCCTCATCAGCCACACGTGACCTTCAAGACACCAAACTTCCAAAGGTCCGTGTTGAGGACTTCCCAGTGCTGGAGAAGGATGGAGACTTGGACTCTTTCTTGACTGCTTTTGAACGGACTTGCCTGCAGCACCATCTGGACAAGGACCAGTGGGCCAAATACCTGACCCCCCGTTTAAGGGGTAAGGCCCTGGATATCCTTGGGGACTTGCCTGCTGAGGCAGATCAGGGCTACGACACCATCAAGCGGGCCCTGATCCAACAGTACAACCTCACTCCAGAGTCCTACCGCAAGAAGTTCCGGAGCCTACAGAAGGGACCAAAGGACTCCTGGGCTGACCACCGGCGGGCACTTGCCCGAGCTGCCGACCACTGGACCCAAGGCCTGCAGCTTTCCACCGGACCGGAGATCCTGGACTTGTTCATCACGGAGCAACTCTTGTGGAACTGCCCTGAGGATCTCCGCCAGTTCATCCGAGACCAGAAGCCAAAGGGGTCCACGGCTACAGCTGCCCTGGCCGATGACTACACCAACAATCGGGCTCCTGAGGCCAGGAGAGCAGCCACCAGCAGCACCTGGAGAGGGGGTAAGATGAACTCTGCGACTGCCCCACCTGCCCCTAGACTGCAGGGGGTGTCCCCCTCAACTCCCCTCTCCAGGCCCGTGGCAGAACCAAGACGGTGCCACCAGTGCAACCTACCTGGACACTTCAAGGCCATGTGCCCTCAGCGTCCCAAGGCCCCGGCTCCGTCCCCGTCCCAAGGGCCGCCCAAGGTGTATTGTGTGGGTGGGGGTGGTGGTAGGTCCCTGGACAGCTTCCAACCTGTCACCGTCGGCCGGTCTGTGACCATAGGACTGCGAGACAGCGCCTCGGAGGTGACTCTGGTGCGGCCTGAGATGGTGTCCCCCCAAGACTTGATACCTGGAAAAACCCTCGCTGTCTCCGGGATTGGAGGCATTGACCCGGCGCTGCCTGTTGCTGACATTTATGTGGACTGGGGCGCAGGGCGAGGGGTGAGAGAGGTGGGGGTAACTGATCGGATCCCCGCAAACGTGCTACTTGGGACAGATTTGGGGCAGATAACCTCCCAGTTTGGGCCCCCACCAAGGGCTGAACCTTCAGCCAGTACGGACATGACTCCTGACAATGTTAATGTGTTATCTATGAATGATGTGAGAGAGGGGGGAGTGAACTCTGATATTTCTGCTTGCACAGACACCATAGACACACACACAGCTGCAGCTGTGACAGGGGAGGGGGTCAGAGAAAGGTGTGACAATGCCTCTACAAGTAATCAGCCTGTGAGCTGGGATCTGCTGCCCTCTGCAGGGATAAGCAGAGAGCAGGGTGCTGCAGGGGGAGGACCAGTGTGTGGGGTGGGGGCTACCACAGCAAATGTGGGGTCCCCAGAGATTTCACAGCGGGGTTCTGTTGCTGCAGGAGGGGAACAGGCAGGTGAGATTGGGGCCGGTCCAGGAGCGGAAGTGCTCCCAGGTAAGATCTCGGTGCATGGTTCCCCCACAACCGGGGTGTCAGGAAGCCAGGTAGGTCTGCCTGAACCGGCGACTTGGTCAGGAACGGAGGAGGAGCAGGCCCGACCCACGGTCGCAGCGGCTGTGGCCGCTGTCACCCGCAGTGGGAGTGCTGGAAGCCAAGGGGCCTCCCGGAGGTCCGATAGCTCTTCCCCTTCTGACCAAGTGGCAGCCGAGTCAGGCGGAGGCCAGGACACAGGTCCCGGGGTACTGACCGAAGATGTGACAGTCTCGTCGATTCTGGCCACATCTAGTCAGGGGTTTCAGGCAGCGTTAGAAGCTGACGACAGCCTGAAAGCTCTTAAGGAGCAGGCGGCACAGCCTCCCTCGGACTCGGACCCGGAGCGAGTGGTCTGGGACCAAGGACGGCTGTACCGGGCCACGGTCCAGCAGGGTTCACCGGAGGCGTGGCCCAGGGACCGACAGTTGGTGGTACCCTATCCGTTCCGGACGGAGTTGTTGCGGATCGCACATGAGATTCCGATGGCCGGACACCTAGGGATCGCTAAGACCAAGGCCAGGTTAAACCAGCATTTCTACTGGCCAAAAATGGGGGCCGATGTGGCTGCCTACTGCCGTTCGTGTGAAACCTGTCAGAGAGTGGGGAAGGCGGGGCCACACCCCAAAACCCCACTAGTATCTCTGCCAATCATCGATGAGCCTTTCAGGAGGGTGGCTGTGGATCTGGTCGGCCCGCTGGCCATCCCCAGCAGCTCCGGGAAACGCTTCATACTGACGGTAGTGGACTATGCCACCCGGTACCCAGAAGCAGTGGCCTTGTCGTCCATTCGGGCTGACAAGGTGGCCACCGCATTGCTGGAGATTTTCTCCCGAGTGGGTTTTCCCCAGGAAATGCTCACTGACCGGGGGACCCAATTCATGTCCCAGCTGATGGAGGCCCTCTGTAAGCAAGTCCAGGTGCGACATCTGGTGGCCAGCCCGTACCATCCACAGACTAATGGCCTGTGCGAGCGGTTCAATGGCACCTTAAAGCAGATGCTTAAGATGTTGGTCGACTCCCATGGGCGTGACTGGGAGCGGTATCTCCCACACCTGTTATTTGCTTACCGGGAGGTTCCACAGGCCTCAACAGGATTCTCACCGTTTGAGCTCCTGTACGGGCGACGTGTGCGGGGCCCCCTGGCTCTGGTGAAAGAGGCTTGGGAAGGGGATTTGGCCACCCCTGGAGTGTCGGTTATCGAGTATGTCATGCGCTTCCGGGACAAAATGCAGGCCTTGACGCAACTGGTACACGACAATATGGCTCAAGCCCAGGCCGATCAGAAGCGTTGGTACGACCAGAACGCTTGTGAGAGGACCTACCAAGTGGGTCAAAAGGTGTGGGTACTGGTCCCCGTACCACAGGACAAGCTTCAGGCAGCCTGGGAAGGCCCATACCTCGTGTACCAGCAGCTCAACCCTGTGACGTACCTGGTCACCCTGGACCCTGCCCGTGGAAGGCGGAAGCCCTTCCATGTGAACATGATGAAGGCACATCATGAGCGGGAGGCATGTGCGCTCCCCGTGTGCAACCTGCCCGAGGAGGGAGAAGCGGAAACCCTCTTGGATATGCTAGCCCAGGTTAGGGCAGGCGGATCCATTGAGGATGTGGAGGTTGGCCACCAGCTCTTGGAGGACCAACGGTCCCAGCTGTGGGCCACCCTACACCCCTTCCGGGGGTTGTTTACCAACCAGCCCGGAAGGACTAACTTGGCTGTCCATCACGTGGACACTGGGGATCATCCCCCGATCCGGCGTTCAGCATATCGGGTCTCCCTGGAGGTGCAGCAACACATGCGCCAGGAGATTGACGAGATGCTGAAGCTGGGGGTGATCCAGGCATCCAACAGCGCTTGGGCCTCGCCTGTAGTCCTCGTCCCTAAGAAGGACCGAACCACTCGGTTCTGCGTGGACTACAGGGGGCTCAATGCTGTCACGGTCGCCGATGCGTACCCAATGCCACGCATCGATGACCTGCTCGATCAGTTGGCCGGGGCTCAGTACCTGACCATCATGGACCTGAGCCGGGGATATTGGCAGATCCCCCTGACTCGCAAGGCCAGGGAACGCTCTGCCTTTATTACCCCATTTGGACTATACGAGTCCACGGTGATGCCATTCGGGATGAGGAATGCCCCTGCCACTTTCCAGCGGATGGTCAACACCCTGCTCAAGGGACTTGAAGGGTACGCGGCCGCGTACCTGGATGACATTGCCGTCTTCAGTCCCACCTGGGAAGATCACCTAGAGCATCTAGCACAGGTGCTCAGGCGGATCCACCAGGCAGGTTTGACCATCAAGCCGGGAAAGTGTCAGCTGGCCATGAGCGAGGTCCAGTACCTCGGTCACCGGGTAGGCGGGAGAACACTGAAGCCCGAGCCTGAGAACGTGGAAGCCATCGCATCCTGGCCCACCCCCAGGACCAAGAAGCAGGTGATGTCCTTCTTGGGGACCGCTGGGTACTATAGGAGGTTTGTTCCATGCTATAGTAGCCTGGCAAAGCCCTTGACGGACCTCACCAAGAAGAAGCTGCCCTCTGCAGTCGATTGGACAATGGACTGCGAGACAGCCTTCCGGGCCCTAAAGGACGCCCTGTCCAGCCCGCCCGTGCTACAGGCAGCCGACTTCACGCGGCCGTTTGTAGTACAGACCGACGCCAGTGACTTCGGCCTCGGTGCGGTGCTCAGCCAGGTGGACTCTGCGAGCCAAGAGCACCCAGTCTTGTACCTGAGCAGGAAGCTGTTACCAAGGGAAGTGGCCTATTCCACGATGGAGAAGGAGTGCCTGGCCATAGTGTGGGCCCTGCAGCGTCTGCAACCCTATCTATACGGGCGCCACTTCATCGTGGAGACGGACCACAATCCCCTCAGCTGGTTGCACACCGTCTCTGGGACGAATGGGCGATTGTTGCGATGGAGCCTTGCGCTCCAGCAATACAACTTCACCATTCGCCACAAAAGGGGCCGTGACCACGGTAACGCAGACGGGCTGTCCCGACAAGGAGAGGTCGCGGACGGGCGCACGGGGGAACACCGGAGTGTGCTGCCCCCTAGCGCCCTCAAAAGGGGGGAGGTGTGAGGCAAATCCCGGGATATGAAGATGAATTATGACTTCCAGTCATAATCGCTCATCACTCCCTGGCAGTGCCCCCTCCCTTCTTGTCCTCAATGTCCAGCATCTGTGAAGGTGTTACACCTCCATGGCCATCTCCTGTGATATGGAGATGAGGTGATGTGGGAACAATGGACACAGGATGACTCCCTGCCGTGACCCTGTGGTAGGAGCTGCTATCTAATTAGCAAGCTTGGAAGTATCCAGACAGAACGACTCCAGTAAAAAATGGTTCATATCTCGCAAGCCATATTTCCGATAAATATGGCAACCATAAAAATGGTGTCTCCGCATGCGGACGATGCTGGCACACCCTTTTTATGGGAGCGGGAGCTTGGGAAATACCCCAGGCGTGATATCAGCCAATGTGGAACTAGTAGACAAGTCACGAGTCCTCTCATTCTGTAGCTAAATTCATAACTGTCACAATGAGAGCATTGGCGTCCGCCTACGACGCTCCCAGGCAAAGTTATGGCCATATTCCATGTTGTGGATTTTGTCCATAACTCCAGCCAGGGGTGGAGCAGTGCTCCCTCTGAGGTCACGAAGGTAGGAGGGGACCTGGATTTGCCCAGGTTGATAACCCTACTTCGGCCATTTTCCAGTGTTCTTTCGCTGGGGGTCACGTGTAGGAAACATCTGTGGGAGTTCCTAGAAACCTGGTCTACAGCGCCCCCCTGTGGCCAGACGCACAAGGTAACTGATTGAATTGCATACCTGTTTGTAAACCATGCTTTATCTGTAACTGTACTCTGACATATGTATATTCTGTAGAGTCCCTATTGTATATATTGTAGTTTCTAGTGTGCTTTAGGCTGATTAAATTATATAATTAATCTTGGGCTGTTCTGTTATCTCGATCTTGAATCCCACGTCTGTGTGTTCGGCTAATAGTTACCGTGAAGCGGTTGGTGGCAGCGAGTTGTGCCAAGGATTATTGTGGGGAGGCCAGTGAGATTCGGGGAGGTTTTATATATTCCGCCCGCGGAGGTCGGGGGAATATATACCCTACTCTCACTGGGGACCCTTCAATAATCGGCATAAGTAGTATAGCGGCCTCCTTGCTTATTGTCGGGCAATTCCATAATTGGCCTGACTATAAGAGGGGCGCTAGAGAGCGCGTCACGTGCTCTGTCTGTCGGTCGGGAGGTATAAAGGAGGGGTGACCCCCACTTGTTACCCCCCGATTGTGACGTACTGGTAGCCAGCGCGGGGGATTTCTGAGTGACCCCCCCGGTGGTTCGTGACAGTAGCTATAGGCTATTAATAGCAATTGTCAGTGGTTGCTATAGGAACAAAATAAACTGTTAGTATAAGAAGCTTATGTGTGAGGTAATAAGATGTCAGTGGGGAGACAGATAGAGAGAGACATAAAGAGACAGACAGAGACACAGACAGACAAGAAAAGAGACAGATGGGGAAAGAGACAGACTTGGAAAGAGACAGACCTGGAAAGAGACAGCTGGGCAAAGAGACAGCCCTGGAAAGAGACAGACCTGGAAAGAGACAGACAGGCAAAGAGACAGACAAGCAAAGAGACAGCCCTGGAAAGAGACAGCCCTGGAAAGAGATAGCCCTGGAAAGAGACAGCCCTGGAAAAGAGACAGCTCTGGATAAGAGACAGCCCTGGAAAAGAGACAGATGGGCAAAGAGACAGCCCGGGCAAAGAGACAGCCCAGCAAAGAGACAGCCCGGGAAAAGAGACAGCCCGGGCAAAGAGACAGCCCTGGCAAAGAGAAAGACGGGCAAAGAGACAGACGGGCAAAGAGACAGACGGGCAAAGAGACAGACGGGCAAAGAAACAGAGCTGGAAAGAGACAGACCTGGAAAGAGACAGACCTGGAAAGAGACAGACCTGGAAAGAGACAGACCTGGAAAGAGACAGACCGGGAAAGAGACAGACCGGGAAAGAGACAGACCGGGAAAGAGACAGAACGGGAAAGAGACAGACACACACATAGAGACAGACACAGAGATAGAGAGAGACAGACAGACACAGAGATGGAGACAGACTGCTGACACAAATACAGACAGAGAGATAGAAACAGACAGACAGAGACATAGACACAGACAGACAAGGAAAGAGACAGACAGACAGCGACACACAGATAGAGACTGGGAGAGAGACAGAGAGACAGTTACTATCCCGGGCAACGCCCGGGTACTACAGCTAGTAAATAAATAAGAGAGCATAGTTTTAAAGTTTTGGGTAGAATGCAAAAGTGATATGTTCGATCACTACCAACTGCAATTCACAGTATAGATGGGGATTTTAAAAGATTCATTGGGTTTCAAAGAGGTATATTTGAAAATGTATTACATGCACAATAGTGAATGGCACATGATAACAAACAGAAATTCTCCAAGTGTAGCACATAATACTTACAAATGTTCTATGTGTTCTCCTTTTGTTGCACGATACAGCTCTATGCAGTAATCCAGTTTGACCCAAACACGTTACAGCATGTCCCCGTCGATCTTCATTAGAGTGGCGTAAAATCCGTATTGGCTGTCATGTTTAGCTGGAAGTAAATCTTGCAATAGCTGTATGACATATGGTTTCTGGAGCAGTCACCTTTGCAGAATCTTCCAAACAGTTGGCTGCGGAACACCAAGTTCAAGACTTGAGCGACGTGTTGATTTCTGTGCACTAAGTGCAAAGGTCTCTCGAACGCTCTTCCCAGCTTCGCCTGTAACACTTGGTCATCTGGGCCTTTTATGTTTCAACACATATTATGTGTCTTCAAATTGCACTGGTAACCAAGTGGATCCCTTTCATACTGTCTTCGGAACGCTCGCTGCATGGTAACAATTGATTTACTCTTCTTATACTCTAAAACACAAAATGTTTTCTTTTGCATAGTTGCCATTTTGGGATCTGATTCCGCCCTACCACCTGGTGAATCACAAGCAAGTCTATATGGGTGAATTACAAACTCTGAGATGTGACCTTTCGACATGTTATTATTACAAACTGGTGAAATTGATATCTTTGCAGTAATATGAATGCAAAACATAATTAGTCTTTTATAATCACCCTGTACTTTATTCTATCGTACGAATGGATTGCAAACCAAGATACATTTCAAGCCTTACCTTTTTGCCTCCGTAGAAATTAACATATGATTTTATGGGTTTCTAATTATAGACCAAAAGAGGTTGAGATTAGGGATGATCGAATACCTCAAATATTCGGCAACGCCCATATTCGCCTAGTAGGTCGCCGCTATTCGACTATTAGCAAATATTCAATGCGCAATGTAAGTCTATGGGAAACCCGAATAGTTGCCGAATAGCAACTATTCGGGCTTCCCATAGACTTACATTGTGCATCGAATATTCGCATAGCGGCGACCTATTCGTTGGATATTCACGAAGCTGAATATTGCCGAATATTTGTGATATTCGATCATCCCTAGTTAAGATCCATTAGTAGGATGTAATCCTAATCTTCGGTGTTCCCTTTAAATATACTTATTCTCTAGGTAGCATATAAACTGTGGACATGGTAAGAGAATACAGTGCCAAGCTGATTTTGGAAACATTGTTTGAAGATACTATCCATCAATCAATATCATTAAGGTCATACATTGTCAACTGCACTTTTATTTAAATGCAAATTTTGTTTTTTTCTTAAAATATTGCCCCATTCAACTCGAAAACTGATTCTGACTAGTGTTGAGCGAGCTTTCTTGCCACTGCTCGTTACTTGATCAAGCATCGAGTATCAGAGTTTAAAAATGCTCAAGTTTCCTCTTAACTTCCATTATACTCAATATTCAATTCGTGCCCAAGAATCTCAATCCTCAATCGAGCAATGAGCAATAGTAAGCATGCTTGCTAATCACTAATTTTAACATTTGATCTATTAGGCTAAGGACACAGGGGCATTTACCATCAGATGCGAGAGGATTGGATGCGTTATGCTAAGGACCCTCAGCTTCCGCTTTTCTGCGAGTGTCATTATACTGTGATGTGATCCTGCGATCAGAGCACAGCTGTGGAAGAGAGGGAGGGATTAATCTCCCTATCTCCTCCATTATCAGCTGATGCAATTATCGCACTTCACTCCGGTGTCATTCGAGAGCAATGCGATGTTTCACTTGCACCCATAGACTTGTATGGGTGCGAGTGAAAATGAATCGGATTCCACCTGCAGCATGCTGCAACTGTTTTTTTGGTCCGATTAGGGCTGAGAAAAAAATTGCTCATGGGAGCGACCCCATAGAGTAACATGGGTCCGGGTGGAATGCGATTTTTTTTATCGGATTTCACTCACTCCGTTTTACTCGCTATGTGCCCTTAAGGCCCCGTTAGACGCAACGACATTGCTAAAGAGAAGTCGCTGGGGTCACGGAATTCATGATGCACATCCGGCCTCGTTAGCTACGTCGTTGCATTGACACTTACGAGTAGAGATGAGCGATGTTCGAGGTTCGCCAATTTCACATTCGAGTGATTTTGGGGGGTGTTTGAGTCGTTCGACGAGCTCAAACGATTTGCTAAAAGCTCGGCAGTTCGAGTTACGTTCGAGAACGGTTCGATCACCAAAAGCGTGGCTTTTCACAGTAAGTATGTGCGCACGTCATATCTACATGCATCCTGTGTCCCCAGCACAATCCCTCTCTCTTTCCTACTCACCGATCATGGGCGTCTCGCTGCACGGCTGTCACAAATCTCCGGCGGCTTTTCCTCTTTTGAACATGGCTGCCGCTTCATTATTCAATCAGGTATTCTGTTCCTTCCCCGCCCACCAGCGCCCATGATTAGTTGCAGTCAGACACGCCCCCACGATGAGTGACAGCTGTCTCACTGCAACCAATCACAGCCGCTGGTGGGCGGGTCTGTATCGTGCAGTAAAATAAATAAATAAATAATTAAAAAAAAAATGCGGTTCCCCCAATTTTGATACCAGCCAAAATAAAGCCACACGGCTGGAGGCTGGTATTGTCTGGATGGGGAGCGCCACGTTATGGGGAGCCCACCACGATAACAATATCACCCAGCAGCCACCCGGAATTGCTGCATCCATTAGATTCGGCAGTCCCGGGACTCTACCCAGCTCATCCCGAATTGCCCTGGTGCGGTGGCAATCGGGGTAATGAGTTAATCATGACAGACATCTCCCTGAGACACCTTCTATGATTAACCTGAAAGTGAAAGTAAATAAACACACACAGCGAAAAATCCTTTATTTGGAATAAAAGACAAACAAACACCTCATTTACCTCTTTATTAATCCCCAAACAACAATCCAGGTACGAAGTAATCCACACGACACTGTTAGCTCAGCTACATAAAGATGACAGGGAGCGCTCTGTGTTCTCTCCAGCAGCACCTGAAGTGAGCCGCGCTGTAGCCGGGGACTTCAGTCTGCAATGCAGAAGTCAAGATAACCAAATCTGCCTATATTTCTCATTAGAGGCAGTGGCTCAATGGTTAGAGCTCTCACCTAAGAAGCATTAGTTCACGAGCTCGTGTCCCAGTAAAAAATGTAATTTATTTTTCATTTTAAATTATAATTATTATTTATAATTATAATTTAATTTAATTATGCACTGAGGGGAGGAGCCGGACGTCAGCTGTGAGCTGCGGGACACACCTCTAAAATCGGAGCAGTTCACGGAATGAGGCTGCATTGATCTCTCCTCTCTCTTCTCTCTCTTTCTCTCACTCCCTCTCTCTCTCTTTTTCTCTATCTTTTTCTCAGTCTCTCTTTTTCTCTTTGTCTCTCTCTCTCTCTTCTCTTTTTCCCTCTCTCTCCCTCTCTCTCTCGCTTTTTTCTCTCTCTCTTTCTCTCTCTTTCTTTGTCTCTTTCTCTCTTTCTCTCTCTCGCTTTCTCTCTTTCTTTCGCTCTCTTTTTCTTTCTCTCTCTCCTCTCTCTCTCTTTTTCTCTCCCTCTCCCTCTTTTTCTCTCTCTCTCTTTTTCTCTCTCTCTTTTTCTCAGTCTCTCTTTTTGTCTTTTTCGCTCTCTCTCTTTCTCTCTATCTCTCTTTCTTTCTTTCTCTCTCTCTTTCTCTCTCTCACTTTTTCTCTCTTTTTCTCTCTCTTTTTCTCAGTCTCTCTTTTTCTCTTGTTCCCTCTCTCTCGCTCTCTCTCGTCTCTCTCTTCTCTCTCTTCTTTTCTCTCTCTTTTCTCTCTCTCTTCTTTTCTCTCTCTTTTCTCTCTCTCTGCTTTTCTCTCTCTTTTCTCTCTATCTTCTCTCTCTTACCTCTCTCTCTTCTTTCTCTCTCTCATAGACCTGGCGATGATCAGCTGATGCGGTCACCTAACGGAATTAGCTGACATTATAAGTCGAGCAGTGAGGCCGGCTTTTTACCGCCCAGCCAGCTAAACTATCAGCTGATGCTGTTGGACAGGAGTCAGCACAGAAGTGTGTAGTTTTTTGGGGGTTTTTTGCACTGATGCATCAGCTGATTGTATAAAAGCCGTTTATACAATCAGCTGCTGTGTCATGTGATTCGGGCCCTTGAACCTGACACATCATCTGATCGCTCTGCCTTCCAGAAAACTGATCAAATGATATTGGATCCGGATTGGACGACGCGGGACCCTTGAACCAGGATTATTTCAATAAAGATGGAGTCACTAATTGTGTTGTGTTTTATTTCTAATAAAAATATTTTTCTATGTGTCGTGTTTTTTTTATCTGTACTAGAAATTCATGGTGGCCATGTCTAATATTGGCGTGACACCATGATTTTCGGGCTTAGGGCCAGTTGATAATATACAGCTAGCCCTAACCCCACTATTACCCAGCGAGCCACCCGTCACCAGGGCAGCTGGAAGAGTTGGATACAGCGCCAGAAGATGGCGCTTCTATGAAAGCGCCATTTTCTGGGGCGGCTGCGGACTGCAATTCGCAGCAGGGGTGCCCAGAAAGCTTGGGCACCCTGAGCTGCGGATTCCAATCCCCAGCTGCCTAGTTGTACCTGGCTGGACACAAAAATTGGTTGAAGCCCACGTCATTTTTTTTTTTTAATTATTTCATGAAATTATTAAAAAAAAAAAAGGGCTTCCCTATATTTTTGGTTCCCAGCCGGGTATAAATAGGCAGCTGGGGGTTGGTGGCAGTCCGTAGCTGCCTGCTGTACCTGGCTAGCATACAAAAACATGACAAATCCCACGTAATTTTTTGGGGGGGCAAAAAACTCCTGCATACAGTCCTGGATGGAGTATGCTGAGCCTTGTAGTTCTGCAACTCCTGTCTGCTGTCTGTCTGTATGGAGGAGAGCAGGCAGCAGCTGCATAACTGCAAGGCTCAGCCTGCTCCATTCACTAGTGTATGCAGGAGAGCAGACAGCAGCTGCAGAACTACAAGGCTCAACATTCTCTATCCAGGACTGTATGCAGGAGTTTTTTGCCCCCCAAAAAAATGACGTGGGCTTCGCCATATTTTTGTATTCTAGCCAGGTACAGCAGGCAGATACGGCTGCCCCCAACCCCCAGTTGCCTATTTGTACCCGGCTGGGAACTAAAAATATAGGGAAACCCTTTTTTTAATTATTTCATGAATTTCATGAAATAATTTAAAAAAAAGCGACATGGGCTTTGCCCCATTTTTGTATATAAGGATAAGGCTGCACATCAAAGTTAGATAATAGTATAATGCTATAAGCATACCGAAAAACATTGAAGCATACAATGAAAAATGCCGCTTGCTAACTTGAAAGTGTGAATAATGAAATCCATACCTGCCATTAATATTAGGAAAAAGGAGATATTTAGCAATCGCATTGATCAATGTAACTTGATGTGCAGCCTTATCCTTATATACTATGTATTTTTTTGGCTTGCACTCATAATTTATATTAGTGCTCACTTCAGTTATCCTATTTAGTATTGCCCCATTTTTGTGTCCAGCCAGGTACAACTCGGCAGCTGGGGATTGGAATTCTCAGCACAGGTTGGCCCGAGCTTTCTGGGCCCCTCTGCTGCGAATTGCAGTCCGCAGCCGCCCCAGAAAATCACGCTTTCATAGAAGCGCCATCATCTGGCGATGTATCCAACTCTTCCAGCAGTCCTGAAGCCAGGTGGCTTGCTGGGTAATAATGAGTTAATACTAGCTTTGTTTTACTAGCTAATATTAAGCCAGAGATTCTTAATGTCAGGCAAGTTAGAGCCGGCCATTAAGAATCTCCAATAAAGGGTTAAAAAAAAGACACCACACAGAGAAAAAATACTTTAATAGAAATAAATACACAGACACACTTAGAGACACCATGCTTATTACTCCCTGTCATCCCTCCACAATCCTGCTCTTCTGTCTTCTTTCTTCAACCCATGCAGCTCTGCTACATCAGACAGCACTGCATGGGAGGAAGACGCTGCTGTCCCATGCAGTCTAATCCCTCAGTGAGCGAGCAGAGGCTGAGGGCTGTAAGCAGTGACGTCACCGCTGACAGGCAGGTTACCATAGCAACAGTGCTCCGATCACGTGATTCCCAGTGCCGCTATTCACCAGGGAAGCTGACCATGTGTCAGAGCATTTCGCCGGTACACGGAGATGTTGGAACGATCACCGCGTACCGGAGAGATGCACTGACAGGACCTAGCATGACGTATAACCATGTGACCAGTCTGTAGCCAATGAGATAATAGACACGTGACTGGTCAAATGCTTTTTTTGACGTCACGGAAGGTCCTATCATCAGTGCTGGTTACCGGAAGGACTCAGCGATTATCGGAAGGAAAAGCTGCGGGAGACAGAGTGCAGGACGCGTTGCGGGGACCTGTAAGTGTTATGGCAATGTTTATTAACTGTATGTGCACATGTATAATGTGTTTTTATGTGTTTGCCTCCCATTGTTTTCAATGGGGTTCGAACGGTTCGTCGAACGGTTCATCGAACATTTGTCGAACGGGGCGTCTGTTCGACGAACCGAACCGAGCTCGGACGGTAGGGGGGTGGCTCATCTCTACTTACGAGCAACCGCTAACGATCCCAAATACTCACCAAATCGTTGATTGTTGACACGTCGTTCATTTTCAAAATATCGTTGCTCGTTTGGAACGCAGGTTGCTTGTCGTTCCTGAGGCAGCACCCATCGCTACGTTTAACACCCTGGGAACGACGAACAACAGCCTTCCTCTGGCAACGAGGTGGGAGTGACATTCATGCGGCTGCTCTCCGCCCCTCCGCTTCTATTGGCGGGCCACTGTTAGGAAGGTAAGTTGGTGTGACGCGTACCGGCGATATTGTTTACCACGGGCAGCGATTTGCTCGTGACGCACAAACGACGGGGGCGGGTGCTATTAATAGCGACATCGCTGCGTGTAAACCAGACTTTAGACTTAGGGGTGAAAGATCAATAGTTGCAGTAGAATTCAATCCTATTTCATGCCCCTTATGGGTCAGTACTTTATGCCCAGCTTCACTTTTATCAAGTCTAGGGGCTGAAGGAATATTTCCAGTATCCACTGAATTTCTAGCTCATCATAATATGTAGTCACAGAATAACAGAGAAGTAATAAGGTGACCTGAAGAAAGAATGATGTCTCCTCTGTCTGTTTAATGGTGATTTTCAGTTCCTTCCTACATAATAAATCACCCAGGCAGGAGTCTTGCCGTCCCTATGACAGATATTCAATGCCATTAGGAAAGTCACTATTTCCACTTAAATGGACAATAACAGTTGTCAGGTACAGTAATTAGTTAACTCACACCTGGGAGTCATCTCATTATCATCACTGGCAAGATTACAATGAATAGCAAAACTTTTGTTATAAAGCTAAAGGCAAATAATAAAAGATTCAACTTTGACAGTAAGTGATAGACATAGCCTACCTTCAGGCGCCCACTTCACTTGTCCCCTCTCTGCCAGCACAGTGACATATGACATGTGGAAATGTCACAGAACAT
This sequence comes from Anomaloglossus baeobatrachus, assembly GCF_048569485.1. Lineage (NCBI taxonomy): Eukaryota > Metazoa > Chordata > Amphibia > Anura > Aromobatidae > Anomaloglossus > Anomaloglossus baeobatrachus. Next base: position 755,440,313 of record NC_134354.1, read on the forward strand.
GCTCGCCATGCTAGGGGCAGTGTGAAAATGGACATGCAAGGCATTTGTCTCAGGTGCGGGCAGGAAGATATGTGGGACAAGGTAAATAAAATGCGTCACCTGAAGCTCTGCTTTTCTGCGCTATCTTCTGCCTGTATTTCAGAAAGTTACAACAGCCGAAACTTACCTTGCCAGATGTTGTAACTTGATTCAGGCAGAAGATCTGTTGAAAAGGATAAAGAGGAGCAGCTTTGGGAAGACATTGCTCTTCACTGCTGCACATAGGTAGCTCTGCAGGAAAGGTAAAAATGTGTAATGTATACCTGCATGTACATTTCATGTGTATATATTTGTGCGTAATATATGTAACTTTATAAGAGTATGCATTTGTATATTTTATGTATACGTGTACTGTTTCTATAAACTATATGTGTGCATTGTATACCATCAAAAGCAGATCCATTTTTCCCACTAGGCACCAAAGGTAAAATGCATAGGGCAACAGGATTTAGGGGACGGTGCCAAGATGAAGGACAAAAAAAATATATTATTTTTATCTCCAGTCCCTTCCACAAGACTATGTATGTACATGTACTGATGGTGGATCATCACGTATGATGTACTGATAGTTGATCTGGTGATGTAGTCATGTACTAACAGTGGTTCTGCTGATTTATTTGTGTACTGATGATGTTTTTGGTGATGTATTCATATACTAACAATGGTCTTGGTGATGTATTCATGTACTGATGGTGGATCTGGTGACTTTTCCAACATTGACCATTTTCTTTTATTAAATTTTATTATATAAAGTAGAAGCAGCTTCCACATTGAAGCCTCCAGGGACGAACGGAACCCAAACAAGTTCGGGTTCACTGGCTTCGGCATACCTTTAGTTAAAAGTTCCGGACCTGGACTTAATCCAAGATTTACCCTGGACCGCAAATCCGATACGTCAATGGACTTCTGTGCTGTAAAGTGGTAGTACTAAGGGCTTGGTGCTGCAAAGGGAAGCAAAATGGGGACAATTGGCCTGCAAACATGTTGATACTGAATAATTTTTTAAAAAATGACAAGGGGTCCCACTTATTATTGATAACCAGCGAAAGTATTGCAGCAAGCTGTGGGCTGCAATCCTCAGCTGTAAGCTTTACCTTGGCTGGTTATCAAAAATAGAGGGGATCCCATGCCATATTTTATATTGTTTAAATAATTTAAAAAGTGTGGGCTCTACCCTATTTATGATGCCCAGGGTAAAGCATACATAGGTAAGGATGGTTGACCTCAGAGAGATCAACATCCAACACCGTGGAGACACTATCACGTGTTTCTCAACGCAGTGACACTAGAACAAGGCCCCCTGGGAAAATATGCAAAACAAGAATGCCGCGGAGACACCATCACATGTTTCTCAACAAAGTGGCAGCCAGCAGGCCGGCCACCCGCCCACCCACACAGAGATGCAATTGGTTGCCGGCACAGAGTGGCAACCAGTCACTGGCACAGAGAGGTAGCCGCCCGCTAGCACCAACAGGCATCTGGTCGCCTGCACAGACAGGCACCCGGCTACCCGTACAGAGAGCCACACAGACAGCCGCCCACCAATTCTCCATCTCTCGGTAAGCTATATTCAGATTTTAAGACGCACCCCTCATTTTACTCCCAAATATTTGGTAGAAAAAGTGTGTCTTATAATCCAAAAAATATGGTAATTCGCAAATGCACAATATGCAGCTATGTAGGGTACCCAATAACGATGTGCAATATCACAGAGGGTCCACAAAAGGTACTGCAATACAAATCTGTTAATTTATAAAACTTTATTAAAGATTTTAAAACGACATCAATTAAATAGATAAGCAGAAAAATATCAGTGATGTAGCACAACACAAGTGCACTGGGACCATGCAGTGCATTAGACAATATACATGCAAAAGGACATGTGTCAATAGTATACTCAAGATAAGTGTCCTGCAGCAAATATCAGAATGTCCCTGAGAAAGCTACATGGCTCAAATCAATCTCAACAATATTATTTGATTACCTACGCACCAGGATAATTGGAAAGTGCCACATTTGGCGCATATAATGGATGCTCCACTCCTGGGGTGGCTGCATGCTGTTATTTCTAGGCTGGGAAGGGCCAAATAGCCATAGAACTTCCAAGTCTGATAATACCAGCCCTCAGCTGTCTGCTTTACTTTGTCTGGTTATCAAAAATAGGGGGGACCTCACACCGTTTTTTTAAAAAAATGTTTAATGAATTTTAAAAGCCAACATGGAATTCCCTCTATTTTTGATAACCACCTAAGGTAAAGCTACCAGTTGAGGGTTGTAGCCTGCAGATGCCTGCTTTACCTATGCTAGTTAACAAAAATAGACAAGATCCCACATCATTTTTTTTACCTTAATTGTTCACAGTAGCTTGCAGGCAACTTCCACATGCAATAAAGCTAGTTGATTGGCTGTTCTGAAGCCTTTCAACAAACTTTATTATCATATGAACAGTACCAAAATTCTGAACTCAGACACAGACTTATTTTAAAAGTCCGTGTTTGAATCTGAGACCCGGACATGCAATTTTTGATATGAAACCTGAACTTCGGGTTTGCTCGACCCTAGAAGCCACCTGTAAAATGGTCAGTTCACTACTTTTTAACATCTTACCGTCTTTGGAAACCTAAAGGAGTTAATAGGAATTCAAAAGTCTGAACATAAGAATGGCAACTTTTTTTTACTGGTCATTTTTATAGAATCTAAGACCTTTTCAGGCAGGTTATGGAGCAGATCCACCTGAAAAAGACGTTGTGTGTACTTGCCCTTGACATTGTGTATACTTGCCTTATCAGTATGGGGCATGACAAAGTGCCTAAGGCAGCATGAATGCCAAATATGCCCTGACTATTGCGTGGTAGAGCACTATTACGCACGTTAATTTACTTTTTCCTGGGTAGAGGGTAAAATTACACTGAATCATTGCCCCAGGTGAAGAGGCACCTATGAAGAGCTCTGTGCTATACTCATCCATAAAAGTCAAGTGGTTCCTTTATTAATTAATTTTCTAACATCCAGATTACTGCAATAATGCAAATTTGTAGAACTATTGTTATAGTAGCTAGGGAAAAATGGCTGCTCCCATAATTATGTAAAGATAAATAAAAAAAAGATAAAAACAGGTCATAAGAGAGCATCATTTAGGTATAATTATCTTACTAATAAGGCAAGTTTCAGATGATGCAGCCAATATGCGGTGATTTTTTATGTGGTTTTGCAAAGTCACAGCGAACATGAATTGATATCTATATTCAAAATAGCTGCAAAATAAAAATATTCAGCAGGGGAGTGGTTAGAGGAGATTTCCACATTTAAAAAACATATGACCAAAATATTGCATACTAGTAAAATAATAAACTCCTCAATAGTACTCTAGTACTCACACTACCTTGGTTTAGTGCTGGAGCCATACTGCATTGAGAAAACAACATATACTCCATACCTAAATCCTATGCTATGAAAACATGAGATGAAAATCAAGGTAATATATTCCCACTACATGTTCCTGAATGCCCCGTGACATGCCCAGATCAAAATAGTAGGTGGTGTCATGCACCCTTTTATTGTAGCTCAGCGATGTGTACTGTTTCCTCTCAGCTATAATTACTGTGATCTGAGCAAAACAGTCATGCCGGTGAGCAGGGCTGCACAGGCGAATTCATCCAATGATGTGTACTCATCACTAGGTGATGTCAATGTTGTAGCTCTCATGCCCACATCTGAGCACTCACTGGAAACTAAAGTGATCTAAGCAGAGCATTCAGAATTTTGCAGCTCCAGCACTCAGATTGCAGTAATTACCAGTGAGCACTCATCAAGTCTGTGCACCAGTGTTGCAGTGGGACTTCAACCAGTGGTGAGTTCATATCACTAGGTAAAATCTCTGCCCCAGCAATAATGCCTGAATCTGTGCTCATTACTGTGATCTGAATACTGCAATTACAGAAATGCTCCACTAATATCACAGTAACTCTGAGCCATGTACAGTATCTAATCTTATTATTTGTGATACAATTCACTAAAATATGTATCTAATCCTATCATGTGTAATACACTGCACTGAGACGTATCTAATTCTGCCAAGTGTTGTTGAGGAGAGCCATTGGATCAAATACTTAATTAACCCAATGAATTAATTGTCCAATGAAATAATTTCTCCTTACATAGTTCAGTTCAGATATATCATCATGTGACATACATTTAAGATGGCCATCAATTCCTGTTCTCCACACCCTGCCCTGATATGCAAGGAATGTCCAGATGTAAGAAGAATCACTATATAAGGATAAGACCCACTGGCCAACCTAGTGGACCAACCCACTGATGACCTCATGGGCCAACCCACTGATGACCTCATGGGCCAACCCACTGATGACCTCATGGGCCAACCCACTGATGACCTCATGGGCCAACCCACTGATGACCTCATGGGCCAACCCACTGATGACCTCATGGGCCAACCCACTGATGACCTCATGGGCCAACCCACTGATGACCTCATGGACTAACCTACTGATGACCTCATGGACCAACTCACTGACCGACCCATGGATCAGCCCATGGACTAGCCCATTGTCCAACCCACTGACCAATAGATACCTCCAAGCATGCCTACTGTAGAGCCGACCATGCCCCTTTTCCTAGTTTATATAAGTCGACGCTCTGTAGAAACAAATCTGTCTTGGAGCTGTGTCATATTCTGATCAAGGAGAGGTTTACATCTGACTATTTCTCTGGTGTCAATTCTTTTGTGCAATGACTTGATCCACATCAATTAAGTCAGGAGCAGGCAACTAGTGAACATTTCAAAGTGTTCACCTTTAAAAGTGTGATAAAGTTTGCCGACCTGTTAATCTAATGTTATTGTGTGATGTAGTCTTCTGACCTGTATTTGATCTGATAATGTGTGAATAGTCTGCTATGCCATGTTTCTAATTTCACCATGTGTGATACTGTCTGCTGAGCCATGTATCCAATCTGATCATGTGTGATACAGTCCGCTGAGCTTTGTATCTGATCCCATCATATACGATCTGCTGTACTATGTATCTAATCCGATCATGTATGATACAGTTCATTGAGCCACGTATCTAATCTGATCATGTGTGATATAGTCTGCTGAGCAGTGTATCTAGTCCTATCATGTGTTTTATAGTTCAGTAGCTCAGTATCACTTTGCAGTCACCAGTAATGTCTCTGATCTTTGATCCTTAACTCCGTCCTGCCTTATCCTTCTGCAAACTCCCAGAAAGGAGGAGACACTAGACACTTGAGAGCAGATCCTGACCACATTTAGTGCAAATTGCATTACACTCGGTTTTCATGGCAGATTTCAGCAACTGCTGTCTCAAATGTTCGACCCCTTCACCAAATCCATCTTACATGTATGGCGCTGTGGGAAGTGCATTCCCGCACAACACCATATATGAACAGTTCCGCAAGTTCTGGCAGCAGATGATCACTTTACAGGGACCCCTGCACCAATGATTGCTGTATTTGGCTGATGAGCGATGACTAGTCAATAACAATGCTTTACAGTTAAATTGAGAAAAAAAGAAAAATCAATGTCACATGCTGTGATTGTTGCTGTCTGAGAATGCACCAATCACAGCAGTCAAAATGGATGTAGAGATCATGGTGTCAACCTTGTTTATTAACCCTTTTTGGCACCGATTGGCTGATCAATGGTTTCATCAATCAGTGCCAAGAGAGTTAACTTAAAATGCTGATTGCCACATCTGCATGACATATAGAGAAGTTGTATAACCCTGTGAGATGCTGAGTTAAAGAAATCATTGGTGGTCAGTGCGATCCTGCTGCGTTCCTGTCTCCTACAATCTGATCTTCTGTGTTCATCTGCTGTGCCTTGCACTGTCTGTGTGACCTATCTGTGATCACAGCACCAGCATCAATTCTTAAATCTCTGTTACAGATCCCCCCCACACTCGGTCACCCCCATGACCCAAACACCCCACTCCATCCCTTGAAAATTATCAGCTTGTTCTGGATTCTGGAGACCATTCCAACAGTAATTTCCAACCATATATGTGGCATCCACATACACAGAAGAAATTACACAACAAATTTTGGAGTCCATTTTCTTTTGCTACCCTTGTGAAAATGAAATCATTTGGGGCTCAATCAACATTTGTGTGGGAAAATCCATTTTTTCATATTTACGGTTCAACGTTGTAAAATTCTGTGAAGCAGCTGGGGGTTCAAGGTGCTCACCACACATTTTGATAAGTTCCTTGAGGGGTGTAGTTTCCAAAATGGGGTCACTTTGGGAGGGTTTTCCAATATTTAGGTTCATCAGGGGCTCTGCAGACGCAAAATGGCATCCACTAAAAATTCCAGCCAACTTTCCATTCCTAAGGTCAATTGGGGCTCCTTACCTTCCAAACCCCAACGTGCGCCCAAACAGTAGATTTCCACCACATATGAGGTATCGTTGTACAACAATTTCTGAATTTTCTTCTGGTAGAAAATGCAAAATAATGGGCTAAAGTAACATTTTTTGTGGAAAAAAAGTAAAGTTTTCAATTTTTCCTTCCACATTGTGTTAGTTTCATTGAAGCACCTAAAATTTCTCTGGTGAGGTTTTCAGCAGTTTGAGGGGTGCAGTTTTTAGAATGCTGTCACTTTTGAGTATTTTCTGTCACATAGGCCTCTAATAGTCACTTCAAATATGATGTGGTCTCTAAAAAATGGTTTTGCAAATTTAGGTGGAAAAATGACAATTTGCTAATAAACGTTTAACCCTATACAAAAATGATGTTTCAAAAATGTTGCTGATGTAAAGTAGACATCTGAGAAATGACATTTATAAACTATTTTTTGTGATATAACTCTGGTTTAAGGGCATACAAATTTAAAGCTTGAAAATCTTAAAATTTTCCATATTTTAACCAAATTTCTGATTATTTCACGAAGAAACGTAAAAAAATCTTGTTCTAAATTTACCAATATCGTAAAGTACAATGTCATGAAACAACAGTCTCGGAATGACTGGGATCCGTTGAAGCGTTTTAGAGTTATAACATCATAAAGTGACTGGTCAGAATTAAAAAAATTGGCCCATTCAAGAACATTAAAAGAGGCTTCAGGGCAAAGGGGTTAAAAGTTGAAAATGTGAATAATGATTTTAAAAGTTTTTATAATTAAAAACATTTTATAATATTTTAAAAAAATTAAATTAAAACATTAATACTTTACATTTTCCAATGATTGTTTTTATTTTTACTGACACATTCCTGTTAAGTAGAGATGGAGAATGATATCTATAATCTCCCTTTTCATTTCCCACATTAGAATTCCAGTCCTTTAGGTAATTTTTTTTATTATGAATTTGCACCTGCTATGTAAATTATACTTCCAGAAGCCTGAAAACAGAAGTAATTTATAAAATTTATAAACAGCTTATTCTCTAATGTTTACCGTCTACAGATTCTGCAATTTATAAAAATCAAATTCATCATCTTTGGTTATGACAACAGACAACTTAGCTATTAAATTCAGGATAATGAGTAAATTCTTCTTGTAATATTTTGCATTTCAATTTTTGAAAGCTTTCCACAATTTTTGGAATTTTTTTCTGGAACCTATAGCTAGATAGCTAAATATAAGATACATACAGTTAACTCAGACGTTGCCAATAAACCAGAAGTTTCCAAAGACATGACATCATCATATGCGCTGTCCCATATTGTTTAAAGACATAATACTCTTAAGGGGGCTTTACACACTACGACATCGCTAATGCGTTGTCGTTGGGGTCACGGTATTTGTGACGCACATCCGGCCGCCAAAAACATGCAAAATTTCTCATCGGTGACATGGGGGTCCATTCTCAAATATCGTTACTGCAGCAGTAACGAAGTTGTTCCTCGTTCCTGCGGCAGCACAAATCACTCCGTGTGACACCGTAGGAACGAGGAAGCTCACCTTACCTGCCTCCCGGTCGCTAAGCAGAAGGAAGGAGGTGGACGGGATGTTACGTCCCACTCATCTCCGCCCCTCCGCTGCTATTGGGCGGCGGTTCAGTGACGCTGCTGTGACGTCGCTGTGACGCTGAACGAACCGCCCCCTTAGAAAGGAGGCGGTTCGCCGGTCACAGCGACGTCGCTAGGCAGGTAAGTAGTGTGACGGCTCTGGGCGATGTTGTGCGCCACGGGCAGCGATTTGCCCGCGTTGCACAACAGATAGGGGAGGGTACCCACACTAGCAATATCGGTACCGATATCGCAGTGTGTAAAGCGGCCTTTAGTGTATGTAAACAGTTGAGTTTGCAGAAAGGAATAAAAATGTCTCTCTCATTATTCTGGCATTTGGCAAATATAAATAATTTTGGTTCCTAATTGACCTAAAACAGGAAAAGTTTATTCTAATTTCATGTCAGATAGTGAGAAAAACCTGCAGATGTGTCTTTACAGGGAGCGAAGGGAAAAACCTGCAGATGTGTCTTTTTAGATAGTGGATGTAAACTTCTGGTTTCAACTGTATATACAGCTCTGGAAAAAATTAAGAAACACTGCAAAATTGTCAGTTTTTCTGATTTTTCTATTTATAGATATATTTTTGAGTAAATTGTAAATTGTTTTTTATTCTATAATCTACTGACAACATCTCCGAATTTCCAAGCAATAACATTTCTATTTATTTTCTGAAAATGAGAAATGGTCAAAATAACAAAAAATTGCATTGTTTTCAGACCTCAAATAATTAATAATAAAGTTTAATTTGCCCAATTCCAGCCTTGGTGAAGCATCCGCAGATCATCACCGATCCTCCACCAAATTTCACAGTGGGGTGCAAGACACTGTGGCTTGTACGCCTCTCCAGGTCTCCATGAAACGACCAGGTTTAGGGCAAAGCTCAAAATTAGACCCATCAGAGAAGACTACCTTACTCTAGAAATTGGGCAGGAATTGGGCAGATTAAACTTTGCGAAGGACGTATGAATCAAGCCGCATACAAGGTTATCCTGGAAAAACAGTTGCTTTCTTCTGCTCACGCAATTTTCCCCAACCCTGAGGACTGATTTTTCCAGCAGGACAATGCGCCATGCCACACAGCTAGGTCAATCAATTTGTGGATGAAGGACCACCACATCAAAACCCTGTCATGCCCAGCCCAATCTCCAGACCTGAACTCCATTGAAAACCTCTGGAATGTAATCAAGAGGAAGATTGATAGTCACAAGCCATCAAACAAAGAAGAATTACATTTTTGCACCAGGAGTGGCATAAGGTCCCCCAAAAGCAGTGTGACAGACTCGTGGAAAGCAGCCAAGACACATGAAAGCTGGGATTAAAAATCATAGTTATTCCACAAAATATTGATTTCTGAACTCCTCCTGAGGTAAAACATTATTAGTATTGCTGTGTCTAAATGATTATGAACTTGTTTTCTTTGCATTATTTGAGGTCTGAAAGCAATGCATTGTTTTGTTATTTTGACCATTTCTAATTTTCAGAAAAATAATACAAAATTTATTGCTTGGAAAGTAGTTTTGTCAGTAGTTTATAGAATAAAAGAACACTTTACATTTTACTCAAAAATATAAAGAGAAAAATAAAAAAAAACTGAAGATTTTGCAGTGGTCTCTTATTTTTTGCCAGAGATGTAATCTAAACAGTATATATATGACCTCTGCAAAAGCTTCAGTTTTTCTGATTTTTCTCTTTATTTTTTTGAGTGAAATGTAAATTCCTCTTTTATTCTATAAACTACTGACAACGTCTCTGAATTGAATTTCCAATATATATGTATATATGTACCGTATTTTTCGCTTTATAAGACGCACTTTTCCTCCCAAAAACTTGGGAGGAAAATGGGGGGTGCGTCTTATAATCAGAATATAGCGGTACCTGGGGGTCCTGTCTGTGCGGCATCGTGCGGCCGGGTGCCTGTGGCTGCGTGCAAGCGGCCGGGTACCTGTGCTTGTGTGCAGTCGGGTACCCGTGGCTGTGTGCGGCCGGCGGCCAGGCGCTGTGTGCGGCTGGCGGTCGGGCGCTGTGTGCGGCTGGGTACCCGTGGCTGTGTGCGGCCGGGCGCTGTGTGCGGCCGGCGGCCGGCCGCTCTCACACAGGCACCTGGCTGCCGCCCGCACGCAAGCACAGGTACCCGGCCGCTTGCATGCAGGGTGGGCGGGCAGCCTGCTGGCTGCCACTCTGTGTGTGCGGGGCGTGCGGCTGTGCAGCAAGTTACCCAGTTTGTCCGCGGTCCCACTTTCAAATGATGGCGCCAGGAGCGGGCGCGTGCGCCGATGGAGCTCTTGGATGAGAGCTCCATGTGCGCATGCGCCGCTCTGGGCGCCATCACATGAATCGGGACCGCGGACACACTGGGAAAACACGGCATCGGTCTGCTCCACCACTGAGCAGTCGCCGCTGCCACCACTGAGCCGTCACCGCCGCTGCCACCACTGAGCCGTCACCGCCATTGCCACCACTGAGCCGTCACCGCCGCTGCCACCACTGAGCAGTCACCGCCGCTGCCACCACTGAGCAGTCACCGCCGCTGCCACCACTGAGCCGTCACCGCCGCTTCCACCACTGAGCCGTCACCGCCGCTGCCACCACTGAGCTGTCACCGCCACTGCTACCACTGAGCCATCATTTGAACCGGGACTGCGGACACTGGGACACTCACTGCACCGGCCTGCTGCACGACTCACCCGCCGCCGCTGCTGCTGCCACCATGGACCCCGCGGCTCCTGCCACCACGGACCCGCTGCCACTGACCCGCTGCGCCTGACAGCACAACCTGTGACTCCTGTAACCCCGCTTCACCACCACTGCTGCCACCCTAAGGTAAGAGAACACCGGAGTATAAGACGGACCCCATTTTTCTTTTTTTATGTCTAAATTTGGGGTGCGTCTTATAATCCGGTGCATCTTATAAAGCGAAAAATATGGTATATAATATATATATAGGTATATATATATATATATATATATATATATATATATATACATACATATATATATTAGGGGGCTTTTACTTTAAGCCATCCGTAGACTGTTTAATAGCCCCGAAAAGTAATTCTCAGGCCTCCTGTTGCATCTACGCTGCCACGCTGTTCAGCAATTTTCTGCATTAGATATTTGGAATAGCTTCTTTTAGGGATGTGAAATGATTTTCAAGAGAAAAATATCTGTATTTCTGATTAGTTGAACTGTAAAATATAGGCATGCTGAGAACAGATGTGCTAAAAGTAGGGTGCCTAGAGCCGGTGACAGCAGTAAGCAACTATTATATTTACCAGAAACACAGCATATTCCCAAGAAAAATGAAGTCATTTTCTTCCTTCACAAACCGGCATTAATATCCCTCATCGTGGTGGTCTGCAGAGTTTATTGTCCATGTTATCGTATTTAATGCAGATCGGCGCAACCGCTTGCATCATTATCTGAAGTGTATTTATAGCAATATTCTGCAAGTTCAAGTTTTAGACTTTGAAATATTTTCTTATAAGAAAGCTCGTTATCAAAGAGATTGTTGAATGGAATATATTTGATGTTAAATGTATTTTCTTACAAGATTGTTTCCACTGGAAAATCCATAGGATGCATTTCGAAAATGGCGACTTCATAATAACTAGAATATGGTGACTTCTGAATTCTTCATTTATAGCTGTTCCGTTGTTCTTGTTGGGGCTGCGCAGTTGAAAAAGATAAAGTAAAAAAAAAACAAGTTAAAGGGAACCTGTCAGGTAATTTATGCGTTGTAATCTAGAAGCAGAGTGTTGTGTGACCTAATAACCCCTTCCTACCCATCCCTGTGTTGTAATAATGTGTAATATGAATGTATAAAAATATGTTTTACTACTTATGTGTACCCTATGTAAATGAGCTGGGGATCTAGCCCCCTTGGCGTCTCATCGCCCTGTGGGCTTTTACATGTTTTCTGTGGTATCACGCCCCTGGGGACGTGATACTATGGATTTTCATGAGCGACGTCCACATCGCTCCTTGAGATCCCGTGCGTGCGCACTTAACATTCTTGCAACCTTCTTAATCGGGTGCTTGCTTCTCAGCTTCAGACGCATTCTGCGCGATACCATGGAAAACATGCAAACACCCACAGGGTGATGAGACGCCAAGGGGGCTAGAGACCCTGCTCATTTACATACGGAACACATAAAAAATAAAACATATTTTTATGAATTCATATTAGACACTATCTTAAGATATTTCTTGGCCCAGTCTTGATGTTTTATCTTATGTTTCTTGTTCAGAGGTGGTGGTTTTTCAGCCTTCCTTACCTTGGCCATGTCCCTGAGTATGGCACACCTTGTGCTTTTTGATACTCCAGTAACGTTGCAGCTCTGAAATATGGCCAAACTGGTGGCAAATGGCATCTTGGCAGCTCCACGCTTGATTTTCCTCAATGCATGAGCAGTTATTTTGCACCTTTTTTGCCCAACACGCTTCTTGCGACCCTGTTGGCTATTTGCCATGAAACACTTGATTGTTCGGTGATCACGCTTCAAAAGTTTGGAAATTTTAAGACTTCTGCATCCCTCTGCAAGACATCTCACAATTTTGGACTTTTCAGAGCCAGTCAAATCTCTCTTAGGAAGTTGCCTAATAATTAAGCACCCCTTATATAGGGTGTTGATGTCATTACACCACACCCCTCCTCATTACAGAGAGGCACAGCACCTGATTTACTTAATTGGTAGTTGGCTCTCAGCCTATACAGCGTGGAGTAGGACAACATGTATAAAGAATCATGTGATCAAAATACTCATTTTCCTAATAATTCTGCACGCAGAGTACACTGTAATGGATCAAAATCCTGCACAGCATGCAAGGTAATCCTGTTCATATGTCCAAGCTCGTTTGAGGTTTGCCAATGACCATCTAGATGATCCAGAGGAGGCATAAGAGAAGATTATGTGGTCTGATGAAACCAAAATAGAACTTTTTGGTATCAACTCCACCTATTGTGTTTGGAGAAAAAAGAAGAATGAGTACAATCCCAAGATCACCGTCCCAACCGTGAAGTTTGGGATGGAAACATCATAATTTGCTATTCCTTAAGCTTCTAAATAACATTATTAAACGTTAAATTTTACTTATCTGGGATTCCGTTCCATGCAGAATCTTCTTTCCTATCAGACTCCAGGGGCTGAATATAAATTCACATTACAATTTCCAGATTTATATTTTTAAAATACAGTATATATCATTTTCTTTACATTGCACAACTACTTTCTACTTTGTGTTAGTATATCACATAAAATCCCAATAAAATACATTTATGTTTGTGGGTGTAACATGATAAAAAGTGGAAACTTTCACAGCATATGAATACTTTTTTAAAGCACTGTAAATGGTTTTGGGCTCCTTCCCGGCCACTATAGCCATGGTAAACTATAGTTGAGGAGCAAATGAGATGCCCTTTTCTTTTTTTAAAGGATCAGTATTGCAAATGAAATGTAATAATGAAAAAATAACACAATTTCCTACTGGATCGGCACCACTCCTACTGTATGTCCTCTGTATTGTGTCACTGTCTGTCTCTTGGATTTGCTTCTGGTGGTGTGGCGCCCCTGACCTGGTCAGGCACCACTGAGTACTACACCCATGCTGGGACAGTGCTTCCAGGTAGTTCTAAAGGCCAGAAAGAGGCGTGTACGCACAGACACATAGCAACCAGGTCTCCCACACCATTAGATGGGACCCTTGGGCAGTCACTGGAGGGGACTGGCCTTCAATTCTTATCAATGGGTGTAGTGGAGGGGCTGGAAGCTAAGATGCAGAAGCTGTAAGGAAAGAAGTGGAGCGAGCCAGTCTGGTAGTGGAGCGTGGCGGTTGCTAGGAGATGCGCGCGGCTACTAGGCAGATACTGCATGTGGAGTGACCGTTAGCAGGGGAGAACGGTGACCAGTCAGTCAGAAAGACAGAGAGCGAGTCAGTCGAGTACGGGGACTTCCGTGACTAGGCACGTACAGGGTACAGGTCCCTAGAAGAGACTTCAATTTATTGATCTGCTAAACCTACCGGTGAGGGGAACTACAAGTACCTCACCAACCATACAGAGTCCGAACCTCAGCAGCAACACAGGGACCCATAAGCCATCTCACCTGGTCCACGCTGCCGGCAAACGGTCCAAAAAGGGAGAAAAGGCAGTAGCGACTCCCTGGATAGACCCCACGATACTTCATGTCAGGGGTTATCCGAACAAGAGATTGCTAGGAAGGTGAGTTAATGGTTACCCTCAGACTGGCCTGAAGAAGCTCCTGGTTCTTACCTGATTTGTCACAGTATCGCCCGGGTTACCTCACAGCAACATCAAAGTGAGTAAAAACGAGTTGAAAGACTTTCTGGACTGAGACTGAATTATTCTGGGACCTGTTGTTCTACACACCCGAGCCCCTGGGGCCAGCTTTACTCATGGGAGGCCACACCATCCGACTACAGACTCAATCAGCCCCAGACGCTCGTTAAATCTGCAGTGGCGGTCACCCATATCCCTGACCGCAAACCGTGAGTGGCGTCATGACTAATACATACAAAACCTACATACCTGTTGTTATATAGAAGAAGCCCTGTGGTGTCCTTGCGTCCCTGAAGTGGAACAAGATCCCTGGGGCGGCACAGTGGAGGTTGGCTCCATGAGGTGGCAGCAGCTGAATAGTGGTCATCTCAAACAAAACATGACCTGTTGCATTTTCTTTTCTTTTGGGTATTCTAAAAACATATATAAAGCCAATGTACAAAAATCTCCTCTGATTAATTTCTTAACATTTGTGTATTTGCAACTCTGTTTTTCTGATACAAAGTTCCAAACTTGGAGCCGATGTTAAGATCTCTTGTTGATGGAACGTCAATTGATCAGCCAGAATTTTTCAAGAAATCTGCAGCTCCACCAAAAGAAAAATAAGTATTAGGCTTCATTCAGACAACAGTGTTTAAAAAATTGTATTGGTGTCATCAGTGTTTTGAATCAGTGGGTCATCGAGGTGTCTGTTTTTACTATCCGGATAGATCTATAAATAAAAAAAATTACAAAGCTTTGCCTATCCTTTTCAATGTTAAACACATACAGCACATGGAAGGCACCTTGATGACATTCATGTGTTGCACGTGTTTTTCATGGAACCATTGGCCTTTGTCATCCATAATGACAGAAAAACAGACTTGTCTCCATGTGTTTACAGTCTGTGTACAAAGCAGGACATGTGAACATGTGAATAGCACCATAGGTCATATTGGGTACGTTGGCATCCGTGAAAAAAAATGGATATTCTTATTATTATTTATTTATAGAGCACCATTGATTCCATAGTGCTGTACATGAGAAGGGGGTTACATACAGAGTTCATATACAAGTTACACTAGACACACTGGTACAGAGAGAAGAGGACCCAGCCCTTGCGGGCTTACATTCTGTAGGATAATCAGGAGGAAACAGTAGGTGAGGCGATGGTGAGAGGGCAGTTCCGGTGGTGGTGAGGCGACAGCTCCGGCGGTGGTGAGGTGGTGGGGTCATTGGAGACTACAGGCATTTCTGAACAGATGAGTTTTCAAGTTCCGCTTGAAGATGCACTTACGAGCACAATGAACTTCTGAATAAGGCCTTTCACAGTTGTGCCAGGTCATCCAGAACTGTTTTTTGTCCCTTTGGCTAATAGTTGAGGGCAATATGAGTTTTTTTTATCTACTATTCTGGAATTCCTTAACAGAAAATTGGAAAAGGTTTTGCAACCCCCAAATAACCCCTTTAAGGGGAAGCTGCCAGAGGGTTTTTACATAAGATAGTAGTGGTATAGCTGTTCAAGCACTTGTCCCCAAATAAAAAATGCTATATTTTTTGTAGAGATCCTAAGTGTCAATCATGGGGAATCTAGAGTAGAAGCCATATGCAAATCAGAAACATTGTACACTGAGTGCACTTGAAAGAAGCAGGTCAATTGCATTGATGTCCCCAGTGCACCTTCAACTTGATGTGCATACGGCTTTCTGAAAGTAGATTTCTCATGGCTCGCATATTGGATGTCTACATATTTATTGGAGGACAAGCTGTAACGCTCACCAGTGTTGAGGCAGTGAGCAGGAGTAGACCCATTGAACCACATGGGGAACCTGAGCTTACCCTGACATGGGAGGGGCTTAACTAAGCACTTACTGGGTATACACCAGAGCCTCAGATGGTGAGGATGGGCTTGGCCACTCCCAGAGCAGTGTCCAGAATTGTGTCAGGGCAGAGATGGGCTCAGATACGAACAGGTAGAGTCTCTGATGCAGACACGACAGCAGGTGCAGGCAGGTACTGACAGATAAGGGATAGCGGGCACAGGTAATGGACAATGGAGACACGGGATCTGACAACTAGCTAGCAAGAAGGAAACTGACTGGCTATGTTGCTGAGGCCCCTGCTCTAAGGGGAAGATGCCTTAAGTACCTATTGCCTTTCAGTTATAGGCTAAAAGGCACTTCTGAGTATTCGTTAGTTGGCCCTTTAAGAGGGAGAATGTGAGTGGGCACGCACGTGTCCTAAAGTGCTTTCCCAGGGGACTGGGAGCAGGAGGCAAGAGGACAGCATGTGGAGAGCTGTGGGAAGCAAGGGAGCGCACGGTCCATCCGCGGTGCTGAGTGAGACGGCGGCCCTGCTGGAGGAATAAGGGGATAGGCAGGACCATGCAGGGAAACCGGCGCTACACAAGCACTTGCAGAGCCATAGTGAAAACTTACTGACTGATTCCCTTTAAGGCAGTGATAGTTTCCATCCTATCTAGTAAATGAATGCACTTCTCTCTGTTAATGAGTTTTACAGAACTTTTATGAGTTACACAAACTTTAACACTGATATTTTCTCTTTAGTTTTACTCGGCTTTGAAGCAATGATGACAATTCCGAAATGTATGATATTACCAGTTCTCCAGCTGTGCCTCCATGCATTTCAGGTCAATTTCATCTACTTTATCTTGCCCTCTCTTGGAAATACAATCTGAAACACAATAATGATATTCTGTATATTTCCGTTTATATTTCAATATTCCAGTTCCTGATTCTGAACATCTTCCCGGTGTCATTTATCTTACATTTACATAGTAAACACATTTGTGGTGCAGGTCGTACATGATGTAAAGGATAAGAGTCCTTCCTTTACCTCATACATTTTCATTATGCATCCCATTACCATGCATAGCATAAGATATATGGTTTAATATGACTGCACCGCAACAATACAGTGGTGAAAAATCATATGGTTCTCAATTGTTAAGTGTTATATCTTGCCTTCTATAATGCAACATGCTGAGCCATAATTCTCCAAAATCTAATTGTTACAACAGCAGACATACATCTATTCGGGGCCCCTAGGAGAATACCCTCCTGTATACATTTATTATTAAACTTTTAGATTACAAAGTTCGCACCTATAGAGATTTTTTACTTTTTACAAATGGATCTAAAATAATAGAGAACTAGATGTGCTCAAACTTTATAATGCATTCCTAGATCGTAAGCAATAATACAAGACTCGGCCTGCAAATGAAAAAGGGCAATGCTTTCTTACATACGCAATTTTACAGCATCAAAAGGGTTCTCTAGATGTTAACATTGATATATGTTCAATATAGGTCAACAAGATGAAATAGGTGGGGGGTGAAGACCCACCGATCAGCTGAATGAAGAGGTTGCAGAGGATATGGCACATCTCCATATATTTTTATTGTGGCTGTGATTGGTACTACTGAACTATTCTGCTCACTTCTATAGGAAGAAACCTGGAAAACCACTCAAAGCCACTATACAAAGTAAAGAGGTGTGACACTTCCAGAGTTTTTTTATTAAAACCCCTTTAAACAAGTCATCCATAATAAAGCCTGGATTTAACTGGTTAGATTAATATAGGAAAGTCCATTATTCAAGATATTTATTATATAGCTAGAGTTGAGAACCTGGGTGTAGCACTGGTGGCCGGTGTAGGGGCAGCGAGCGGGATTAGTGGACCCACTGGATCACAGAGGGGACCCGGGCTTACCCTTTATTAACTAAGCACCTCCTGAGAGGCGGACGCCAGGCACTATTCCCCAGGCAGTGCCCAGGACTGTGGCATCTGACTTCCAAGGCAGGTGATGGACACAGGTATAGGCACAGCTGCACGCAGGTACAGTTCGG
Source organism: Anomaloglossus baeobatrachus (assembly GCF_048569485.1). Taxonomy (NCBI): domain Eukaryota; kingdom Metazoa; phylum Chordata; class Amphibia; order Anura; family Aromobatidae; genus Anomaloglossus; species Anomaloglossus baeobatrachus. The sequence continues at coordinate 755,458,483 of NC_134354.1, forward strand.
TTGGCTGAGGCAGACAGGCAAGTGGGTACGAACAGATATGGGTGGCATAGCAGGGACAAATAGGTATAGGAAGGCTAGTGCAGGTTATGGACACAGGTATAGCGGGACAGAAGCACAGGAACCTGGTAACTAGCTAGCAGACAAGTATACTGACTAACTGAGAACAATGCGCATGCACCTACCCTAATGGGAGTGTGCTTTAAATACATAGTGCCTCTCAGCCATAGGCTGAGAGTCATTTCCTGGAAATAGCACGCCCTTTAAGAGGAAGGCTGATGCATGTGCACATGCCCTAAGCACATTTCCTGGAGACCTGGGCTGCATGCACAGGAACCAGGGCGAGGAAGAGGCAAACAAGCACAAGTGCAGATGCAAAACTACGGGAAAGGATGCAGCCCGGCGGCAGTGAGTAAGTCGGTGTCCCTGCAGGGATGACAGTGCTACACTGGGATTCTGTAAGGAACTCAGGGGCTGAACAGATAGTGATATCATTGACAGAATTAAAAATTTGCTATGTAATAGATTAGATATTAAAAAGGCGAGGGTGGTGAACTGAGCAAAACACTGTCTCAAACTGATGGAGTTACTATCAGAGGTAACGTAATCTATACAACACCATCTTGAATGGAGCCGAAGAGTGCACTCTTCGTTAATTATTTATAGGACTGGTGACTAAACGCAAGCTCAGTGATGAATATTTCCAGAAGTTGAGTATGCGCACCTCAGGGCTATTCAAGTTGGCTTTGCTGGTGGATCCAGTGGTAGTAACCCAAGCAATAAGTAAGTTAATCTGTTTCCTAAGGATAAGTTAAAACTTACTCTTTTGGGAAATGAGTACCATGTAATACTTTATTTGCTCTATAGATAGGGGAGCTAAATGAGAATTAAAGGGGACCAACCATCAGGATTTTCATATATCAACTAAGCCAGTGCTATGTGGGCAATATCATGCTGATTTTAAACATACATTTAGTTGTGAGATCGGATGTATATCTTCTGAAATATAGGCAAGTAAAGTTTGTGAAATGCACTGTTATTTGATTAATAGCAGCTAAAGAATATCTAATAGGTGGGGCGGGTTTTGCTAGTTATTCCTGCCACTGGTGGGGTGTGCAATATTATTCATCCCCTTTACTTTCAGTGCAGCAAACTCACTCCAAAAGTTCATAGAGGATCTCTGAATATTCCAATGTTGTGTGTAATCAAGTCTCCATATAAATGCACCTGCTCTGTGATAGTCTCAGTGTTCTGTTTAAAGCGCAACATGAAGACCAAGGAACACAACAGGCAGGTCTGTGATACTGTTGTGGAGAAGTTTAAAGCCGGATTTGGTTACAAAAAGATTTCCAAAACTTTAAACATCCCAAGGAGCACTGTGCAAACGATCATATTGAAATGGAAGAAGTATCATATCACTGAAAATCTACCAAGACCCGGCCGTCCATCCAAACTTTCATCTCAAACAAGGAGAAGACTGATCAGAGATGCAGCCAAGAGACCCATGATGACTCTGGATGAACTGCAGAGATCTACAGCTGAGGTGGGAGAGTCTGTCCATAGGACAACAATCAGTCGTACACTGCACAAATCTGGCCTTTATGGAAGAGTGGCAAGAAGAAAGCCATTTCTCAAAGATATCCATAAAAAGTGTTGTTTAAAGTTTGCCACAAGCCACCTGGGAGACACCAAACATGTGGAAGAAGGTGCTCTGGTCAGATGAAACCAAAATCAAACTATTTGGGCACAATGCCAAACTATATCTTTGGCGTAAAAGCAACACAGCTCATCACCCTGAACACACCATCCCCACCGTCAAACATGGTGGTGGCAGCATCATGGTTTGGGCTGCTTTTCTTCAGCAGGGACAGGAAAGATGGTTAAAATTGATGGGAAGATGGATGGAGCCAAATACAGGACTATTCTTGAAGAAAACCTGTTGGAGTTTGCAAAAGACATGAGACTGGGACGGAGATTTGTCTAACAACAAGAGCTGTTTGCAAAGGAAGAATTGGCAAGAATTTCAGTCTCTCGATGTGCAAAACCGATAGATACATACCCGAAGCGACTGCAGCTGTAATTGCAGCAAAACGTGGCGCTACAAAGTACTAACTTAAAGGGGATGAATAATATTGCACGCCCCAATTTTCAGTTATTTATTTTCTAAAAAAGTTTAAAATAAGCAATAAATTTCGTTCTACTTCACAATTGTGTCCCACTTGTTGTTGATTCTTCACCATAACATTAAAATTGTTATCTTTATGTTGGAAGCCTGAAATGTGGGAAAAGGTTGAAAAATTCAAGGGGGCGGAATACTTTTGCAAGGCACTGTATATGAAAATCCTGGTGGTTGGCCCTCTTTAAACACTTTAGTTCCAATTTACCAAAGACTTTACATCAGAAAAATATGGATTAAAAAGCTTGGACAAAAAATGCAAAAATGTTGCACAACTCAAAGTTGAACAAACTGTTTCCTACTTTTGCCATTTAGATACAAATTTCTTGCAGCTGTTCCAAAATGGGCAGGACAGGGTTGCAACAGGGATTTAACTACACAGGTTGTCTAATTCCTGATTATCTGCAGTGTTCTTTGGTGTCCCTGAATGGGGTAAGATTTATATTGAGACACATGCCACTTGTAGGACCTTACAGATCCATTAAGTGTAGAGATGGGCCATTAGTAACTTTTCGTGTTCGGACAATGCTTACCGAATAGCAAGTACTATTACAGTATTCGTCAAGACAAGAAAAATGCTTGGGTTGCCCATTGTCTTGCATTAGGTTCGTTATTATCGACGAATGCTGGAATATTGCTTTGGGATTTATTATGAATAATTATCCGTACATGAATAGTTACTATTCGCCCATGCACCTCTTAATGAATCAGAAGCATCTGATGCCACCCGGCCATTGATGATGTCTGGTGTTTGGATGAATTGAGGCCTTGCAAGCATGTTTCTTAATATCTTGGCTTTCATCAGCTGGACATCTTATTTGTGTAGGGCACAGCTGAAAAATATTATATTATTCCAAAGTGAACTGCCCTTTAAAACTTCTGTTATTATTACATATGTCTTTAAAAACAATAATCTTTAAGAAGAAGCTTATTGTTTATTGCATATTGAATAATTCTTAATGAATCAGGAGCATCTGAAAAATTGTGCGCCTCTGTGCTCCTTAACACAGTTCTTGCTCTAGTCAGCTTTCCACATTAGAATTCCACAATTCCTATTTATGCAGCTTTCCACATTAATCATAGAATCATAGAATGGCAGAGTTGGAAGGGACCTCAAGGGCCATCGTGTCCAAATCCCCGCGAGTGCAGGCTTTCCTAAATCATCCCAGCTATATGTTTATCCATTTTCTGCTAGAAGATTTCCATTGATGGAGAACTCATTACCTCCTGTGGTCGCCATTTCCACTCTCTGACTGCCCTCACTGCCAGAAAATTTTACCCAATGTCTAATCTGAATCTCCTTCCTTTAAGTTTCATCCCATTGCTTCTTGTACTACTTTGTGCTAATGAAAATAGGTTGGTTCCCTCTGCACTGTGACCTTCTTTCAGATATTAGTAGACCGCTATTTAGTCTATTCTCAGACTTCTCTTTAGTTCTTTTAGCCATTCTTCATAGGACATGGTTTGCAGACCTTCTACCATCTTGGTTGCTATTCTCTGGACTTGCTCCAATATATCGATGTCTTTCTTGAATTGGGGGCCACAGAACTGTACACAGTATTCCAGGTGGGGTCTGACCAGGGCAGAGTATAGGGGAATAATGACCTCTCTTGATCTAGATTCAGTGCTTGCCTTGATACATCACAGAATTTTGTTGGCCTTTTTAGCTGCAGCTCCACATTTTTGGCTCATGTTGAATCTGGGATCCGCTATTATTCTCCGATCCTTTTCCCCGATGCTATCACCTAGTTGTATTCCTCCCATACTATATATGCTTTTTACATTTCTTCTACCCAAATGTAGGACTTTGCATTTGTCCCTGTTAAAAACCATTAGAATTTTTTATTTATTTATTTATTTTTAGGTATTGCAGTTTTCCCACTAGGCACTATACGAGTATGTGCACACAATCAGGACCTGCTGCGTCCTGGATGAGGTGAATCCTGACCTGTGGGGCCGCGAGTCACCTCCGCAGGAGACCGCAGCTGCTCGTACCCACGATCAGGGTTCAGGGTGCTGCGGTCTCTTGCTTGTGTTCTCCCTACGGAAGATATGAGATGGTTAAACAGCCCCATTGTTCATGGCCAGAAATATGTACTTGGTTAAAGATGCGTATGACAAGCCCCTGTACCACCTCACAAGCATGGTTTAGATGTATATATTTGTGTCGCATAAATGTGAACATTGTATTTATTGTATGTAGCTTTACCATCTGCTTTCTGTCAGTAATGATTTGATAATACTTTATAAGGGACTAAAATGTCATTATTCAACCACAAGAGGCCGCTGTTTCTCAGCACAGATAAAAGACTTCAATAGGTAGGTCAGATGGGGGCGGAGCTACAGGCTGATATAAATTGTACATTGCAGGAAGTACAGTACAGACGTACGGGCGGCCATCTTGGGGACAGTTGTGAGTTGGCAGTTACTGAACCGAGAGAGAGAGGATGGGTAGGACAGAGTCAATAATATCGGGACATAGAAGTTTCTCACTTTGACCAGAGCTGTGACAGAGTGGAACTGACCCTGTCCATAACCAAAGCCTTATCAGATGCGAGAAAATTGCTGAAAGGACGCCGCCAAGGAGACAAGCCATAGTTAACAGCAGTATTGCTCATTTGTTTCCAAGGAGACAAGCGACAGTTACCAGCGGTATTGCTCATCTGTTGGAGAGGCCTCTCATCCATCTGTGTACTTCAGACATATTGTCCAGAGCAGACCCGGGTCAGTAAGATAACGAAGGCCCACTGCGCAGTGGGTAACCGAGCATGCACCTCATAACAGTTTGGCGCCAGAATATTTGAGACTGAGACATGGCCTGTAGTTAGTATACGTAGGCATAGTAACCCTGTCAGGTCACAGTTACTGCACAATCACCGTTTGGGACCACCGTTTCTACAACTACGTCATCTAATTCTTCACCATTGAGGATTCTGTGTGGACCACAACGACCTCACTTACACCTGGATGTTCCTAAGGCCTATCAAGGACTTTAGGCCATAACTGAGCTCATCCGGGAGGAGGCTTGTACAATATATGTGTTATTTGTTTAAGTTTTTATTCTCTTTGCTAAGCAGCTGATATAGAAGGGTTAATAGTTTCTATATTTCTTCATTAAAGATATTTTATTGTTATTAGTAAGTATATCTGGTGGTAGTTCATAGTCATTATGGAGCCTTCTGAATAAGAGACAGGCTCAAGGATTATTATTGTCTCTAAATGTTCTTCTTATCTTCTTCTTATCTCATATGCATGACTCTACATTTTTGTTTTGCTAAAACTTAAAGGTCATATGAGCAACTTGTAAAGTCCAGCTAGAAGCTTTATTTGCAATATCACATTGATCTGTAAATGGTATAAATAAAGTGTACTTTGGTTAAATAAACAGAAAATTGATCATGCCCACATGGATGCTGGTCGTTTTCTCCGAGCGCTCGATCTTGATTAGGTCTGAAGAGGCCTAATTGAGAAGACCTCACTGGTGATCCCATAAGCTGACTTGTGACAAAACAGAACAGCTACAACACAGCCGTTGTCTATAGTAATTTGTTTGGCCATTCAAGGTGAATCTTGGGAAGGATCCTCCATTAATGTGCACTGTATTTATACTGGGGCAGGGGAATAGTCAGTTGGGGGGTTAGAGTAAATTTTTATTAAGTTTGTAAGGAGTTGTGCTGTATCACGGGCGACTTGTATTTCACACGCATCCAAATGTTTCATGTTCAAGAATATTAATTGGTGGTTGGACTATCCAGTCACGCCTGTTGGTAACACATAATGTACATATTGTAGTTGACACATATTGTAAGATGCCACGCTGTATAACACAAGGGTCTCAGCCTCTTCGCTGGGTGTCTGTGCATTTTCCCTGAGTGTTTTCCCCTATTTTGATTAGGTTAATATCCAAATTGTAGTAAAGTACTTTTGCTGGTTGATCTAGTTTTGGAGCCATTTATTTCCCGTTCATGACTTTGCTGTATCCTAAAGAGTCCACCTCGGTTCATGGCTTACAAGGACACATTCAACCACGCAGCAAAGAATTTACATGCTGTGGCCTCGGGAAGCTGCATTGCAGGTCAGTTTTCGCTGTGGGAAAAACAAGCACGGTGGGCATGAAATTTCTAGATATCGCATCCACTATTCTTGTACTGTAGATCGCAGCATTTTGGACACAGCTAAAGAATGCTACATCCAAAACACTGTGAACCCTGATTGTGGGCATGTACTTTTAGTTGAATGGTCCAGTTCTCTGCCAGAATTTACTAGTCAATCTTGCTATATCTTGCTATGAAACATTAGTGGGTGGGTGACTAATCGATTGCTTTATTATTTTTAAGGTGGAGGGCTGAACTCCATCATTTAGACTATGTGCGGACATCAGACTGGTCGATGTGACTCAGTAGTTCTATTCAGATGACAGTTTTTTCACATAGACTAAAGGCGGCGTTACACGCTACAATATATCTAATGATATGTTGTCGGGGTCACGGAATTCGTTAGACCCCGGCACCGTTAGAGATGTCGTAGCGTGTGACACGTCTGAACGACTGTTAACGAGCAAAAATACTCACCTTATCGTTGCTCGTTGACATGTCGTTCATTTTCATAATGTCGTTGCTCCTTCTGCGCGCCGGTTGTTCGTTGTTCCTGAGGCAGCACACATCGCTACGTGTGACACCCCGGGAACGGCGAACAACAGCGTACCTGCATCCTGCCGGCAATGAGGAAGGAAGGAGATGGGCGGGATGTTCCAGCCGCTCATCTCCGCCCCCCCGCTTCTATTGGGCGGCCACTGTGTGACGTCGCTGTGACACCGAACGTCCCTCCCTCTTCAGGAAGAGGATGTTCACCGCCCACAGCGACGTCGTTAGGGAGGCAAGTACGTGTGATGGGGGTTAAAGACATTGCCCGTGATGCACAAACGACGGGGGTGGGTGTGATCGCTCATGCGATCTCATGATATATCGTAACATGTAATGCCGCCTTTAGTGTTTGCGTAAAAAATAAAAAATCACAGCTTCCACTAATCTCTTCCATATTTCGTATGAGTTTTGCCCATTCAAGGCTGAGAGTGTGCAAAAAAATATCAGATACAACACATAAAAATCCATTTTTCCGAATATATTTCCATTATTAACCTAGGAAATTGTATTTGATCTTGTACATTTTTGAATGTAGATATATGAAAACGGATTGCACATAGATGTCAACACATGTAATCGTACACAAATGACAATAAGTATAAAATTGCCTGAGTTTTAAAAGGAATCTATCACCAGGTTTTTACTACTTCATCTGAGAGCAGCATAATGTAGGCAAAGAGATTCTGAAACTGACCATGCTTAACTTAGATTACTGGGTGCAGCCACTGACTTTATCTCAGAATTGAGTGTAGAAGAACTGGGAGCGATCCCCTGATCTCACTAAAGATTGTGCTTTGACTGTGAGGTGTCAATCACAGCAGGGGGTGTTCCGAACTACTCTGCATATGCAGAGGAGTCAAACCAAAATTAATTACAGAGCAATAAATCCTTTAGTATGAGTAAACAATAACTCACACACAGATAAGAGAAACACAGATGCTTTTTCTTTTTTAACCCTTGCAGCATGCTGTCCTTAGCTTATATTGCAAAATCCTGGTGACAGATTCCCTTTAAGGATGAAATTTAGACGTCTTAACCCGGCCTTAATGTTCACTTATTAATAATTGGTGTACGTTTGAGAGATTGTTATCAGGTTGGCTTATAGCAATTTAAAATCAGGAAATCCAGTAGAGAAGAGGGGACTATTGTAGCTTCATGACCTGTATATTTTATAGTATCATTAAATAATTCATAAGAATTTATTTTTAATTTTAATATTCAAGTAATGTCAGAAATAAACTTGTTACCTAGACAGTATATAACAAGTAGGACTACTTGTTTCATCTTTGTGCTCTTCTTTTTGTTCCCTTACACGATTGGAATATTCACTCTATATACTGTGTGTATATATATATATATATATATATATATATATATATATATATATATATATATATATTTACATACTGGAGAGCCGTGTATGACTTTCTTATCAATCTATGTCAGAACATCTTTAACACATAATAAAAAAAACAAAACATTTATTTCAGTGTCATGCGTTTTTTTTCCACTGTGTCACACGCACGGCACCCACATACACATGGACGGTACACTGATAGCACACGGATGACACATATGTACACACGGATGACCACATGGGTCGTCAAAAATGGATGTGCCACACCTGCATCAAAGGCCAGAGTCACATGCCACATTTTTCAATCCAATAAAAACAGTCCAATTATGCTAATCATACTTGGCGTTTGATCAGCATTTATCCAGAGTGGAATCTGTTTTCTTTCTCAGGTATGGAGAAGAATAAAAAAAAAAAATCTCCATCTTTTCCATTCTGACAGTCTGTGAAAATCTCTTAGCCTCAGGTCACACAAGCATTACTGCAAGTGCATCGTCTGACCACTCGCTCCCGCTCTGCTGTGAGTGTGAGCCGAGTGTCATGTCACTGTGATGCGATCCTGCGATCAGATCACAGCTGCGGAAGAGAGGGAGGGACTAATCTTTTTATCTCCTCCATTGTCAGCTAATGCGTAAATCGCACTGCACTCCATTGTAATGCAGTGCGATGTTTCTCTCACACCCATAGACTAGTATGTGTGCAAGATAAAACAAATTGCATTCCACCCGCAGCATTTTGCAATTGTTTTCTCGGGCCAATTAGGTCTGAGAAAAAAATCACACATGGGAGCTGCGCCATAGGGTAATATTGGGCCGAGTGGAATGCGATATTTTATCGTATTCCACTCACTCCGTTTTACTCGCCATGTGTCCTTAGCCTTATAGTATAGGACTTCCACACTATCTTCTCCTACTAAATATTCACACCACACTATCGGGGGAATACTTTCATACTATGACCATCACACTGTTCGCCCTTATGTAGTGTGACCACCTCACACCCCCAAATGAACTAAATGCCACACTGTCATCTCTTATGAGTAATACCATAAACACCTTTTTCAATTATGAACTATGCAATCTCCACACTGTCCCTACCACATGTTGCTACCTTTTCACACCATTACCTTTCCACATAGATCCAGTCTTGCTTCCCCTTCTCTATACTGAGCCTTATATGTTACCACACTTTTCATATTGAGCGCCTCACACTGGCCCACTCTCCACTCTCCACATTGAGCCACCCAGGCTGTCCCACTCTCCATACTGAGACCTTCCATGCTACTGCAACCTCCATACTAAGCATGCTATGTTGTCCCACTCTTCATACTGAGCCCCCACACACAGTGCCCCACTTTCCATACTGAGCCCCTTCATGCTGTTCTTTCTCCATGCTGATAGTCCATGCTACCTCATTCTCCATACTCTGTCCCTTCATGCTGAGCTTTCTCCATACTGAGGCCCCCATGCTGCCCTTTTGATATGGAGCCCCCACACTGCACCTTCTCTATAATGAGACTCCCACTCCATACTGTGACCCCATACTGCCCTTTCTCGAAAATGAACCCTCATTCTGCCTCCTCTCATTACTGATCGCTTCCCCACAGTATCCTTTACTTTGTATGCCCCTAATCCATAGTCTATAATAACAGCCCAAACAACCACCCTGCTCCAGGTTCTGGTCTTTTCTCCTCTCCTGTGGTGCTCTGCTATGATATCTGACGTGTGGTGAGGCCATCTCATCACACATCAGTCATGTTAGCAGGATTTAAATATTGCTGCACCGCAGAGATAAGAGCAGGGAGCTTATTGGCGCTCCTCTGACCTCAGAATTTCTGGCGCTGATACCACTGGGATTAACTATCTCCTTGTCTTGGTGGTTAATTTGACTTTGCGTCTTAAGGGGGCTTTACACGCTACGATATCGTTAATGTTTGGTCGTCGGGGTCAAGTTGTTAGTGACGCACATCCGGCGTCATTAACGATATCGCAGCGTGTGACACTGACCATCGACCTTAAGCGACCTCAAAAATGGTGAAAATCGTTCACCATGGAGAGGTCGTCCCAAACTCAAAAATCGGTAAGAGTTGTTTATCCAGGTGGTTCATCGCTCATGCGGCAGCACACATCGCTATGTGTGACACCGCAGGAGCGAGGACCGTCTCCTTACCTGCCGCCGGCCACAATGCGGAAGGAAGAGGTGGGCGGGATGTTACGTCCTGCTCATCTCCGCCCCTCCGCTTTGATTGGCCGGCCGCTTAGTGACGTTGCGGTGACGTCGCTGTGATGCCGAACGTCCCTCCCCCTTGAAGGAGGGATTGTTCGGCAGTCACAGCGACGCCGCCGACCAGGTAAGTATGTGTGACGCTGCCGCAGCAATAATGTTCGCTACGGCAGTGATCACAAACAATCGCATGCACAACGGGGGCGGGTACTTACACACGCGCTATCGCTACAAATTGCTAGCGATATCACTACCGTGTAAAGCCCCCTTTAAGGATGCAAATATAAATGACAAAAGAATGTACACCCTCCTTCCCCGAAATGACAATAGTTTTACTACACAGTCTTTTTTTAGGTTCTCCATCTTGGTTCCACCCCCCACAATCCTCTGCCATATGCACTGGACTTTCCGGTACCTAGTGTCAATGACGGGCCTGCTGTCTGCACCAAGTTAGGATATATTTACACATTTACATGACATAAAATGTACTGAGCTTCCATACAGTGTGTATAGGTAAAAATATTCTGATGTTTACATATCTGTGAGTACCCACCGCTAAAGCTTTTGTCCCGATATTGTTTCCTGTTTATTTACCTTATTTGCTTATACAAGAAGTTTACATACTCTTTCAACAAAGACACATCTGCATGTTTTTCCCATTGTCTGACATGAAATCAAAATAAACCTTTCCCGTTTTAAGTCAATTAGGAATCAAAATTATTTATATTTGTCATATCCCAGAATAATAAGAGAGAGAGAGAAAATGCTTTAAGACATTTGTATTATTTTCTGCAAAGTCAAAAGTTTACATACACTAAAGGCCGCTTTACACGCTATGACATCGCTCAAGCGATCTCGTTGGGGTCACGGAATTTGTGACGCACATCCGGCCGCTTTAGCGATCTCGTTGCGTGTGACACTTATGAGCGATTTTGAATCGTCGCAAAAACGTTCAAAATCACTAATCGGTGACAAGCCCCCCTATTCCCAATTATCATTGCTGCTGCGTGTTCGATGTAGTTCGTCATTCCAGCGGCAGCACACATTGCTGTGTGTGACACCGCAGGAACGAGGACCCTCACCTTACCTGCAGCCGCCGGCAATGCGGAAGGAAAGAGGTGGGCAGGATGTTACGACCCGCTCATCTCCACCCCTCCGCTTCTGTTGGGTGCCCGCTTAGTGACGTCGCTGTGACACCGAACAAACCGCCCCCTTAGAAAGGAGGCGGTTCGCTGGTCACAGCGATGTCGCTAGGCAGGTAAGTACAGTCAGGGCCAGAAAAATTTGGACAGTGACACAAGTTTTGTTATTTTAGCTGTTTACAAAAATATGTTCAGAAATACAATTATATATATAATATGGGCTGAAAGTGCACACTCCCAGCTGCAATATGAGAGTGTTCACATCCAAATCGGAGAAAGGGTTTAGGAATCAGAGCTCTGTAATGCATAGCCTCCTCTTTTTCAAGGGACCAAAAGTAATTGGACAAGGGACTCTAAGGGCTGCAATTAACTCTGAAGGCGTTTCCCTCGTTAACCTGTAATCAATGAAGTAGTTAAAAGGTCTGGGGTTGATTACAGGTGTGTGGTTTTGCATTTGGAAGCTGTTGCTGTGACCAGACAACATGCGGTCTAAGGAACTCTCAATTGAGGTGAAGCAGAACATCCTGAGGCTGAAAAAAAAGAAAAAATCCATCAGAGAGATAGCAGACATGCTTGGAGTAGCAAAATCAACAGTCGGGCACATTCTGAGAAAAAAGAATTGACTGGTGAGCTTGGGAACTCAAAAAGGCCTGGGCGTCCACGGATGACAACAGTGGTGGATGATCGCCGCATACTTTCTTTGGTGAAGAAGAACCCGTTCACAACATCAACTGAAGTCCAGAACACTCTCAGTGAAGTAGGTGTATCTGTCTCTAAGTCAACAGTAAAGAGAAGACTCCATGAAAGTAAATACAAAGGGTTCACATCTAGATGCAAACCATTCATCAATTCCAAAAATAGACAGGCCAGAGTTAAATTTGCTGAAAAACACCTCATGAAGCCAGCTCAGTTCTGGAAAAGTATTCTATGGACAGATGAGACAAAGATCAACCTGTACCAGAATGATGGGAAGAAAAAAGTTTGGAGAAGAAAGGGAACGGCACATGATCCAAGGCACACCACATCCTCTGTAAAACATGGTGGAGGCAATGTGATGGCATGGGCATGCATGGCTTTCATTGACACTGGGTCACTTGTGTTTATTGATGATATAACAGCAGACAAGTGTAGCCGGATGAATTCTGAAGTGTACCGGGATATACTTTCAGCCCAGATTCAGCCAAATGCCGCAAAGTTGATCGGACGGCGCTTCATAGTACAGATGGACAATGACCCCAAGCATACAGCCAAAGCTACCCAGGAGTTCATGAGTGCAAAAAAGTGGAACATTCTGCAATGGCCAAGTCAATCACCAGATCTTAACCCAGAGCATGCATTTCACTTGCTCAAATTCAGACTTAAGACGGAAAGACCCACAAACAAGCAAGACCTGAAGGCTTGCGGCTGTAAAGGCCTGGCAAAGCATTAAGAAGGAGGAAACCCAGCGTTTGGTGATGTCCATGGGTTTCAGACTTAAGGCAGTGATTGCCTCCAAAGGATTCGCCACAAAATATTGAAAATAAAAATATTTAGTTTGGGTTTGGTTTATTTGTCCAATTACTTTTGACCTCCTAAAATGTGGAGTGTTTGTAAAGAAATGTGTACAATTCCTACAATTTCTATCAGATATTTTCGTTCAAACCTTCAAATTAAACGTTACAATCTGCACTTGAATTCTGTTGTAGAGGTTTCATTTCAAATCCAATGTGGTGGCATGCAGAGCCCAACTCGCGAAAATTGTGTCACTGTCCAAATATTTCTGGACCTAACTGTAGTGTGATGGGTCTGAGCGATGTTGTGCGCCACGGGCAGCGATTTGCCCGTGTCGCACAACCGATGGGGGCTGGTACGCATGCTAGCGATATCGGTAACAATATCGCAGCATGTAAAGCAGCCTTAAGAGTACCATGCCCTTAAACAATCGAGACAGCCCATATGGCATATGATGATGTCATGTCTTTGGAAGCTTCTGATATATTCATTGACAACATCTGAGTTAATTAGCAACACACCTCAGAATCTCAGGAAGAGAATTGTGTACTTGCACAAGTCTGCTTCATCCTTGAGTGCAGTTACCAGATATCTGAAGGTGCCTCATTTATCTGTACAATTATATGCAAGTACAAACAAGATGGGAATATCCAGCCATCATACCACTGAGGAAGGAGATGGGTTCTGTGTATCAGAAATGAACGTGCTTTTGTCAGACATGTGCATATCAATCTAAGAACAAAAGCAAAAGACATTGTGAAGATGCTGGTGGAAGCTGGTAAGATTGTGTCATTATCCACAGTGAAACGAGTACTGTATCAACATGGGCTGAAATCCCATTCTGCCAGGAAGAAACCATTACTCCAAAAGAAACATAAAAAGCCAGATTAATGTTTGCAAATGCACACCAGAAACAAAGACCTTAATTTTTGTCAAGTGGTCTGATGAAACTAAAATTGAACTGTTTGGTCAAAATGACCATCGTTACATTTGGAGGATAACGGGAGAAGCTTTGAAGCCTAAGAACACTATCTCAACTGTGAAACATGGGAGTGGCAGCATCATATTGTGGGGTTGTTTTGCTGCAGGAGAGACAGGTGCACTTCACAAAATAGATGGCATCATGAGGAAAGAAGATTATGTGGCAATACAGAAGCATCATCCCAAGACATCAGCCAGGAACCTAAAGCTTGAGTGGAAATGGGTCTTCCAAATGGACAATGTTCCGAAGCATACTGCCAAACTGGTTACAAGGTGGCTTAAGGATAACAAAATCAATGTCTTGGAGTGGCCATCACAAAACCCCAATCACAATCCAATTGAAAATTTATGGGCAAAGCTGAAAGGATGGTGTGAGCAAGGCAACCTCCAAATATGGCTCAGTTACACCAGTTCTGTCAGGAGGAATGGACCCAAATTCCTACCAACTAAGGAGATCTAAAACGTTTGACCCAAGTCATACAGTATAAGGGCAATGGTATCAAATAGTAATGAAATGTACGTAAACTTTTGACTTTGCAGACAATAATAAAAATGACTTATAACATTCTCTCTCATTATTCCGGCATTTAGCAAATGTAAATAATTTGGTTCCTAATCGAACTAAAACAGGAAAGGTTTATTCTGATTTCATGTCAGAAAGTAAGAAAAACATGGATGTGTGTCTTTTTAGATAATGCATGTAAACTTCTGGTTTCAACTGTATAGTACCATCAATGTCAACAGCACTTGACAGAGACTATCCTTATCCCCATGGGGGCTAACAATCCAAGTTCCTGGGAGGAAACCGGAGCACACACGCAATCAGCGGGAGAACATACAAACTGTTTGCAGAAGTTGTCCTTGGTGGGATTTGAACCCAGAACCCCAGCCAGTACAACAAACAAACAGTGCTAACCACTGAGCCACCATGCTTATCTATTTTCCTTCTTTTCATTTGGTGTATAAATGCAGGACGTTATTCCAAATTTATATTAGGAGGTTAACAGATTTCCTAAAAAGAATACATACAATATGTTATCAAAAGTATTGTTGTTACAGTTCAAATTAAGGAAAATAAAAAATTCCACTTGGCATGATTTCGCTTTGTCCCCTCTATCTCTAGGTTTAGGATATAGCTTTTATAGGATAATAGAGCAGCATGAATTCTCCTCCAAAGCAACCTTCCTTTTATGAATTATTCAGTAATTATTGTATAGATATTTTATGTCTGCGCTCCCTATCAGCATACAGCCCGCTAATTACTATAACTTCCAAGCATAAATACAGCAGCATATTAAATAAGTTCCTTCTCAGCAAACTGCAAAAACACAATTACGTTTATAATAGTTAAATAGGAAATAAGAGGAGAGAGACCAGCAACAAGATGGACGAGGACATTTACCTGGTCTAAGCATGAAGGTAAAAGCGGTCACCTCCCCCCCAAAAAACATTCATCATCTACGTGATTGACTGGGGGTCCTACGGCACAACCAAAGTGAGGTGGAGTCTGAATAAATAGTTGGTGGTGTACGAAACATGCCACTCCTCGGTGGGTCAGCCAAGTATAGTAGTGTGTAATGAGAAAAAACTGGGTGCTCCAGACCCCTGTTCTTGTAATTGGGAGGGGTCCCATCAAAGGACCTAAAGCAATCAGACATTTATCAGCTTTAATGTGGACTGGTGACTTTTTTTCTGGAATATCTAGAGATGAATTTAGATGGAATTAGAATGTGCCTGTTCGTATGACTTTTCGCAGCCTCAGAGCTTAAAAGGGAATCTGTCGCCAGATTTGGGGACTATAAGCCGTGACCACCCCCACTGAGTTCTTGTATACGGCATTCTAATATTATATATATAAGAGCCCAGGCCACGCTGTATAACATAAAAAAACTCTTTTATAATACTCTCCCAGGGGGCCATCCGGTCCGATGGGTGTCACTACTCTCCGGTCCAGCACCTGCTCTCTGCTGTGATCTCCATCCTCCTTCTATCTCAGTGTGGATGACACGATCTATGTCTTTTACACCAGCCGGCATTGCGATCCTGTGCAGGTGCACTGTGATCTGCCCTGCTGAGGGCAGATCATCGTCTTGTAGTACGCATGCGCGGGTGGTCTTTAACCTTTCCTCATGCCTGTGCATTATAGTACTTTGATCTGCCCTGTTGAGGCACTAGGAAAGGTTAAAGACCACCTACAGAGCAGATCAAAGTGTGCCTGAACAGGTTCACAATGCTGGCCAGTGTAGAAGACGTAGATCACATCCTCCACACTGAGCGGTATAGAAGGGTTATGGCCAGGAGGACAATTCCTGGGTTTTTGCTTCTGACATTCATGCTGACAGATTGCTTTGTGGTTTTCATCATGCCCATCCTGACAGACCTGGTGGCTCTGGTGAGGGTTCGGTGATCCCTCCTCAAGTGGGGGGTACTGTTCTGAATGTCATCCGAGTGGGTGCTGGTGTGGAGCTCCCTCTGGTGGCCAGGAATGGTAATGAAGCTGAGTTTGAATCTGTGATTCAGGCAGGTGATGGAATTGGGAATCCAGGAAATCCCATTGCAGATCAGCCTAGTTTATTTAGGAGAGCATTTTGTGCCTGGCGGTTGACGGTGATAAATGTTCCTGCCTGCTTCTGAAGATAGCTGGGAGATTTCTTACTGTTTCTGTGCTTAGTTCCGGGATTTGCACTTAAGAGTGTTTCTGCATATTCTATTTGGTTCTGTGTTTGGTTTCTTGTATGTGAGGATCTGCCTTTCTGCTTTTGGTGAGCAGGGCAGTTCTTCCAGCAAGAAAGGGAACTTGCTCTCTGTTCATGTTTGGATTATTTGCACTTTAGAATATTATTTGTACTGTGGTTTTGTTTCTTCCCATTATATCTGCAGTTTTGTTTAAAGTGTCTAGCACAAGAGTACCTGATATAGTGGGGGAGAGTCCGTGTGGTCTCAGTATTTTTATTATCAGGAAATTGGTATTTTTTGCAGGGTTTTTTGCTGGCCGCAATCAGTTATCTGTCCTGTCCTGTTCTAGTTAGTAAGTTGGGCCTCAGCTTTGCTGATCTATATTTTCTGTGTATTGTGTTTTCTTATATCATTATTGTTGAATGTTGGGGGCTTGCTATTCTTTGGGGACTGCTCCGAGACAAGTTAGGATTCCTCATTTCTATCTTTGAGGCCTAGCAAGTTTCTCAGGCAGTGACGTGGTGTCTAGGTGTGTTAGGAACATCCCACTGCTACTTCTAGTGTTGTCTGATAGATAGGGGATTGCAGTCAGCTCAGTTCCCAACTACTCTTGTGGTTTTGTTTTTTTTCCTGAATAATGGGATTTTTCGTGATCGTCCACAGTTACCAGATCATAACAGGAGAGTGCTTAAGAGCTTCCTCTGATAGGACTGGCCCAACTGGAAAGAGCAGGAGACGACTAGTGGAGGAGCTGGATTACCAATAACCCCTGTGGGATGTAGGAGAAACACGGTTATCAAGGGGAGAGCTTCATTGCTCCCTTGGAACTGGCACTGTTCAGGGTGCAGAGCCCTAGGGTATAGCATACTTCAGGTTGCGCCACCAGAATCTGCGGGACAGGGGGATTTTATGTCTCTCTGACCACTACAAGTTCCCGAAACACAGTAGCAACAAAAAGCCTGGAGTCGTGATCACGGTCAAGCACCAAGAAGGCTCACGCTGCCTGCACACGGGACAAGAACTTTAACACAAAACCGGGGTCCCCAAGAACTTCAGGTCACGGGGATCCACACTAACAAGTGTAAGAAAGAAGGACCCACAGACTACTGCACCAGTTCTGACCTTTGACTTACCCAGGATCGGCTGGGGCTCATCACGGTGGAGACCGGTACCCTAAGACTGCACTTGAACTGTGAGTAAAATACCTAGAACTGAAGCAGCTGACTTAGCCTCTTATTGCCGGCGCTGTTGCCCCGCGCTTCGGCGCTCGCCATCACTACAACCCTCTATCATCCTCCCTGGGGCCCGCTCCACCTGTGAGGAGCAGAACCATCTTTGCTGCGACATATTCAGCCTTGGAGGCATCACCCGCAGCGGCGGCTAATCCCTGGCCGCGTACACAGGTGGCGTCCTGAGACAAACTATCCCCATCATCCCATCCTCCATCATTCCTCCCTTTTATTGTACACCTCGGCGCCACGAAGCCGAACAGGGCCACGTGTGACATCCACAGACCCGACATCACTAGCCTGGCGATGAGTAACAGTTAACCCCTTGCCCCTTGGGTGCTACACAGTAGTAAAGCTCACAGAGACGCCTACACAGAGAACGAGTAGTCAGTAGTCAGAGTCGATGCCAGGAGGTCACATCAAAACAGAGGGAATGAGCAAGGTGTAAACCGGGTGTACAAACGAGAGTCAGGAGCTGAGAGAGCATGTAGATACCAACACAGGAAGCAGAGACAAGGTCAGATAACGTCACCAAAGTCAGAAGCCAGGAGATCAGTCAGAGCAATGGAGGGGGCAGGGACCAGGAGGGAGGATGGGAACGGGGTCAGGAAGACAGGGAAGACAAACAAAACACAGGAGACGGAGGTCAGGGAAACATCAGCTCGGTAGCAGGACGGATCAGGGAACTCACAAATCCTGAAGCGTACGCTGTAATACCGGAGCTATCACTGGCCACGCTCCGGCGAAACCATGCCAAGATAAAGCAGCGTGAATCCCGGAGTGAGGCACTACAGAGCAAGACCCGCCCATCAGACTTAACCCTGCAGGGACCAGCAGCAGTCATGACAATCACACTACAAGAGTGGCAAGCGCGTTCAGACCAAAAGGAGTCAGAAAATGAAAAAAACACCAAAATAACACCACAAACAAGGGTTGGACACAGGGGACACAATAACAATGGTGGGCCCTAGCTTTATTGAGAGGGGTAGATGGGACACCTCCTATCCTCACCTGCTGCTCTCCCTACACTCATAGACAGGGCAACTACAGGGTTTTTCTCAGGATCTCAGGCTCTTGCTCAGTGACAGTTACAGAGACTAGGAGGGTCTGGCTGGCTGCAGGTGAGGATAGGAGTTGTCCCATCTACCCCTCTCACTAGAGCCAAGGCCCACTGTTGTTATTCTGTCCCCGGGGTCCCCCCCTTGTTTGTCGTGTTGTTTTGGTGTTTTTTTTTCGTTGTGCGTCTGACGTACTTGCCACATTTGTAGTGTGAAATCAAACCATCGGATGAAGCATAATTTAGATGGTCTCCATCTAATGTGTAGGGCCAGCCTTATTCCTTCTCCTCTAAGGGGTACTTCTCACATAGCGAGATCGCTAGCGAGATCGCTGCTGAGTCACAGATTTTGTGACGTACCAGTGACCTCACCAGCGATCTCGCTGTGTGTGACACTAAGCAGCCACCTGGCCCCTGCTGTGAAATCGCTGATCGTTACACACTGATCTGGTTCATTTTTTGCTTGTTGGTCTCCCGCTGTGCAGCACACATGAGCGTGTTTGACGGCGGGAGACCAACGAGCAATGACTCTGTGTAAGCAGTGTACGCTAGTAACCAAGGTAAATATCTGGTAACTAAGCAAAGCGCTTTGGTTAGTAACCCGATGTGTACCCTAGCTATGTATACAGGGAGCCAGCACTGGCAGCCTGTAAGCGGTGTATGCTGGTAACCAGGGTAAATATCGGGTAACCAAGCAAAGCACTTTGCTTAGTTACCCGATATTTACCCTGGTTACCAAGCGCAGCATCGTTACACGAGTCGCTGGTGGCTGGTGACTGGTCGCTGGTGAGATTTGCCTGATTGACAGCTCACTAGTGACCTTGTAGCGACGTACCAGCGATCCTGACCAGGTCGTATCATGGTCAGAATCGCTGGTACGTCGTTTACTGAGACGGTACCCTAACTCCTGGCTTTTGGAGGCCAGATTGGCTAAGTAAATACTACTGAGTGAGATCTACATCTGTTTGACCCTACTCCATTCACTTATGACATCATCAGCACTGCGGAGAAGGAGCAGACTAAAGTCATGATGTCATCAATTAACATGACTTAAAAAAATCATAATTTGACAGTCCTATGAAGAAAATGATGCCAGAGCTACAGAAAGAAAAACTGTTCAGCCTGACAACATGTGCAAAAAGACTGTCCGACTAAACTCAGATATCTCACTATACTGTATAAAAGTAGCGATGCTACACTTGTACTATAATAGCAGGTAATCTAGAGCCTAGATATCAGTATAATTGCAGAGGTTGATATTTTTAGCTCATAATATTTTTTTAAGTGGTGAAGAAGAGCAGATCTTTTGCAACAATCAAGGGAATAATGACTACTTTTTCCGATTCCAATCATCACCTGTACGACCAAGAACGGCTCTCGTCTCACAAATGAATTTGGAATGCTGAAATGCTTGAAATATTGCTTTGTCATGCATTATTCTGATACTATGACCCTCACTGAGGCAATAACAGAAGTATGAAATTAATCCTAAATGGTCATCATCAACCTAAATGAGAATTTAAATTTCATCTAAAAAATAATTTTGAAAACTTTCTATTTTTTTATGGCAGAAAGTTATCGCGTGCTACTTAAAGGAACACCGAAAAACAGACAGTGTAAGGTTTAGTGAAAAACCTAAAGAGGGGGTGCATTAATCCTCAGATCACTAACTATGCCATAAGTATTTAAATGAGGTTTAATTATTGACATATTTAATTTTTCCCAAATATTCTCAAATTAACCAATGATGACCAATATGTAGGACAACTACTCTTTACTAAAAGGGCTGTCCAGTACTAGGACAACCCCTGCTCAATCCCTGTTTCCCCTTTGTACAATAACAACAGTTATACTCTGATGCTGTTCCATTGGTGATGGCGCTGGCTCTCCTGGGGCTCATGGGACATAACAGCCCATGCAGACAAAAAGCGGCTGCTTCACTTTCCCATCCTTTATCACTAGAAGTCCCATAAATTTCAAGCTCCCCCCTGAAGTCCCGAAAGAGGGTCAAATGACCCTTAGACTATCTTTTTTATTTAGAACCAAATCAAAATGTTAATTTGACATTTTTTATCTTGCAGATGAGGAGACTCCTCCTCTACCAAAAAAGAGAGCTCGGTTGGCGAGTAAGCCGACAGAGACCGCAAATCCTTCAGGTCATTCGACCCGTCTCGGTATTCCAAAGGTAGAAATGTTAAATGACCCCTCTCTGGGACTTCTAGTGTTAAACAAATTATATACATTAAAGGGGTGATTCACCCGTTTTCATTACTGGGCAACAGTGCAGAGGTTTAGCACCACCCGCTTACTGAAAACTTTACTTAGGCAACAATGATACTGATGCATTTAGCATAGGACTATAAAGTGGTGCGCTGCAAATAGCGAAACGACGGCCGTTTCACGCATGCTAAAGTGCACTTCAACAGGTCCTCAACCTGGACCTGTTGAAGCACAATTTGACACACGCAAATTAGCTGTCCACCTGATGCACCCCGCTCCCTCTTACCTGCATCCCATTCCCAGTGATTTTATGGATCTTCAATAAAGGAGACTTGGACGTAATTGGTGAGTGCGGCTGCTTCTTTTCTTTTTTCTGATGTTTTCATTACAGGACACATCAATATTATGTTGAAAAACAAGGTATCTCTCAAATACCTTGTGTTACCAATAGTGCCTTTGAGCGGCACTATTGCAGACTGCTCATCCCCATCATGTGACCCCCAGGGCTCGTGACCTCTGAGATTCGGTGATGTCAAGTCAACATCCTGTTGACCCGACATCACCGCGGCCAGCCCCAGTCTCCGTCAGTCACTGGGCTGTGGGCAGAGTTTCACCGCTCATCACAGCCCAGCATCGCTCCTTCTTGTGATGCTCTGCAATGAAAGAAGTAGCAGGGAGATGCTGGGGTATGACAAGCCGCCCACAGCCCAGTCACTCAGGAAGACTGCGGCCCGCCTCAGTTCCTGTGATATCACCGGTCATCAGAGTTCACGGAGCCCGGGGGTCACGCGAAGGGGGTGAGTGGCCCGCAATAGCGGCGCTCACAGGCACAATTGACAACACAAGGTATTTGAGAGAAACATTGTTTCTCAACATAATATCGATGTGACCAGTAATGAAAAGGAGTGAACCACCCCTTTAAGAGGAAGTGAAGGCTAATCGCTCTCTTCCTCCGGATGTATGCGATATGTTTGAAGGTATCGAGGCCGCTGATTGGCTGTAGAGATTGCATTATGCAACAATGTCAAACAATTTCTGGGAGAGCCACAGACAACACCAATGGATACCTAAGCTACTGCAATGCCCTGCACATGAGGTAAGAGACATAGCTAATCAGGAGGACTATACTACATTTCTAATTAAAGATAATTATTGCTAATATTAATATCATTATGCCTACTACATATTGGGATAGGATCTTGGAGATGGGAATACCCCTTTATCGTTGATTCTGCAGGGAAACAATGAGTCTGTAAAAGCCAAAAGGCGCCCAATTCTTAACAAAAACAATATTTTTAACCCTAAATACGTGAATTTTTTGTAAAAGCAAATGCCCCCAAATTTGGATAACCATGTTAATATTTGTTAATAAATGTTCTCCATAATTGTGTTTTGTTTTTTTCCCCTCACCTGCTTAAAAAGATGGAGTATGACTTTTGAGCACTTTTGAATGTAAGTCTTCAAGTTGGTATTGTTGCACAGCTTCTAGCTTCCCAGTTGCAGAAGAAAGTTCACAGAGCAGATTACATGGTATAACAAACTCTTTACTTCTGAGAGAACATGAGGTAAAGATAAGCAAAGTCATACAGCATTGTATCAGGAAGAGAAAGCGAAACAAAAAAAGAACAAGACTTTTTACAATAGAATGAGTAAGGAAACTTTACACAACTTCGTCATCTACTGTTAGATCAGTATAAAGTGCTCCTTCACACAGTCAAAGAGGTCCTCATCTGTTGCATATACAGTGCTGGCCAAAAGTATTGGCACCCCTGCAATTCTGTCAGATAATACTCAGTTTCTTCTTGAAAATGATTGCAATCACAAATTCTTTGTTATTATTATCTTCATTTATTTTGCTTGCAATGAAAAAACACAAAAGAGAATGAAACAAAAATCAAATCATTGATCATTTCACACAAAACTCCAAAAATGGGCCTGACAAAAGTATTGGCACCCTTAGCCTAATACTTGGTTGCACAACCTTTAGCCAAAATAACTGCGAATAACCGCTTCCGGTAACCATCAATGATTTTCTTACAATGCTCTGCTGGAATTTTAGACCATTCTTCTTTGGCAAACTGCTCCAGGTCCCTGAGATTTGCAGGTTGCCATCTCCAAACTGCCATTTTGAGATCTCTCCACAGGTGTTCTATGAGATTCAGGTTTGGACTCATTGCTGGCCACTTTAGTAGTCTCCAGTGCTTTCTATCAAATCATTTTCTAGTGCTTTTTGAAGTGTGTTTTGGGTCATTGTCCTGCTGGAAGACCCATGACCTCTGAGGGAGACCCAGCTTTCTCACACTGGGCCCTACATTATGCTGCAAAATATGTTGGTAGTCTTCAGACTTCATAATGCCATGCACACGGTCAAGCAGTCCAGTGCCAGAGGCAACAAAGCAACCCCAAAACATCAGGGAACCTCCGCCATGTTTGACTGTAGGGACTGTGTTCTTTTCTTTGAATGCCTCTTTTTTTTCCTGTAAACTCTATGTTGATGGCTTTTCCCAAAAAGCTCTACTTTTGTCTCATCTGACCAGAGAACATTCTTCCAAAACATTTTAGGCTTTCTCGGGTACGTTTTGGCAAACTCCAGCCTGGCTTTTTTATGTCTCGGGGTAAGAAGTGGGGTCTTCCTGGGTGTCCTTTTCATTCAGACGCCGATGGATAGTACGGGCTGACACTGTTGTACCCTTGGACTGCAGGGCAGCTTGAACTTGTTTGGATGTTAGTCGAGGTTCTTTATCCACCATCTGCACAATCTTGCGTTGAAATCTCTCGTCAATTTTTCTTTTCCTTCCACATCTAGGGAGGTTAGCCACAGTGCCATGGGCTTTAAACGTCTTGATAACACTGCGCACCATAGACACAGGAACTTTCAGGTCTTTGGAGATGGACTTGTAGCCTTGAGATTGCTCATGCTTCCTCACAATTTGGATTCTCAAGTCCTCAGACAGTTCTTTGGTCTTCTTTTTTTTCTCCATGCTCAATGTGGTACACATAAGGACATAGAACAGAGGTTGAGTCAACTTTAATCCATGTCAACTGGCTGCAAGTGTGATTTAGTTATTGCCAACCCCTGTTAGGTGCCACAGGTAAGTTACAGGTGCTGTTAATTACACAAATTAGAGAAGCATCACATGATTTTTCAAACAGTGCCAATACTTTTGTCCACTCCCTTTTTTATGTTTGGTGTGGAATTATATCCAATTTGGCTTTATGACATTTTTTTTTCTTTTTCATTGAAGACAAATTAAATGAAGGTAATAATACCAAAGAATTTGTGATTGCAATCATTTTCAGGAAGAAACTGAGTATTCTCTGACAGAATTGCAGGGGTGCCAATACTTTTGGCTAGCACTGTACCAACAGGTATCATTAATACCGCCATTTCACCACGCAAAAAAAAGTTTGTTAATGTCTTTTTCTATTATTTGTTTGTATTTGTCATTCAAAATTTAAAAAAAAAAATAAGCTCTCATATGGCTATGTAGAGAGGAAATAAAATAAATAAAACAAAGTTTGGGCTATTGGAAGAAGGCTAGGAAAAAAAATACATGCAAAAAAAAAAGGAATAATCAGATTGGAGTGAAGGAGTTAATTAAGAGCTAATGGTCTTCATTTCCTAATAGAAAAGCATGTGGCAAGTTTCATTGATCTGGACTCTGCCGCCAGCTGGAAACATTAGCTGAAATTTCTAAGCAGTAGAGAGCTTTCCTTCTTTATCACTTCAATAAAAATGGTGTATGGGGGAAGCCGGGCACTGCTGCCATGTGTTATTAATATGCCGCCTGCTGGTGCCATTATGTCATAAATAGTACAGTATGAAAGGTAAGCAATCTACAACTTACTGCTGCGTCTTTGTCTTACCCTGTCTCTCTGCATTTACTGTGTACCTATCGCTATTTTTAGTATCTTTTCATATATATTTTTTAGATATCTATCTATTTATCCATCTATCTATCCCTCTATCCATCCATCCATGCCTCCTTTTATCTATCTATCCATCTATCTATCTATCTATTGGCTTTGACTACCTCCTTTTCTGTGTAGGAATATGGGCACGAAGATCTGTGCAGTCTTGTGAGAGTAATGATTTTCCACTGCCCTCTGCTGGCCAAAGAAATAATAGCAGCTTAGGAATTGAAAACTGGAGAATTGGTTCCCAAGGGAAGCCTTAGGGAGAGGGACCAGTTCAGGAAGAGACAAGAGAGCAGGAGGTGGAAAAGGCCAGAGGAGGGACCGTAAGAGGAACAGGGGTGCAAAGCAGAGCAGCAGCGCGGGAACGTGCAGACAGAGAGGAAGAAGGATGTGTGATGCCCTGGCCAGCCAGGTAGTCACAGAAAGAGTTAAACCTCCTTGGTACCACCTGATCCCACACTGGTACAGTGAGGCAGCCGCCCCCTCCCCCCAGTGTAACAAAAAGAGCAGGAGGGGAGGAGTTGAGTCAGTCAGTGGAAGGAGAAGGAGAGGAGAGCAGTCAGGGGTTGTGGCTCCTGGGCTGCTGGGGAAGTGGAGAAAGCCGAGTCTTGGAACTGAAGTAGAGAGTAGGCTCAGGGGCACCTGTAGTGGACCAGGGCAGGGTAGTGGCCTGCCGGTAGTGTGCACGGGACCCCGGACTTGTGCAAAGAGAGGACTTCCCCCGTCCGAAACAGAGAAGGTGACTCTTAGCTGTAGTGCAGAGGAGAGAGGGCCCTGCTTCTTGTACCGGGTGTGGTTTCCGAACACCACCGTAACAAAGATCTACGGACACCAGCAATTTCTAGTTAAGTACTGGACTCTGTGCTTCCTGACCCTACACATGAAAACAGCCTCATTAAAACACCAGGACAACCAAACTGTGAGTTTCCTGCTCCCTGCAATGCCTGCCACCACCACAACTCCCAATTGGGCCCCATTTACGGGGGGACCGGCAGATTAGGACCAGGGGGTATATATCCTAATCGCCAGTCGGGGCCCACCGTGCTCCAGATGACAAAGGAGCTGCTGGCACCTGAGGGTTAGGCGGAGACTATAGAGCTGGATGGCTCTGAGATAACCCAGAAACTCTGGGAACCGGTCACGTGTGTTGGGACACGTCAGACCGGACGACAACCCGATTAGCGTTTTGGTGCACCTAGCGCTACACCAACCACATGTGCAGGAAACACGTCAGGCCGGGTGGTAACCAGGTAGCGTTGACCGGAAGACCGCCACGAAAGCGCCCTGTCGGCCACGTGTGTAGGACACGTCAGGCCGAGCGGTCCTCCGATTAGCGTTTCTGGCCACCTCTCGACTGGCCATGTGTGTGTAGGACACGTCAGGCCAGATGGGTACACCAGTAGCGTTGACCGGAAAGCCGAGGAGGATAAGGAACACCCTGTTAACTCCACAGAGGTCCTGGGGTACGCTGTCCGTGCGCGTAGGGGGCACAACCGGACAGGTGGCGCAGCAGGTGTGTTGTCAGTGTGCGTAGGGGGCACAATCGGACTGGTGGCGCAGCAGGTGCGTTGTCCGTGTGCGTAGGGGGCACAATCGGACAGGTGGTGCAGCAGGTGCGTTGTCCGTGTGCGTAGGGAGCACAATCAGACAGGAAGCACAGCAGCCGCAGCCCAGTTAACACCACTGGGCTGCTATAACAAGACTGGAACGGCAGGAGGGAAGCACGGCACCTGACCCTGATGTGCCGAGCCACGAATCTTGGCGTGACAGGCACCGTTCGCCTAACCCTACCTACCGCTTCCCAACATAGGCTTATGCCGCAATGAGGCTCTAACATGGAGGTGTGCTCTGACTGAGCAAAAGTGAAGACTGCGCACCTCCATGTTGTCTCCAGCCCCTTTTATAACCTGGGTCCGCCCCAAACCCTGGGTGGAACCACCAAGGTCCAATAGCAGAGTGCCATGTCATCAGTGACATCACATGCGACCTATCCGGAACCGCCACATCATTGATGACCTCATGGCAGCCACGCCCCAAACACTTCACCAGTCATCGTCTGACGACCAAGACTGAGGTGCCAGATCATAGGGGCGGGCCTCTGCGAGCCAGTCCGGAGTTGCCACGTCATCAGGACACCTGACACCCTCTGCCCTATCAGGGCCTGCCACCTCACGGACATGCTCAGTGAGGTCCTTACCGGCCCTAGCCTCTGATGCACTAAGTGCCTGAGCATGCTCAGTAGCCTGAGCCACAGGCTTAGAAAGCAGACTATCAGTTTGAGCATGCTCAGTAGGCACATCCCAGAACTTAGACACAGCACGAAGTCCAAGTACCTGTGCAAAGAGGCTGTTGGGGTTAATTGTGGGAGCATGCTCAGTAGCCTTAACTGAGGACTTAGTCTCAGACATAACACAAACAGGCTGAGCATGCTCACTAGGCAAAACACCGGGCTTAAACTCTGGCTGGGGTAAATCGGCGCACGCATGCGCACTAGCCGCCTCTCCACACTTAGACGTGGTGGAAGGAACAGCCAACTGGACGACCCGAGGCACGGCCAAGAACGGCAGCTGGCGCCTGGGCGCAACAGGAACCGCAGCAGGCTGCTTGCGGCTATGGCGGCACCGGTTCGTAACAGTACTCCCCCTCTAGCGGCCCTCCCACTCGAATGGTCTATAGTCGCCACAGATACCACTAAGCGACGGGCGGACGATGGAGACATGCAGTGGGAGCTACAAGACTCGCTCCACCGCGTAATCACCCCAGACGACCAGTCGATATGTGGGGAATGCCGCTTCAACCAAGGAATACCCAGCAGAATATCATCTGCACCCTTAGGGAGAACCAGAAATGAAATGGTCTCCCTATGCCCAGATGACATGGCAAGGGTAATGGGCACTGTCCGCTGGTGAATTACCTTGGGCAACAAGGACCCATCCACCACACGGACTCTCACTGGCCTTGGCATTTGCACCAGCGGGATGGCATGCCGCCGGGCAAAAGAGGAGGAGATGAAACTATCCCCAGCACCTGTGTCCACACTTGCCCTTGTGGACCATGTTGACCCCTTAAAGGAAATGGACATGGGAAACGTCACCCTAATGGATGACGCAGAGTCCAGTCTACCTCCAGCTATGGTCACCAATCGTGGTCGCTTATCCTGACGCTTTGGGCAACGGTTGGCATAATGACCATACTGCCCACAAGCGAAACAGGAAATGCCCTTGCGACTCGAAGACCTAGCAACACCAACCCTAGAGATGTCCATAGGGACAGAGATGTCCTCTAAGGGAGGTGCAGTAGGAGAGACCACTACAGTGGCTGAACGACCCTCTGACCTGCGCTCCAGCTGACGTTCGGAGGTCCGCAGGTCAATGCAGATAGCCAGAGTCATGAGGCCCTCAAGGGTAGTTGGTACCTCACGCGACGCTAATGCTTCCTTCACGTGCGAGGCTAATCCCCTCCAGAACAGTGGAATGAGAGTCCTCTCTGACCACCCCAGTTCTGCAGCAAGTGTCCGGAAACTCACAGCATATTGACTTGAGGAGGTACGCCCCTGCTCCAAAGTCAGTAGCTGTACGGCCGAGTCATGAGTGACCTGAGGCCCCAGGAACACTTGTCGCAAGGACTCCAAAAACTCCTTAGAGTCCAGTACTACGGGGTCATTCCTCTCCCACAATGGTGTAGCCCACTCCAGTGCTCTATCGGAGAGCAAGGAGATGATAAACCCCACCTTCGACCTCTCTGTAGGAAACCGTGCAGCCAACAGCTCTAGATGGACTGAGCACTGGTTCACGAATCCCCTACATGCCTTGCTGTTCCCCGTAAACTTGTTGGGCAGCGAGAGGTGAGGGAGGGTTGGAGTAGGCTTGGTGACGGACACCATTGCAGCCACTTGAGCCACCACATCATCCATATCAGCAGCAAGAACAGACTTCCTTTTATAACCTGGGTCCGCCCCAAACCCTGGGTGGAACCACCAAGGTCCAATAGCAGAGTGCCATGTCATCAGTGACGTCACATGCGACCTATCCGGAACCGCCACGTCATTGATGACCTCATGGCAGCCACGCCCCAAACACTTCACCAGTCATCGTCTGACGACCAATATTGAGGTGCCATATCATAGGGGCGGGCCTCTGCGAGCCAGTCCGGAGTTGCCACGTCATCAGGACACCTGACACCCTCTGCCCTATCAGGGCCTGCCACCTCACGGACATGCTCAGTGAGGTCCTTACCGGACCTAGCCTCTGATGCACTAAGTGCCTGAGCATGCTCAGTAGCCTGAGCCACAGGCTTAGAAAGCAGACTACCAGTTTGAGCATGCTCAGTAGGCACATCCCAGAACTTAGACACAGCACGAAGTCCAAGTACCTGTGCAAAGAGGCTGTTGGGGTTAATTGTGGGAGCATGCTCAGTAGCCTTAACTGAGGACTTAGTCTCAGACATAACACAAACAGGCTGAGCATGCTCACTAGGCAAAACACCGGGCTTAAACTCTGGCTGGGGTAAATCGGCGCACGCATGCGCACTAGCCGCCTCTCCACACTTAGACGTGGTGGAAGGAACAGCCAACTGGACGACCCAAGGCACGGCCAAGAACGGCAGCCGGCGCCTGGGCGCAACAGGAACCGCAGCAGGCTGCTTGCGGCTATGGCGGCGCCGGTTCGTAACAGCCCCGGGACTACAACTCCTCTACCCGTGGAGGGGATCCCACCTTGCTGCCCCGCACCATCAGTCCCGGGCACGGTCCCCAGAGGCAGCGGCGGTGCCACCATCTCATCACCGCAACCCACGGGTGGCGTCACAGTCAATCTCCCTTTACATATTCCCCTTTTGTTGTGGAGCCTGGGATCACAGACCGGGTCACGCCACCGTGATTCCTCTAGAAGCGACCCCATTGGCCCGGCTCTGAGTACCCCCTATCCCTGGGTGACACAATTTTGCGTCACGAACAGGATTCTTACCCCATTTGTGACTTGGATGATGTTCGCCTTGTAATCTGTGAACTGTTTGAAAATTTTGACCTGCCTCCATCTTGCCCACCATTTTTGGCGCCAAAACAACGGCACCATCTTCTTCTTCCCCGAAAACAGCGTGAAGTTGAAGGCCTGCCCCCTGGGAACACGGCCGGAAGGAGTGCTCGGAAAAGACCAAGGGGGAGCGGGCAGAGAAGCGGTGGCATGTAACCAGAACTGTAAAGTGCAGGGACGCCAGGACTCTGCAAAATTCCATTCCTGGACACAAGAGCGGCAAGATGTCACGGCATGCTGCAACCCCGATGACATCATCCCCGGCCCCGGCAGTCCGCCCAGCCGCAACAGAGATGACGTCGGCTCCGGCAGTCCGCCCGGCCGCAACAGAGATGACGTTGGCTCCGGCAGTCCGCCCAGCCGCAATGGAGGCGGCCCCCGTCCTGGAATCTCCCCCACCTGCAGCGCCAGCCGCTCCCAAATACCCCGTCCCGGCTGTGGAACAGTGGGAGTGCACCTGCCGAGAGGAGGAGCAGGCCACTGATTGTTGGGGCTCTCGGCAGTTAGCGAGGCCGGTTGTAGCCGGCGCCGAGGGCATCCGAGTGGGCCTGGCTCCTGAGCAGGAGTCGGAGCAAGGAACCCGTGCCCCGTACTAGGAGCGGCAGCAGTTGTAAAAATGTTGTTTTGTGGACTGGCGGGAAGGACAGTTTAGCAACGTTTAAAGTGATGTGCCTCCCCTTAGGGGGATGAGATGTTTTATGTTTTATATGCATTACATGTTTATTCTTTTTGCAGTTTTTCTGGAAAATAAAAATCCGTCGGTGTCCGCACAGCCCGCGGACGGTCTGTGTTTTACCAAGGGGGAATGTGATGCCCTGGTCAGCCAGGGAGTCACAGAAAGAGTTAAACCTCCTTGGTACCACCTGATCCCACACTGGTACAGTGAGGCAGCCACCCCCTCCCCCCAGTGTAACAAAAAGAGCAGGAGGGGAGGATTTGAGTCAGTCAGTGGAAGGAGAAGGAGAGGAGAGCAGTCAGGGGTTGTGGCTCCTGGGCTGCTGGGGAAGTGGAGAAAGGAGAAAGCCGAGTCTTGGAGCTGAAGTAGAGAGTAGGCTCAGGGACACCTGTAGTGGACCAGGGCAGGATATTGGCCCGCCGGTAGTGTGCACGGGACCCCAGACTTGTGCAAAGAGATGACTTCCCCCGTCCGAAACAGAGAAGGTGCCTCTTAGCTGGAGTGCAGAGGAGAGAGGGCCCTGCTTCTTGTACCGGGTGTACGATCCGAATACCACCGTACCAAAGGCCTACGGACACCGGCAATTTCTGGTTAAGTACTGGACTCTGTGCTTCCTGACCCTACACATGAAAACAGCCTCATCCAACACCAGGACAACTGAACTGTGAGTTTCCTGCTCCCTGCAATCCCCGCCACCACCACAACTCCCAATTGGGCCCCAGGACTACAACTCCCCTACCCGTGGAGGGGATTCCACCTTGCTGCCCCACATCATCAGTCCCGGGCACGGTCCCCAGAGGCAGCGGCGGTGCCACCATCTCATCACTGCAACCCACGGGTGGCGTCACAGACAATCTCACTTTACATATTCCCCTTTTTTTGTGGAGTCTGGGATCACAGACCGGGTCACGCCACCGTGATACCTCTAGAAGCGACCCCATTGGCCCGGCTCTGAGTACCCCCTATCCCTGGGCGACACAAATGCCTGTCCTGCAGGAGGCTGGTGTGGCAGTGGGCCGGTAACGGAGCTGGCTGGAGCAGGTAGCACTCAAGACCCTCCAGGCGCCCGCACTGTCCAGCGAGACTCCCGCTACGCCGGTCAAGATCCTTCAGACCCCCGAATCATCCAGGAGACCCCAGCTACACAGATCAAGTCTCCCGTTACGTGGGCAAGCCGCAGACATCACCAGGCAAGATAGCCAGCCGTGGGTGACCCGTATGCATCAGGCTGTTACCTTTCGCTTGGCTGTGGGGTACCTAATGCGGGGATTGGGATAATATTGGTTTGACCTTAGGATCCAATGCAACTCAGTGACTGTAAGCCACAGAGATGTAGGGTTAGTGGCTAGGGACTACGGACATAGATCCTGACTGGTCCAGATCCTTTCCCATAGTGGGTAATGTGGGTCACGTGTTAGTAGAAGGAATATTAGTTGCCTGCAGTCTGTTATACTGAGAGTTTATTTATTGCTGTTGTTGAGAACTAAGAATACTTTAGTTTTTCCCTTGTGATAAGCAACCCCTGTATTTTCCAACCCCTGCTTGTGAATGAATACATTTTGTAGTGTCACCACTGTGTCTTCCTTCTCTGTGCGCTGCATCTGGATCTTGCACTTCTTACTTTTGATTGAGCACTCCTCCCATCAGCCTAAGGCCCCCTTTACACATCCATTGAAAAAACGCACATGTGTAACATTTCATTTTGACCATCCGTGTAGCTATCCATGTGTATGCGTGTCATCCATGTAAAACTGTGTCATCCATGTAATATCCATGTGTATGTCATGTGTGTGTCATCATTGTGTGTGTGTTATCCATGTATTATCCGTGTGTATGTGTATATAATCCATGTGCCATCCGTCTTCCAATCTTGTGTATGTGTGTCATCCATGTGTCATCCGTGTGCGTGTGTGTCATCCGTATGACATCCGTGTGTCTGTGTGAGTCATCCATGTGACATCAGTGTGCGTGTGTGTCATCTGTATGACATCCGTGTTTACGTGTGTTTCACCTGTATGACATCCGTGTACATGTGTGTTTCATCTGTGTAACATCCGTGTGCATTTGTGTCATCTCTATGACCTCCATGAGTATGTGTGTGTCATCCGTGTGACATCCGTGTGTATGTGTGTGTCATTCATGTGACATCCGTGTACATGTGTGTGTCATCCGTGTGACACATACCCGAAAAAATACATGACACTGAATTTAATATTTTTTTACGTATTAAAGATGTGCAAAGATGGATCACTATATATATTTTACAGCTATTAACAAAATAAATAAATGGAAAAAAACTTACGTAGAGTCCCCCTTATTTCTGATAACCAGCAAAAGTAAAGCAGACAGCTGCAGGCTGATAATATCAGTTTGGGAAAGTCCATGGCTATTGGGCTCTTCTTAGCCTAAAAGTACCAGCCTGCAGCTGCCCAAGAACTGGCGCATCACATTAGATGCCCCAATTCTGGCAATTTGCCTCTGCTCTTGCCCTAGTGAAGTGACAATCGGGGTAATGGGTTTTGAGGTTGATGTTAGCTGGCATCAAGCACAGAGGTTAGTAATGGAAGGTGTCTATCAAAGCACAGCATGACCCAGAGTGACCTGGTGACCCAGCGACCCTGAACAGCGGTATCATTGCTGATGTCAGCGCTGTTCAGAGGCACCAGACCTTGTAAACACTGACGTCAGTCGTCATAAGTTCCTGCTCACTTTTCTCTCTGGACTACGTCGCAACAGATGGGAGTTTTTTATTTGTTGTATATAAAGTGGTGAATGAGGGTAAGTGTCTTGTTTTATTTCTCCATTCTTGTATGTTTGTGGAGGTTTTCAGATATCCTTTGTTACATAGTTACTTAGGTTGAAAAAAGACCCAGGTCCATCTAGCTCAACCTTCCTCCACCAGTTCTACATTTTGTCCCTAAGTCACTTATAACCAATGAAGCTGTGTACTGAGGAAATCATCCAGCCCTGATATAAAAGTTGTTATAGTGTCTGCCATTACTACCTCTTGTGGTCGGCATTCCACAGTCTGACTGCTCTAACTGTAAAGAACCCTTTCCTATTTAGCTGCCGGAATCGCTTTTCTTCCACTAGATTATTGCAAATTTCCTGGACTATGACAGAGCTCCAGCTCTGTAATAAAGAATCAACTTTTTATCTATAAGGATATTGAGTGCTACTCCTTTTTCCTGTTTCTGTGGATCTTGAGACTATGGGTTTGTTGATACCATTTTGGGATAGATAACACATTTACATTCATTATATTTTGATAGATTGGACTTTTATGCATGCGGTGATACCATATGTGCATTTTTCTCTCTTTTATTTTAAATACTAGAAATAGACCCGATGCTGTCGCATCGGGAGTGCGGTGAAAAAAACATCTGTCTATGCTTAGTGGTGCTGACAGGAGCAGTGGTGAGTAGAGATGAGCGAACCGGTCGCGGTTCGGCTCGAGGTTGGCTCGCCGAACGGGGGTCCCGTTCGAGTTCGGTTCGTCGAACGTTCGACGAACCGAACTCGAGCCAATAGGCTATAATGGGAGGCAATCACAAACACATAAAAATGCATGATAAATGTACACAAACAGTTAATAAACATTGCCATAACACTTACCGGTCCCCGCGATCCCTCCTGCACTCTGTCTCCTGCCGCTATTCCATCCGATGATCGCTGAATCCTCCCGTGACCGGCACTGCAAGCAGTGATGCAGGACCTGTCGTGACGTCAAAATAGCCATGTGACCAGTCACGTGGCTATTATCTCATTGGCTACAGACTGGTCACATGACTATGACACGTCATGTAGGACCTGCGAGTGCATCTCTCCGGTACACGGTGCACATATGTGTATCGCCGTGTACCGGCGACATGCTCTAGCACACGGTCGACTCCCCGTTCCGTTAGGGACCGGCTGACACAGCCGGTCATTAACGGAGATCACCGTTGCCATAGCAACGCAGTTAGCGGTGACGTCACCGCTAACCGCAGCTCCGAGAGCACCGTTGCTATGGTAACGCGTCTGTCAGCGTTACCGCTGTTACCGCTGACAGCCAGCACTGATCACTCACGGAGTGAAGGCTGCACGCTGCTTCCCGATTGTAGTGAGGATTGTAGTGAGGATGAGGTTCCCCAGCCCCAAGTGATGAGCTGGTGCACCTCATCCTCACTACAATCGTCACTACTACTACACTAGTGAGGATTGTAGTGAGGATGAGGTGCCCCAGCCCCAAGTGATGGGCTGGTGAACCTCACCCTCACTACAATCCTCACTACTACTACACTAGAAAGAAAGAAGACAGAAGAGCAGGATCGTGGAGGGCTGACAGGGGGTAATAAAGATGGAGTCTCTAATGTGTCTGTGTATTTATTTCTATTAAAGTATTTTTTCTCTGTGTGGTGTCTTTTTTTTAACCCTTTATTGGAGATTCTTAATGGCCGGGTCAAACGTGCCTGACATTAAGAATCTCTGGCTTAATACTGGCAAGTAAAACAAAGCCAGTATTAACTCATGATTACCCAACAAGCCACCCGGCTCCAGGGCTGTTGGAAGAGTTGGATACAGCGCCAGATGATGGCGCTTCTATGAGAGCGCCATTTTCTGGGACGGCTGCGGACTGAAATCCGCAGCAGAGGCGCCCAGAAACCTCGGGCTAACCTGTGCTGCGGATTCCAATCCCCAGCTGCCTAGTTGTACCCGGCTGGACACAAAAATGGAGCAAAGCCCACGTCATTTGTTTTTTAATCATTTCATGAAATAAGTGAAATAATTAAAAAAAATGGGCTTCCCTATATTTTTGGTTCCCAGCCGGGTACAAATAGGCAACTGGGGGTTGGAGGCAGCCCGTGGCTGCCTGCTGTACCTGGCTAGCATACGAAAATATGGCGAAGCCCACGTCATTTTTTTGGTGGGCAAAAAACTTCTGCATACAGTCCTGGATGGAGTATGCTGAGCCTTGTAGTTCTGCAGCTGCTGTCTGCTCTTCTCCATACAGACAGACAGCAGCTGCAGAACTACAAGGCTCAGCATACTCCATCCAGGACTGTATGCAGAAGTTTTTTGCCCCCTGAAAAAATTATGTGGGCTTCGCCATATTTTTGTATGCTAGCCAGGTACAGCAGGCAGGTACGGCTGCCCCCAACCCCCAGTTGCCTATTTGTACCCGGCTGGGAACCAAAAATAAAGGGAAGACCTTTTGTTTATTATTTCATGTATTTCATGAAATAATTAGAAAACAAATGAAGTAGGCTTCGCCCCATTTTTGTGTCCAGCCAGGTACAGCTAGGCAGCTGGGGATTGGAATCCGCAGCACAGGTTGGCCTGAGCTTTCTGGGCCCCACTGCTGCGAATTGCAGTCTGCAGCCGCCTCAGAAAATGGCACTTTCATAGAAGCGCCATCTTCTGGCGCTGTATCCAACTCTTCCAGCACCTGCCTGCTGTATCTGGCTAGCATACAAAAATATGGCGAAGCTCACGTCCTTTTTTTGTAGTTTTTTGGCAAAAAAAATAAAAAATGCTTCCCTGGATTTTCCATTGCCAGTGAAGGTAACACCAAGCAGTGGGGGTTAGCAGCCAGTAGCTGCTTGGATTACCCTTAGCTAGCAATACAAAAAATGCAGCGGGAGCCCATATATATTTTTTTTAATTATTTATTTAAATAACTAAAAATAAAATGGGCTTCCCTGTATTTTGATTGCTGAACATCACAGTGCTGTAAAAATAAATCTTTAAAAAAATGACGTAGCGCTCCGCGGTATTTTTGATTCTCAGCAGATAAAGCAGACAGCTATGGGTTGCCACCCCCATCTGCCTGCCGTTACCTTGGTTGGCAATCAAAATACAGGGAAGCCCATTAATTTTTTCTATTTAAAAAATAGTTAAAAAAAAAAATGACGTTGGGTCCCCCCATTTTTGATAGCCAGCTAGGGTAAAGCAGACGGCTGTAGCCTGAAAACCACAGCTGGCAGCTTTACCGTGGTTGGGGATCCAATGTGGAGGTCCCCTCAGGCTCTTTTTTATAATTATTTTATAAATATTAATAATTACACAATAAAAGTAGGGTCCCCCCCAAATTGGATC
The DNA here is from genome assembly GCF_048569485.1 of Anomaloglossus baeobatrachus. Lineage (NCBI taxonomy): Eukaryota > Metazoa > Chordata > Amphibia > Anura > Aromobatidae > Anomaloglossus > Anomaloglossus baeobatrachus. The sequence continues at coordinate 755,495,374 of NC_134354.1, forward strand.
ACCAGCCAAGGTAAAGCGGACAGCTGTGGTCTGGTATTCTCAGGGTGGGAAGGTCCATAGTTATTGGGCCTTCACAGCCTAAAAATAGCAGGCCGCAGGCACCCCAGACGTGGCGCATCCACTAGATGCGCCAATCCTGGCGCTTCACCCCAGCTCATCCCGTGCCCTGGTGCAGTGGCAAACGGGGTAATAAATCGGGTTGATACTAGCTGTAAAGTCACCTGAGATCAAGCCCAGCAGTTTGTGATGTCATGGCGTCTATTAGATACCCAACATCATAAACTGTCAGTACTAACAAAAAAAAAAAAAAAAAAAAAAATCGACAAAAGAAATTTATTTGAAAAAACAGTCCCCAAAACATTTCCTCTTTCACCAATTTATTGTAAGAAAAAAAATAAAGGGGTCCCACGACGACTCTGGACTGTCTAGAATATCGGGGGGGGAGACACTCAGGGAACGTATCCCCCATTTTCTAGGAGTGCGGACCCTTCATGTGAGGAGTGTGGGTGCAATGAATCTGCACTCACTCTCCCCGGGTCCACAGCAGCAGAGTCCATGTCGTAATGGTTGCTACCAAAGCTGCAATGCCCTGCTCATGAGGTAAGGGCATGCCTAATCAGGAGAACTACTGTAGAGGAAGCTCTGCTCACTGGTATATAGGTGCTCAGAGGTAATAATAGATAAAATTAGTGAGTAACCTCGGCACTCTAAATCTCCCAGACTAAGTCAGTAAGTCACAACGGATAGTAATGCAAAATCACTCTTTATTGGTCCGTATTAAGAAAAAAAATTTTTCATAAGCATATATGTTTTTCTCCAAAACAAGTTACAAATGACGTTTCGGCCTGAGCCTTCGTCAGATTGGACTTATCTGCATGTAATCATGAAAAATGACAATAATCAGTATCACATAAGAATGAGAGAACAATAACATAAATTCGAACAATGTAGAGGTACAATTGGGATGCAGCAAAAAAATTGCAACACAGCAAGAAATGAAACACATGATACAAATGTCATAATACAGTACAAGGACAATATAGTAATGACAAATATGGGGTCAGAGTAGGCTTAGACAGCTCTGGTACGAAAGAGATGTCAATCATAAAGTAACATGTGCAGTAGGTGTAGAGCTACAGTATGCATGGCAGAGCTAATGGGTAGACCGACCATAGAAAAAGAACGGAGAAAAAGTGGAGAAAAAGTGGAGAAAAAGTGGAGAAAAAGTGGAGAAAAAGTGGAGAAAAAAATGGAGAAAAAGTGGAGAAAAAGTGGAGAAAAAGTGGAGAAAAAAATGGAGAAAAAGTGGAGAAAAAGTGGAGAAAAAGTGGAGAAAAAGTGGAGAAAAAGTGGAGTAAAAATGTAGAAAAAGTGGAGAAAAAGTGGAGAAAAAGTGGAGAAAAAGTGGAGTAAAAATGGAGAAAAAGTGGAGAAAAAATGGAGAAAAAAATGTAGAAAAAGTGGAGAAAAAGTGGAGAAAAAATGGAGAAAAAGTGGAGAAAAAGTGGAGAAAAAGTGGAGAAAAAAATGGAGAAAAAGTGGAGTAAAAATGGAGAAAAAGTGGAGAAAAAATAGAGAAAGAAATGGAGAAAAAAATGGAGAAAAAGTGGAGAAAAAGTGGAGAAAAAGTGGAGAAAAAGTGTTGAAAAAATGGAGAAAAAAATGGAGAAAAAGTGGAGAAAAAGTGGAGAAAAAGTGGAGAAAAAGTGGAGAAAAAGTGGAGAAAAAGTGGATTAAAAATGGAGAAAAAGTGGAGAAAAAGTGGAGTAAAAATGGAGAAAAAGTGGAGAAAAAGTGGAGAAAAAAATGGAGAAAAAGTGGAGAAAAAGTGGAGAAAAAGTGGAGTAAAAATGGAGAAAAAGTGGAGGAAAAAATGGAGAAAAAAATGGAGAAAAAGTGGAGAAAAAGTGGAGAAAAAATGGAGAAAAAATGGAGAAAAAGTGGAGAAAAAGTGGAGAAAAAAATGGAGAAAAAGTGGAGAAAAAGTGGAGTAAAAATGGAGAAAAAGTGGAGAATAAATGGAGAAAAAAATGTAGAAAAAGTGGAGAAAAAGTGGAGAAAAAGTGGAGAAAAAGTGGAGAAAAAAATGGAGAAAAAAATGTAGAAAAAGTGGAGAAAAAGTGGAGAAAAAATGTAGAAAAAGTGGAGAAAAAGTGGAGAAAAAAATGGAGAAAAAGTGGAGAAAAAGTGGAGTAAAAATGGAGAAAAAGTGGAGAATAAATGGAGAAAAAAATGTAGAAAAAGTGGAGAAAAAGTGGAGAAAAAGTGGAGAAAAAAATGGAGAAAAAGTGAAGAAAAAGTGGAGAAAAAATGGAGAAAAAGTGGAGAATAAATGGAGAAAAAGTGGAGAAAAAGTGGAGAAAAGTGGAGAAAAAATGTAGAAAAAGTGAAGAAAAAGTGGAGAAAAAATGGAGAAAAAATGGAGAAAAAAAATGTAGAAAAAGTGGAGAAAAAGTGGAGAAAAAAATGGAGAAAAAGTGGAGAAAAAGTGGAGAAAAAGTGGAGAAATAGTGGAGCACCCTTTGGTGCCTTTCATGTGGCACTAAGGGGTGCTTAGCTTTGTATTTAGCCAAAAAAATGAAAAAAAAATGACGTAGGGTTCCCCCTAGTTTTGTAGCCAGCTAGGGTAAAGCAGACGGCTGCAGCCTGCAGACCACAGCTGGCAACCTCACCTTGGCTGGTAATCCAAAACTGAGGGCACCCCACGCTGTTATTTTAAATTAAATAAATAATTAAAAAAAAAAAACACGTAGGGGTCCCCCAAAATTGGATCACCAGCCAAGGTAAAGCAGACAGCTGGGGCCTGATATTCTCAGACTAGGGAGGTCCATGGTTATTGGACTCTCCCCAGCCTAAAAATAGCAGGCCGCAGCCGCCCCAGAAGTGGCGCATCCATTAGATGCGCCAAACCTGGTGCTTCGCCCCAGCTCATCCCGCGCCCTGGTGCGGTGGCAAACGGGGTAATATATGGGGTTAATACCAGATGTGTAATGTCACCTGGCATCAAGCCCTGGGGTTGGTGAGGTCAGGCGTCTATCAGATACCCGACATCACCAACCCAGTCAGTAATAAAAAAAATAGACGACAAACACATTTTTATTTGAAAAAACACTCCCCAAAACATTCCCTCTTTAACCAATTAATTAGAAAGAAAAACAAATCCAGGTCTGGTGTAATCCAAGGGGTTGCCATGACGATCCACACTGTCCCAGTCAATGAAGAGCAGGATGTTCCCCATTGGCTGGGAGAGCAATGCAGTGACCTGAGCTAACATCAATGGGTCAGCCCAGGTCACTGCAGGGGGATGACAAGTGCTGCTGTCAGCGAGGTACATTACCTGCGCTGATCTCCAGCACACTGACAGCCCCTGTCACTGAGTTCAATGACCGGCGTCTTCACACCAAGTATCGCGAGAGGCCCGTGACGTCACCGCTAGTCAGTCTCGGGTCGGAAGCGAGAGGTGATGTGACAAGCGGCAGCCATGGAGGACAGTGACAGCGCTGAGGTCGGGATGGCGGGACTTCATCACCGCAGGTAAGCCGAGCGGGACCATGTGTGTGTGTGTGTGTGTGTGTGTATGTGAGTGTGTGTGTGTGTGTGTGTTTGTGTGTGTGTGTGTGTACGTGTGTACATGCCGCGGGCAGGAGGGGGCGGAGTGAGCTGAGCGGGGAAGTGTGGGCTTCCTGCACGTAACTAAGATAAACATCGGGTTACTAACCAAAGCGCTTTGCTTGGATACCCGATGTTTATCTTGGTTACCAGCTTCTGGCAGGCTGCCAGCGATGGCTCCTGCACACTGTAGCTGTAAAAAGCCCTGCTTTTTGCTGCTAGAACCGTTCTCGAACGTATCTAGAACTATCGAGCTTTTGCAAAAAGCTCGAGTTCTAGTTCGATCTCGAACAGCCCCCAAAATCACTCGAGCCTAGAACTGGAGAACCACGAACCGCGAACCGCGCTCAACTCTAGTGGTGAGTGGGGCTGGGGGCATGCAGATTTGGTGAGGGGGGCTGGAGGCATTCAGATCTGGTGGGGGGCATACAGATCTGGTGGGGAGGCTGGGGGGCATACAAATCTGGTGGGGGGGCTGGGGGCATACAAATATGGTGAGGGGGCTGTGGGCATACAAATCTGGTGGGGGGGCTGGGGGCATACAGATCTGGTGAGGTGGGCTGGGGGCATACAGATCTGGTGAGGTGGGCTGGGGGCTTACAGATCTGGTGAGGTGGGCTGGGAGCTTACAGATCTGGTGGGAGGTGGTCTGGGGGCATACATATCTGTTGGGTGGGTGGGGGTCCTACAGATCTGGTGAGTGGGGTGGGGGTCCTACAGATCTGGTGGGGTGCTAGGGTCCTACAGATCTGGTAGGGGGGCTGGGGGCATACAGATCTGGTGGGGGGGCTGGGGGCATACAGATCTGGTGGGGGGACTGGGGGCATACAGATCTGGTGGTGGGGCTGGGGGCATACAGATCTGGTGGGGGGGCTGGGGGTATACAGATCTGGTGGGGGGGCTGGGGGTATACAGATCTGGTGGGGTGGCTGAGGGGCATACAAATCTGGTGGGGGGGCTGGGGGCATACAAATATGGTGAGGGGGCTGTGGGCATACAGATCTGGTGAGGTGGGCTGGGGGCATACAGATCTGGTGAGGTGGGCTGGGGGCTTACAGATCTGGTGAGGTGGGCTGGGAGCTTACAGATCTGGTGGGGGGGACTGGGGGCATACAGATCTGGTGGGGGGCATACAGATCTGGTGGGGAGGCTGGGGGGCATACAAATCTGGTGGGGGGGCTGGGGGCATACAAATATGGTGAGGGGGCTGTGGGCATACAAATCTGGTGGGGGGGCTGGGGGCATACAGATCTGGTGAGGTGGGCTGGGGGCATACAGATCTGGTGAGGTGGGCTGGGGGCTTACAGATCTGGTGAGGTGGGCTGGGAGCTTACAGATCTGGTGGGAGGTGGTCTGGGGGCATACAGATCTGTTGGGTGGGTGGGGGTCCTACAGATCTGGTGAGTGGGGTGGGGGTCCTACAGATCTGATGGGGTGCTAGGGTCCTACAGATCTGGTAGGGGGGCTGGGGGCATACAGATCTGGTGGGGGGGCTGGGGGCATACAGATCTGGTGGGGGGACTGGGGGCATACAGATCTGGTGGTGGGGCTGGGGGCATACAGATCTGGTGGGGGGCCTGGGGGTATACAGATCTGGTGGGGGGGCTGGGGGTATACAGATCTGGTGGGGGGCTGGGGGTATACAGATCTGGTGGCGGGCTGAGAGTATACAGATCTGGTGGGGGGACTGGGGTCATACAGATCTGGTGGGGGGGCTGGGGTCATACAGATCTGGTGGGGGGGACTGGGGGCATACAGATCTGGTGGGGGTATACAGATCTGGTGGGGGGGCTGGGGGTATACAGATCTGGTGGGGGTATACAGATCTGGTGGGGGGGCTGGGGGTATACAGATCTGGTGGGGGGGCCGGGGGTATACAGATCTGGTGAGGTGGGGGGGTTGGGGGTATACAGATCTGGTTGGGGGGGGCTGGGGGCATACAGATCTGGTGGAGGGAGGCTGATGTCCTCTGCAGCAATGAGCACATTGTTTAGTAATGTGCTCCTGCTGGTTCCCTTCTGTCCCCTATTATGCCATGTCTCACCTGTCCTCCGTGCCCGCAGATCCTCCAGCTGCAGCAGACAGACTCCTCCGTGATAGCGTGCGGTGTACGGAGCGGCCGCTGCAGGTTGATGTCCTGGCTTTACTGCAGTTGAATGCTTTATAGCGCCACAAAGCATTCAACTGCAGTAAAGGGCTGACAGCAGAATCGGCGACGGCCCCGGACAGGTGAGTATACAGCAGTGTGTGTGGCTGTGTTGTGTGCATGTGCGCTGTGTGTGTATGTGCTCGGTGTATCTATGTGTGTCTGCTGTGTGTGTATGTGTGTATGTGTACGTGCAGTGAGGACCCGGAAGGTGGATCATCGTTTGAACTGCGGCTGCGCAACGGACATTGCCGCAGTGCATCACGGAATAGGGGAACAGACAGAACTGGTGATTATGTAAGTAGATTTTTATTTATAATGTGGGGAAAAGGTGGGTGAATTGAACTTATGTTTTGTTTTTTGTTTTTACTTTTTACTGCATTTGTTGGACTACTTAGTGGACTACAGCCTGAGTTTCAAGATCCCTGTCTGTCATCGATAACCCATCGACATAGCTGTTGGAGGCAGATCCTGGCTGTGTGCATTGCAGCTGACGGTGGCCACTTTAAGCATGAAAGTTAAATGAGCGCCATATGCGTGACCAGCATTCAATGTTTTGGGGGGGTCATGGGTTTCATATAGCATTTCTGTATGCAAGGTGTCAATTCGTATTGAATTGATGATGACCTACAACCTTGTAATTCACTTTTTTTCTCTATCTCGTTCCGTTTTCAAGATAAAAATGCTAACTCCGTTGTTTTCCACCAGATGGCGCTATAGGTGGTTTCATTGCATAGCGCATGGCTACTTTACTATACCTAGACACCACTTCTATGCCTATAGCTGCCGCCGTTCTCAAGTTAATGGCGGTGGACAGGATATGGGTGGACACAATGTAAAGGAAGAAAAAGAAGACAAGAGGCCCTGAACAGCTTCTGTCTTCTCCTCAGGGTAAAGATCTGCTTCTGTTCTGACTCTGAATATTTTATGTTCAAAGTAACTCAACTTTTTAAAAGTTTTAGAACTGTAAAATATCAATAGACGTCATACCTCACTGATCCCTTGTAGCACTCAGGAAGGCAACGGCAAACAATCTGCAGGGGATTGATAATTTATGTATTACTTATTTCATTATTTTGTAACATTTTAAGTGTTAGTAAAGTTTTTTAGGCTGTACTCACATGTCCTGTAACCATCTGTTAGAAGGGATCCTGCAGAGATCCAAAGTGATTGCAGCCGGATCCATTTTTTAACACAACTTTTTTGTCCGTTGGTAAATAACTGATGTCTGCCAGATCCATTTTTTTAACATGGGAATCTATGGAGAATGAATCCATTAACGGATTGCTATTTATCTTCCACTGGAAACTGATCTTGTAAGAAAAAAAAATGGATCCATTACAAATGCAACAATAATGGATGACCAAATAGCAATCTATTAAAGGATCCGTCCTCCATAGATTGCCATGTTAAAAAAAAAAATGGATTCGGCAGACATTAGTTATTTAACAACAGACAAAAAAGTTGATTTTTCAGACGTTTTTCCGAATGGATCTTTGCAGGATCTGTTTTAATGGATGATTACAGGACATGTGAACTCAGCCTAAAGGCCTCTTTACACGCTGCAATATCGGTACCGATATCGCTAGCGTGTGTTCCCGCCCCCATCTGTTGTGTGACACGGGCAAATCGCTGCCCGTGTTGCACAACATCGCCCGGACCCGTCACACTACTTACCTGCCTAGCGACGTCGCTGTGACTGGCGAACCGCCTCTTTTCTAAGGGGGCGGTCCGTGCGGCGTCACAGCGATGTCACTAAGCGGCCGCCCAATAGAAGTGGAGGGGTGGAGATGAGCGGGACGTAACATTCCGCCCACCTCCTTCCTGCCGCATTGCAGGTAAGGAGAGGTTCCTCGTTCCTTCGGCATCACACATAGCGATGTGTGCTGCCATAGGAGCGACGAACTACTTCGTACCTGCAGCTCCAACGAGATTTGAGAATGGACCCCCATGTCACCGATGAGCGATTTTGCACGTTTTTGTGACGATGCAAAATTGCTCATAGGTGTCACACGCAACGGCATCGCTAATGCGACCGGATGTGCCTCATAAATTCCGTGACCCCAACGACTTCGCATTAGTGATGTTGCAGCGTGTAAAGCCCGCTTTAGGCCTCTTTCACACGTCTGTGAAAATCACGTACGTTTTTTACGGACGTGTCAAAGGTGTGTATTGTCCTCCGTGTGCCGTGTTTGTGGCACACGTGTGTGGTATCCGTGATAACACACGAAGAACGGGAACCTTCTGCTCACCTGTCCCTGGCATTGCTGTCCGTGGTGCTGATCTATGGTCTCCGGTCCTGCCGACTCCCTGCTGCTGCTGCTTCTGGCCGCAGTGGAGTGAATATGCAATGAGCATAATGAGCGGGGGTCGGAAGTGTGACAGCAGCGGCAGAGACAGCAGGGCTGGAGAAGGTGAGTATAGAAATTCATTTAAATTCACAGACACGTGTGTTTTCTCCAGTGCGTGTCACACGGATCACATCCGTGCAGTCCGTGTGACACCTGTGATGCTGGAGAAAAATTGACATGTGTACGTGTGGAGCACACGGGCACACATATGCTCCACACGGACACACGGTCCATGGCAAAACACGCATGTGAGCACAGACCCATTGATTTTAATGGGTCTACGTGTGCCCGTGAGGAAAAGGACCAAACACGTACCGGAGACACGGGCGTGAGAAGGAGGCCTTAGATGGCTGAAAAACCCATTTAATTAATTTCTTCTCGCTGCCCTCTGCTCCTGCTGAAACTTTTCCACATAACACTTGAAAAAGTTTCTTCCGCTGAAACTGAAACTTTTCACTTTTACTTTTTTTGTTCCTAATTTCCACAGCTCCTGTCCATCTAACCAATGCAGGACATAAATAGCGCCTAATCATTAATAACTAGGAATTTCTCAATCAAAAGCGTAACTCTAAAAATCAGCATCAAATTCAACAATTCTCCATAGTAGGGAAAAAAAGAACCAAGAGAAGAATCGCTAATAATTGAATTCATTATGTGTGCAGAGCTGGTAGAGGGAGTCAAGCAGCTGCCAGGTGAACGGATACAGTAGACTAATGTAAAGTGATTCACAATGTAAAGTTCATTAGTCTCAATGAGCAATTGTCAGGCATTGCTATCAATAGCTTTCAAGACAAGACCGCGGCCTTCACGCTTAACTAGTGGATTTTTGTCTCACGGAGAATATAATCTGGAAGACCTAAGTGTCTCAATGAGATTATGAAAAACAAAAAACAAAGAAAATTAAATTTTCCAATGTTTTACATTGTTAACCCCTCAATGCCTTTCATTGCACAGCAAACGATGCAAAGAGTACTGGAAAAATGATACACAAAAGTTTTTAGAGTGAAGCTTTAAGGGCGCTTTACATGCTACAATATATCTTACGATGTGTCGGCGGGGTCACGTCGTAAGTGACGCACATCCGGCATCGTAAGCTACATTGTAGCATGTAACAGCTACATGGGATTGCGATTGAACGGTAAAACGTTCATCGCACGCACGTCGTTCAATTCCTAAAAATTGAACGTCAGGTTGTTCATCGTGCCCAGGGTAGCACACATCACAGTGTGTGACACTCCGGGAACGATGAACAGATCTTACATGCGTCCAGCGGCTCCCGGCCGGTAATGCGGAAGGAAGAGGTGGGCGGGAAGTTTACGTCCCGCTCATCTCCGCCCCTCCGCTTCTATTGGCCGGCTGCCGCGTGACGTCGATGTGACGCCGAACGTCCCTCCCACTCCAGGAAGTGGATGTTTGCCGCCCACATCGAGGTCATATGGACAGGTAAGTACGTGTGACGGGAGGTTACTCGTTTGTGCGACACGTTCAACAAATTGAACGTGCCGCACATACGATGGGGACGGGTACGATCGCATACGATATCGTATGCTGGATCGTATGGTGTAAAGCAGGCTTTACGATTAGTGATGGGTGGACCCGGACTGTAAAAGTCCAGATCCGCGTGGTTTCAAAGTTACCCAAGTGCCGGACCCAGGTCCGAAATTCCAGGTGTTGATCCGAATCCGGCAACTCGGGAAATGGAAAAAAAAATAAAGGAAGAATGAAGAAAATAAGAATGAAGCAAGAGCACGGCTGTACACTACTCCCGTAGCCGCCCATTCACTTTCGAGGCCGCACAATAGGCTCATGCATATGCACTGCTTTCCCTGCCCACCGGAATCTGTGATTGGTTGCAGTCAGAGAGCGCCCCCAGCCTGTCTGATGCTTCCAATCACAGGCGCTGTCTGCAGGTCTATACTGTAAAAATAAAATATTTGGTATAGGGTCCCCATATTATGATACCCAGCACAGATAAAGCCTACGAGTACAGACTGCAGCCCTCTGCCGTGCACTTATCTTGGCTGTGTATCAAAACAAAAGGAACCGCAGGCGACTTTTTTTTTTTATTTAAATAAATAATTTAGAAAAACAGCGTGCTGTCTCCCCAATTTTGATACCCAGTCATGAGAAAGCCCAACAGCTGGGGGCTGGTATTCTGAAGCTGGGGAAACTCATGCATATTGGGCCGCCTCCCAGCCTAAAAATTGCATCCTGCAGCCACTCAAAATTGTCCAAACCATTAGATGCGACAATCCCAGCACTTTACCCAGCTCTTCCCAATTGCCCTGTTGCAGTGGGAATTGGGGTAAGATAGGGTTAATAACAGCCCACAACTGCCATTAAGTCCTAGATTAGTAATCGGGAAGGTCTATTAGAAGCCCCATTACTAACCTGTAACTGAAAGTAAATAAACACAAACACCAAAAAAATCTTTTACTTGAAATAAAATACAAAAACATGCCCTCTTTCACCACTTTATTAACCCCAAAAGCCCACCCTCCAGGTCCTACATAATCCACATGATATCCCATGATGATTCTAGCTCTGCTACATCTGAATCTCAGAGCGAGAGCCATAAAACATGACCACTTGCTGTGAAATTCAGGCCTCAAGTAAAGTCAACTGCGCAGTCAGAGGAGATGTCACTCAGGTGATTACCGGTCACCTCACCAGTAGAGGACTCTAGCTGTGACCGCACATCACCTGAGCGATGTCACCACTAGTCACTGCCTGCGATACTATAGATCTCAGTGACGAGCACTGACAGTAATGAACTTAGCTAACCTCATGATGTCTGCTACATGGAACATGACCACCTGCTGCGTACTCCAAGCAGAGACTGAGCCATATGATCAGCTGGGATGTCAGGTTATTTGCGGTCACAGCTGGAGGTTCCCATGGTCCTCCACCTGTGACCACAGGTAACTCGATCTCGGGGGACCTCAGGTTCACATACCTGCATCTCCTGGCAGAAAACTGCTTTTTTTGTCAAGAGATACAGATTTGGTGCTGAAATATTTACACCATATTCTTGCACCCAATCCACACCGCCTGGCAAAAAAACGCGACATTTCCTCATCATTCCGCATGCCTGCTTCTATTCCCCATCTCTTCTACCACAATTTTTAATAGCCAGATTCTGGTCCGTATAGACTTATATGGGGACCGTTGTCCGGCTAGATATCCATAATTAATTCTGGGCTGGATCGCATTTTTTTTAAACCGGTTAGGTCCGCCGGTCCTAGTTATCTGTGTGTCTGAATAACACTACTTTTAAGTCTACAATCAAAATTAATCATAGTTCCACAGACAGCGCTTTATGGTCAGAAAAGAACCAATAGACTAATGCGGTTTCTAAGAAGTGATGAAGTACAACCCTCCATCAAAGAGAAGGAAGTTACAGTCAATATGGGGCGTTATATCAATCCGTATCAAGTTATGTTTATGGGAAAATCAAAAAGGTTTTAATCTAGGGATAAGGGGACATTAAACCATTTTTTTTTATAAATTATTTTTTGTGCAAGTAGTAATAAACTAAAGAAAGAAAAATAGTAATAAAATAAAGAAATTAAAATTTTAATATTTTCATAATATCAGTCCAATATATTGATCGAGGAGTGGGCTGGCTTTGCTATTGAAATAATCAGCCATTCAGAATCCTTCACACATTGCTCCAGTTCTGTATCAATGCAGGAAATGCTGCCTTTGTGGAGCACAAAATCGGAAGCAAAGTGGCCAAAGATTAGACAGCTAGCAGAAGAATGTGGAATCTGATACTACGAAAGTATTAGTAAGTTATATACCGTATTTTTTGGACTATAAGACGCACCGGACCATAAGACGCACTTTGGTTTTAGAGGAGGAAAATAGGAAAATTAAATTTTAAGCAAATAGTGTGGTCAAGACACACTGTTATGGGGCGTGGATCTGCTGTTGAAACTGTAATGGGGTAATGTCTCCAAATTCTCTACTAAGGTACCCCATCCTGGTAATGATCCTCCTGCCTTGTATATGATCCCCATCCTTGTATATACTGTATGTCCCTCATCCTGGTATAGCCCCCATCCTTATAAATACCCCCATCCTGATAAATACCCCCATCCTGCTCTGTACCCTCATTCTGCTATATACCCCCCCCATCCTGCTATATACCCCCATCCTGGTATATCGCTGCATCCTGTGGCACACAAAAAAATAAACATTTATACTCACCTTTCTTCACTCCAGCAGCATCGCTCGTCCTCCTGTCTGTGTCAGCAACAGCACCGCTGACCTGTGTGGAGCCGTCACCGTTCCCTGCAGCATCGTGATGTCCTCCTGTCTGCCGGCCCACTGATGTGTATGGAGAGCGGTGCGCACAGGGATGACGTCATCGCTCTGCTCACCGCTATCTACACAGATCAGCAGGCCGACAGACAGGAGGACATTGCGATACTGCAGGGAACGGTGAGTATGACGTACTTATTCACTGCCCCATGTGCTGATGATGATACGTGGGGGCCGTGAATATAGCCACACATTATCACTCCAGGCTGTAGTTGCCAGGGGTGATCACGCGGGACGGCTGTTTATTATGCTCGCATAAACCGCCCATCATCCCGCTCACCTGTCAGCACCGGCTTTAGCGCTGAGAGATGATGGGCGGGAGGATGCATGCATAAGAAATGAGCGGGCCCACGTACTACAGTCTGCGCATGGCGCCGATGACCCGCTCCACCACAGCACCCTCATTCTCCGTAGCCATGCCCTACATTCAGACTATAAGACACACACCCCGACTTTCCCCCAACATTTGGGGGAAAAAATGTGCATCTTATAGTCAGAAAAATACGGTAACCAGGATCAGGACTAGACTAACTGAAGTAAGTAGGTGCAGGGTATGGTTCCATTTGATAGATTGCTCCCCCAACTAGTCGGCCTCCTAGCAGCGGATGGTCTGCCGCCATATACTGACTTTTCAAATATAATTTCTCAATATTTTTGTTTGTTGTAATACCTTTTTAAAGGAAAAAAAAGAGAAACATATTCTTAGTATTACGAGGGTCTGCTGATATGTTTTTGGCTTTACCCAGAAAGAAACGAGACAGGATGATGAAGCTTTACATTTCTTCCTCATACTCTCCACAGATGACAACACACTTCTTACATCGGTAGTCCAAGTTCTGTAAACCTAGCAAAAAGAAGGATTTCAGTTGTGCCTCAAACTAGGCATACGTAGCAGCCATGGCATCAGAAATGGTGTGAAATTTGGTCCCCTTGAGGTGTTTCTTCAGGTTTGGAAACAGATTATAGTCGAAGGGAGCTAGATCTGGTGAATAAGGTGGGTGGTCACCAGCTGGAAGCCCAGCTCTGCCAGTTTTGCCGTGGTCGGTTGTGCAGTGTGAGCGAAGGCATTGTCATGCAGGAAAAAGATTCCTTTGGACAGCTTGCCGTGCCTTTTGGCCTTCAGAGCTGCCTTCAATTGGTCTAAAAGCTCAATGTAATACCTTGCATTGATGGTGGAACCCTTTTGAAGGTAGTCCACTAGCAGCACGCCCTCCTTATCCCAGAACACAGACGCCATCACCTTAGTGGCTGATTTCTGCACCCTGAACTTCTTTGGATGAGGAGAACCTCTGTGCCTCCACTCTTTTGACTGCTCCTTGTTTTCAGGGTTGTACAAATAAATCCAGGTCTCATCCATAGTGACCAGTCGTTCCAGGATGTTCTTATCAGTCCGGAAACGCTGACAAATGGACTGGGATGTTTTCACTCGCATGCTTCTCTGATCTGTTGTCAGACATTTGAGGACCCACTTTGCAGAAGCTTCCTCATGTCCAAATGTTCATGGATAATGACACAAATACGTTCATGGGAAATCCCCATGATGTCTGCTATTGCTTTAGCTGAAATTCATGGATTCTCCAATATGAGGTTGTGCGCAGCATCGACAATCTCCGGAACAACAAACGCTCTCGGTCGTCCAGGACGTACCTCATCATTGGGGCTGAAGTCGCCAATTTTAAATTTGGCAACCCAGTTCTTAACTATGGAATATGAAGGGCATTGATCCCCCAATGTCTGCGACATATCACCATGAATATCCTACGTGGACTTTCCTTGTAGAAACAAGAATTTTATCCCTCCTCTGCTCTCTGTTGCTGTGAATATCGCATTAGACTCCGCCATTTTGTTTTCCCGCGTGCGTAGAACACTGTTGCCATAAGCAACAAACACAACATTTTTAAAACATATATTTGACACACAAGGCTTTCATGTGATAGAACATTCGTATAAAGACTTGTCAGCAGCCCCTCGTACAATAACATTTAATTAGGCTCAAATCAAGCCTAAGTTTACGTTTTTGCAAGAAACTTATGGAAAAACAGAAAACTCTAATAAGGCTTCCATGAAAATGTCGAGTTGTCACTGAATGCAAAATCTAAATGTCAGGTTTTTTTAGATGTGCTTCAGATACTAACGACCCAAAGTAAAATGATCTTCCTGTGTTACTAGTGTCTAGGTTTGAGCAAATGTTTTAAAATTTAATTTGCCAGTTTCATCAATTTTTTCCAAAAAATTTGATTGGCAGTTAATCGATTTGATGAGAACCAAAAGTACTGCAAAGCCTCCTATTGCCCTATAAAGAAGCGTATAACACTCAGGTCTCCTAGGACTCAATCCAACTTCTTTTAACCTCTTTAATAGGAATCTGTCAGCAGGTTTTGCAATGTAATCGGAGAACAGCATGATGTAGGGACAGAGTACCTGATTCTAGCTTTGTAATTTACTAGGATGCTTTTTGTTTCAATAAAATCAGTGTTTTATCAGCAGGAGATTATAACTATGTAACTCCCCAGCAGCGGTCAAACCGCTCGGATCTGGGGGGATGATTGCTCGTGGCTCGAGGGTCTCCGGACCCGGAGCTAAGGGTCACACCCAAATAAAGGAGGGGGTATTTACAGGGGAGATATAGATTGGGACGCCACCCGTGGTGTACGGTAATTGTGAGTACGGCCGCTGCCGTTGGGAGTATCTGGGGTGATGGAGTGGGGCAGAAAAACGACGTTACCCTCCACGGGTAGGGGATAGGCCCCGGGACTCTGAATGGTGATATGGGGTGGTGGGGGAGCGCAGGCTCGCTGGTTGCAGGGGGTTAATCAGGTACTCACTCAGCAACAAAGCAGACGCTGACAACAGGGTAAACCAAGTCTCTGGGTGCGCTGTCTCCTGAGGGGGAGCTCGTCCGGGTCCCGTCCCCTGCAGCACTGCCTGGTGGTCCGTGACCTGCCTCCTGGCACAGTATTTTAGAGTGTCCTTTGTGGCCCGTCAGCTTGGAGCTTTTCGGGCCCCGCTCCCCACTGTGGATAAGTAGAAGAGCTTGCTCTCAGGGGCTCACGCTTTGGGATTTCAGTGGGCTACTTGTTTGGAAAGCCCTATCCCCCTCGTTGCGCTAGTGTCTCCGATCTCTGAGCTTCATGGGAACAGTCTGTAGAGGTCCAGTCCTCCGCAGGTTAATTGCCGGGTTGCCTGACGCTTCCCCCCGACCTAGGGTCCGTGTATCCCATTGTGCCTTCGGTCCCGGACCGGTGATTAGGCCCAGGCTGCTGACCGTCCACCAAGACCGGTCCTGGCACCTAGCCTCAATCCCCTGCGTCCGGGGGTCCGACTCCTCTAGGTCGAGACCACCGTCTGAGACCTAGTCTGCTTCTCCCCTGGGAGCTACAACTCCCAGCTTCCTCAGAGCTCCTCACAGCTCGAGGGCTACCACTGCACTGACTTGACACTTCCCACCCCCCTGCCTGACCCCTAGGTGGGCGGCCCTATTCCTGCTTAAGCAGCCCACTGGTGTGCCTGACACGGTGTGGTGCAAGCTGTATGTAGGATTTGTAAATGCTGATGGAGGCAGCACTGCAGGATGGAGATCCAGAACCATGGGGGGTTGACTCCTGCACGGGGAGAGAGAGATTGTGCAGAACCCTGTGACGACCTGACTAGTCCAGGGCGTCACAACTAGAGGACTGGCTGTCTCATGCCATGTAGTCATCCTGCTTTTTATAACCCCACCTGACCAATGATTGTCAGCTTTCTGCCTATGCATAGTGTACACAAAAATCTGTTAATCAGTGAGAACTGGTAGATCTGCAGCAGATAAAACTATGACTAGCAAAACTGCAGCCCAGTAAGTGACACATTACTTGAATCAGGGTCTCTACATCATGCTTCCCTCAGATAACAGCAAAAACCTGGTGGTAGATTCCCTTTGACTCAAACACTAAATTAGTAAGATCAAAATGGCCTCAACATATATGATTATAAACAGCTGGTAAATGGTGGTAGCCAAAAGCCTGTTTAATAACATACTGCACTGTTGGACACTTTATGCTAAAATAAAAAAATGTAAAAAAAATATCTCTTTTTGGTAATTGCCAAGATGCAGTTTAAATACGGGCAATTCATTAGTAAAAAGCTATGGTCTAAAAATTATCCCTTTTTGAGGGGTAATAACAATCTTGTTTGTTCAATGAATAAACAATATATTTTTAACAAGCCATTAAAAACTATCTATTTTTGGAGGACAGCAACCGGTTTGCTGTTTAAAAAGTTTTTTAAAAAAATCCCAAAATTATGTATTTTTCGGGGGAGCAATTTCAGATTTCTTACATTTACTTTGTGCAGGGTAAGTTTCCCAGCAGTAATATAATCTAATATATAAACCTGAGTGTATGTATGTGTGTGTATGTACAGTACAGACCAAAAGTTTGGACACACCTTCTCATTCAAAGGCTATGTGCCCACGCTGCGGATTTACCGCGGATTTTGCCGCGGATTTGCCGCGGATTTACCGCGGATTTTCCGAAAATCTGCAGCAGCGGCACTTCCAAGCCATTTCAATGGCATTTTGGAAATGCTGTGTCCATGCCGCGGATTTTTCCGCGGCGGATTTTGATCCGGAAAAATCTGCAGCATGTCAATTATTGTTGCGGATTTTGGTGCGGATTTTGGGTATAGAATGGGGAAAAAAAAAAAAATCCGCATCAAAATCCGCAGCAAATTCGCAGTAAATCCACTGTAAATCCGCGGCAAATCCGCGGCAAAAATAAGGTGCGGATTTGCCGCGAAAGTCGCGGATTTTCATGCAGAAAAATCCGCAGGTACATTCTACCGTGGACACATAGCCAAAGAGTTTTCTTTATTTTCATGACTCTGAAAATTGTAGATTCACATTGAAGACATCAAAACTATGAATTACCACATGTGGAATGAAATACTTAACAAAAAAGTGTGAAACTGAAAATATGTCTTATATTCTAGGTTCTTCAAAGTAGCCACCTTTTGCTCTGATTACTGCTTTGCACACTCTTGGCATTCTCTTGATGAGCATCAAGAGGTAGTCACCGGAAATGGTTTTCACTTCACAGGTGTGCCCTGTCAGGCTTAATAAGTGGGATTTCTTGCCTTATAAATGGGATTGGGACCGTCAGTTGTGTTGTGCAGAAGTCTGGTGGATATTTGCTATTTCAGTGTCATATATCTAATAACTGATGGACTCAGTAATATTTCTGGATTGAAATGAGGTTTATTGTACTAACAGAAAATGTGCAATCTGCATTTAAACAAAATTTGACCGGTGCAAAAGTATGGGCACCCTTATCAATTTCTTGATTTGAACACTCCTAACTACTTTTTACTGACTTACTGAAGCACTAAATTGGTTTTGTAACCTCATTGAGCTTTGAACTTCATAGGCAGGTGTATCCAATCATGAGAAAAGGTATTTAAGGTGGCCACTTGCAAGTTGTTCTCCTATTTGAATCTCCTATGAAGTGTGGCATCATGGGCTCCTCAAAACAACTCTCAAATGGAGGAGTGGCATAAGGTCACCCAAAAGCAGCGTGAAAACTGGTGGAAAGCAGCCAAGACGCACGAAAGCTGTGATTAAACATCATCGTTATTCCACAAAATATTGATTTCTGACTCTTCCTGAGGTAAAGCATTATTAGTATTGTTGTTTCTAAATGATTATGAACTTGTTTTCTTTGCATTATTTGAGGTGAGAGCAATGCATTGTTCTGTTATTTTGACCCTTTCTCATTTTCAGAAAATAAATACAAAATTTATTGCTTGGAAATTCGGAGACATCGTCAGTAGTTTATAGAATAAAAGAACAATTTACATTTTACTCAAAAGTATACCTTTGAAGAGAAAAATCAGAAAAACTGAAAATTTTGCAGACGTCTCTTAATTTTTGCCAGAGCTGTATAAGTCTTTGGACGTGTCTGTCCCTTTAACGCGAGCTTGCATGGTGAGCGTTATTACCCACGTGTTTGCTGATCCATCCAGCAAACATATGCAGGTAACACCCCATAGATCGCGCTTGTTAACCTCTTGATCGCGCTGTGACGCGGATTATGCTGTTCCCCGCTGCCATTGGCAGCCCATTGATGTTGTAGGGATAAGGACACAATGGTCTGTACATCCTTGCAGGATTAGTGATGAGACATTGCCCTCTGCTGGGCGAAGAAAGAATAGCATGAGAGCAAGCAGTTACCTAGGAAACAGTCAGAGGGTAGGAAGTTACCTAGGAAACAAAAACTGGGCAGTGTGTTCCTGGAAGGAGGCTTTTTAGGGAAGGACAAGGTCGGCAGGAGGGGTTGTGGCTAAATCCCAGTGGGTAGAAGAACCTTGGGCGTGGCCGGCTTGGTTGATGGGCAGGTAATTTTTCATCTCGTCCACTATACTGAATCAAGGTGGGGCTTTTCCCCCCCTGCACTCCCTCATCTGGGGGTCTTACCCCCAGACCCCAGCTTCTATTATAATCAACTCCATGCCCACATGGACTTAAAAGATAAATGTATCTTCTTAGTATGAGCAATGTCAGTGGAGGCCCCACCCCTTTCTGGTCACATGGGCATGACATTCGCGGAGGTCCCTCTGGTCACTGGAATTTAGACATTACCCTGTAGGAGGCAGTGAGAGGGGAACATGATTTAAGCGCCCGGAAAGTGACCGAAAAAGAAGTTCTGGCAGAAAGTGGAGGAAGCACAGGGACGTGCATGCAAAGGGGAAGAAGAAAGGGCTGCAGGAGAGTCGAGTGATACTGTGACTGCTCTGGAACAGACTGAAACAGGTAGTCTGCAAGACCAAAGTTCCCGCACCGCCAACCAAGTCCCTGAGTACAGCCTGCAAGACCACAGCCCCCGCATCATCTGTCAAGATCCCAACCCCGCCTGCATAGACCCCGACTTCGTTTTTCAAGACCCCAACCCCGCCTGCAAAGATCCTGACTCTGCTGGTCAAGACCCTGACTTAGCCTGTCAAGACCCCTGGTCGTAATCAAGCCGCACACGTCACCGGTCAAGATATCCATCCGTGGGTGACCAGAATGCTCCGGGCTGTTGATTCCTGCTCGGCCATGTGGTACCTAATGCTTGGATTGTAATTATAGTGATTTAAGTTAGTTTATTTTGTGAGTTAGTAACTGTAACCCATAGAGACGGGGTTATAGTATCGGAAGACTATGGACAGAGGCCCTGACATATCTATACTTTTCCCCATAGGGATTAATGTGGGCCACAAGTTCATAGAGAGGAGTGCTTTTCCCCTGAAGTTGGTAGACTGAGTCTGTACTGATTGCTGTGTTGTTAATTCTTAGAGCAACCGAAAACTGAAATATTTCCTTTGTGATAATTTTCTCCCATATTGTCTCAACCACTGTTTGCATATTAATGAATACAGTTGCATCACCTCCGTGTCTTCCTTTTCTGTGTGCTGCATCCCGGCCCTGCTGTTACAATGTGATGACGGGGCACCAATGTGTTTCCATGATAGCGTTGAGTATGATGATGACCCCTGTCACTGCCATGATGTGTTTCCTATGCATGCCAGCAGAGTCCTGCCACTCACAGGAGAAAAGCATTTCTCCTGATCAAAGCCATGCTGATCATTAAAAAAAAGTTAAAAAAAAGTTTTAAAAATTCTGAAAATTAAAATCACGCCCCTTTTGCCCCATTGAGAATAAAACAATAATAATAATTAAAAAAAATATACACATACAGTGGAACCTTGGATTACGAGCATAATTGGTTCCGGGAGTGTGCTCTTAAACCAAGTTACTCTTATATCAAAGCGAATTTTCCCATAGGAAATAACTGAAACACAGACAATTCGTTCCACAACCCAAAAATATTTACTGCATTTATACAAACGTATTACAGTAATACAATATAATGTACTGAATTCATATAAAATTATTATAGTACACTAATTCAAAATACTGTGCAGCAAAAAAAACATAAAACAAATTTAACTGCACTTTACCTTACAATAAAATTGTTGGTGTGCGGTACAATACAAGCAATGTGCTGCACTGGTTTTCAATATGAAAGTACAATACTGTATCCATAAATATAAATTGATAGACATGCTGTATAGTATATACTGTACTGTACAATTTCTTCATTGAATTGGTTGGTGGCTGACCCCCACCTTGCTATGCACCCCAATTTGGGTTGTATTCCATCTGTCTAGATTTTGGCGGTTGGTGACTGTTCACATTAAGTCATCAGGCTTTGTCCACAGGCTATTTACTTCATGCAGCATTTGCTTGGACCTGTCCCGCCCACAGCCATGACTCAGTCATGGGTACGGGATTGAAATAGACCAGGTGAGTGCTGCTAAGACCAGTTCTACTATTCATATGTGAGGCCGTATGGCACATTTTATAAAAATATTTTCGTGTAGGACTGCCTCAAATGAGATTTGCCGTGACGTGGCGAGGCAGCTCAAGAAATTGCAATTTTTTGCCAAAAATCTCAAAAATTTTTATAACAAGTACAGTTTGGAATTTTTAGTGCTGAAGTGCACATTTAGTGCTGGCTTTTTGTTTTTCTTCACTGTACAATGGTATACTGTATACAGTACATATGTACAGAAAGTTACCTCCAGAGCGGGTCAGAGCTTGGTGAAAGGACGGACCCGTAAGTGTGCACGGTGGGAATTTGCTCTTTTTACAAAGCATTGCTCTTAAACCAAGTTACAAATTTGTAAAAAGCTTTGCTTGTCTTGCAAAACGCTCTCAATCCAAGTTACTCTTAATCCAAGGTTCCACTGTACTTGGTAAGGCCGCGTTCAGAAATGCCCGATCTAGCAAAATAAAAAATAAATTAATCTGATCAGTACACGGCGAGAAAAAAATGAAAACGCCAGAATTAAGGGTTTTTATGGTCACCATAACATTGCATTAAAATTCAGTAACAGGTGATCAAAATGTCGCAACTATCCAAAAAAATGGCAGCTCAAGACGCAAAAAATAAGCCATCACTGAGCCCCATATCCTGAAAAATGAGAACACTACAGGGCTCAGAAAATGGCGACTAAAGCGCAATTCTTTTTTTTTTGTTTTTTTTCAAACGTCTGAATTTTTTTTCACCACTAAAGAGAAAAGTAAAACTATACATGTTTGGTATCTACAAACTCGTACTGACCTGAGGAATCCTAATGCCAGGTCAGGTTTACCAAATAATTAATAACATAAATAAAAAAACAAATAAATTATAATTGTGAAATTGTACTTTTTTTTGCAATTTAACTTTAATTTGGAATTTTTTTTCCCTGTTTTCCAGTACACATGGCAGAATGAAAAACACAACTCATCTCAGAAAAAACAAGCCCTAAAATAGCTATATTAACGTAAAAGTAAAAAAAGGTATGGCTTTTGGAAGAAAGGGAGGAAAAAACAAAAACGAAAAACGGAAAATCGCCAGGTGGCAAAAAGGTTAAATCCACAGCAAAAATCCTCATGTGTTATATGTGGATTTTATATCATGGAATACTCTTCATTGAAAGGGCTAAAATCCACAAAAATTGCTAAAGTGGAATTTTGTTTTATCATACAGTTGAAATTTGTTCGACTATGATCCACACAGGTTGGGCTGCAACGCACTTTGGATTTTCTGTGCAAAAGTCTGCAAGCAAAATATGTATTCTGCTGATAGAACCGATCTATCTATCTCATGTAATGGTAACGTCTCTCTTTGACCCATCTGTAAACTGTGTGGGCATAATATCTGTTATGATGATTGCACTGTTGGATACTTTTAAATATTGCTCGCGTAAGTGCCTTAATGAAAAGAAATAGTTATTGGCTATAGAATAGATCGTAGTTGTACAATATTCCAGAGTATTAGGTGTGTGTACAGGAAGGACAGTCTAGGAATGTGTGATTCTGGTCTATCAGGTGTGTCTGTTTGCTAATACGTGTCAGTGCCACTACTACCGCCACCAATATAGATAGACATTTCAGTTTTGAGTTGTCTCCCACCATCTTTGCCCCATCTCATCCAAGTCAAAACACTTAATATTTTCATCCAATGCATTAAAATGGAAGGAGGTGTTGTGAAATATTTTTCTTCGCACTCGTAGTGCAGTGGTTTAGCCGACTAAGGGTCAGAAAATATAGCAATGTCATTGACAGAATTAAAATTCAATAATTAAAATGATTAACTGTTACCGCAGCAGAGGGAGAAGACTGTGCAGAACACTGACTCAAACTGACATTGTCACTGTCAGAGGTAACACCACAAGAGGACGCAACATAACACCCTGCGCATTAGAGAATATATGCACAGTATGTAATATTATTACCGAATAGTAATCAGTCACGTATTAACATTGATATGTTCTTTGTCGCACTACAAAGTATGCATCAAAATAATGACAGCTATTGGGACTGACTGCAACCAATCACAAACACCGGTGAGCAGAGAAGCAGTGCATATGCAATAAATGTAATGAGCGGCCCCGGAAGTGAATGAGCGGCAAATACTTAGTAATGACGGTAAGTACAGCTCGCTTGCTTTATTATTTTTTCTTTGTTTTTCTTTTTTTTTGTATCATCTGAGTGCCGGATCCGGATAGTTACCCAGAGTTCTCTGAGAATTCCGGGTCTGGCACTCAGGTACCTTTGAACCCGCACTTGCATGGACTTTTACAGTAACGGTCCACCCATCACTATTGCCCAGCTATGTGGGGACATTGGTACGTGGCAGCAAAACAGTATGAAACACAGTGGACGGGTAGGTAGATGGTACGGCCAATCTTATCATTGACCTAAGCCTTATCTGAATGAAAATCCTCACTGAACCATACCTGATTAATTCTGACAAATCTAAGGTTTTCCACATTTGCGGAGGACAATCTGACCAGTTCGGACTTGACAAAATTACCGGTCATGCTAAATACCTTCAGTGACTGTACACTGGAGAGTGGACAAAATATTATACGCATGTCAAACCTGGTCAGTTTTCACTACTGGTCCATTCTGCTGACTCTAGCAGGATATTTGCTGGAGAAACTATGCACCCTAGGTAGAACTCAACTCAAGTGGGCCATCTCTGCTTCAGTGTCACTACTGATATCACCACTAAATAAGATAAGCAGTTGAGTAATTGCAATCCCCTCCCCTCCATCATCTCATCCAGGTTCAAATACTGAATGTTCTCATCCTGTTACAATACTGGTGGAATCCAATAGCCAGAGGGACACAAGCAGGGAATAGAAGTCCTTGGATACAAGATTATGAGTGGTAGGAATCATCCAGAGATGAGTGGGAACAGCCTGGAACTGGAGACTGGAACTAGGCAATAGCTAGACTAGACACACTACTCAAGCAATGAGTCAATGTTCCATGTGGTTTTAAGTAGGCCCATACAAGAAACAAGATGGCTTCCACAAGTTCGACATCAACCATCTTACTAAAAGGCGATTGCAGGACACAATAACAGCCTCCCATATAAAGGGGTGGAATTGCAGCACAAATAAGCAAACTGAATAATAGCAGCCACTAGTGGTCAATCCACAGAGGGACAACAGAATTCTCAGACATCCACCGCATCAACTTGTAGATGTTTTTGTGTGACATACCTTCCAGAGCACCCATAGTTTGGTGGCTTGAGAAATTAAAGGCCAGAAAAAAACAGATGTCATTAATGGAATTGAAATCTGAAATCAAATTGGTTAACTTATGTTGGCAGAAGAGGGAGATTACCACCGTGCGGAGCTGCCGCCCCACCACCGTGCGGAGCTGCCGCCCCACCTACACCCCACCTACTGTCTCCTCCCCAAAATCCTTTAGGATGTAAGCCCGCAAGGGCAGGGCCCTCTTCCCTCTGTGATAGTCTGTCTATTGTAACGTGTATATGTATTCTGTATGTAACCCCCTCATGTACAGCACCATGGAATCAATGGTGCTCTATAAATAAACAATAATAATAATAATAATAATAATAATGCAGAACATTGACTGAAACTGACAGTGTCACTGTCAGAGGTAACATCATCCTGCTATGATTGAGATGACTGATGTGCCGGTGTAATGCTCACTGCCAGAGATGGAGAAGCGGCGAGCAGAAGTGGACCCACTGGACCACAGAAGGACCCCGGACTTACCCTTTAGTGGGAGTGGCTTGACTAAGCACCCACCACGAGGCGGACACCAGGTGGTACTCCTAGGGTAGAGTCTGGGTCTGTGGCAGCTGATCCCCAAGGCAAGGGCGGACACAGGAACAAATAGGCTGAGGCTGGTGGCACGGCCAGGTTGGACAGTCAGTCTCTGGTGTAGCAAGACTATGGGGAGATAAGGTATGCACACCAGTGACTATGTAAGGGGAATACATGAAATAGCAGAAACTGCTGTGTGAATACTGACTTGAAAAATCCAATAGCTATATGCAAGAGTGAATATGTGAAAAATGGAATCTGCATTACTGCCATGAACATATGAATCAAGAGAAATTTAGCTACTGAATTGATCAATGCAATAGAGCCCCAACACTACGCCAAAGTATTTCTCTACGTTGGGGTCCCTAGGTTGTGTGTGTCCTCTCATGCAGTTAAAAAACCTACCGTGTATGGGAAGCTGAGACCCAGGCTATCTATGCGTATGATATGGATTGGCAATAGGTGTGGTTGGGGAGGGTTCACAAACGAAAAAATACTAACAAATAGGAATAACGTTTGGAACACCATTCTAAGTCCGAACTGGGTGCAAAAACCTAAAAAAAATCACTATGGGGAGATAAGGTATGCACACCAGTGACTATGTAAGGGGAATACATGGAATAGCAGAAACTGCTGTGTGAATACTGACTTGAAAAATCCAATAGCTATATGCAAGAGTGAATATGTGAAAAATGGAATCTGCATTACTGCCATGAACATATGAATCAAGAGAAATTTAGCTACTGAATTGATCAATGCAATAGAGCCCCAACACTACGCCAAAGTAGTGTAGCAAGGACTTCCAGGGTAGCTGAGTCTGGAGGTTCAGCTGGGTAGGACAGGCACAGTCTCTGGCATTGCAGGGACTACCGAGGTAGCTGAGGCTGAAAGCACGGCCAGGATTGAAAGGCACAGTCTCTGGTATAGAGAGCATGGATGTGGCAGCTGACCCTCAAGGCAAGGGCGGACACAGGAGCAAACAGGCTGAGGCTGGTGGCACAGCCGGGTTGGACAGTCAAAGTCACTGGTGTAGCAAGGACTACTGAACTAGCTGAAGCTGGAGGCATGGCCATGACAGACAGGCAGGTAAATAGTACACTGTAACAAACGCACAGCAGAAAATGGGACCTGACAACTAGCTGGCTAGGGCAGAGAATCACTAGCTAACACGTTAATTAGGCACCTCCCCTAGTGGGAGAGAGCCTTATGTACCCAGTGCCTGTCAGCGATAGGCACTAGGTACATAAGGAGGGGGGAGGAGGAAGCAGAAATCTCACATGTGGGGGAGAGAGGAGACGCTGGGACACATAGTGAGGGATGGCCACAGTTGTGAGTCAGCGCACGTCCCTGCAGGGAGGAGAGCGGAAAATGCAGGGACATCAGCGCTACAGCAAATATATAACATTCTTCATTTCTTTTCCACTAACACACTTGCCAAAGACAAAGGAGGCCACTTGTGGCTTGCAATTCGTATTACTACTAGTATTATTCAGCCCCCATATAGTATTATGCAGCCCCAAATATAGTATTATGCACTCCCATAAAGTATTATGAAGTGCCATATAGCATTATGAAGCCTCCATATAGTATTATGCAGCCCCAATACAGTATTATGCAGCCGCCATATTATTATTATTATTATTATTATTATTTATTATTATAGCGCCATTTATTCCATGGCGCTTTACAAGTGAAAGAGGGTATACGTACAACAATCATTAACAGTACAAGACAGACTGGTATAGGAGGAGAGAGGACCCTGCCCGCGAGGGCTCACAGTCTACAGGGAATGGGTGATGGTACAATAGGTGAGGACAGAGCTGGTTGCGCAGTGGTGTACTGGACTGAGGGCTATTGTAGGTTGTAGGCTTGTTGGAAGAGGTGGGTCTTGAGGTTCCTCTTGAAGCTTTCCATGGTAGTGGAGAGTCTGATGTGCTGAGGTAGAGCATTCCAGAGTATGGGGGATGCGCGGGAGAAATCTTGTACACGATTGTGGGAAGAGGAGATAAGAGAGGAGCAGAGAAGGAGATCTTGTGAGGATCTAAGGTTGCATGCAGGTAGGTACCGGGAGACTAGGTCACAGATGTAGGGAGGAGACAGGTTGTGCATGGCTTTGTATGTCATGGTTAATGTTTTGAACTGGAGTCGTTGGGCGATGGAAAGCCAGTGAAGGGATTGGCAGAGTGGCAAGGCTGGGGAGTAGCGAGGGGAGAGGTGGATTAAGCGGGCTGCAGAGTTTAGGATAGATTGGAGGGGTGCAAGAGTGTTGGAAGGTAGGCCAGAGAGCAGGAGGTTGCAGTAGTCGAGGCGGGAGATGATGAGGGCATGCACTAATGTTTTTGCAGATTCTTGGTTAAGGAAAGCACGGATCCGGGAGATATTTTTGAGTTGTAATCAGCATGAGTTGAAGAGGGCTTGGATGTGTGGCTTGAAGGATAGAGCAGAGTCGAGGGTCACTCCAAGGCAACGAGCTTGTGAGACTGGGGTGAGTGAGCAACCATCGAGTTTGATGGAAAGGCTTGTTGGAGGGGATGAGTGAGGAGGAGGAAAGACAATAAACTCTGTTTTGTCCATGTTAAGTTTTAGGAATCGTGCAGAGAAGAAGGATAAAATAGCAGACAGACATTGTGGTATTTTGGTTAGTAGAGAGGTAATGTCCGGTCCAGAGAGGTAGATCTGTGTGTCATCGGCATAGAGATGATACTGGAAGCCGTGGGACTCTATGAGCTGTCCCAGGCCGAAGGTGTAGATGGAGAACAGCAGGGGTCCAAGAACTGAGCCTTGAGGGACACCGACAGATAGGGGGCGAGATGAGGAAGTGGTGTGAGAATGGGAGACGCTGAAAGTTCGGTCGGTTAGGTATGAGGAGATCCAAGATAGGGCCAAGTCTGTGATGCCCAGAGATGAGAGAATCTGTAGTAGGAGGGAATGGTCTACTGTGTCGAAGGCAGAGGACAGGTCCAGGAGGAGGAGGATAGAGTAGTGTCGCTTGGCTTTGGCAGTTAGTAGATCATTGGTGACTTTGGTTAGGGCAGTTTCGGTAGAATGATGTGGTCGGAAGCCAGATTGAAGCCGGTCAAAGAGGGAGCAGGAGGAGAGGTATGAGGACAATTCAAGATGGACATGCTGTTCCAGTAGTTTTGAGGCGTAGGGGAGAAGGGATATGGGGCGATAGTTTGACACAGAGGATGGGTCAAGGGAGGGCTTTTTGAGGATGGGTGTAATAGAGGCATGTTTAAAGCATGAAGGGAATACACCACTTGCTAGTGATAGGTTGAAGAGATGGGTTAGGGCTGGGATGAGGACTGCGGTGATGTTGGGGATGAGGTGCGATGGGTCCAGTGCACAGGTGGTTAGATGTGATCTTGAGAGTAGAGTGGAGAGATTGTTTTCTGTCATGGTGGAGAAGCTGGATTTGGAGGAAGAGGGATGAGTAGCTATGATGAGGGGCTGTGGGGATTGTGGGCCAAAGCTTGCTCTGATGTTGTCAATCTTCCGCTTGAAGAAAGAGGCAAAGTCTTCAGCTGAGAGGAGAGGAGAGGGAGGTGGTGCCGGAGGACGGAGGAGAGAATTGAAAGTGTTGAATAGCTGTTTAGGGTTGTGAGAGAGAGAAGATATGAGGGATGAGAAGTAGGTTTGTTTTGCAGCAGTGAGTGTGGACTTGAAAGTGGTGAGTATAAGTGGTATAGTATTATGCTGCCCCCATATAGTATTATGCACCTCCATATAGCATTATTCACCCCCATATAGCATTATGCTGCCCCACATATAGTATTATGCAGCTGTATATAGTATTATACACCCCATATAGTATGATGCAACCCCACATACTATCCAACCCCAAATAGTATTACCCACCTAATATAATTTTATGCAGCCTCATATAGCATTATGCAGCTCCATATAGTATTATACGCCCCCATATAGTATTATACACCCCATATAGCATTATGCAACTGCAACATAGCATTATGCAGCCCCATATATTATTATTATGCACATCCATATAGTATTATTCACCCCTATATAACATTATGCACCCGAACCATGTACTAATTGATTATATAAATACTCATCTCTCTTTGGTTTATCAGCTGCTCCTCAATCCTCTGCTGCATCCTGCTCTCTGCACATCTCAGCACAGCGGAACATACTGTAGTAGTGATGTTAATGCGCTCCACTGTGCTGAGTTGTTAGAGCACCACAGACACAGTGAATGATGAGAGGCAGCACTACGCTCCCTCTCTCATCATTGCTTTCAATTGTATCAGTAGTGCGGGAGAGGGGACCGATGTCGACACTGACACCGGACCCCCCTGACTCACGGGCCCCATAGCGACTGCTTGGTCTGCCGTGATTGGCAGTACGCCACTGTCTGCAGCAACTCGGGTGTGTTTTCTGATGTTCTGCACTTGATTAGGTGTGTAAAAAGGTATTCTACAACAGCTGAAATGTCTGTTATGAGTTTCTGCAGCAGTTAAGGCTAAGTTCACACTTCAGTTGTTTTCAATCCGTCAGGTCCGTCAGCAACGGATCAGTTGTTTTTTAGATGTCAACTGATGCAACTGATGTGTTTTTCACAGGATTCCTTTCACAGGAATCCTGTGAAAAAACTGATCAGTTGCATCCGTTACATCCGCTGTGCATCCGTTTTTTGACGGATCAGTCATGATCCGTTTGTGTTTGGGACAGCCCAGTGGGCGTGCCAAACATGCTGGGCATGCTCAGTAGGGCATGGCGGAATCCAGCGCTGGATTCCGTCGTAAGACGGATTACGACGGAATCCAGCACCATAGACATACATTGCAAGTGTGGCGGATGGCGACGGATTCCTGCGCGGCGCGTTAATTTTGACGGCCCGAAAAACGTTACATTCTGCGTTGCTCCCCGCTCGGCGGTCAGTCAAAAACGACGGACCGCGACGCAGCGGATGCAACGCAGGGTCATCAGTCGCAATCCGTCACTAATAGAAGTCTATGGGGAAATACTGGATTCCTGCAAAATATTTTGCAGGATTCCGTAATTCCTCAAGGCTACGGATTGTGACTGATGCAAAACAACTGAAGTGTGAACTTAGCCTAAGGGTACTTTCACACTTGCGTTGTGTTGAATCTGCTGGGTCCGTTGCTGCGTCGTTTTGACGCATCCGTTATTTTTGTGGTGTCAACGGATGCAACGGGTCCGTTATTTCACAGGAATCCGTTAGCTGATTCCTGTGAAATAACGGACCGTTGCATCCGTTTGGCGTCCGTTAGGCGTCCGTCTAACGGAATCCGTCGGCTCTGTTTTATTTTTTTTTTTTATTTTTTTTCATTCTGGGCATGCGCAGAATAAATTAGCAGAATCCAGCAGCGGATTCCGTTGTTAAGCACTTAGCAACGGAATCCGCTACCATAGGGAACCATTATAAATTTTAACGGAACCAACGGAATCCGTTGGTTGGCGTCATTTTGACGCCAGCATTTAACGTTACATTCTGCGTTGCTTCCGCTTGGCGGAAGCAACGGAGCATCGGCCAACGGAAGCAACGCAGGTACTTTTGGCACAATCCGTCATCAATGCAAGTCTATGGGAAACAACGGAATCCGTTAACGGATTCCGCTGTTTCCCAAGACAGCGGATTGCGCCAAAAAAAAACAACGCAAGTGTGAAAGTACCCTAAGACATAAAACTCTAAAACACCCTGTAGCTACTAAAGAAAGAGAAGGAGCATTATGCGTGTCAATCACTGCCTTGCACAGGAGAAAGAATTCTGCATATCTATATAATCATCAAGTTCTGGTCTCAGAGTGTGATGTTGATACAAATATCATTTATTCGCATGTCAATGGATACATTTTATTGAAGTGTCTTACAAAAATATAATCATCATCATCTTCTGTAATTGAAGTTGGTCTTTACATTATTGTATTATTTATTATGATTACTGTAATCACAGTTACTGCCAAGTAAACAAGTTTTTTTTTCATGAGAAAAATTTCAGACAGGAAATGCACAGTGTAGCCAGTGCTAAAGTTATAATTAAGAGTCATGTTCTTATGTAAAGTCTATTGCTAAGCAACTGCAGAGTTGCTGGAGAAGCTGAAAAAACGAAAGAACTCATGTTAACAAGCGATGAACTGCAACATTGTAATAATGAGCAGAGCAAGTCATGGAAAAAGTAAAAAAAAGAAAAACACCGAAAGCATGCAGAGAACTGAAGCATTTGAAGAAGCCGCTACAAACAATTGAAAAAGTGGAGGAACAAAGTCTTTCGTACAGGTGTTAAAAACTAAGAAAAAAAAGTAGTGCAACTGATAGAAAAAACAAAAATTCAAAATGCATGAGCAAAACAAAAACTGTACGTTCATATTGTCACTTACAAACTGCAGGTCTCCAAGAAACATCATACTATTGAAAAAGACCACTGGAAGAAGAGGACGTTAACATCTTAGGCGGCTTTCACACTACGTTTTTTTAACATGCGTCATGAACGTTTTTTTGCTGTAAAAGTGGATCCTGTTTTTACAAAGAAAAACGCATGTGTTATTTTGCAGGATCCTGCCACTTGAAGTTTATGGGCGGGCATTGAAGTCATGTGATCGGGAGTGAGGGGAACTGAACATGATAGACTGGGAGCCGGCATCTGACAGCTGCAGACGCTGGTAACCAAGGTAAACATCGGGTAGCTAAGCGAAGTGCTTTGCTTGGATACCCGATATTTACCTTGGTTACGAGCGGCCGTAGCTGCTAGGAGCCGGGCTGCCTGCTCCCTGCACACGTAACCAAGGTAAACATCGGGTAACTAAGCGAATCGCTTTGCTTGGATACCCGATATTTACCTTGGTTACGAGCGTCCGTAGCTGCTAGGAGCCGGGCTGCCTGCTCCCTGCACACGTAACCAAGGTAAACATCGAGTAACTAAGCGAAGCGCTTTGCTTGGTTGCCCGATATTTACCTTGGTTACGAGTGTCCGCCACTCTCAGGCGGGGGAGAGAGAGAGGGAGGGGGAGAGAGGGAGGGGGAGAGAGAGACTGATCACGCCAGGCTGGTTTCTGGGCATGCTCAGTAGAGCAAGCAGGATCCTGTCTATCAGCATGCCAGCGTTCACATGCGTTTGCGTGCTGTTTAGACAGGATCCAGTGAAAAACAGTATTTGGACGCAGCTTAAAAACGCTACAAGTAGTGTTTTTGAAAAAAGTTAAAAAACTGCAAGTCGCTGGATCCTCACGCACGCAAACGCAGGTGAACGCATGTTGACGCGAGTCCATTGCAAATGCATTGAAATGAAAACGCATTTGCACTGGATCCGCTTCTGGGTTAAAAAACGTTCATGACGCATGTTAAAAAAACGTAGTGTGAAAGCCGCCTTAGAGGGCATCGGTCACCGGGATTTTGCTACAAAATCTGAGAGCAGCAGAATGTAGATACACAGACGTTGATTCCAACGATGTGTCACTTACAGGGCTTCTTGCTTGAGACCGTGCCTGACATCTGACAGGAGAGGAGGACTCTTATCTGCAGCTTTACACCCTGACAACTAGCTGAAGGGGATTTTTGTGGTCATTGGCCCTCCCCTCTTTTTCTTATTCTTCTTTTCATTTTAAGAAGTAGACTAACACTTAATGAAAAATGCAGTGACAGGAATGAATTTATTAAGGACTGACTGACTATTTAAAAATATTTCTAAATCAGTTACAGGCAAAGATCTCCCTGATGTGAAACATTTCATCAGAGTGAGGCTATATCTATGAGAAAAGAGGTCCTACTGAGGAACCCAATTTTCAGTGCGAAAATATCCTTATAATCTGAGAAATGTGATTTCATTCTGATGTATAAAATTATCTGATATATTCTGGAACATTTGTTATGACTATACCCCTGATGAACCTCCACCCAAGGAGGCGAAACGCGTCGGGTTAAACTTTGGGGTTAAACTATTGCTTTAGGCATTAAATAATAGTGGATGTAAAATTTATACCACAACAGTAAACTACATATTCTCCATCTTGTTCCATATAACCTAAAACCATACATAGTTCTAACATATATATGTTTCTCATTTACTACATGGGACATACATGTTAAATCTAGTTGCACACCTCCCAGTAATATATACTTCTTTTTTCTGTATATGAACAATTATTGGATCTCGATAAAACGACTTTGTGATGAATTGTTTCTATAATGAGTGTAAATATATGACTTATTATTGATTGTAAAGTTGACTAGTGGAGCGATATAACTATTCCCCATTTTTGCTGGTCCACTAAATTGTATACTAAATTGTATTTTAGACCCTTAAGGTATTTTCTATTTACTTTTCTTTTTCACGTTTTTTAACATATTGGTAATCAATAAAGGTATACATTTTAGGAGTATTTTTCTGTGATTTTTTTGGTTTCCACTTACTCCAGATTTTGATCTGTTTTTCTGTGAAATTTTTGGCTTCTTGCTGTAGTTTTGATAAAATCACTGTTTTCTAAAAAGGATTAGAGGACTAGTAATCCTGGTGCCATGTAGTGCTCTTTATTCATAAGTTCTGTATAACCCCGCCCTCACCACTGATTAGCCGCTTTTTGCCTATGCTCAGTGTACACAGAAAGCTGCCAATCAGTAGTGTGCGCATGGTTATACAGAGCTCACTATTCAGAGAACTGGCAGATCTGCAGCAGAAAAAACAGTGAAACTGCATCAAGCAGCTTAGTAAGAAACAAATCAATATAATCAGGGTCTCTGTCCTTAAGTTACACTGCTCTCAAATGGGAAAGCAAAACCTGGTGACAATATAGTAATATGTCAGTGCTGGGACTGCACTTGGACCTGCATAAGAGCACTGTACTGCTGGACACGATGAGTGCTGCGCATTCATGATACAGAAAGACTTTAAACATGTTTTTGACGGTCCTGCTGTCATGAGGGTACCATGATTGAGAGTGGTTCTTCCTATTTCTGGTATTAGGAGATCGCATCACAGGGCTACATACATACTTGCTCAGGTTAATACTTCTGGTTGTGCAGATTCTCCTTTACCTTGTTGCTGCTAGGGTTATGTATTTCCTCTGGTCTCCAATGCTGGATGAAAACTGGAATCAGCTGTGCTGAGTCTCTAATTACCTTTGTTATAAAGATGCCTCTCCCAACCCAGGTAATTGCCAGTGATAGCTTCTGTACCGCCCCAGCGTCAGCAGCCAAGACTGCTTGGATCCGGATCCGCAGTAGCTCGATGGGTCTTCGGACCCGAGAGGGGCCGCGCGTTCACTCGAAATAAAAAGGGGAGTATTTACAGGGGCTCTTATGTTTAGAGTTCGTGATGCCACCCATGGTGTGTGGTAAGGTGGAGTACCACCGCTGCTGTTGGGCGCGCCCGGTGGCGATGGAATGGCAGCCAGGGGTTTAACCCCTCCGTGGGTAGGGGGATAATGCCCCGGGGCTCGGTGATAGTGAGAGGGGGATGTCGTTGGGGAGGAAAGGGTCACTGCATACTCACTCAGTCCAATAACACTGACACCCACAACTTGTAAACCGAAAGCACCGCTGCAGCAGGGAGGGAGCACGCCGGGATCCTGTGCCTAATGGTATTGCTTGTTAGCCTGAGACCTTTCCCTTGGCACCTTCTTTACTGGTTGACCCCTGTAGTATAGAACTAGTCGGGTCCCGCTTTACCCGTATGGCTAACGGAGTGAGCTTGCTCTCAAGGTTCACGCTTGGGATTTTCTGGACTATGTATTGGTAAAGTCCTATCCCCCTCGTTGCGCTAGTACCCCAAGTTTGGAGCGGCTGGAGAACGAATCTTGAAGACTTCGCCCTCGTCAGGTAAATTACCAGGACACTTGAAGCTACTTCCCGGCCTAAGGTCCACATACCTGTCATGCCCTGGCCCCTGCCCGGAGATGGTTCAAGGCTGCCGGCTGCCCTGCTCGGCAGTTCCGTGCCACTTGACACAATCCCCTGTGACCGAGGTTCCAGCTCCTACCAGGCCCAGACCAACGTCTGCCACCTAGTATCAACAGGGAGCCCAGCTTCTGACCTTTCCTCTTGAGAGTCACTTCACAACTGACTTTCTCCTGACACTCCTGACCCTCCCAAACCAACCCCCCAAGTGGGCGGCCCTAGTCCCTTCAAGCTACCGATTGATGTGTCTGGTGGGTGTGGTGCAGAGTGTTTCTACGATTTTAATTAGCTTGTTCTTAGCAACACCAAAGGCCAGGGACCCGTAACCAAGGAGGAGATGGATATCATGCACAAGGGCAGATTGCACAATATCCTGTGACGACCTGATAGGCCAGGGCGTCACACTTCTGCTAAGCTTAACTCTATAAGGGAACCTGTGAGCTGTGGATCAGGAAGTCACTGCTGGAGTTTACGGTTTGAAAGCTGTGTTGTATTGTTCCCTTCCTTAGCCCTTTTTGGTTTTCCTCACTATTCTATTCCACATCACTCCCTCCTGTTGTTTGGAGTGCCGTGTATGATTGGTGGTTATTTTACCCTTTCATCTCTTAGCCACTCTGAGGCTTTAACCTAGAGATGGACTAGCTTTCCTGCTACCCGTCTCACTAGACAGGTCTGTGTCCAGGGAAAGACAGGGATAGGTATGCGATCACTGCATGCGGTGAAAGAGCCCATCTAGGTATGTCAGAGATCTCAGTGCTGGTTACCCCCTCCCTGTCCTTCCCTAGAGGCTCTGTATCCCTTCTCCCATCCCTCCTTGCGCTGATTTTGGTGGAGCGCAACAATTTGGAACTGCTCTGGATTGGTACCTGGTGCCTATTGTCAAACAAGTCCACCATTATCATCAGAGGCGCTGCTGAAGGCTGGGTAGGCACTTAGTCATGCCTCTCTCATGGTATGCCAGGTTTTGGTAACAATATGCCTACTTCCCTCTCTTCCCTCCATCACTGTACCATGTCATCTGCTGACTGGGCATTCACTTTGACCAGTCTTAGTGAATCAATGGTACCACTGGCAGACAAATACACAAAAGGACATCTGTGCAAGAACAATATTTGGGCCCTTTTGAACCCAAGAGCTGATCATAATTTACAATTCCCCCTGCATTGGAAGTAGAAATGGGCCCCCTAACCTCTTGGGCACTTATACAGCCTCACAGATTGCACCAATGATACGTCCACCCCTGAATTGTAGAAAACATGTTCTGTAATGCAACCAACGAGCCTCTCTGGTGAAGCCTAAATCCCAGTATTGGTGTTAATGGATGAATAACAAAGGGCTTTCTGGTTCCGCTAAACAAAGTTGAGAATGTTGGTGACATGGCCGTGAGAATGCACTATGCCTATGCACTGCCAGAAAATGGGTAGTCGTACTCTGGCTGGCAATACACATTGTCACGCTTGCCAGGTGTGGCAAGCATGGCAGGGGGCGTTCAGACCTATGTGCATCTGACACTTAACAAAAACACAACAAAGGGGACACCAGGATACACAATAACAGTGGGGGGCCTTGGAACTATCCCTACTCTCCTAGTTAGTACCTATACAGTCTTCGCAACTGTCCCATAACAGGAACTTGAGAACCTAATACTTAGCCTACAGATGCCCTGGCTAGTGGAGGGCAGGTGAGGTTCACTAGACACCCAGCTGCACTAACAAGACACAAGGTAAGGTAAGACAAACAGGGGGGTAAAGCAACTAAAAAATAAAGCATGAGAACAGGAAACCTCCACAACAGAACCTTCCTCCAAGGCGGCCAGAAACCAAATGACTTTTTATCTTCAGCAAGGCATGCTGAAGAGTCCAGGATGGAAATGAGGGATCCCAACTCAGAATTCATCACTAGTCTCCAAAAACAGAGAGATGACCGTGACATATGCATAGAATATACTTGTGTGCACCAATCCCGAGTCTGACACCGGTAAATCCTGACAGCACAGTGTGCACGATGCGAGGAATCACATGGATAGACTGCAGACTTGTAGATTTGGATCAGGCATTCCCTTTAAATCAGCAAATGATCAAGAAGGATAACTATAAGATCAGACACTAGAAAATTATTTTGGACTACGTTTTAATTCACTTTCTTTTCTTTCATTTTCTGAACTTTAAACACAAAGAGAACTTGAATAATCGTAGCGGCAGCGGAGCAATGAGCGAGATGCGACATTTCTATCACGTAATTATACCAGATAGGTGTTTGCCCGTCATATTAGCCGGTGTGGTTTGTGCTTCTTGACTGTTACATTGTTGCAGCATAAAGAATGCCGGATCGTCCGTAGTAGACGAACGTAGATAATTAGCAAGTCTTCCAGCAAACAGACAGGAAGTTTGGAGCCAGGCGATTGAATATTAGACAAACAACAATTCTAAATTATGGAAAGCATTTAGGTGGCGGCTTTATTAAACTTGGTTCAATATCTAAGCAATTATCTTATACAGTACTTAAAATGGCTTGTAATGGAAAAAGTTTAGAACAGACTCTGAGAGATCGGCTAGAATCTGTGAAGCTGAAGGGAACGTTTGTGTTCAGCACTTTCATCAAATTGATTACACTTTTAATGACTTTCTCATATTTGTCAGTTTAATGTTTTGCATCTAGAATGTGTCCGGCTTGAAGTCTACTTTCTTGTTTTCTTACATAATAAAGTATATTAATTATCTCCATATTTTATATGTCCCAGCAGTTTATGTTGTTTAGGTATACCTGGGAGGAATTTGTTTTTTTTAAAAGGGAATCCATTAGTACTGTTTTACAAATGGGGGTTGTTTGGCTTTACACCAATGGAATTTTTTTTGTTTGTTTTTTTTCCTCTGGAAGATCCAATGTCAGATAAGGCTTAGGCCAATGATATGCCGGCATTATTATTACATACCCGTGGTATGTGGTAATGTGGAGTACCACCGCTGCAGTTGGGAATACCCGGGTATGATGGAATGGGGCAGCCAGGTGTTGTGTGGTGTTGGGATACCCCGGGGCTCGGTGATGGAAGAGGTAGTGCCGTTGGATGCAAGGTCACTGTTGTACTCACTCAGTCCATTAAGCTGACACCGACAACTGGGTAAAAGAAAGTTCTAGACACCGCTGCCGCTGAGGGGAGCTTAGTTGAAGTCCTGTCCCCTATGGTGCTGCCTGGTGATCCGTGACCTGCCTCCTGGCACTAAATTTACTTCTTTGGTGGTCCCAGTAATGTGGAACTTGCCGGGTCCCGCTCCCCACTATGGCTAAGTGTGGGAGCTTGATCTCAGGGTTCACGCTTGGGATTTTCTGGACCGTTTTGAGTGGAAAGTCCTATCCCCCTCATTGCGCTAGTACCCCGATTATTGAGCGGGTGGGAACGGATCTTGAAGGCTCTGTCCTCCTCGGGTAAATTATCAGGTTGCCTGAAGCTACTCCCCGACTTAGGGTCCACGTGCCCCGTCGTGCCCTGGTCCCAGCCCGGTGATGGTGCAAGGCCGCCAGCTGTCCTCTTCGACAGATCCGTGCCCCTTGCCACGTTCTTCTGTGACCCCGGTCGCAGGGGATCGTGACAAAGGGCACGGACTGTCGAGGAGGACACCCGGCGGACTTGTGCCATCACTGGACAGGGGCCAGGGCACGACGGGGTACGTGGACCCTAGGTCAGGAAAGAGTTTCAGGCGTCCTGGCAATTTACCCGACGAGGACGGAGTCTTCAAGATCCGTTCTCCACCCGCTCCAAAATCAGGATATTAGCGCAACGAAGAGGATAGGACTTTCCACTCACACGGTCCAGAAAATCCCAAGCGTGAACCCTAAGAGCAAGCTCACCCAGTTAGCCACACTGGTGAGCGGGACCCGACTAGTTTTACACTAAAGGGACCAAATAGAGAAATAGGTGCCAAGGCAAAGGTCACAGGCAACACCAACGGGAACGGGATCCAGGCGTGCTACCTCCAAGCGGCAGCAGTGTCCAGAACATTGGTTTACCACAGTTGTCGGTGTCAGTGTTATTGGACTGAGTGAGTGTATAAACAACCCCCCACGGTCCCAATGGCACCTCCCCATCGCCCTCATCGAGTCCTGGGGCATTCCCCCTACCCGTGGAGGGGTTAAACATCTGGCTGCCCACACCACCACCACCGGGTACTCGCAACTGCAGCAGTGGTACTCCACCTTACCACACACCACGGGTGGCGTCATGAACTTCAAACATACCCCCCCGTGTAAATATCCCCCCTTTTATTCTGAGTGGCCGCGTGACCCCGACCCCAGGGTCCGGAGATCCCTCGAGCCGCCGCAGATCCGGATCCGAGCAGCCCGGCTGCTGACGCGGGGGCGGCACATATATATATATATATATATATACATATAGATAGATATATATATATATATATATATATATACACACACACAGTATATATTTTATATATATATATATATATATATATACAGTACATACCAAACGTTTGGACACACCACCTCATTCAAAGAGTTTTCTTTATTTTCATGACTTTAAAAATTGTAGATTCACATTGAAGGCATGTGGAATGAAATACTTAAAAAAGTGTGAAACAACTGAAAATATGTCTTATATTCTAGGTTCTTCAAAGTAGCCACCTTTTGCTTTGATTACTACTTTGCACACTCTTGGCATTCTGTTGATGAGCTTCAAGAGGTAGTCACCGGAAATGGTTTTCCAACAGTCTTGAAGGAGTTCCCAGAGATGCTTAGCACTTGTTGGCCCTTTTGCCTTCACTCTACGGTCCAGCTCACCCCAAACCATCTCGATTGGGTTTAGGTCTGGTGACTGTGGACGCCAGGTCATCTGGCGTAGCACCCCATCACTCCCCTTCTTAGTCAAATAGCCCTTACACAGCCTGGAGGTGTGTTTGGGGTCAATGTCCTGTTGAAAAATAAATGATGGTCCAACTAAACGCAAACCGGATGGAATAGCATGCCGCTGCAAGATGCTGTGGTAGCCATGCTGGTTCAGTATGCCTTAAATTTTGAAAAAATCCCCAACAGTGTCACCAGCAAAGCCCCCCCACACCATCACACCTCCTCCTCCATGCTTCACGGTGGGAACCAGCCATGTAGAGCCCATCCGTTCACCTTTTCTACAAAGGCATGGTGGATGGATCCAAAGATCTCAAATTTGGACTCATCAGACCAAAGCACAGATTTCCACTGGTCTAATGTCTATTCCATGTGTTCTTTAGCCCAAACAAGTCTCTTCTACTTATTGCCTGTCCTTAGCAGTGGTTTCCTAGCAGCTATTTTACCATGAAGGGCCTGCTGCACAAAGCTCCTCTTAACAGTTGTTCTACAGATGAGAAGGTGTGTCCAAACATTTGGTATATATATATATATATATATATATATACACACACATTAGAGTGGCTAATATGGGTCTTTCTTAGCCCAACAATGTGCTTTTTCTGCTAATCACCCATTTAAAAATTAAATATGTACCTGTTGGCTTTTTTTGTTTCTTACTGATGACATGCCATGCTGCTGTCACGGTCATGTCTCTGTTTTTGGAGACTAGTGACAGCTTTTGGACTGGAGCGTCTCATCTCCCTCTGGCTATCCACATTTAAATGTGTTTTCGTTTCCTTTATTCCTTTAGAACCTAAACGGTTAATGTCAGTTTTACTGCTGGCAGCTTCTCAAGTAGTCTCTAGGTGAGTGCTTCAGCTGCAGTAGCTTTGTAGTCACACCCTTTAGGTTTAAATAGAGGTGTTACCCATCAATCCCTGCTGAAGATGCAAATCCATTTGTATGATGGCCCCCTTGGTGGCAGGAGCTGTGTTGGAGCTTTCCAAAAGCTGTTCCTTTATCCTTTTGTGTTGCAGTTTTTCCCCTGTTTGTCTCCCCTACCCTCTAGTCTCTTTAGTGTAGTGGTGGGTTTAGTGAACCTCAGTCGCCTCTCACTAGTCAGGGCATCTATAAGGATTCCCAGGGACTCAGGGTGCTGTTTGGCTACAGTTGTGGACTGGCTAGGAGAGCAGGGACAACTACAGGTGATGATAGGAGGTATCTATTGACCCTCTCACTAGCATCAGGGTCCACCTTTGTTATTGTGTCCCTGGTGTTCCCCCCTTGTTTGTGGTTGGGTTTTTGTGTTTTTTTCCATTGTGCACCAGACTCCATTTGGCCTGAATGCGCTCACCACGCTCAAAAGTGTGACACTGCATTAGGGAACCCAGAATCTGTGCAATTTATGCAACCCCTGTCCAAGAGAGAGCAAAGTCATAATGATTAAAAGTTATTTTTGGAACTCCTCTGACCATTAACTATTTTTTTTAAACAAACTACAAATTGTGCTTTTATCACCCCCCCAGGTCTAAGTTTTTAATCATACTGCAGCAGTTTTTATTCAGACTGGAAACCCCCTTTAAGAAATGTTCTGATTATAATTAAATACGATAAAATAATGTCTTCCTCTTATTGTATTTCCGATTGTGAGTTCATCCATATTTTGCCCTGATGTCGTGGGGTGTGCTGCCTGGACATTGCTAGTTTCAGAATTCATTTGTTATAACATTATTACCTACAAGATGATTGAAATTGATGTTTTCCATGAAACCAATAAATCTTGTGAGCTATTTCTTCTGTTTGAACTCTTTAATGAAATCTAGCAATTATTATTTCCATAATGTGCCATTTAATTAGAGTCTTATCATAAGTTGTTTAACATTTTCTGGCATCATGACTCCGGAGGATAAATATAATCACTCTTATCTGTTTTTAATATATCTAGAATAAATGTCAGCTGATTTCACTCCCCTCCCCCTCCGTTAATCTACTTGCTGCTGGAGGGGCTTAGCAAATTGCTCTGTAATCAGAGGAGATTCCCACTAGAATTACAGGCCGTCAATTTAACATATTTTCCATATTTCCAAATACTCGGAATAGTATGGCGGGAAACTAAGCTGGCAGCGTTCACACCATGGGATGCATTTATCCGGCTGCTATAAGACTTGATTTCTGAGTATTATTTTATTCCTTTTTTTTTCCAAAAGTTCTGGACAAATTATAAACTTTTTTCTAACCTCTTTATCTTCACCATGGCAAAAGTGCTGCCGGATCATTTGGGTGCAATATAAGTTATGAAATTTGTGTAAAAGTGCACAAAATTGCTGCTATTGGACCAAAGAGGCGAGAACACCCTCAGAGTTGGCCATTACTGGAATCAGGGAGAACGATGTAGATTAAGGCCGCTTCAAACGCAAAGACATCGCTAACGAGATATCGTTGGGGTCATGGAATTCGTGACGCACATCCATCCTGGTTAGCGACGTCGTTGCGTGTGACAGCTACGAACAACCGTTAATGATCAAAATTACTCACCTAATCGTTGATCATTGACATGTCGTTCATTTCCCAAATATCGTTGCTGGTTCAGGACGCAGGTTGTTCGTCGTTCCTAAGGCAGCACACATCGCTATGTTTGACACCCCGGGAACGACGAACAACAACGTACGTGCGTCCTGCCAACAACGAGGTGGGTGTGTCGTTTATGCGGCTGGTCTCCGCCCCTCCACTTCTATTGGCGGGCCGCTGTGTGACATCGCTGTGACGGCGAACGAACCTCTCCCTTAAACAAGAGGTTGTTCGCCGCCCACAGCGACTTCGCTAGGAAGGTAAGTTCGTGTGACACTTCCTATCGATATTGTGCGCCACGTGCAGCGATTTGCCCTTGACGCACAAACGATGGGGGCGGGTGCTTTCACTAGCGACATCACTAGCGACATCACTAGCGATGCCGCTACGTGTAAAGCGGCCTTTACACTCTACAGAAGAGAGAAAGGACCCCTCTGACCATAAGAGCTTACACTCAAGATGAAAGAGAGACTTACCGAGTGACTCTTGAGATTTAAAATGACTCTGCTGTACAAACTGTGCTCTACTGAGAACCGCTCATCTGTGATGTCCCAGGTATTGACCGCCACATAATAATGTGTATATTCTGCAGGATGTAATAGCTACAGGGCATTATGTGGAACTCCACGTGGTCACGGAAAAATACACTAACCCGCTGTCTGATACTTCAGCAGTGTGGGAAGTGGTGAGTGGGCAAGTTTATTTCTGTTTTTGGAAACAGAGAATCGAATTTCAAAGTGCTCGAATTTGCATGAAACCACGAATTTCAGGAAATTCTACTTAAACTTGATTCTCCATGGATCGATCTGATCATCTCTGCAGAAAATTGTAACTCAACACCTAGTTATGCAAATTAAAGTACTTTTATTGCAATAAGAATGAAAGGGAACCTGTCATGTGATAGAACACTATCAACTTGCAGATATGGGGTAGTCTGCAGATTAGTAGCATTCTAAACCTAACTGGTACCTGCACAGACAGCGTCGCTGCCAGGAGGAAATTAACTTTACTGTATGCTTTTTAGCAGAGTTTGGCTTTCAGTCATAGGGGTGGCGCTGGCACAGTTTCAGTCACCGTTTAGGGTATAGTAAGCGGGGCTGTAAACACTGCTACCAGCAATGACTGACAGCCAGCTCTAAAGCTCAGCTGTACAGCTGCCCCGGCAACACCCCTATGACTGAAAGGCAAACGCTGCCAGGATAAAGTTAATTTCCTCCTGACCAAACATTGTCCTCCATACAGTATAATGTACCCCATAGTCCTTCATATAGTTTAATGCACCCCATAGTCCTCTGTATAGTATAATGCACCCCATAATCCTTCATATAGCATAATGCATCCCATAGTTTTCCATATAATATAATGCATCCCATAGTCATCCATACAGTAAAATGCATCCCATGGTCCTCTATATATTTTAATGCACCTCCATAGTCATTCGTATAGTATAATGCACCCCCATAGTCCTCCATATAGTTTAATGTACCCCCATAGTCCTCCATATAGTATAATTCACCCCCATAGGCCTCCATATAGTATTAAGGCCATGGGCCACCACTATATTGACTGACTTAAAAATAAATAAATACTCAACTCTTCTTTTTTCCCTGTTGCTCTAGTCTCCTAAGTGCCATTAATTCCACAGAGCTTCAAAGATATCATCACCGTCCCCATTGGGGCTCACAATCTAAATTCGCTATCAGTATGTGTTTGGAGTGTGTAAGGAAACTGGGGCACCAGGAGGAAGCCTACGGAAAAAAGGGGAGTACATACAAACTCCTTGCAAATGTTGTACTTGGTGGGATTTGAACCAGTGTTACAAGAGTACATTGCTAACCACTGAGCCTCTGTGCTTTCCATTGATTTACAGTTGGCTATTGATAATAATCTTTTGCATGTATACACTAAGAATAACACTTTTTCTGGCCATTATAGCACTTGCATTCTGCATTTTTCACCAGTTATCCCCCATATCAGGTTCAGTCACTAATTTTCAGTTGTCTCTGAGCTAGTGGGTAGGGACTAGCTTTTTTGATGTCTCCCATGCACAGCACATACCAACATGAGGAAATTTTGCTATTATATCTCTAGGAAGCAAATGATCAGCATCCGTGTTGATTTTACCAAAATATCTAAAATGATCCGCAAAAATAAAAATGGCCTGAAAGAATCAATACTGCATTCTCTTCTACACACAGTCAATGATAGCTTTTAGGTTAGTAATAGGTTTGGGAATCACTGTGTGCAGGAGGAAGAAGTAGGATGTTTTATTTTTACATATAAATCAGTTGTATATCTAAATTAAGGGGAACTTGACACCAGGTTTTTCCCATATGAGCTGCGGCCAGCACC
This sequence comes from Anomaloglossus baeobatrachus, assembly GCF_048569485.1. NCBI lineage: Eukaryota > Metazoa > Chordata > Amphibia > Anura > Aromobatidae > Anomaloglossus > Anomaloglossus baeobatrachus. Next base: position 755,539,588 of record NC_134354.1, read on the forward strand.
AGTGAGCTCTTATATACAGCATAACAGAATACTGTATATAAGAGCCCAGGCCGTGCTGTATAATGTAAAAATCACCTTTCTAATGCGTATCTAGGGGGCGGTCCGGTCCGATGGGTGTCGCTGCTCTCTTGTCTGGCGTCTCCTCTCTGCTGCAATCGCCATTCTCCTTCTTCTTCCCAGCCCAGTATGGATGATGCACCAAAGCCATCCACACAGGCTGGCATTGCGATCCTGTGCATGCGCACTTTGATCTGCCCGCTAAGGGCAGATCAATGTATTGCAGTGCACATGGTCTTTGACCCTTCCTTGCGTTTGTGCATTACAGTACTTTGATCTGCCCTCAGGAGGTCAGATACAACTGTGCCTGCGCAGGAGCGCAATGCAGGCCTGTGTGGATGATGTAGGACACTGGTCTGGGAAGAAGAAGGACGACGATTGCAGCATAGAGGAGGCACCAAACTTGTGGCCAATGACACCCATCAGTCCGGACTGCCTCCTAGGTGAATATTATAAAGATTTATTTTACGTTATACAGACGGCCTGGGCTCTTACATACAGTATTCGAGAATGCTGTATATGTGCCGCCCCCGTGCCAGCAGCCGACGCTGCTCGGGTCCGAGCCTTCAGGGGTGGTGGCTCGAGGGTCTCCAGACCCGGGGGTCTTGCGGAGATGCCGAATAAATGGGGGGCATAGATGTACGGGCTAGGCCGTAACAAGTTCGTGATGCCACCCACGGTGTGTGGTGAAGTGGGATACCACCGCTGCTGTTATGGGGCACCCGGGCGAGATGTTGTGCAGCAAGTTGTTAACCCCCCGTGGGCAGGGATGGTGGCCCCGGGACCCAATGGCTCGGTGCAGGGGATGGCGACTGCAGGGGTTGCTGGAGTACTCACGATTAGTAACACACACAAGTCTCTGCTAAACCAAGATGGTGGTGGCTGGTGCCGCAGCCGGTTGCGTTCGGGGTCCCCCACCCGGCTGGTGGTCTCTATCCTGTTCCTGCACCTTTTTGTGTTCAATGGACTTCCCCAGTATGGAACTCAGGAGTCCGCTCCCGGCTGGATGTGGCCTAAGGAGCCGTTCCCGCAGACACTGGCCCGTGGGATCTCTGGGCCTTGGTGACCGCTTATCCCTATTCGGTTGGCTGTTGTCTTCTATGAGGGACTTTGGGTGGGACAGGACCTCTAGTCCTGGCCTAAATCGGTTAATTAACCAGTTCCAGTAGGTTATGGCACTGGCTTCAGGGTCCGAGTACCCCCCTTTGTGCACGGTTTCCGGTCGGGTCCCCGGTGTAGGTACCCGCGGGCTACAACCCTGTCCCGATCAACCTCAATTCTGCCGAGCTGTCTTCCCGTCTCCTGCTGACGGAGACCATTGTCTGCCTTCAAGCCAGTGGCACCAGGGCTCCTACCCTGGTACCGTTCAACTTGAACTTCACTGCTGGAGCTACACCTAGCTCCAGCCCCCACTCCTCTCCAAACTGAACCACAAACGAAACTGTCTGTTTTCCCGCCTTGGGCTGGCTAGACCCCTAGGTGGGAGTGTTCCAACCGCCTGGTCATGCCCACTGGTGTGTCTATCTGTCCCTAGGGGGGGTGACTAGGGTTTTCTGGTCGGCTGTGTGTTTCCTTGTGAGGGAAGGTGTTATGCAGGGGCCTACCTGTGACTACCTGGTTTTGCTAGGGTGTCAAACTCCCCCTTGGTTAAACACAGACTGTCCGCAGGCTGTCCGACCACCACCGGTTTATTTTTGTAAAGTGAAAAAGATAAAATAATAAAACATGTACAAGTATATTAACATGTATACAATTTAAGCAATTTTTTGGTTTCTTCCCATACGGGAGGCATGTTACTTGAACATTAACGTTGCACATGTAAAAACCGGGATGGAACGGACTGGGCCTCCTCACTTAACCTACCCAACACAAACTATCCCTGGTGCCACCACTAAAACACAGGTTGGCACCCCTTTCCCAAGTCCAGGACAGGTCCGGGTGTTGCCCAAATGGGCCGGGTAAAAAGTTCCTTACCCGGCAGTCCTTTCAAGGGCCCCACGTCCAGTGGACCCCTGAACCGGAGGTTGGTCACCGGTTTTGCTGGTGACCGGGCCTCGGCCGACTCCACCCCAGGCCCATCCTCCAATCAGCCTCTCCAGAGACCGCGGCTTGGTGAGGTCGGTCAGGGACTATTTACAAGGCCCAAAAGTTTATGGGTTGGCCTGCAAGTTCATGGCCGTTGTCCTTTTAACTTATAAAACTGGAACGGGACATAGACGGTCCTAACGGGGACTTTAACTGTTAGTAGCCAGGTTCCACTACCTAATACTCCTAATCAGGTGAAGCACACGGTTGATTGGTATTCATTCACACTCATATTTACACAATGAACAGACACCACATACTAGCTTGCGGTCTCTCTGTACCTAAGTGGTGGCTGACCCAAGTTAGGGTGTGTGGACCTTCTAAGCACTCTAGGTTCACACGGGGCCGGTGGGGGAGAGGGAAGTACAGCCCCCTCTTCCCCAACCTCGGGTATGGTTGGCAAAGACCTGCAGGGGCGGAGTGCAGGTGCATCCCTGGGCGCTGGTGCTGGTGTGGTGCTGACAGGCTCTTCTGGCTCTACATCTTCCACGGGTTGTGAGAACATGATAACGGGAACAATCACCGCTCCATTCTGCATAGGCCAATCAGCCGGAAAATCACCCATCACAGTGTGGATCACCTCCTTCTTCTGCTCCACGCTCGGCGTTGGAGGGGAGACCCCTTCCACCATCTTCAGGAGCTCTGGGCACTTCTTCAGGTGGTCCCTGGAGACAGTGGCCGTAGTTCTTCCCTGGTCACGACTGACGAGGTAGGTTTTCTTGTCCTCCCATTCAGTGGGTTGGCTAACATAAGGAGTCCTTTCTCACTGGTCGTCTAGCTTGTGTGTCCGTCTTTTTCTCTTCAGTACCATGTCTCCGGTCCCAAAGGGATCAGCCTGGGCCCGCCTGTTGAAACGCTGCTCTTGCCTCTCTCTGCTCTGGTGCAGGTTCCGTTCTACATACTCCTGAATCTGCCGATACTGTTTTTGGCACTTAATGTCCCAATTATCAGTGGGGAAGATGGTCTCGGGAATCTCAACGTCCAATTCTAGATCTACCGGCAACTTTCCAGGCCAGGCCCTCATCAGGTACGCACTATACAAGGATAAGGCTGCACATCAAACTTAGATAATGGTATAATGCCTCAAGAATATGGAAAAATATTGGAAAAATACAATGAAAAATGCTACTTGCTAACTTGAACATGTGAATAATGAATTGCATACCTGCCATGAATATTAGGAAAAAGGAGATATTTAGCAATCGCATTGATCAATGTAACTGAGCCCCAAAACCTCGTCAAGGTATATCTCTATATTGGGGTCCCTAGCTCTGTGACCCTAACTGTGTGTCATCTCATTGCAATTAAAAACTGCTGTGGGTGGAGAGGGGTAACCAAGGACTGTCTTATATAGGAGATGGAAAAAACATGGCCGAAAGGGGCGGAGCTGTGTTCACATTCAGAAAAAAAAAACAAAAAAACTACATATAACTGAATAGGATAACTGAAGTGAGCACTAATATATATATTCTGAGTGCAAGCCAAAAAATACATACTATACAAGGATAAGGCTGCACGAGGTGTACGCAGGCGTGCACTTAGTGGAGCTACAAGGGATGTTATTGTACATGTCCACCATGTCGGGCAATTTCTCGGGCCACAGGTTTCTTTCTTCCAGAGGCAGGGTCTTGAGGAGGTTGAGAACCAAGTGACTCATTTTCTTGCACATCCCATTAGTCTGGGCATGGTAGGCCGTGGTCCAGATCTTCTTACACCTGTACAAGTTGCAGAACTTTTGAAAGACCTCTGCTTCAAAGGCTGGGCCCTGGTCCATGAGCACCTTCTCCAGGTAACCATGCGGCCGGCAGAAGTACGCTTGGAAGGCCCTGGCTGCAGTGCGGCCTGTTAAGTCCTTGACGGGAACCACCACCATGAATCTGGAGTAATGGTCTATGATGGTTAGGGCGTACGTATACCCGCTCTGGCTAGGCGTGAGCTTGACATGATCCAAGGCGACCAGCTCCAGTGGCTGGCGGGTAACAATCGGCTGTAGCGGGGCCTTCTGGTTGGTTTTGTCCCGTCTTCTCAGCGCACAGGGACCACATTCTCGACACCAGGCCTCTACGGACTCTCTCATCCCGCTCCAGTAGAAGCGCTCCCTCAGCAGCATCTCCAGGTTCTTCCAGCCGAAATGTCCGGCCCCGTTATGATAGGCCTTCAGAACCATGGGCACATATGCCTGCGGCACCACCAGCTAGCGGACCTTCTCGTGCGTCTTCGGGTTGATTAATCCCCTGTACAGCTTGCCTTGGTGCAAGTAGTGGCGGCCCCTTTCTTTCCATAACCATTGCACCTCGGGGGGGGGGGCAGTAGGCTCCAGCCTGGAAGCATCTTGAGAGATCATCGACTTGACTAGCCGGACCGTGGGCTCTTGGTCTTGAGCCTCTTGCCACCCCTGGCGGGGCAACGGGTCAAAGCTCGCCTGCTGCTGGCCAACGTAAGGCCTTTCGTCCCTCGTCCGGTGGCATGCAGGTAGCTCAATTTCCTCTAGGCCATCTTCATCAATCTCTTCCTCGGACAGGTGCGGCATCCGGGATAAAGCATCCGCATTGCTGTTCTTGCGGCCGGCCCTGTGACGCCAAGTTTCGGGGTGTGCCGCCCCCGTGCCAGCAGCCGGCGCTGTTCGGGTCCGAGCCTTCAGGGGTGGTGGCTTGAGGGTCTCCGGACCTGGGGGGTCTTCCGGACATGCCGAATAAATGGGGGGACGTATATGTATGGGCTAGTCCGTAACGAGTTTGTGACACCACCCACAGTGTGTGGTGAAGTGGGACACCACCGCTACTGTTATGGGGTACCCGGGGGAGATGTTGTGCAGCAAGTTGTTAACCCCTCCATGGGCAAAGATGGTGGCCCCGGGACCCAGTGGCTCAGTGCAGGGGATGGCGACCGCAGGGGTTGCTGGAGTACTCACGATTAGTAACACACACAAGTCTCTGGTAAACCAAGATGGTGGTGGCCGGTGCCGCGGCCGGTTGCATTCGGGGTCCCCCACCCGGCTGGTGGTCTCTATCCTGTTCCTGCACCTTTTTGTGTTCAATGGACTTCCCCGGTATGGAACTCGGGAGTCCGCTCCCAGCTGGATGTGGCCTAAGGAGCCGTGCCCGCAGACGCTGGCCCGTGGAATCTCTGGGCCTTGGCGGTGACCGCTTATCCCTATTCGGCGGGCTGTTGTCTTCTATGAGGGACTTTGGGTGGGACAGGACCTCTAGTCCTGGCCTCAATCGGTTAATTAACCAGTTCCAGTAGGTTCTGGCGCTGGCTTCAGGGTCCGAGTGCTCCCCTTTGTGCACGGTTTTCGGTCGGGTCCCCAGTGTAGGTACCGGCGGGCTACAACCCTGTCCTGGTCCACCTTGGTTCTGCCGAGCCGTCTTCCTGTCTCCTGCTGACAGAGACCACCTTCTGCCTCCTAGCCAGTGGCACCAGGGCTCCTACCCTGGTGCCGTTCAACTTGAACTTCACTGCTGGAGCTACACCTAGCTCCAGCCCACACTCCTCTCCAAACTGAACCACAAACGAAACTGTCTGTTTTCCCGCCCCGGGCTGTCTACACCCCTGGGTGGGAGTGTTCCAACCATCTGGTCACGCCCACTGGTGTGTCTATCTGTCCCTAGGGGGGGTGACTAGGGTTTTCTGGTCGGCTGTGTGTTTCCTTGTGAGGAAAGGTGTTATGCAGGGGCCTACCTGTGACTACCTGGTTTTGCCAGGGTGTCACATATATAAGAGCTCACTTAGGGAAAAACCTGGTGACAGGTTCCCTTTAATAATCTACCATTGTGCTTCCAAATAGATAGATACACTCTTGGCTATAGATTACAGCAAATGTTATTTTTGCTGGTCATCTCCATTTGATTAAACAGGGTTGAGTTGAAATACCATAAACAACCTATGGAGAAGAGTTGCGCTGGTTCTGGAAAAAAATAAACTTTTTTTGCAACTTTGATAAACCAAAATGATTCATTCTCTATAAAAAGTAAAAACTTAGAGAAACTTTTTGAGCCACAATAGACATTATAGGGAATACATAGAATACATTTTAAAATCCAAAAAACAAAATTGGTATTTTTAATACTATACAATGGGGTGTGTAATTTCCTCCTTTATTCTACAGTTAAACATTTGCATACTTTTGTTTTAATTGAGAAGGGGATTAGCTGAACATCTCGAGAAATACAACTTACATTTTCACATTTCTATTATCAGTAATTTGCTTAATAGAGCGTTGCACTTCGAAATAAAGCAAAAATAGAAAGATTCTATTTACTAGGGAACGGCTATACGTTGTGTGATAATTTGGAAGCAAATTACTTAATTTGGTCTTTACTGCCTGTATGCAAATAGTTATGATGATTTTGCTACTCTGAACCACTCTCCTCTACCGTGCAAGTGGATTGCAAATAGTATATACAGTATCTCCATTATTAAACAATGCACACTGCAGTAATATGACTCTGGTTTATATTGTACCATAATAGGGCTTCCATTGATATGTGCAGGCATAAGAAGGGTTTTTTAATTTTCTAGTTGCATGCGTGACAAAGGACTATTTTGAAGTTATTTAACGTCTAACTATTGACTTGCCTTTTCTATCTATTGGCATTCTGCAATGAGAACCTTTATTTTTCACTGTGTGCAGCTGGATCCATGGGGGGTTTAACCACTTGTGTCTGCCCAGATCTTGCCCGAGAGTGCGAAATAGTTACATTCCAGTAGAGTTATTAACTTCTTCTAAGATGTCAGCCACCTCTCTCCCACAAATTTATGTATATACAAAAGTTAGCTACTCAACTCCCTCCTCCTCAGCTCCTGACAAGCTGCTGTTATAAATCTTGCAAAATCATCAGCCCACAGCATCGGCTTCTCCCAGAGCAGTTCTCCTAAGCACGGCTCTCGCCTTTCGCTGTCTGAAGCTGTGAACTTGTTCAAATGCTTAGTTATCTCTATATGTAAATATCAGAAAAACAGTGTACACTCCAGTATTTATACTGCTATGATTACTACATTTCTACTGCCCATCAGCACTATCACTCAAGGCTGAGGAGAGCCCGCCCTGCCAGAAACCAGGAAGTAAGTAGACTGCAGAGTTGTGAGCTGCTCAAGAGACAACTTGAGTTTAACCCTTTCAATTGTAAGGAGGTGTCCGTGTTCCTGCCCCTGAAAAGGCTGACCATACTGTCATAATGTGAATTTTTCCTGCATAATGTAGCAGTATTTGTTATACTATGTACAAAGTAAAACACTGTTATATAGGATGTTTGTCAACGAAGCTCTGTCTGCAACATAGTGCAAGGGAACAACTGGATAAGGGTAAGTAAAGCTACCGTGGGAGAAGTCAGTGGAAGGAAGATAAAAGTCCTTCCTGATAGAGCAGGGGGTACTACATTCGGAATATGACAGGGTTAATCTAGTTCTCTACAGGCAGATTCTCCTGAGACACCTGGGGCACCAGGCTCAAATTGGTGGCCTATGTAGGGCACCTGAACCAACTCCTTGTGTAGCAGTACAGACGCGGAGCTGCGGGTAGAAGAAAGGACCAGGAGAAACCTGGCCACTGATGTTAACATTTAGCACAGAGGTAGTTCTAGGAAGAACAGAATATAAGCCTTGAAGTGTACTGCAACTTGGAACCTAGCTGCAGCACCAAATATGCCCATTGTGACGTGCATCTGTCGCGGGCGGAGGAGGGGACGCTGCGCTCTCCCACTGCTCGGGTCCGGCTGCTGCTGCGGCCGCTGCTGCTCGGTGGCTCGAGCGATGGGCCGGATCCCGGGGACTCGAGCGGCGCTCCTCGCCCGTGAGTGAAAAGGGGTGGTTTGGTTTTGGGGATATTGTCCGTGACGCCACCCACGGTTGTGGTGATTGTGTGGACACCACCGCTGCTCTGAACGGGGATCCCGGGAGCGGTGACAGGGAGCAGCTTTGTTGTTATTTCTCTCCTCCGTGGGTAGGGGGTTGGTTGTCCCGGGGCCCGGTGATGGGGTAGGAATGGATGGCAGGCGGGTTGCGGGGCCTGATGAGGTGCAGGGTCGCAGGGGCAGCGCTGTGCCGCACGGCACGGAGGTACTCACTCAGCCCAATGATGATGACACAGTTCACGGTAAAACAAGCGGCTGGATGGACGGGTCCCTCGGACGGCTTGCTTCTTCCCTGTAGGTTGGTGATGACTGTCTCTCCCTGCACCTAAGTTCAATGTTGGTAGTGATGGGTTCCCACCGGTAACCCGCTCCCCGACTTGGATGTAGGCCGGAGGAGCCCCTTTTGCCCGCAGGCGCTGGCCCTGGGAAACGGTTGCCCTTGGCGGTGGCGGTGTCTCCCCTTCACGGTTGGACGGTTGCCTTCTATCGGGACTTGGCTGTTTGGAAACCCGGAGGTCCCCTTCACTAACGGATTTGGCAAATTCACGGCGACTCCAAGCCTTGCCAGGATCCGAAAGGCCCCTGCCAATGGTGCTGGCTTCTCTTTGTATGCCGGTCCGGTACCGCCGGGTCACCACCCGTCCACGGTCCTTACGGCAGACTCCAATCGGCCTCCACTGCAGACGGTCACCACCGTCTGCCAACCTTGCTGCTCTGTCCGGGCCACACGCCCGGACTCACTTCAGTCTCTTTCTCTGTCACTTTTCTCCTCTCTACTCCTTTCCTCCTTCCACTTCCTCCTCCAAACTCTATCTCTCCTCTCACTTCCCTAGCTTCACTCTAACTGCCTGTGCTTTCCCTCCTCCAGGACTGTGAACTCCTTGGTGGGTGGAGACCAACCGCCTGGCTCCACCCCCCCTGGTGTGGACAACAGCCCCTGGGGAAGGCAACAAGGATTTTGTGTTTTGACTTTGATGTGCCTACATGGAGTGTGGGGTGTGTAGGTGTTGTGCTCTATGGCCCCTGGCTTGTCCAGGGCGACACATTCCCCCTTAGCAAAATGCAGACTGTCCTCGGGCTGCCCGTCCATCACCGGTTTTATTTTTCTGCAAAAAGATAAGAAAACACAATACAAGTAAAATAACATCATCCCACAACGGGAGGCACTTTTCTTAAACGTTGCAAACAGTTAACGGTTACGGCTTCCGCTCTCACCCACCCAAGTAACCTGGCCCTGATGCTGCCCCTAAGAAAACAGGCAGCACCCCCTGACCCCAGTCCTGCACCAAGTTACCCGAGCGGGATCTGTCCTTTCCAGGGGACCCACGTCCATGGGGAGCCCCTGGAACCCCCAGAGGGTAGCCACCGGTTCCGGTGGTGGCTGGGCCCCAGCCTGCTCCACTGCGGGCCCTCCCTCCAATCTGCCTCTCCGGAGGCGGCAACGGTGGAAGCTGCAACAACATTTTTATTTACATCCCACAAGTTTGTGGTTGCCCTGCAAGTTCACGGGCTTGTCCGTAAGGAGTCTCTTACGCAACTTCAGACGGTCCCCACGGGGACAACGGTACCGGCAACGACCGGTTCAAATCACAGTAGCAGACAATCAGGTTACTTGCTCATCAATTACTCATTTTCATCACTTTCAAAAAAACTTGCAAACTTTTAACACATACAGGTGGTTCCCCCCCCCCCTAGATAGTAGTTTCCCTGTACCTAAGTGGGGGTCTACCTAGGTTGGGACGAGTGGATCTCCTGGGTCCAGTGTCAGTGGGGATAGGCAGTGGGGCAGAGGGAACAATCGGTTCCTCTTCCCTGCTATCGTGTGGGGCAGACGGAGGCATAGGGGAGTTGGGTACAGGTTCATCCCTGGGCACTGGCACTGGCTCACGGTTGACTGCCTCCATTACTTCTTCATCCACAGGTTGTGGGAACAGTATCACTGGAAGAATCACCGCGCCGTTCTGTGTAGGCCAGTCGGCTGGGAAGTCACCCATCACGGTGTGGATTACCTCTTTTGCCTTCTCCGCTGGTGGAGGAACCGGAACTTCAGCCGCTGCCCTCAATGCTCGTACGCACCTTTTCAGATGGTCCCGGGAAACCATGGCCAAAGTGCCCCCTTGGTCACGGCTGATCTGGTAGGCCTTCCCATCTTCCCATCCCGTGGGCTGTATGACGTATGGGGTTTGTTCCCATTGATCATCCAGCTTGTGGATTCTCCTCTTCCGCTTCAGCACTACATCTCCAGGCTGGAAAGGGCCAGCAGACGCCTTTTGGTTGAAGCGCTGCTCCTGCTGTTCCCGACTCCGACTCAAGTTCTTCTCAACATATTCTTGAATCTGTCGGTATTGTACCCTCCTTCGAGTTTCCCATTCAGCTGTCGAAGGGAGTGCTTCTGGGGCTTCCAGTCCCATGTCTAGATCCACCGGTAGCCGACCGGGGCGAGCCCTCATCAGGTATGCTGGGGTGCACTTCGTTGAGCTGGAAGGGATATTGTTGTACATATCGACCAAGTCATGTAGCTTCTCCGGCCACAGGTTCCGCTCTTCCAGCGGCAACGTCTTGAGGAGGCCCAGGACCAAGTGGTTCATCTTTTCACACATGCCGTTGGTCTGGGCATGGTAAGGCGTGGTCCGGATCTTCTTGCAGCCGTACAACTGGCAAAACTCATGAAACACCTCTGCTTCAAAGGCCGGGCCTTGGTCAGTAAGTACCTTCTCAGGGTACCCATGGGGTCGGCAGAAATAAGCCTGGAACGATCTAGCGGCGGTACGACCAGTTAGGTCCTTGACTGGGACAACCACCATGAACCTCGAATAGTGGTCTACTATGGTTAGAGCGTAGGTGTACCCACTTCGGCTGGGGGTGAGCTTTAAATGGTCCAGAGCGACCAGCTCCAGCGGTTGATGTGTAATGATCGGGTGTAGGGGCGCCTTCTGGCTGGCCTCGTCCTTCCTCCTTAGCGTACAAGGACCGCACTCTCGGCACCAGGCCTCTACAGACTCCCGCATCCCACTCCAATAGAACCGCTCTCTCAACAGCATATCTAGCTTCTTCCATCCGAAGTGTCCGGCACCATCATGGTACGCTTGTAAAACGGTGGGCACATTAGCCTGGGGAATCACCAACTGGCGGATTTTCTCATGAGTCTTCGGGTTAATCAGCTCACGGTACAACTTCCCCTGGTGTAGATACAACCGGGTCCGTTCTCGCCACAGGCGCTGGGCTTCAGCTGGGGCGGCAGGGTCTATCCCAGCAGCACCTTGCTCCACCAAGGTCTTAACTAGGCGGACAGCGGGCGCCTGGTTTTGAGCTTCCTGCCACTCTTGACTGGGGAGCGGGTCCAGATTCGCCCGTTGCTGGTAGACATGCACCTTCTCAGTTGGTGGCTGGTGAAATGCAGGCAACTCGATCTCTTCGAGGTCGTCATCCTCGCACCCCTCTTCTGACAAGTGGGACATCCGAGAGAGTGCATCAGCATTAACGTTGGCACGACCGGCCCTGTATTTGATGGTGAAATCGTAGTTGGCTAGCCTGGCCATCCACCGCTGTTCCAGCGCGCCCAACTTGGCCGTGTCCAGGTGGGTCAGCGGATTATTATCCGTGAAAGCGGTGAACTTTGCTGCGGCCAGGTAATGGCGGAACCGCTCGGTGATAGCCCACACCAGCGCCAGGAGATCGAGCTTGAAAGAGCTGTAGTTCTCAGGGTTCCTTTCAGTCGGTCGGAGCTTTCGGCTAGCATAAGCAATGACTTTTTCCTTCCCATCCTGGACCTGGGATAGGACTGCCCCCAAACCCACATTGCTGGCATCAGTGTAGAGGATGAATGGGCGGCTGTAATCAGGGTACGCTAGGATCTCCTCTCCGGTCAAGGCCGCTTTCAGCTGGCGGAAGGATTCCTCATGCCTCTCTTCCCACACCAGTGGGGCTCCGAGGGGTCTACCACCTTTGGTCTGTCCCACGAGGAGGTCTTGCATGGGGGCAGCCATCTTCGTGTATCCCTTGATGAAGCCACGGTAGTACCCTACCAGTCCCAGAAACTGCCTTACTTCCCTCACTGTGGTTGGCCTCGGCCAGTCTTGGATGGCAGTGACCTTCTCGGGGTCGGGGGCGACACCTTCTGCTCCCACTACATGCCCCAGGTACTGCACTCTGGGTTTCAGCAGATGACACTTGGAGGGCTTCAACTTCATCCCGTACTTGGCAAGGGACGCGAACACCTCGGCTAGGTGTTCCAGATGGGCTTCATATGTCTGTGAATACACAATTACATCATCCAGATACAACAGGACGGTCTCAAAATTCAGGTGGCCCAAACAGCACTCCATCAGCCGTTGGAAGGTACCAGGGGCATTGCACAGCCCGAACGGCATACTGTTGAATTCACAGAGTCCCATAGGGGTGGTAAAGGCAGTTTTCTCTCGGTCTTCGGGCGTCACGGCCACCTGCCAGTACCCACTGGTGAGGTCAAGGGTGGAGAAGTAGTTTGCGGTTCTCAGCGCGGACAAGGACTCCTCGATACGGGGCAGAGGGTAGGCAACTTTATGCGTTATCTGGTTAATCTTCCGGTAATCCACGCACATCCGCATGGTGCCGTCCTTCTTCTTAACCAGCACCAACAGGGCGGCCCAGGGACTACAGCTGTCCCTGATAACCCCTGCCTCCCTCATGTTCCTCAACATGTCCTTGGCACACTGGTAGTGTGCAGGGGGAATGGGCCTGTACCTCTCTTTCATAGGGGGATGTTCACCGGTAGGGATATGGTGTTGGACCCCTTTAATCTGCCCAAAGTCTAGGGGATGTTTGCTAAAAACTTGCTCGTACTCCCGTACCACCCTGTATACCCCTTCTTTGTGATGTGTAGGGGTATCGTCAGTGCCCACGTGTAGCTGTTGGTGCCACTCGTCTAACTCCCCTTGGGGCGGGTGAGTGCTGGCAGTAGGTAGTGAAACTGGAGGAGCTGCTTCGTGGATGGTGTGGGGATCTAGGGTGAGCAACTTGGCAAGTGTGGCATACCGGGGAAGCCTGACTTCTTCCTCCCCACAGTTCCGCACCCTCACGGGCACTCTCCCCTTCTTTACATCTACCACCCCTCGTGCGGCCATTACTGTGGGCCAGTGCTTGGAGGGCATGGGCTCTATCATGGCAGGGTAGTCACGCCCCTGAGGCCCTACTGCTGCCCTACACCAAATCATCATCTCACTCCTAGGGGGCACAGTCAACGGGGCAACATCCATCACTCTCACCCCACCAATCTCTCCTCCCATCGAGTTCACATGCTGGCGGTACATCAAGGCTCGGATCTCACGCTGCACAGCTCTCTGTCGGCTCCCCGCCGCCGTGGCGGCCAGCTGCTGCAGTAGGGTCAACACATCACTCATACAGTGCTCCATCACATTGGTTCCTAGCACTATCTTCGGGTTATGATCACTGGGTTCATTCATTATCACAATCATACCCTGATGTTGCAGTTCAGCTCGCCCCACAGTCATGGCCACTTGTTTGCATCCCACTTGGGTCAATGGGAGTCCATCAGCAGCAATCAGTGTTATACTAGCATCTGGGGGAGCCAGCTCGTCGGACCCCCAATACCGTTGATACAATGTGTATGGTATGGTGGTTACCTGTGATCCAGTGTCCAGGAGAGCCATCACCGGTATGCCGTCCACAGCCACGGGGATGATGGGTCGGGCCCCGATGTATCGGTCCCGCCAGTCTGGGGGGCCATGGGGTTCTACTCCTGAGGATTGGCCCGTGGCCCCAGGGGTTGCTCGTTTAACGGACACCGTCGGGAGTAGTGGCCGGGTTTGCTGCACCTGTAACAAATCGGGGGTCCATACCGTGAGTCATTGGTTCTTCTCCGCTGCATCCAGGGGACATCCTCAGGACGCTCGGCGAGCTGTATCTTTGCCGGAGGCTGGGATCTGGTCTGAGGCTGGAGTGCGGCGAGGATCTTGGCGAGGTCTCCATCCATGCGGCGGACCTGGGCAGTCAGTTCTTCCATTGTGCTGCTTGGAGCTGTAGGTACTGGAGATGCTGGTAGGGCAGGGGCCACCACAACGGGGGCCGTCTCAACTGGCCACGGGGCTGGTTCCAAGACTTCCGAAGCTGGGGGTTGCAGAGCTTTAATGGCCCGTTCCTTTAACACAGCAAAGTCCACATCAGGGTGTTCTAGGGCCCACAGCCTGAGTTGTTTGCGATCCTCGGAGGACCTCATCCCCTGCACAAATTGCTCTACTAACATTTTGTTGCTGTCCGCCTCATTGATGGTGTCCACCCGCTTCAGTGTGCGGAGGGCGGTTTGCAGACGTAAAGCGTAGTCCCGAATGCTGTCCACAGGCCGTTGCCGACATTGGTAAAACTGCATCCTCAGCTCGGCTTCGGTACGGGTCTCAAAGGCAGTCTGTAGTTTCTCAAAGATGGTGGCTACAGAGAACCGGTCCCCCTCTGCCCAGGTCTCCGCCTCCTGCTCAGCCGCGCCGGTTAGCTGCCCCAGCACTACCGCTGCACGTTGCTTATCAGTCAGGGGGTACAATTCTAGGAGCGGGCTAAGCTTCTTCCAAAAGACCTGTAACGCATCAGGTTTCCCGTCGTACTGCGGCAGCCAGGTAGCTCCGGGCACAAAGGGCAAGGAGAACGGCATCACCTGAGCGAGAGCTGGGACCGCGGCACCCCCCGCCAGCGCGGCCGGGACCTGGGCAGGCCCATTCCCATCCACGGGTGCCACCGCGGCTGCGACCGCCGCTCCTCCAGCAGCTCCGTCGGGCGCAGACATCTTGTTTACGTCCCCCTTAGCCTCTTTCCGGCTCCTCCTCTATCGGGGCGGGATTTTGACCTCTGCGCCTCCACTACTCGAGGAGACGCTCGAGCGGGAACTTTTCGCGCCAAAGATGGTGGCTTCTGAAATTTTCCGGCCGAACACCTACAGCGGTAACAAGGCGCACCTCTACCCAACGGCAGAGCGGTAAGATCCTGTTCGTGATGCCAAGTTGTCGCGGGCGGAGGAGGGGACGCTGCGCTCTCCCACTGCTCGGGTCCGGCTGCCGCTGCTGCTGCGGCCGCTGCTGCTTGGTGGCTCGAGCGATGGGCCAAATCCCGGGTACTCGAGCGGCGCTCCTCGCCCGTGAGTGAAAAGGGGTGGTTTGGTTTTGGAGATATTGTCCGTGATGCCACCCACGGTTGTGGTGATTGTGTGGACACCACCGCTGCCCTTGACGGGGATCCCGGGAGCGGTGACAGGGAGCAGCTTTGTTGTTATTTCTCCCCTCCGTGGGTAGGGGGTTGGTTGTCCCGGGGCCCGGTGATGGGGTAGGAATGGATGGCAGGCGGGTTGCGGGGCCTGATTAGGTGCAGGGTCACAGGGGCAGCGCTGTGCCAATGATGACACAGTTCACGGTAAAACAAGCGGCTGGATGGATGGGTCCCTCGGACGGCTGCGGTTGCTTCTTCCCTGTAGGTTGGTGATGACTGTCTCTCCCTGCACCTAAGTTCAATGTTGGTAGCGATGGGTTCCCACCGGTAACCCGCTCCCCGACTTGGATGTAGGCCGGAGGAGCCCCTTTTGCCTGCAGGCGCTGGCCCTGGGAAACGGTTGCCCTTGGCGGTGGCGGTGTCTCCCCTTCACGGTTGGACGGTTGCCTTCTATCGGGACTTGGCTGTTTGGAAACCCGGAGGTCCCCTTCACTAACGGATTTGGCAAATTCACGGCGACTCCAAGCCTTGCCGGGATCCGAAAGGCCCCTGCCAATGATGCTGGCTTCTCTTTGTATGCCGGTCCGGTACCGCCGGGTCACCACCCGTCCACGGTCCTTACGGCAGACTCCAATCGGCCTCCACTGCAGACGGTCACCACCGTCTGCCAACCTTGCTGCTCTGTCCGGGCCACACGCCCGGACTCACTTCAGTCTCTTTCTCTGTCACTTTTCTCCTCTCTACTCCTTTCCTCCTTCCACTTCCTCCTCCAAACTCTATCTCTCCTCTCACTTCCCTAGCTTCACTCTAACTGCCTGTGTTTTCCCTCCTCCAGGACTGTGAACTCCTTCGTGGGTGGAGACCAACCGCCTGGCTCCACCCCCTGGTGTGGACAACAGCCCCTGGGGAAGGCAACAAGGATTTTGTGTTTTGACTTCGATGTGCCTACAGGGAGTGTGGGGTGTGTAGGTGCTGTGCTCTGTGGCCCCTGGCTTGTCCAGGGCGACACATATCAAGTGGACGGTAACATTTTGTCAAGTAAAATTTTCTGTTGTATAAAACAAATGAAGTGTCAACTAATTCATTTATGGTGGACTTCCTGAGAAGGAGCACTCTGAGGAAACTGAAGGCGGCGGTTGGCAATTGAGTTCAATGCATCCCTCAAATTTAATCAGGGACACGACTTACCATGGTGGATGATGGTGCATTAAAGACCAGAGGATCCGCCCATCATGGGCATTGTAGCATGTTAAAGGTGCAAAAATATGTCCAGACCGTGAAAGGTCCTGTGTGGAGGGTGTTACGGTTGCTGCGAGCACTGGAGACTATGTCCAGATTTCTTGCTACTGCACATGTGCGAGCGCTGGAGACTAAGTCCAGATTTCTTGCTACTGCACATGTGCGAGCGCTGGAGACTAAGTCCAGATTTCTTGCTACTGCACATGTGCGAGCGCCGGAGACTAAGTCCTATCTTGGAGCCATTGCACATGTGCGGGTGACATCATCGCTGACACGAGGTCACATGTCTCTGACACCTTCTATGCCGATTGGTCGCTGGTCATGTGCTTGTGATGCCTTGCTCCGTGATAGGCGAGCATGACGTCACTCCTGTCGTTCTGGCAGCGGCTTGGCTCTGGTGTCCTCCATCTTGGATGAGGCACAGAGTCTATATAAGACCCTGACACACGCCGCATGGCGCTCAGTCCTCTTGGTTCATGCATAAGAGTAGACGCTCTCTGCGCGTTCCTTTAGGCATTCCTCTGTCTATGCTAGGTGAGTGCTACCGGCAGGGTAGCGTTCTTATACCTTACAGCTTCGGCTGCTGTCCGTATCCTTACCTCTTAGGGGAGCGGACATAGGCAGGTGCCTGAGGCACATGGTCTGGCTGGGCCTTGTGGTTCAACTCGTAGGTGGACGTTGCCGCTAGGGTAACGTTCCTTATACTGCGTCTGGCAGTTGTTCGTATCCTCGCACACTAGGGGAGCGAACAGAGGTAGGAGCTTTGTGCGGCTTATGCTGCTGTTCGTCTCTTTTGCACCACTAGAAGAGCGGACCTAGGCAGGTGCCATATCTAGTGGTTCGTGTCCTCGCACACTAGTGGAGCGAACGCAGGTAGGAGCTTTGTGCGGCTTACGCTGCTGTTCGTCTCTTTTGCACCACTAGAAGAGCGGACCTAGGTAGGTGCCATTTCGCACACATTGCCTTTGTCTCTGTGATTATTAACAGAGATCATTCCACACACCCTCCAAGTAAGGGAGGAATTGCTTTACTTACTTATTATATCCTTCTGTGAGTTAACAGAGGTATTGCACTCTGCCATAGTCTGCAGCAGAGTCTTTGCACGGTGGACCCTGACTGTCTGATACTCCTTTAAGTTATTATCAGACAGCCCCCCGTAACAGAGGGGCTGTCCTACGTTGAGCAGTTCCCACTTCCTGCAAGCTCGGAGGAAGAAGAAAACACATTTGCTGTAGGAAGCCGATGGAGAATGGTTTATGTCACTGAAGAAATGGGTGAAGAAGAGGCAGGGCAGAGCAAAAAAATGCTTGCAGCAGAGCGGGATAGCACAATTTCTGGTGAGAGTTCAGGAGAAAATGGTGTGTTCCCTGAGCGAGATAGGCAGTGCTTCAGAGTTCCGTCCCACAGAGTTTAAGGATGAGTTACCTGGAAGAAGTTGCTGGACTTACAGAATGAGGCACTGCAGCAGAGTGGACTGAGAGAGCAGAAAGTCCCACGAGAATTGCTCTGCCCAATTCCTGAGGTGAAGGCTGAAGTGGCCACTCCAGTGTGGCCAAGACTCTGAGGCACGGAGGAGTGTCCGAAGTTCCTGGTGACCGCCTGGAGGGGGAGTTGCCTGACTCTCACTAAAGAACTGCCACCTGTGCAGTAGGTGGCTCCTCTGCTACAGCCGCAAAAGAATGTGAAGGAGGCATCTCAGACACCTCTGCTGCCAATGTATGTTTCACATGTATAAGACAGGCTCAGGATCAGAGTTCTCTCTTACCATCTAAGACCATGCACATGTAAATGGTGTTGTTTTCCTTTGGGCACTTTAGGGTTAACTTCTCTAATTCTGCAGCAGACTTACTCAGCTGCAGGGCAGTAGCTCATTTCCTGCCTGTATATAATCGCTCTGCTTCCTGGAGAGGTTGCCGGATATTCAACTCAGTTGGAGCTAGTCCAGGAGCAGAGAGGACGTGTCTGTTGCTACCTGCTGTGATTAACACACTTGTGTAAAACACGTATAGGAGACTTATTCAATTGTAAAAATATCAAATTTTATTATGATTCAGAAAGATAAAATTCATTTTCCATATAGTATACAAATGAGGTAAGCTGGATTCTTTACACACCCACCCATCAAGGAACTGCCCAAATTTAACCCATCATGATCCCTAGCAAGAAAGTATAAATAGCCAGTGCAATATATGAGGGGAACACCATGTGGTCAAACAGTCAAGTCACCAAACAGCAGTTTACAGACTTACCCATGGTGAGGGCCTATCAATGGCAGTTCAGAGGTGGGTAGGTGAGTATCCTTCAACCCGGACGCGCGTGTCGCCAAAGCTTCATCAGCGGGGTGCACCCTTAAGACCCTTAAGGACCGTGTCCCCTGTTTTTCTCAACAGGGCACATTTCCCCTCAGACGGAGTCGCTTGCGGTTCGTTGTGGGTCTGGATCCTGTTTTAACTATGGGGACAAGGATCATTACATCGGGGCCTGTCCTATAACACCTAAGCCCAGTCCATCGGGCAGTAATCCAAGCCCATTTGGCAATAAGCCGCGTCCTCCTGGTTAGGTGGAGGGAAACAAGCAGGCTGTCTACATCTCCTCCATCTATACTTTGCAGTTTACCCTCTCTGCAGAGGTGATGATAGGTGGTAAAACTGAGACAATCTCTGTGCTGATGGACAGTGGATTTGGTGCCAATTTGATAGATTCTTGCTTAGCGCAGACTCGGGCCTGGGTGTAAGAACGGCTGCAGTGTATGAGGAATGGTGGCCAGAAGTTAGGAGTCTATCATGTAAACCCTGGTTGTGCTCGTTGCACTTACAAAAAATATAGGAACTGTTCTGTGTTCCTATGGGCTGTAGGTGAAAGACGCAGCAAGTGAGGAGGATCCATGTGTTGGCCAAAGATATTTTTTTCTCCTTCCCACTTTGTTTTGTGTATTGTTTGTGCACCTCCCTGCAGGATTTGGGGGCTGTGAACTGCTAAAAGTAACCACACCCTTCTGTTGCTCTGAACTTTGCAGGAACACCCATGGACTGTGACCCATGCCCCATGGACTGAGCCCTCATGGACTTTGCCCAATACCCCCATGTTGCAAAGGACTATGTGGCTATCACGTTGGCAGCACTGTACAAATAGAGGGACAATCACTAAAAAGAGGGAAGAGGGGAAATGGAGGACCCAATGTGTCAACTGGGTCGGTAAATGTTGGACTATGCTCTTGGACCATTGCAGCTGCTGATGTGTTGGCCTAAGGGACTTAAATTAAGAGACATGGACACTGTTCCTGGGTCTCAGTCGAGTGGAACCAGGGTCTTGCGGACCTGTATGAGGAAGAACTTGGACTTGTGCATTTCAACAGAGATTGATAGTGTTTGTGTTGTGCATAGTGTTTGGTGTCTGACAGGTTGTCACAAGGTCAGGAACGACCATGTTTAATAATGGGAGGAATTTCAGGAGGTGACTGTGTTCCTGCCTCTGAAGACACCGACCGTACTGTCGTAATGTGAATTGTTCATACTTAATGTTATATGTTATAGAATGCTATCTAGATGTAGCAGTGTTGGTCATGATACGGTATGTAGAAGGTAAAACACCGTTATGTAGGATGTTTGTCCAGGTAGCTCTGTCTGCAACATAGTGCAGGGGCACAAGTGGTTAAGAGTAGGTGTTTCACTGTATCTGCAATAATCAATAGTCTCCAACCAAAAATAGGTTTCACTGTATAGCATAAAATGAAGTTTTGCTTAAAATATAACTTTTATTGAGTACTATTAAAATAATCACCTATAGTGTCCTATGTGGGACACCAATAACAATAAAGACGTGCCGTGTGTACCTTATAGTGTATAAAAAATGCACGTATTTTGACAGCAGGTCAGCCAAGCTAGCTCCTACGGTATCTTGGATCAATATCTTAAATATCTGAATTGGCCTAGCTAACATAAGTAGCAACGAGAAAATAGTTCTCAATCTGCACTTAATAATAGCGAATAAGTGTAGGTAATTAATATACCCCACACGTAAATGTGCTTAGACGTACCAATATGCCTCACTAGCATGTGAGCTGCAGATCATATTAGTCCCTATTTAATGAACCACCAAGAGGACTATTGTGATAATCAGTATTGATGTGTTTCACTGCTGCGGATGTCCAAAGACACCCTGTTACGAATCGGCGCCACCATAGCCGCAAGCTGCCTGCTGCGGTTCCAGTTCTGCCCAGGTCCTGGCCGCCATTTTTGACCGTGCCTCGGGTCGTCCAGCTGGCTGCTTGCTCCTCCACGTCTAAGTGTGGAGAGGCAGCTAGTGCGCATGCGTGTGCCGATCTACCCTAGCCAGAGCCTAAGTCCAGTGTTTCGCCTAGTGAGCATGCTCAGCCTGATTGTGCCATTTCTGAGGCTAAGTCCTTGGTTTATTCTACTGAGCATGCTCCCACACTTAGTGCGAAAAGCCTCTTTGCACAGGTACTTGGACTTTGTGCCATGTCTAAGTCATGTGTTGTGCCTACGGAGCATGCTCAAGCAGTCTGATTTCTGCGACTGTTGTTCAGGCTACTGAGCATGCTCAGGCACTTAATACATCAGAGGCTAGGTCTGGTAAGGACCTCACTGGGCATGTCCGTGAGGTGGCAGGCCCTGATAGGGCAGAGGGCATCAGGAGTCCTGATGACGTGGCCACTCCGGACTGGCTCGTGGAGGTCTGCCCCTAGGACCTGGCACCTCACCATTGGTCGTCAGACGATGAAAAGTGAGGTGTTTTCGGCGTGGCTGCCATGAGGTCATCAGTGACGTGGCGGTTCCGGATAGGTTGCTGGTCACGTCACTGATGATGTGGTACTCCGCAATTGGCCCCAGAAGGTGCCATTGTGGTCCACCCTGGGTTTGGGGCAGACCCAGGTTATAAAAGGGGCTGGAGACCACATGGAGGTGCGCAGTCTTCACCTATGCTCAGACAGAGCACACCTCCATGTTAGAGCCCATTACGGCATAAGCCTTTGTTTGGAAGTGGTAGGTAGGGTTAGGCGTCCGGTGCTTGTCACGCCAAGACACCCGTGGCTCAGCACGTTAGGGTTAGGCGCCGGGCTTCCACCTCCTACCGTCCAGTCCTGCTAGTTCAGCCCATTGGAGTTTAACTGGGCTGCGGCTGCTGCGCCACCTGTCCGGTTGTGCCACCTACGCGCACGGACAGCATACCCCAGGCCCCCTGTGGCGTTAACAGGGAGTTCCTGGGCTGAGTGAATGGACCCTGTTATCCTTTTTTGCTTCCCAGTCAACGCAGTCAACTTCACACACGTGGCCAGTCGAGAGGTGACCAGAAACGCTAATCGGAGGACGGCTCGGCCTGACGTGTTATACATAAGTGGCCGACAGGGCGCTTTCGCGGCGGTCTTCCGGTCAGCGCTACCTGATCATCACCCGGCCTGAGGTGTTCCCTGCACACATGGTCGGTGTAGCGCCAGGTACACTAAAACGCTAATTGTGTTGTCGTCCGGTCTGACGTGTCCCTACACACGTGACCGGTTCCCAGGTCTCCACTAAGCCACTCAGCTTTGTATTCTCTGCCTAACCTTCGGGTTGCCAGTAGCTCCTTTGTCATCTGGAGGACCGTGGGCCTCGACTGGCAACTGGGATATTTACCACCTTATCCTCATCTGCCAGTTCCCCCATAACACATCCTCATAGCATAGGCCAGGGATCCAGCAATGGCTAATAAAACATGCTGCTGCGTGCAGTGAAACTAATTGCTGTGCAACCAAAGTGCCCATGCTCAATGTGCTATGTGCTACGCGTTTCCCCAATTTATTATATTTTGCTGCCCTGATTTATCAGAGGCATTGGGGCAGCATGTAATGTACAACTAGATGATTAATAAGTATGGCATGTTATCTGATGAAACACCGGCATAATAACTATTGTTACTGCTATAGGAATATTTGAAAAAAGAGATACTTAGCTTATGTATTGGCCAATGCATGTGAGCCCAGACACCAGCGACAAGGTGATCTCTATACCGGGAAACTAACTCAACTGTCTCTATCTAGTTTAAAAACCTACATGTCTGGGCAGCTAGGCGCCAGCTATAAAGGGGAATTATATACAGTGCAGGCCAAAAGTTTGGACACACCTCATTGAAAGAGTTTTCTTTATTTTCATGACTCTGAAAATTGTAGATTCACATTGAAGGCATCAAAACTATGAATTAACACCTGTGGAATGAAATACTTAACAAAAAAGTGTGAAACAACTGAAAATATGTCTTATATTCTAGGTTCTTAAAAGTAGCCACCTTTTGATTTGATTACTGCTTTGCATACTCTTGGCCTTCTCTTGATGAGCTTCAAGAGGTAGTCACTGGAAATGGTTTTCACTTCACAGCTGTGCCCTGTCAGGTTTAATAAGTGGGATTTCTTGCCTTATAAATGGGGTTGGGACCATCAGTTGTGTTGTGCTGAAGTCTGGTAGATACACAGCTGACAGTCGTACTGAATAGACTGTTAGAATTTGTATTATGGCAAGAAAAAAGCCGCTAAATAAAGAAAAACGAGTGGCAATCATTACTTTAAGAAATGAAGGTCAGTCAGTCTGAAAAATTGGGAAAACTTTGAAAGTGTCCCCAAGTGCAGTGGCAAAAACCATCAAATGCGACAAAGAAACTGGCTCACATGAGGACTGCCCCAGGAAAGGAAGACCAAGTGTCACCTCTGCTGCAGAGGATAAGTTTATCTGAGTCACCAGCCTCAGAAATCACAGGTTAACAGTAGCTCAGATTAGAGACCACGTCATTGCCACACAGAGTTTTAGCAGCAGACACATCTCTGGAACAACTGTTAAGAGGAGAATTTGTACAGCAGGCCTTCATGGTAAAATAGCTGCTAGGAAACCACTGCTAAGGACAGGCAACAAGCAGAAGAGACTTGTTTGGCTAAAGAACACAAGGAATGGACATTAGACCAGTGGAAATCTGTGCTCTGGTCTGATGAGTCCAAATTTGAGCTCTTTGGATGCAACCACCGTGTCTTTGTGCGACGCAGAAGAGGTGAACGGATGGATTCTACATGCCTGGTTCCCACCGTGAAGCATGGAGGAGGTGTGATGGTGTGGGGGTGCTTTTCTGGTGACACTGTTGGGGATTTATTCAAAATTGAAGGCATACTGAACCAGCATGGCTACCACAGCATCTTGCAGCGGCATGCTATTCCATTTGCGTTTAGTTGGACCATCATTTATTTTTCAACAGGACAATGACCCCAAACACACATCCAGGCTGTGTAAGGGCTATTTGACTAAGAAGGAGAGTGATAGGGTGCTACGCCAGATGACCTGGCCTCCACAGTCACCAGACCTGAACCCAATCAAGATGGTTTAGGGTGAGCTGGACCGCAGAGTGAAGGCAAAAGGGCCAACAAGTGCTAAGCATCTCTGGGAACTCCTTCAAGACTGTTGGAAGACCATTTCCGGTGACTACATCTTGAAGCTCATCAAGAGAATGAGTCATGAGTCTGCAAAGCAGTAATGAAAGTAAAAGGTGGCTACTTTAAAAAACCCATAATATAAGACATATTTTCAGTTGTTTCATACTTTTTTGTTAAGTATTTCATTCCACATGTTTTAATTCATAGTTTTGATGCCTTCAATGTGAATCTAAAATTTTCAGAGTAATGAAAACAAAGAAAACTCTTTGAATAAGAAGGTGTTTCCAAACTTTTGGTCACATCCTCCCTATTCTAGCTCTTAAGTTTTTCTACCAAGATGGCCGCGATCCCCCCCCCCTTTTTTTATGCACTTACTCATAGTTGCTTGCAATACCCACCAGACCAAGCTCCATCTGATGCCTTCAAAGTACAGTCCAAACCAGCAGAATTTGTTTGACATGGCTCAAGTTTCTGCCACTGAACTGAGCATATCCATACATATCTCCTATACAAAAATTTCAACAAGAGTCTATAGAGAAATAACAGGGAGAATAGTTGTCACCGGTGGTTAGTACTGCGGGCAACAGTGTTCTCAATGACCCTGCAGTGCCATGCCATACACATTGTTATGGAAGTAGACCAGCATTTTGTAAACAAAATGTTAGTATCATGCAAAAATTTAGTAATAGGTGTTAGTCAGCTGCATATTCCCCATCACCTCACACAAGGTCAGCAGTGGATTGCTGTCTGAGCCTGAGCAACTACCGCATCTACCGGGGCAAAGGATTCGTCAAAAGCGTGAGGAGAAGGGAGCTGAAGTTACATATCCCTGATTGGGTCAGAAAATCCCGTACAAAACTGATGGCAAAAGACTTTGGAGTAGTTGCTGAACGGTGGTGCAGGCTGGCATGAAGAATAGTCAGGTAAGTTGGTCAGATCTAGGAGCTAAGGGATAAAATTGTCGGGCAGTCGAATGGTCAGTAAACGAGCCAAAGCCAGAATTAAAGATATCCTCTAGAAACACAGGAGCTCAGACACGCACAGGAGCTCGGACACGCACAGGAGCTCGGACACGCACAGGAGCTCGGACACGCACAGGAGCTCGGACACGCACAGGAGCTCGGACACGCACAGGAGCTAAGACGCACAGGAGCTAAGACACACAGGAGCTAAGACAGTGACACACAGGAGCTTTGACACACAGGAGCTCAGACACACAGGAGCTAGGCACAAAGGTGCTCAGACACACAAGAGCTCAGACACACAGGCGCTAAGACAGTGACACACAGGAGCTCTGACACACAGGAGCTCTGACACACAGGAGCTCTGACACACAGGAGCTAAGACACACAGGAGCTAAGACACACAGGAGCTAAGACACACAGGAGCTCAGACACACAGGCGCTAAGACAGTGACACACAGGAGCTCTGACACACAGGAGCTCAGACACACAGGAGCTAGGCACAAAGGTGCTCAGACACACAAGAGCTCAGACACACAGGCGCTAAGACAGTGACACACAGGAGCTCTGACACACAGGAGCTCAGACACACAGGAGCTAGGCACAAAGGTGCTCAGACACACAAGAGCTCAGACACACAGGCGCTAAGACAGTGACACACAAGAGCTCAGACACACAAGAGCTCAGACACACAGGAGCTCAGACACACAGGAGCTCAGACACACAGGAGCTAAGACAGTGACACACAGGAGCTCTGACACACAGGAGCTCAGACACACAGGAGCTAGGCACAAAGGTGCTCAGACACACAAGAGCTCAGACACACAGGCGCTAAGACAGTGACACACAGGAGCTCTGACACACAGGAGCTCTGACACACAGGAGCTCTGATACACAGGAGCTCTGACACACAGGAGCTCTGACACACAGGAGCTCTGACACACAGGAGCTAAGACACACAGGAGCTAAGACACACAGGAGCTCAGACACACAGGCGCTAAGACACACAGGAGCTCAGACACACAGGCGCTAAGACAGTGACACACAGGAGCTCAGACACACAGGCGCTAAGACAGTGACACACAGGAGCTCTGACACACAGGAGCTCAGACACACAGGAGCTAGGCACAAAGGTGCTCAGACACACAAGAGCTCAGACACACAGGCGCTAAGACAGTGACACACAGGAGCTCTGACACACAGGAGCTCTGACACACAGGAGCTCTGACACACAGGAGCTCTGACACACAGGAGCTCTGACACACAGGAGCTCAGACAGTGACATACAGGAACTCAGACACACAGGAGCTAAGCATAGGAACAAGCACTGACACAGAATGTCACAGGCTCTATCCATGTATTTTTTCACTTTTTTTCCACGCTTCTTTTTCTGCGTGTTTTAGTCATGGTGACTACGGGGGTTCAGGCGCTGTACTCCCGCGGTCATCCCTTGATCTTACAGTCGGGACTTGGCTCTCACTGCCGGGAGAAGTGCCCATTCTGCTCCTGGCAGTTTAAGCCCCTAAATGCTGTGATCAGTGCGATTGCAGCATTCAGGAGGCAAGAAGACGAATTGCTTATCTCTCCCTGGCAATTGGATCCCTGTAATGCGATCACAGGGATCCGATCACCGCCATGGTAACCCTGGATCATCACCATGACGACCCTGGGTTACTGAAGTACGCATCGCCTTCCTGACCAGGGCACCTACATCACTGAAGTTCCCTACTGCAAGGTCCAGCGGTAAAAATCGCAAGACCGCGAAGCCTAGGTGCAAGAAACCCTGGTGACATCACAAGGTGAACTCAGGTCATGCAGGTGGATCTGCAGGAAACCCCGCTGATCCATCGGCATGAACTTGATTAACCTAATGACGTCACCAGACTGCCTTGCACGCAAGGTCCCGCGGTAAAGACCGCGAGAAGAGGAAATGGCTGCAGGGAACCGCAGTGACGTAAAAAAAAAGCACATTAAAATGCACAAAGAAAGCAACGTCTGCTTTAAAAATGCGTTTTTTTCCTGCATGGAAGTCAATTAGTGAAAAAACATGAAAAAACGCAGAAACAATTGACATGATGCTTCTTTTTTCAGCAGTAAAAACTGCAAGGGAAAAAGAAGCAACGTGTGCACAGCAAGTGAGGACTCTCATAGACTTTGCTGGGATGATTTTATTGATTAAAAGAAGCAAAGAAAATAGCATGAAAAAAGCAACGTGGGCACAAGGCCTTAAACCCAGATAGCAGTGATGCCAGGCAAAAGTAATACCCATCGGTTCACCAGCTCCATGCCAACTAGGTACCGCAGCAGTGATAGAATATTAGCATACATTAAAATAAAGCTAGTAGAAATAAAACAATGGCTCCTCACTAATTACGTGCAGTGACAAGATTGCCACCAATTAACTGCAGTTATGAGCAATTGGAGATGGGAATTAAGTAAATAATCAGGTTGCACTAATTATCTGCAGTGGTATCATAAGTATCAATTATCAACGGTTGTGCGCAATCAGGTAATGAGAAAGATGAGAATGTGCCTCATTCAGCATGTCACACCTTATACTATGGCTATGGGAGGGGGTAATAAGACAAACTGGGGAATAATGCTTTCTAAATTTCCCAATTCTCACCTGTCTTTTGTGCATTGGTGTCCACACCTGACCTTCTTGAATTGTTAGATGTTTCTTACAATATCCTTGTATTACAATGTCATGTCAGTCAGTGAAAAGGACTATATAATGACTTCTAGTCTCATCCATCTAATAAAAACCCTGATCCCAAACCAGGAAGAGCCAACCATGCCTTCCATATACTGTATATCCACGGTTGTCTACTGTGTATCTGAAAAATTGGGAGAGGTCTTGCCTATTCGGGACTGTTGACAACTGTGTATTTGCTGTGGGTGACAACTTTTCATCTACAGAAAGTGTCCTCTGTACAGTGGACTGGAGCTTGTACATTGCCTGTGACATGGATGCCGCTGCACTGGGCGCAGTTTGCAGTCTCACTTGTCCCTTTTTCTGTGGCATAGACCTCCATCTGTACCTCTGTAAGAGGTTGTCCAGTGCCCTGTAGCCTCCTGAAGAGGTCGTAGCCTAAATGCATGTGCTTTAATGCAACATATTTATATACACTACCGTTCAAAAGTTTGGGGTCATCCAGAGTATTTTGTCTTTTCCATGAAAAATCATACTTTTATTTATCAAATGAGTGACATAATGAATAGAAAATATCGTCCAGACATTGACGAAGTTAGAAATAATGATTTTTACTTGAAATAATAATTTTCTCATCACACTTTGCTTTCGGCACAGAATGCTCCTTTGCAGCAATTGCAGCTTTGCAGAGCTTTGGCATTCTAGCTGTTAATTTGCGGAGGTAATCTGGAGATATTTCACCCCATGCTTCCCCCATCCCACAAGTTGGATTGGCTTGATGGGCACTTTTTGCACCATACGGTCAAGCTGCTCCCACAACAGCTCAATAGGGTTGAGATCTGGTGACTGGGCGGCCACTCCATTACAGATTGAATACCAGCTGCCGGCTTCTTCCCTAAGTAGTTCATGCATAATTTGGAGATGTGCTTTGGGTCATTGTCCTGTTATAGGATGAAATTGGCTCCAATCAAGCGCTATCCACAGGGTATGGCATGGCATTGTAAAATGGAGTGATAGCCTTCCTTATTCAAAATCCCTTTTACCTTGTACAAATCTCCCACTTTACCAGCACCAAAGCAACCCCAGACCATCACATTACCTCCACCATGCTTGACAGATGGCGTCAGGCACTCTTCTAGCATCATTTCAGTAGTTCTGCGTTTCACAAATGTTGTTCTGTGTGATCCAAACACCTCAAACTTCGATTCGTCTGTCCATAACACTTTTTTTCCAATCTTCCTCTGTCCAATCTCTGTGTTCTTTTGCCCATATTAATCTTTTCCTTTAATTAGCCAGTCTCAGATATGGCTTTTTCTTTGCCACTCTGCCCTAAAGGCCAGCATCCCGGAGTCGCCTCTTCACAGTAGACGTTGACACTGGCGTTTTGCGGGTACTATATAATGAAGCTGCCAGTTGAGGACCTGTGAGGCATCAATTTCTCAAACTAGAGACTCTAATGTACTTGTCTTGTTTCTCCGTTGTGCAGCGCGGCCTCCCACTTCTCTTTCTACTCTGGTTAGATCCTGTTTTTGCTCTCATCTAAAGGGAGTAGTACACACTGTTGTAGGAAATATTAATTTTCTTGACAATTTTTCGCATGGAATATCCTTTATTTCTAAGAACAAAAATAGACTTTTGAGTTTCACATGAAAGTTTTCTTTTTCTGGCCATTTTGAGAGTTTAATGGAACCAACAAATGTAATGCTCCAGATTCTCAATTAGCTCAAAGGAGGTCGGTTTTATAGCTTCTCTAATCAGCAAAACTGTTTTCAGCTGTGCTAACATACTTGCTTGCACAAGGGTTTTCAAGGGATTTCTAAACATCCATTAGCCTTCACAG
The DNA here is from genome assembly GCF_048569485.1 of Anomaloglossus baeobatrachus. NCBI lineage: Eukaryota > Metazoa > Chordata > Amphibia > Anura > Aromobatidae > Anomaloglossus > Anomaloglossus baeobatrachus. The sequence continues at coordinate 755,568,872 of NC_134354.1, forward strand.
TTAGCAAACACAATGAACCATTAGAACACTGGAGTGGTGGTTGTTGAAAATGGGCCTCTATACACCTATGCAGATATTGCATTAAAATCCAGATGTTTGTAGCTAGAATAGTCATTTACCACATTAACAATGTATATAGTGTATTTCTGTTTAATTTAATGTTAGTTTCCTTAAAAAAAATATGCTTTTCTTTCAAAAATAAGGAAATATCTAAGTGACCCCAAACTTTTGAACGGTAGTGTATGGATTTGCAATGTATTTATATCTGTATTCTCTCTTGTAATATCGAAGGCTACCACTAGATGTCACCAGTCCCTGGCCCCTTAGTGTTAGAGAGGTGAGGTGAGGTGGAAGGACTGTGTGGGTTAATAGGGGAACGACAGTCCCCAGCTAGAGAAAAGATAGAGGAGGAAGCATCCTGGTTCAAGGAGTTAGTTAGGGAAGAGTGTTCTCAGTGAGTAGGCCAAGAGACAGACTGGGCGGAGTGGAGTAGTGGGGTGTGGAGGAGACAGGCTAAGAAGTGATGAGAAAAAGTCAGAGACTAAAGTAAGTGATAGCTCCCTAAGTTACAGAATGTAAATCCAGAGGGAAAAGAGGATATCCCATTCTTAGGTGGGTGGCCGTAAACAGTGCAGACAGATGGCCTGTGGGGTCACTGGCACAGTGGGTGTAAAGGATGTAAAGGTTCTCTTGCTCCTTTGAAGCTGGACCATCAGATCAGCCATCATGCCAAATGATTAAGTCAGAAAAGGAAGGATAAAGCACCGACCCCTCCCCTCCTTGGTGGCTGTAGCAACAGAACTGGGTTGTGAGAAGAGAGCAATGCCTGTGGAAAATCATCGTGTCAAACCTGCTGTCATGAACTGGAAGCCGTGTTTTATGCAACCATACAGTAAAGTTGTTACGGCTTTAATCCATGGTGGACTCGTTACTGGTAGTGTCGCGTGTGATGTTACGTAGTTACGTAGTGTGAACAAGATCCAGAAAATCCGGACGAAACCCCAGATGAGCAGCTTCAACCAGGTACCACCTCCCCAACCACTCCTCAAACCACACTGCACTCCGTGCCTGTAGCGTGGCGGGATGCGCTGAGGACAGTAGCCCTTGCCCACGACTACCACCCCTGGGCTACATTACACCTCTAAAGCAGAGATCCCCAACCTGTGACTTGGGAGCCACATGTGGCTCGTGATCCCATGATGTGTGGCTCGTGGCTGTTGGCAAGCTTATTGCATTCACTATGCCTAGCATAAAGCTGTGAAGAGGAGGTGTGCCACCCCTGCAACTGCTACCTAGTCCATCCAGTTAACTGTCGATCGTACTACTGCAACCTTTTCAGCAACGAAGGTATGGTCAGTAAGTCCTTAGGCTCAGGCCCCATCACAGAGATTTCAGTGGGTGCGTGTGCACAAACCTAGAGTTTGGCACCAAATTTAGTTAGTTAGGTCAAGAGTCTAAAAGAACAGAACTTTATTTCCACATGTAAAGTGCTCACAGAAAAAGTGACTTTATTCACCTCGTCTCTCAATCGTATATCCATTTGAGGTGACTCCTTGGGTGGTAGTCAAAGGGCGGGATATAGATAAAATAAGTTTGTAAACCTTTGTGCTGCACCATCTAAGGGCCAGCTAATGCACTCATCGATTTACACCATTCCTTTACATGATTTACACCTCGGAGTGACCATCGACTCTGCCTTGTCTTTCATATACCATACATTAAATCCCTTGCCCCCTCCTGCCATCTTCAACTAAAAAATATTTCAAGAATCCATCCATTCCTCAATTCTCAATCTACAAAAATGCTAGTGTATGACCTCATAATCTTCCGCCTCGAAGTCTTGTTGACAGAGTATGATGCTCTGCAGAGAATAATGATCTTTTGTGCTGCACTTCATGTGATGACCGATCATTTTAATCATTAATCACATGATCAGCAGCCTGTTTACACCAAAAAGATTTAAGAACGCTTGTTCAATAATCATTTAGTGTAAATGGTAGAAGCTGATGGCAGTAATACTTTTGTTTGCAAAAGGGCCTGGACATGTGTTGTCATGAGCAGAGGGACCTTGCATGGCCTGCAGAATGATTCATGATGGAGTAGTATGTTACTAACCGCAATCTTTAAGATTGTAGTCACAGCTCTCTTCAGGTCATTGACCAGGTGCCCATGTAGTTATGGGCTGATCTGATCTGACCTTTCTCAGAATCATCCTTACCCCACGAGGTGAGATCTTGCATGCAGCCACAGACCAAGTAAGATTGACAGTAATTTTGTGTTTGTTTCATTTTCTAATAATTGAGCCTGTAGGAAAGTGCACTGTATTGGGGAGACCTGGAAGGGTTAGTGATGGGACACTGCCCTCTGCTGGCCGAAGGAAGAACAGACCAGGGAACAGAAATCACCTAGGATATAGAAATCTTGCAGTTTGTTTCGAGGAGGAGGTATTTCTGGTACAGACCTGTTCAGTAGCAGCCAAGGGAAGAGGAAGAGGAGTGAAGAGTCCAGGAGCCCACTGGAAAGGGAGATCTGGCACAAAGGAGAAGCAGGCTGAAGGGGAGTAGACGGTCTCCCCTGCAGAAAATTTGAGAGGCAGTGAGACGACTCCAGAGGATACTGGAATAGGTAGTCCACAAGTCCCACACCCCTGCACCGTCCAGCAAGAAACCCACACCATCCAGCAATACCCTTCAGACCCCCGAAAACCCCGCTCTACCTGTCAAGACCTCCAAGACCCCTGCTATGCCTGTCGAAACCCCGACTTCGCCTGTCACGATCCCCAGACTGAACTGTGTGGTCAAGCCACAGATGTTTCTGGTCAAAATAGCTACCCGTGGGTGACCCGACTTCGCCGGGCTGTTGCTTCCTGCCTGGCCGTGCAATACTTAATTCAAGGACTGTATTAACAGTGGATGGAGCTTACTGTAGTGTGCAATTCAGTGACCGTGACCCACAGAGACGGAAAGTGTAGGATCTGGAGACTATGGACAGAGGCTCTGACATTTCTATACTGTTTCCCATGAGGTTTAATGTGTTTATCTCTTGCCCCTGTTAGGCTGAGTTATATGAGCTGCTGTGTTGTTACTTTCTAGTGTACCCAGAAATTAAATATTTTTCTCTAGTGATAACCTTCCTTTGCCTTCTGTTTCCGTATCCTGGTCAGTAAATTAATAAATTCAGTTACCAATGCTCCTCCTTCTCTGTGTGCTTTATTTTGATACCTGCTCTTTACAAGCCAACAGTTGTTGCATTCTCACCAAGCTGCTTGCCTATTATCCTGTAGCTCTTCCCAGCTTGTGCATTCCTACAATTTTGTCCCTGACATCCTTAGACAGCATCTTGGTCTTGGCCACGATGGACAGACTGCAGTGTGAGTGAAAGCGTGGACAGGTGTCTTTTATACAGGTAACAGATTCAAACAGGTGCAATTAATGCAGGTAATGAGTGCAGAGTAAGGGGACTTCTTAAAGAAAAAGAGGACTGTGAGAGTCAGAATTCTGGCTGGTTGGTAGGTATTCAATTTTTTTTCCCTGCAATAAACTGCAAATTAATTATTTAAAATTGATGCAATGTGATTTTCTGTATTTGGGGAGGATTCTGTCACAATTGAGTGTATTCAAAATAAAAATTAAGGACCTCTCCATATTTTTTTTTAGGTGGGGAAACTTGCAAAATCGGCAGTGTATCAAATACTTATTTTCCCCATCCTAGGTGTTGAATGTTATTGGTGGGAAAGCCATAGAATGAGATCCCTCAGGATAAATGGTCATTAAGGAATGGTTTGGGGCAAGTTTGAGTGTTAGGTGTCTCATCCAGAGTCTAGACACATGTGTCTGGAGTCACATGAAAATACCATTGTTTCAAAACTTTACCTCCAGCCTAGGCTCAATATTTTGGGTGCAAATAAATTCCGACTCCATTTTCTACCTTTTAGATACAATCCAACATTGGAAAAATAATTTTAGCCTCTTCTCTAATCAACTTGTGTAATCTTTTTTTAGTACATTTTGTCATTCTCTGTAAATAAACTAAAACTATTGAAATCCGTTTCATTTTCTCCGGTCCCTTCGTCCCAATGTTCTGACTCATTTCCCTAATTGGAACACAAAGGTGTAATAATAAGCGGGGGATTCTGCAATAAGATAAATGTAGGTTAGACGCAAAAACAACTCGATTGTCTGATTGCCAGATGTAGTGAATGGCCGCTTATCATTAGGCGCGATTGTGCAGCTGAAATTACTTTTATTTCTCTGTAGAGAGGGGAATTGACTATTGTAATATATGCAATTCTCACATTTTTCAATAACATTTGGTAGCTCTATGTGAATACTTTTATTACAGAATATCCATAATTCATGCATTAGGATGCTGATTAAAATATGGCACACAACTAAGACAATTTCATTTCCACATATGTAGATTATAGTGTATACAAAGCATGAGTATTAGTGATGGGTGAGCACTACAAAACTCGGGTGCTCGGCACTGGAATCGGGCAGATTGGACTGCTTGGGTGCTCATCTCTACTAACAAGTACAATTGAGGTCAATGAGCAAAGCGAGCATATTTCCGACAGACTCTCCCAGGAGGTTTGGGAGGCAGTAACATTGCTGAAATGGATGGGAACAATACTTAAATGGAATGGGAAAGATGCTTGGACACATCTCTGCTGGTAAAAAAGTTGTCAGAGTATGATGACACTTTTACGGCCAGACAATAAAATATACCATACCAAAGAACCTGGATTTTAGAGGTGAAAATGTTAGGAAACATTCTTTCCTGTACATTTGTTATAGAAAGCTGAGTGTATGTATGTCAGTGTGTGTGTGTGTGTGTGTGTGTGTGTGTGTGTGTGTGTGTGTGTGTGTCCGCCAAAGGAATCCGTACCGTCACATGTACAATCATGAAATTTTGCATAGATACCCCATTTGACTCAGGGAACATCATAGACTATGTTTTCAGGGGAAATTTTAGCCCCGTGATTTACAGTTATTTGCCAAAAAACCTGCCTCCATTAAAGTCAATTGAGTTGGGAGCCACAGTACAGCTAGAACGTCAAAAGAATGTTTGCGTGTCACAATGCAGCCAGGGAAAGAGACATACAGAGACAGACAAAGAGACAAAGACAGACAGGGAAAGAGACAGACAGACAGGGAAAGATACAGACAGACACAGATGGACAAATACAAAGACACAGACAAAGAGACAAACAGGGAAAGATACAGAGAAAGATACAGAGAGACAGACAGAGACAGACAGGGAAAGAGACAGACAGAGACGGACAGACACAGATAGACACAGACAAAGAGACAAACAGGGAAAGAGACAGACAGATACAGACAGGGAATGCGAGAGACAGACAGGGAACGAGATAGAGAGACAGTTAGGAAAAAGAGATAGAGAGACAGACATGGAAAAAGACAGACAGGGAAAGAGACAACAAAGACAAACAAAGAGCTAGAGAGGGAGACAGAGAGACAGTTACTATCCTAGGCAATGCTGGGTACTACAACTAGTTACTTGTATGGAAGGCAAATTTAACTAGAAAGAAACACCGCCTCCTCCACCCCTTAGGCTATGTTCACACATAGCTTTTTTTTTTTTTGCTGTATTTTTGAACTCCCATTGCTTTCAATGGTGAGAAAACGCTGCAAAAATGCTATAAGAATTGACATGTTCCTTCTTTCAAAAATGCAGCAGTTTTCCATTTCAGTAAGGAAATAAAAGGAATCGTATACATGAGACTTGGAAAAAAAATTTCCCCATTTGTAAGGAATCTTCTAGAGACTGGTGAAGCCTAGTTTAAGGCGTATCAAAAATTGAAAGGAAGGATTACACCCTGTAATACATTTGGAGGATGGCAAGAGAAAACATTTTTTTCCCTATTTGGAAGGACTGGGACGCCTAGACTGGTAAAGCATATAGACTGTGTTCAAGGGCATCCAAAAATTATAAGGAGGCACTCCAATACACCCTGGAACACAAATAGAATAGGACCTCAGGAAACATTTACATTTATAAGGAATGAGACTTCTGTGGCCAACAACAAAGAGTCCAGAGACCACTATTCAGAGTACATGTGGCACAACAAGGATCTTCAGGTATCTAACTCCAATTTTCCTCCAGTTAAGGTGGGTAGCAGTTCTTCCTGTGCTAGTTTTATGGGAGAGGGGTGGGACTAACACAATAGTTAGTCCTTAAGCCATGTTTGTATAGCAACCCATGAAAAAAATCACCAATACTTGACTGCAGCATCTATGAATCCCAGAGATCCAAAATTCACTGAATAAGGCTGCGTGCCCACGATCAGTGTTTACTGCGTTTTGGATGCAGCATGCTTCAGCTGCGTCCAAACCGCTGCGGTGTACAGTACAAGCACAGCGGATGGATTTCTAGAAATCCCGTGCCCACTGTGCTTGTTTGTTCCGCAGCAAACACTGACCTGCAGTGCGACTTTCCAAGCCGCAACATGTCAATTGTTTGCTGCGGATTCACATGCATCCTCCATAGGGAGCACACAAGCAGGAGACCGCAGTGCACTGATCCCTGATCGTAAGAACAAGCAGCTGCGGTCTACTGCATTCTCCTGCGATGGAGATGTGCGGCCCCGCAGGTCAGGAGCCGCTGCGTCCAGGACACAGTAGTGAGTCCTGATCGTGGGCACATACTCTTAGGGATTACTTACCAAAGTACGGTTAATCGTGTCTACTTATCAACCACTACTAAAAAAAAAAGTGTTAATTGCAAGAGTCGCAAATATTTACACTAAAATAGTGAACAGCAATTTTTGCTAATTTTTTTTTTAGCAAAGTGTTGTCAAAAATGCTTTGATACATTTCTCCTTGTAGAGTTTTTGGGCAGTTTTTGCCTGCAAAATATTTGAAATATTTTTTTGTTATTGCTGCAAAAGAGTCCTCAAATTTCTGGCTTTTAACAAATAAAAATAGTGTCACATTTAAAGAAAAAACTAAACTATAGATAGATAGATGGATGGATAGATAGAGGTATAGATAGAGGGATAGATAGATAGATGGATGGATAGATAGAGGTATAGATAGAGGGATAGATATGAGATAGAGGGATAGATAGATAGATAGGAGATAGATAGATAGAGGGATATATATTAGTGATGAGCGAGTACTAAAAAGCTCGGGTGCTCGAAGCTCGGGCCGAGCCTCCCAAGATACTCGTGTACTCGGGCCGAGCAACGAGCCCAATGTTATCCTATGGGAGACCCGAGTATTTTTGTGAAATGACCCCCCGGCAGCATGTAGAAACCCTAAAAATGTCACAAAAGTCTCAGAAGAGTGCTCAAATGACATGGCATCAGCATGGGGAAGACCCCTTGAAGCATTTATCACTCAAAAGTCACAGCTGTGAACAATTTTGTCCGCGTTTTACGCCATTTTTACAGACTCACCAGAAAACCTTCCAAAATGACACCAAAATTAATTTTCATGGCGGAAATGTTAAGGGCACATACACAATAGTGAGATAGAGCTGGTGTATGTTACTTTTTGAGATTAATATATGAAAGATTTTACATAAACATTGTGTGGCACTCCGATGTCCAAAACGCACGTTTTGTGCTTTTTACTAGCGATGTCGGTCATTTTTTTTTCATTCTATCTCCCGTCGGTCGGTCTCGCTCTGTCGGTCTCTCTCTGTCTTGTCTGTCCCCCTCTCACAGTCTGTCGGTCATTCTCCCCCCTCTCTCTTACTCACCGTTCCCCGATCACTGCTGCGGCACTGCACGGCATTCACACTGCTCCTGCGGCTTTTCCTCTTTTGAAAAAGCCGGCCGCTCATTAATCAATCTCATATTCCCTGCTTTCCTGCTTTTCGGCGCCTATGATTGGTTGCAGTGAGACACGCCCCCACTCTGAGTGACAGGTGTCACACTGCACCCAATCACAGCAGCCGGTGGGCGTGTCTATACTGTGCAGTGAAATAAATAATTAAATAATTAAAAAAAACGGCGTGCGGTCCCCCCCAATTTTAATACCAGCCAGATAAAGCCATACGGCTGAAGGCTGGTATTCTCAGGATGGGGAGCTCCACGTTATGGGGAGCCCCCCACCCTAACAATAACAGTCAGCAGCCGCCCAGAATTGCCGCATACATTATATGCGACAGTTCTGGGACTGTACCCGGCTCTTCCCGATTTACCCTGGTGCGTTGGCAAATCGGGGTAATAAGGAGTTAATGGCAGCCCATAGCTGCCAATAAGTCCTAGATTAATCATGTCAGGCGTCTCCCCGAGAAACCTTCCATGATTAATCTGTAAATTACAGTTAAAAAACACACACACCCGAAAAATCCTTTATTAGAAATAAAAAACAATAACAAAGTCCCTCATCACCAATTTATTACCCACAACAAAGCCCTCCATGTCCGGTGTAATCCACGGTCCTCCAGCGTCGCGTCCAGCTCTGCTGCATGCAGGTGACAGGAGCTGCAGAATACACCGCCGCTCCGGTCACCTCCACGCAGCTAATGAGGTGAGTATAGCGATCACCTGAGCTGTCACTGAGGTTACCTGGATGCAGCGGTGTCCGCGGGTAACCTCAGTGACAGCAGCTGATCGCGCTACTCACCGCCGCTCCGGTCACCTCCACGCAGCTAATGAGGTGAGTATAGCGATCAGCTGAGCTGTCACTGAGGTTACCTGGATGCAGCGGTGGATGCAGCGGTGGCCGAGGGTAACCTCAGTGACAGCTCAGCTGATCGCGCTACTCACCGCCGCTCCGGTCAGCTCCATGCACCAACTGAGGAGAGTATAGCGATCAGCTGCTGTCACTGAGGTTAATCGCGGCCACCGCTGGATCCAGCGGTGGCCGCGAGTTACCTGACTGACAGCAGCTGATCGCGCTTCTCACCTCAGTTGCTGTGTGAAGCTGACCGGAGCGGCGGTGAGTAGCGCGATCAGCTGCTGTCACTGAGGTTACCCGCGGCCACCGCTGGATCCAGGTAACCTCAGTGACAGCTCAGCTGATCGCTATACTCACCTCATTAGCTGCGTGGAGGTGACCGGAGCGGCTGTGTATTCTGCAGCTCCTGTCACCTGCATGTAGCAGAGCTGGACGCGACGCTGGAGGACCGTGGATTACACCGGACATGGAGGGCTTTGTTGTGGGTAATAAATTGGTGATGAGGGACTTTGTTATTGTTTTTTATTTCTAATAAAGGATTTTTTCGGGCGTGTGTGTTTATTTACTGTAATTTACAGATTAATCATGGAGGGTGTCTCATAGACGCCTGACATGATTAATCTAGGACTTATTGGCAGCTATGGGCTGCCAATAACTCCTTATTACCCCGATTTGCCAACGCACCAGGGCAAATCGGGAAGAGCCGGGTACAGTCCCAGAACCGTCGCATATAATGTATGCGGCAATTCTGGGCGGCTGCTGACTGATATTGTTAGGATGGGGGGCTCCCCATAACGTGGAGCTCCCCATCCTGAGAATACCAGCCTTCAGCCGTATGGCTTTATCTGGCTGGTATTAAAATAGGGGGGGACCGCACGCCGGTTTTTTTAATTATTTATTTATTTATTTTACTGCACAGTATAGACACGCCCACCGGCTGCTGTGATTGGGTGCAGTGAGACACCTGTCACTCAGCGTGGGGGCGTGTCTCACTGCAACCAATCATAGGCGCCTGTGGGCGTGGAAAGCAGGGAATATGAGATGGCTGTGTACAGAGCACAGCGCGCCGGCCGGTATAAAGGCTCGGTCACGCTGTGTAGGCCGGCCAATCACTGCAATTCCACAACTAACAGGGCTGTGGCATTGCAGTGGTCTGCCAGCCAATCCCTGCATGAGGGCTGGCTCTCAAAAGAGCGCCAACATGCAGAAATGAAGACCACGAGTAAAGCACGAGTATTGCAAAATTACTCGGTACCCGCCGAGTAGCCCGAGTACAGTGATACTCGTGCGAGTACCGAGTAGTAACAAGCATACTCGCTCATCACTAATAGATATATGACGCCCTGGACTGGCCAGGTAGTCACAGGTAGGCCCTTGCACAAACACCCATCCCCTAACAAGGTAACAGCAGCCAAACTAAAACCCTCAGTCACCCCTCTCAGGTCTTGACGTTCACACCAGGGGGGCAGAACCAGATGGTTGGCCACGCCCATCGAGGAGTTCGGATAGCCTGAGGCGGGAAAAACATGAGAGTTGAGTTTTGGAGGTGAAGGAGAGTCATAGTGGAGTGTAAACGTCTGTCAGGGATCTGGGTTGTAGCCCGGATACCCTGTGACCAGGAGGCAGACGGTGGTTGCTGCCTGCAGGAGCCGGGAAGACGGCTGGTGGAACCGTAAGGGACCGGGACAGGGTAGAGGCCCGCCGGTACCGAACCGGGGAGCCAACTGGAAACCGGAGCACCAGGAGCGGTACTCAGACCCAGAACGAGGTCCATAAGCCACTGGACCACGTCAAATTCGCTGATTGAGGTCTGGACCTTAGGTCCTTTCCAGTCTCAAGACCCGAAAGACGGCAACAGCCCACCGAGGGGGATAGAAAGCCACCGCTCAGGCAGAGAGATTCCACGGGCCAGCGGCTGCGGGCAAACAGGTTCCCCGACACACATAAAGCCGGGGAGCGGACTACCGTTGCTGAAGCATAGGCAGTCAAGTTCTACAAAAAGAGGTGCAGGAGAAAGGCGGGAACCACCAAACCGGGTGGGGGACCAAGCGCAGCCGGCTGCGGGCACCGACCACCATCCTTTTGGTTTACCAGAGACTCCGGTATATCTGTCATAGTGAGTACAACAGTGCCCTCGGGCTGCGCACCGCACCGCACCAACACGCCCGCACCTCGCAACCACCGGGCCCCGGGACCATCCCCCCCTGCCCACGGAGGGGTCAATACCAGGCTGCATAACACCATCCCCGGGAGCCTAGTTAACAGCAGCGGTGGTGTCCACACTCACCACAACCCGTGGGTGGCATCACGAACTTACATCCCTAAACACCACAGCCTCGGCCGTGAACCTCCCCCACCGAAATACCTACACGTAGCGCCGGCTTCCCTTCATAGCGACGTGACCCCCGGGTCTAGGAGGAGCCCAAGCCACCCACCAATGAGCACGGATCCGAGCGGCTCGGCCGGCAGCCAAGCGCGGGGCGGTACAGATAGATAGATATGAGATAGATAGAGGGATGGATAGATAGATCGATAGATAGATAGATAGATAAGTATTGAGCATGTCACCAATTTTACAAGTAAATACTGTATATTTCCAAAGGTTCTATTGACATGAATTTCTCATCAGATGTCTATAACAATAAATCTAATCCACACAGTCAAATAAATCAAACTATAAATTTCCATAAATTTTGTGATCTGTAATAATTAGAAGTGAAACCGGGAAAAAGTATTGAATACACTTACTGAAATGTATTTAATACTTTGTATTAAAGTCTTTGTTGGAGATGAAGCTTCAAGACGCCTCCTGCATGGAGAAACTAGTCACATGCATTGCTCAGGTATGATTTTGGCCCATTCTTCCACACAAACATTGTTCACATCCTGAAGGTCCTATGGGCGTCTTCTATGAACTCTGAGCTTTAGTCCCTTCCATAAATTTTTTTTATTGGATTTGGGTCTGGTGACCGTCTCGGTCATTCTAGCTGTTTTTTCTCTCCCTGAAATTAATTGAGTTTCCTTGGCTGTGTGTTTGGGATCATTGTCTTGCTGAAATGTCCTCCCTCGTTTCACCTTCACCATGGCAGCAGATTTTTATCAAGAATGTCTTGGTGCATTTGTCCATTAATCACTTCTTCAAATATATGATATTGGTCAGCGCTGAATGCTGAAAAACAGATCAGGAAAGATTTTACAAAACATGTACATAAACTATTTAATCTTAATGTGATGCCCAACAATATTTCCCCAAAAATTCATAATTCATAAACAACTGATCCAAAATTATGTGAAGAACTATACAAAAGGAATGACAAATATATTACAAAAAATATATATTACAGTAGAAAAAGTGAAAGATAAGAAGCACAAAGATAGGGTGTTATCAGGTGGTATCTGGGGGGTAAACAACTAGTGGAGCTCACCCTGTTGTATAACTGTGTCACAACGGATTGTATTGCGCTTGTATGGTATGGCTGCCACGGACCCACATAGAGCAGAAGATGACTAGAATAGATAGGGATGAATTCCGCAATGTCATGGGGGTACCATCTATCATTTCATCGAAGTGATTTTATTTTATTTCAACGCGTTTTGGAGAGATACTCCTTCCTCTTCTTCTGGAATAATCACAACTGAATTCACCTGAAGAAGGAGAGTGATACCTCTCTGAAACACCTTGAAATAAAATCACTGTGATGAAATTATAGACTGTCTCTCCCCCGCAGCAGCACAGCATTCATCCCTATCCATTCAATGGTAAAAAAATATATATACATTATAGTATACATAAATATCCTGAAAAGTATACAAAAATATAAAAAATTGTAATTATTGAAATAATGATTGTAAAAGATGCCAAGAAAAATATTCACAAATCTCTTGAACCAATACATCATAAAATGCCCATATATCCACAAAAAGATGCCCAAAATAATACAAAAACAAATTACCCAAAATTACACAGAGAAATGATCAGAAAATATGTTGCAAAATATATACTGTATTTCTCATTTTATAAGATGCACTGGATTATAAGACGCACCCCAAATTTAGATGAAGAAAATACGAAAAAATAATTTTTAATGTTAAAATGCAGGTCCATCTTATAATCCTAGTGCATGTTATAATAGCTTACTGGGGGGTGCGGTGGTGGTGGAGCAGCTCAGGAGGGTCACAGGAGCAGGGTCGGCAATGCTGCGGGCTCGGGGCAGGGAGTGTCGTGGCTCAGGAGGGTCAGTGGATGAAGGGTTGGCAATGCTGCGGGCTCGGAGGAGAGGGTGTCGCGGCTCAGAAGGATCAGTGGATGGAGGGTGGTAATGCTGTGGGCTCGGAAGAGGGGGTGTCGCGGCTCAGAAGGATCAGTGGATGGAAGGTGGTGCTGCTGTGGGCTCGGAGGAGGGGGTGTCGCGGCTCAGAAGGATCAGTGGATGGAAGGTGGTGATGCTGTGGGCTCGGAGGAGTGGTTGTCGCCGCTTAGGAGGGTCAGTGATACTGCGTGCTCAGGGGTGTTGTGTTGGATGGCATTGATCTGCTGGCGCACTGCGGGCTCCATTGAACTGTCAGGGGTTGGCCTTCAAAAACATGGCTGCGGAGGCCAATCTGCCTCCACGACCATTTTCTTGACATCAATCATGTCAAGCGCTGGCAGTGGTCAATGGTGCCCGCAGTGCGCCAGCAGATCAATGGCGCCTGCCGCTATGATACCCCTGGACCCGCAGTGATCACAGACCCTTGGCCTGTGACCCTCTTGAGCCACTCAAGTGCAGTAACACCCCTCCTCTGAGCCCTCAGTATCACTGAACCTGCTTTCTTTGACCCCGCTCCATCACTGCCACCCCGGTAAGGCATATCCGGATTATAAGACTCGCCCCTATTTTTTTCCCCAGTTTTGGGGGAAAAAAGTGCATCCTATAACCCGGACAATACGGTATGTGTATAACCCTCTTAAAATGATATTAAAAAGGCATAATAAATTATAAATAAAAGTCTTCAAATTATATGAATAAAATATACAGAATAACCAAAAAAGTATGTGAAATTAAGAACAAATGACCTCAACTTAAATCCAAAAGTTCACAGAAATCATAAAAAAAAAATAACCAAAAAACGTAATAAGCTAAAGTTATAAATTATAATGAGAAAATAGTTCATATCAACAAGTAATTGCTGGCTAAAAAATACAATCGCTAACCTTTGCAGCAAACAGTAGGAGTATCACTTCTCTGTAAGCATGACCTCAGAAGAAGGTCTGGGCTGTAAATGTTGTTGATCTATCACTGCATTTCATCTAAAAAAAAAAAAGTTAAAAAAAAAAAAAGATTTTATTGAACAGGCAACGCAGAAAGCAGAGCCGACTGAAGAACAATATCCTGCAGTGGAGGCAGCAATTAAGAAACAAAAGGCAGTGAAATTGTTCACTCTGCTCCCGGTGTTTTTGACAGCTAATTAAACTCTTTAGACTTTGCTGAATATCTTAAAACATTGCCAGAGCATTGCAATGTGCCGTTCCGTATAATAAGTCTCCAACCTGAAGTGGAGGAGAACGATTGTGCTATTATTAAAGTGACTTGATTGAAATTAAAATGATTAACACCATTTAAGAAGGTAGAGTATGCGGGCAAAGTCATCGTAACGGTGACAGCGCATGCGAGACATCGAGAAATATTCGAGACTTGTCAAGAGCAATAAACGGTGACAACAATGACAACTTGGATACAAATATTTACTATGCCAAGAGCTAAATATATATCAAGCCTTAACATATCACTGATGTGAAACGGATGACAGGCAATCTATTGCCGAGGGGAGCGCTACAACTTTATAGACCAATGGAACGTAATAGCAACTTCATATCAATTATGAGGGGTTTTCCACAACTATTAGAAATTAATTCCTACTTTCTTCCTGCCAAAAATAAAAATAAATTATTCAATCTCCACAACAGCAATGTCACACCCATGGTCCACGATTTTCTGACTTTTTGTTATATGCTCCACAATTGTCACACCGGGACGAGGGAATGTCTAGGGTGCAGAACAACAAAGAGGGAAAACAAGGGAGATGTTTAAGGAAGGCTTTCGCGATAGGGAGAAGGTAGAGGAGTCACCACCTCACACTCATCTGTGATTGATCTCTTCACTTCCTAATGTTCCTAGATGGGTCCTTCTCCCCTTGTGCCATCATGTGTCTAGGCTCTCACTGACCCTGAACTTACCCTGACTTGTGAGTAGGACAGCAAGACACTAGTCCCACCATTACAATAAGATAACACAATGTAGGTAAGACAAATGGATGGGTAAAGACAACAAATAGCAATCCTAAGTTTCTCCAGCAGGAAACTTCTCAGCTACAACTGAAGTAACACCTCAGCTTTTGTAGAGAGGAGTCACCACTTCACACTCATCTGTGACTGATCTCTTCACTGCCCAATGTTCCTAGATGGTTCCTTCTCCCCATGTGCCGTCACGAGTCTAGGCCCTCACTGACCCTGAACTTACCCTGATTTGTGAGTAGGGCAGCGAGACACTAGTCCCACCATTACAATAGGACAACACAATGTAGGTAAGACAAACGGATGGGTAAATACATAACAAATAGCAATCCTAAGTTTCTCCAGCAGGAAACGTCTCAGCTACAACTGATATAACACCTCAGCTTTTGCAAAGAGGAGTCACCACCTCACACTCATCTGTGACTGATCTGTTCACTTCCCAATGTTCCTAGACAGGTCCTTCTCCCCATGTGCAATCACGTGTCTAGGCCCGCACTGACCTTGAACTTACCCTGACTTGTGAGTAGGGCAGCAAGACACTAGTCCCACCATTACAATAACATAAAACAATGTAGGTAAGACAAACAGAGGGGTAAAGACATAACAAATTGCTATCCTAAGTTTCTCCAGTAGGAAACTTCTCAGCTGCAACTAAAATAACACCTCAGCTTCTCCAGAGGCTGGCTACTTCAAAGTGGTCAGTATAGAAATTCTATCATTGTAATGGAGTAAAACCAGGAGTAGGTAAATATAGCAGAAGGGCATGATGACAAGATGCTGCAACTGTGATAAGGCTATGAGTAATCTCAGCTAAATGGGAAAGAGTCCTTAACCCATTCAGAATCAACTGCAAGTAAATCTAGTCCGATACAAGATGTAACCTGCAGACTCGACACACTGATGACAGAAGTCTTTATCTTCTAAGTTTTGGTACTGTATATTTTATTTGCCCAATCTGCCACCAATCTTATATCTAGAACAGCTAAAGGTTGACATTACTGGGGGGTTTTTTTTATATTCTTGCCTATGCAGCAGCTTCCGGCCACGGCCAATTTCTGTTTTTTGTTTTTGTTTTTTCCTCCACTTCTTCCAAGAGCCATAACTTTTTTATTTTTCTGTCTATATAGACATGGGACTTTGCTTTTTGCCGAACTAGTTGTAAACGTGAATGACACCATTCCTTTTACCACATAGTATACTGGAAAACAGGAAAAAATATTAAAGTAAAATGGCAAATAAATGCAATTATGATATTGTGCTTTGACAAACATTGCGTGGTAAAAATAACCGGCAATATAATTCTTCCAATCAGTATGATTATGGTGATACACATGTTTTCCAGTCTTTTTTATTTTTTTAGGTGGTGTAAAAAAATCAGATATTAAAAAAATGTATTTTTGATTGTGTCGCTACAATACCCATAATGTTTTCATTTTTTAGTGGGATAGATACGACAATCTATGGCTGCATAGAATGTCGCACCCACATGCCAGTGCGCTGTTAAAGCCCCTGTCAGAGTCTGACAGAAGTTCATTAACAGGTTAACAGTAGTGGACAGGTTTTCGCTTCAACTGCGGCTGTTAGAGGCAGGTCCTGGCTATAACACAGATTAATTACCCGCTGGGTATGGAGCGAGCTCACCCCATGATCTTGCTCCATACACCCTATACCAAGCTATGCGGAACATGTATTGTGGATGTTGGTAAGGAGATGAAAAATAGTATGATGTAATCTAATATTTAAAAAAAATGGACCCGTACATCCTACAAGTGTGTAGAGGTGCCAGCTTAAAAAACATAGCAAATACAAAATGCATACAGCTGCACACTAAAAATGCCAACATCAACATGTTGGCATTTTTAGTGTGCAGCTGTATGCATTTTGATGTTATCTAATGACTTGCAAAGAGTCAATGTGGAGTGGCTGCTCCTAACAATGACCAGTTTTTGGATTGAACTCTCCTTGGCTGTATGTTTGGACAGTTACGGATTGATTTGAATGTTCTTTATGGTTAATTTTAAAGAGGTGGGCTAATACTTTAACACTGATTGCTTAGCTTTAGTTTAGGTCATCAATGTCTGATCAGCCAGGGTCTAACACCCAACACCCTCACCGATCAGCTGTTCTCACTGCTTTCCAGCGGCAACAGGCAGTCGAAAATGCTCAGTTGCGGAGCTGCCCCATCTTCTGATAGCAGCCAGGGGCCAGGTACTGCATATCCATCTCCCATTGATTTGAATGGGAGGCAGATGTATAGTACCAGCCTGCAGCAACTATAAGAAGGCGGAGCAGCTCCGGAACTAAGCATTTCCAGCCATCTGCTGCCTCTGAAACACCGAGAACAGCTGATCTGTAGTGGTGCCAGGTGTCAAACCCAAGCCAATCAGACATTGATTACAAAAAGACGAACAGCTGCACTCTAGAATGCTGAAAATGAATAATGAAACTCTGTTATTGCATTACTGCTATAAGAATATTTGAAAAAAGAGATACTTAGCTTATCTATTGGCCAATGCAATGCATGTGAGCCCGATACCCACGACACGGTGATCTCTTATATATCTGGACCTAACTTGAAGTTAGTTCATGTAGTTCATTTCTTTCTGACTGAACACTCTGCCCTTTAACCAGCCTGTGTCTTTCCTACTTTATAGCTGGATCCTTCTGCCCCAATATGTAGGTTAACTCAGATAACTGAATTTCAAGTTAGGGTCCCGATATACAGTACAGACCAAAAGTTTGGACACACCTTCTCATCTCTAGAACAACTGTTAAGAGGAAACTTTGTGCAGCAGGCCTTCATGGTAAAATAGCTGCTAGGAAACCACTGCTAAGGACAGGCAACAAGCAGAAGAGTCTTGTTTGGGCTAAAGAACACAAGGAATGGACATTAGACCAGTGGAAATCTGTGCTTTGGTCTGACGAGTCCAAATTTGAGATCTTTGTATCCAACCACCGTGTCTTTGTAGAAAAGGTGAACGGATGGACTCTACATGCCTGATTCCCACCGTGAAGCATGGAGGAGGAGTAATGGTGTGGGGGTGCTTTGCTGGTGACACTGTTGGGGATTTATTCAAAATTGAAGGCATACTAAACCAGCATGGATACCACAGCATCTTGCAGCGGCGTGCTATTCCATCCAGTTTGCGTTTAGTTGGACCATCATTTATTTTTCAACAGGACAATGACCCCCAAACACACCTTCAGGCTGTGTAAGGGCTATTTGACTAAGAAGGAGAGTGATGGGATGCTACGCCAGATGACCTGGCCTTCACAGTCACCAGACCTGAACCCAATCGAGATGGTTTAGGGTGAGTTGGACCGCAGATTGAAGGCAAAAGGGCCAACAAGTGCTAAGCATTTCTGGTAACTCCTTCAAGGCTGTTGGAAAACCATTTCCGGTGACTACTTCTTGAAGCTCATCAAGAGAATTCCAAGAGTGTGCAAAGCCAGGGGCGTATCCAGGGGGGGGGGGACTGGCGGGGCATCTGCCCCAGGCGCAACTGTGAGGGGGGTGCTGTCGGGATGCCAGATGCTGCGCTGTGAAAGTCTCCCTGGGGGCTGCGGTTGCCGCCCTGCAGTGGGAGCCGCTATTCTCTGAGCGCAGCGGTCACACTGACAGCCGCACTCATAGAATCTGCAGCAAGTGGCTCCAACTGCTTAATTGTCCTCGTATCTGTCAGACGTGAGGACAATTGGAGTGGTGACGCCGGCGCTGACTTCCAGGTCAGAGAGACGGCTGTCATGTGATCGGTCAGCTGATCACACTGCTGACCCGGAAGTCAGGCCTGCAACGCAGAGGCGGCAGAGAGCGCTGATAAGTGCTCCAGTATGAAGACACGGACGGAGGAACATTATGGGATGAGGGGGGGAGGTATCTATGCACACGGAATGGGGGGACAGAGGGTGGGGAGAGGGAACTATCAGTGGACACATTATGAGGGGATAGAGGTTGGGGAGGGGGCAGTATGTAAAGACAGTATGGAGGAGAGAGGATGGGAAGGGAGCAGTATCTATAGACACAGTAGGGGTGAGGGGGAATGATCTTTTGACAGTATGGTGGGAAGAGAGGTTGGGGAGAGGGAAGCATCTTTGGGCACAGTACGGGGAGAAAAATGATGAGGGGTGATCTATGGGGAGAGAAATGATGAGGGATGATGTATGGGGAAAGAATAATGAGGGATGATGTATGGGGAGAGGGAGAATGAGGAGAGGGGATGTATGGGGAGAGGGAGAATGAGGAGTGGGGATGTATGGGGAGAGGGAGAATGAGGAGGGGGATGTATGGGGAGAGGGAGAATGAGGAGGGGGGATGTATGGGGAGAGGGAGAATGAGGAGGGGGGGTGTATGGGGAGAGGGAGAATGAGGAGGGGGGATGTATGGGGAGAGGGAGAATGAGGAGGGGGGATGTATGGGGAGAGAGAATGAGGAGGGGGGATGTATGGGGAGAGGGAGAATGAGGAGGGGGGATGTATGGGGAGAGGGATAATGAGGAGGAGGGATGTATGGGGAGAGGGAGAATGAGGAGGGGGGATGTATGGGGAGAGGGATAATGAGGAGGGGGGATGTATGGGGAGAGGGAGAATGAGGAGGGGGGATGTATGGGGAGAGGGAGAATGAGGAGGGGGGATGTATGGGGAGAGGGAGGGGTGATGTATACAAACATGGTATGGGGAGCAAATGGGAAAGAAATTTTGAGGACA